>NW_027554881.1:788332-1414332 GCF_964276395.1 Gasterosteus aculeatus | reverse complement strand
GTAGAGATGTAGATGTAGAGTTGTAGAGAGTTGTAGATGTAGAGTTGTAGATGTAGAGTTGTAGAGAGTTGTAGATGTAGTGATGTAGAGAGTTGTAGATGCAGAGAGTTGTAGAGTTGTAGAGATGTAGAGAGTTGTAGATGTAGAGTTGTAGAGAGTTGTAGATGTAGAGTTGTAGAGAGTTGTAGATGTAGAGTTGTAGATGTAGAGAGTTGTAGATGCAGAGAGTTGTAGATGTAGAGAGTTGTAGATGCAGAGATGTAGATGCAGAGTTGTAGATGCAGAGTTGTAGATGCAGAGATGTAGAGTTGTAGATGTAGAGTGTTGTAGAGTTGTAGATGTAGAGAGTTGTAGATGTAGAGATGTAGATGCAGAGTTGTAGATGCAGAGATGTAGAGATGTAGAGTTGTAGATGCAGAGTTGTAGATGTAGAGTTGTAGATGTAGAGTGTTGTAGAGTTGTAGATGTAGAGTTGTAGATGTAGAGAGTTGTAGAGTTGTAGATGTAGAGAGTTGTAGATGTAGAGTTCTAGATGTAGAGTTGTAGATGTAGAGATATAGAGAGTTGTAGATGTAGAGTTGTAGAGATGTAGAGTTGTAGATGTAGAGTTGTAGATGTAGAGATGTATATGTAGAGATGTAGAGAGTTGTAGAGTTGTAGATTTGTAGATGTAGAGTTGTAGATGTAGAGAGTTGTAGATGTAGAGTTGTAGATGTAGAGATATAGTTGTAGATGTAGAGTTGTAGATGTAGAGATATAGAGTTGTAGATGTAGAGTTGTAGATGCAGAGTTGTAGAGTTGTAGATGTAGAGATGCAGAGTTGTAGATGTAGAGATGTAGATGCAGAGATGTAGATGCAGAGATGTAGATGCAGAGTTGTAGAGAGTTGTAGATGTAGAGTTGTAGATGTAGAGTTGTAGAGAGTTGTAGATGTAGAGTTGTAGATGTAGAGATGCAGAGTTGTAGATGCAGAGTTGTAGAGTTGTAGATGCAGAGTTGTAGAGTTGTAGATGTAGAGATGCAGAGTTGTAGATGCAGAGTTGTAGAGTTGTAGATGCAGAGTTGTAGATGCAGAGATGTAGATGCAGAGTTGTAGAGATGTAGAGAGTTGTAGATGTAGAGTTGTAGATGTAGAGATAGAGTTGTAGATGTAGAGTTGTAGATGTAGAGATGTAGAGTTGTAGATGCAGAGTTGTAGATGTAGAGTTGTAGATGTAGAGAGTTGTAGAGTTGTAGATGTAGAGAGTTGTAGATGTAGAGTTCTAGATGTAGAGTTGTAGATGTAGAGATATAGAGAGTTGTAGATGTAGAGTTGTAGAGATGTAGAGTTGTAGATGTAGAGATGTATATGTAGAGATGTAGAGAGTTGTAGAGTTGTAGATTTGTAGATGTAGAGTTGTAGATGTAGAGAGTTGTAGATGTAGAGTTGTAGATGTAGAGAGTTGTAGATGCAGAGTTGTAGATGTAGAGTTGTAGATGCAGAGTTGTAGATGTAGAGTTGTAGATGCAGAGGTAGAGATGTAGAGTTGTAGATGTAGAGTTGTAGATGTAGAGATGTAGATGTAGAGTTGTAGATGTAGAGATGTAGAGAGTTGTAGATTTGTAGATGTAGAGTTGTAGATGTAGAGTTGTAGATGTAGGGAGTTTTAGATGTAGAGAGTTGTAGATGCAGAGTTGTAGATGCAGAGATGTAGATGTAGAGTTGTAGATGTAGAGAGTTGTAGATGTAGAGTTGTAGATGTAGAGTGTTGTAGAGTTGTAGATGCAGAGTTGTAGATGTAGAGATGTAGATGCAGAGTTGTAGATGCAGAGTTGTAGAGATGTAGAGAGTTGTAGAAGTAGAGTTGTAGATGTAGAGATAGAGTTGTCGATGTAGAGATATAGAGTTGTAGATGCAGAGTTGTAGAGATGTAGAGAGTTGTAGATGTAGAGTTGTAGATGTAGAGATAGAGTTGTAGATGTAGAGTTGTAGATGTAGAGTTGTAGATGCAGAGTTGTAGAGTTGTAGATGTAGAGATGCAGAGTTGTAGATGTAGAGATGTAGATGCAGAGATGTAGATGCAGAGATGTAGATGCAGAGTTGTAGATGTAGAGATAGAGTTGTAGATGTAGAGATATTGAGTTGTAGATGTAGAGTTGTAGATGCAGAGATGTAGATGCAGAGTTGTAGATGCAGAGATGTAGATGCAGAGATGTAGATGCAGAGTTGTAGAGAGTTGTAGATGTAGAGTTGTAGAGTTGTAGATGTAGAGATGCAGAGTTGTAGATGCAGAGTTGTAGAGTTGTAGATGCAGAGTTGTAGATGCAGAGTTGTAGAGTTGTAGATGTAGAGATGCAGAGTTGTAGATGCAGAGTTGTAGAGTTGTAGATGCAGAGTTGTAGATGCAGAGATGTAGATGCAGAGATGTAGATGCAGAGATGTAGATGCAGAGTTGTAGAGATGTAGAGAGTTGTAGATGTAGAGTTGTAGATGTAGAGATAGAGTTGTAGATGTAGAGTTGTAGATGTAGAGATATAGAGTTGTAGATGTAGAGTTGTAGATGCAGAGTTGTAGAGTTGTAGATGCAGAGTTGTAGAGTTGTAGATGTAGAGATGCAGAGTTGTAGATGTAGAGATGCAGAGTTGTAGATGCAGAGTTGTAGAGTTGTAGATGCAGAGTTGTAGATGTAGAGATGTAGATGCAGAGTTGTAGATGCAGAGATGTAGATGCAGAGATGTAGATGCAGAGTTGTAGAGAGTTGTAGATGTAGAGTTGTAGATGTAGAGATAGAGTTGTAGATGTAGAGATATAGAGTTATAGATGTAGAGTTGTAGATGCAGAGATGTAGATGCAGAGTTGTAGATGCAGAGTTGTAGAGATGTAGATGTAGAGTTGTAGATGTAGATGCAGAGTTGTAGATGTAGAGATGTAGATGTAGAGTTGTAGAGAGTTGTAGATGTAGAGTTGTAGATGTAGAGTTGTAGAGAGTTGTAGATGTAGTGATGTAGAGAGTTGTAGATGCAGAGAGTTGTAGAGTTGTAGAGATGTAGAGAGTTGTAGATGTAGAGTTGTAGAGAGTTGTAGATGTAGAGTTGTAGAGAGTTGTAGATGTAGAGTTGTAGATGTAGAGAGTTGTAGATGCAGAGAGTTGTAGATGTAGAGAGTTGTAGATGCAGAGATGTAGATGCAGAGTTGTAGATGCAGAGTTGTAGATGCAGAGATGTAGAGTTGTAGATGTAGAGTGTTGTAGAGTTGTAGATGTAGAGAGTTGTAGATGTAGAGATGTAGATGCAGAGTTGTAGATGCAGAGATGTAGAGATGTAGAGTTGTAGATGCAGAGTTGTAGATGTAGAGTTGTAGATGTAGAGTGTTGTAGAGTTGTAGATGTAGAGTTGTAGATGTAGAGAGTTGTAGATGTAGAGAGTTGTAGATGTAGAGTTCTAGATGTAGAGT
The DNA here is from genome assembly GCF_964276395.1 of Gasterosteus aculeatus. NCBI lineage: Eukaryota > Metazoa > Chordata > Actinopteri > Perciformes > Gasterosteidae > Gasterosteus > Gasterosteus aculeatus. The sequence continues at coordinate 1,410,899 of NW_027554881.1, read as the reverse complement.
TGTAGATGTAGAGATATAGAGAGTTGTAGATGTAGAGTTGTAGAGATGTAGAGTTGTAGATGTAGAGTTGTAGATGTAGAGATGTATATGTAGAGATGTAGAGAGTTGTAGAGTTGTAGATTTGTAGATGTAGAGTTGTAGATGTAGAGAGTTGTAGATGTAGAGTTGTAGATGTAGAGAGTTGTAGATGCAGAGTTGTAGATGTAGAGTTGTAGATGCAGAGTTGTAGATGTAGAGTTGTAGATGCAGAGGTAGAGATGTAGAGTTGTAGATGTAGAGTTGTAGATGTAGAGATGTAGATGTAGAGTTGTAGATGTAGAGATGTAGAGAGTTGTAGATTTGTAGATGTAGAGTTGTAGATGTAGAGTTGTAGATGTAGGGAGTTTTAGATGTAGAGAGTTGTAGATGCAGAGTTGTAGATGCAGAGATGTAGATGCAGAGTTGTAGAGAGTTGTAGATGTAGAGTTGTAGATGTAGAGATAGAGTTGTAGATGTAGAGATATAGAGTTGTAGATGTAGAGTTGTAGATGTAGAGATGCAGAGTTGTAGATGCAGAGTTGTAGATGTAGAGTTGTAGATGTAGAGAGTTGTAGATGTAGAGTTGTAGATGTAGAGTGTTGTAGAGTTGTAGATGCAGAGTTGTAGATGTAGAGATGTAGATGCAGAGTTGTAGATGCAGAGATGTAGATGCAGAGATGTAGATGCAGAGTTGTAGAGAGTTGTAGATGTAGAGTTGTAGATGTAGAGATAGAGTTGTAGATGTAGAGATATAGAGTTATAGATGTAGAGTTGTAGATGCAGAGTTGTAGAGTTGTAGATGCAGAGATGTAGATGCAGAGTTGTAGATGCAGAGTTGTAGAGATGTAGATGTAGATGTAGAGTTGTAGATGTAGATGCAGAGTTGTAGATGTAGAGATGTAGATGTGGAGTTGTAGAGAGTTGTAGATGTAGAGTTGTAGATGTAGAGATGTAGAGTTGTAGAGAGTTGTAGATGTAGTGATGTAGAGAGTTGTAGATGCAGAGAGTTGTAGAGTTGTAGAGATGTAGAGAGTTGTAGATGTAGAGTTGTAGAGAGTTGTAGATGTAGAGTTGTAGAGAGTTGTAGATGTAGAGTTGTAGATGTAGAGAGTTGTAGATGCAGAGAGTTGTAGATGTAGAGAGTTGTAGATGCAGAGATGTAGATGCAGAGTTGTAGATGCAGAGTTGTAGATGCAGAGATGTAGAGATGTAGAGTTGTAGATGCAGAGTTGTAGATGTAGAGTTGTAGATGTAGAGTGTTGTAGAGTTGTAGATGTAGAGTTGTAGATGTAGAGAGTTGTAGAGTAGTAGATGTAGAGAGTTGTAGATGCAGAGTTGTAGATGCAGAGGTAGAGATGTAGAGGTGTAGAGAGTTGTAGAGACGTAGAGAGTTGTAGATGTAGAGTTGTAGAGACGTAGAGAGTTGTAGATGTAGAGTTCTAGATGTAGAGTTGTAGATGTAGAGATATAGAGAGTTGTAGATGTAGAGTTGTAGAGATGTAGAGTTGTAGATGTAGAGTTGTAGATGTAGAGATGTATATGTAGAGATGTAGAGAGTTGTAGAGTTGTAGATTTGTAGATGTAGAGTTGTAGATGTAGAGAGTTGTAGATGTAGAGTTGTAGATGTAGAGTTGTAGATGTAGAGAGTTGTAGATGCAGAGTTGTAGATGTAGAGTTGTAGATGCAGAGTTGTAGATGTAGAGTTGTAGATGCAGAGGTAGAGATGTAGAGTTGTAGATGTAGAGTTGTAGATGTAGAGATGTAGATGTAGAGTTGTAGATGTAGAGATGTAGAGAGTTGTAGATTTGTAGATGTAGAGTTGTAGATGTAGAGTTGTAGATGTAGGGAGTTTTAGATGTAGAGAGTTGTAGATGCAGAGTTGTAGATGCAGAGATGTAGATGCAGAGATGTAGATGCAGAGTTGTAGAGAGTTGTAGATGTAGAGTTGTAGATGTAGAGATAGAGTTGTAGATTTAGAGATATAGAGTTGTAGATGTAGAGATATAGAGTTGTAGATGTAGAGTTGTAGATGTAGAGATGCAGAGTTGTAGATGCAGAGTTGTAGAGAGTTGTAGATGTAGAGTTGTAGATGTAGAGATAGAGTTGTAGATGTAGAGTTGTAGATGTAGAGAGTTGTAGATGTAGAGTTGTAGATGTAGAGAGTTGTAGATGCAGAGTTGTAGATGTAGAGTTGTAGATGCAGAGTTGTAGATGTAGAGTTGTAGATGCAGAGTTTTAGAGTTGTAGATGCAGAGTTGTAGAGTTGTAGATGTAGAGATGCAGAGTTGTAGAGTTGTAGATGCAGAGTTGTAGATGTAGAGATGTAGATGCAGAGTTGTAGATGCAGAGATGTAGATGCAGAGATGTAGATGCAGAGTTGTAGAGAGTTGTAGATGTAGAGTTGTAGATGTAGAGATAGAGTTGTAGATGTAGAGATATAGAGTTATAGATGTAGAGTTGTGGATGCAGAGTTGTAGAGTTGTAGATGCAGAGATGTAGATGCAGAGTTGTAGATGCAGAGTTGTAGAGATGTAGATGTAGAGTTGTAGATGTAGATGCAGAGTTGTAGATGTAGAGATGTAGATGTAGAGTTGTAGAGAGTTGTAGATGTAGAGTTGTAGATGTAGAGTTGTAGAGAGTTGTAGATGTAGTGATGTAGAGAGTTGTAGGTGCAGAGAGTTGTAGAGTTGTAGAGATGTAGAGAGTTGTAGATGTAGAGTTGTAGAGAGTTGTAGATGTAGAGTTGTAGATGTAGAGAGTTGTAGATGCAGAGAGTTGTAGATGTAGAGAGTTGTAGATGCAGAGATGTAGATGCAGAGTTGTAGATGCAGAGTTGTAGATGCAGAGATGTAGAGTTGTAGATGTAGAGTGTTGTAGAGTTGTAGATGTAGAGAGTTGTAGATGTAGAGATGTAGATGCAGAGTTGTAGATGCAGAGATGTAGAGATGTAGAGTTGTAGATGCAGAGTTGTAGATGTAGAGTTGTAGATGTAGAGTGTTGTAGAGTTGTAGATGTAGAGTTGTAGATGTAGAGAGTTGTAGAGTTGTAGATGTAGAGAGTTGTAGATGTAGAGTTCTAGATGTAGAGTTCTAGATGTAGAGATATAGAGAGTTGTAGATGTAGAGTTGTAGAGATGTAGAGTTGTAGATGTAGAGTTGTAGATGTAGAGATGTATATGTAGAGATGTAGAGAGTTGTAGAGTTGTAGATTTGTAGATGTAGAGTTGTAGATGCAGAGAGTTGTAGATGTAGAGTTGTAGATGTAGAGAGTTGTAGATGCAGAGTTGTAGATGTAGAGTTGTAGATGCAGAGTTGTAGATGTAGAGAGTTGTAGATGCAGAGTTGTAGATGTAGAGTTGTAGATGCAGAGTTGTAGATGTAGAGTTGTAGATGCAGAGGTAGAGATGTAGAGTTGTAGATGTAGAGTTGTAGATGTAGAGATGTAGATGTAGAGTTGTAGATGTAGAGATGTAGAGAGTTGTAGATTTGTAGATGTAGAGTTGTAGATGTAGAGTTGTAGATGTAGGGAGTTTTAGATGTAGAGAGTTGTAGATGCAGAGTTGTAGATGCAGAGATGTAGATGCAGAGATGTAGATGCAGAGATGTAGATGCAGAGTTGTAGAGAGTTGTAGATGTAGAGTTGTAGATGTAGAGATAGAGTTGTAGATGTAGAGTTGTAGATGTAGAGATGCAGAGTTGTAGATGCAGAGTTGTAGATGTAGAGTTGTAGATGTAGAGAGTTGTAGATGTAGAGTTGTAGATGTAGAGTGTTGTAGAGTTGTAGATGCAGAGTTGTAGATGTAGAGATGTAGATGCAGAGTTGTAGATGCAGAGATGTAGATGCAGAGATGTAGATGCAGAGATGTAGATGCAGAGTTGTAGAGAGTTGTAGATGTAGAGTTGTAGATGTAGAGATAGAGTTGTAGATGTAGAGATATAGAGTTATAGATGTAGAGTTGTAGATGCAGAGTTGTAGAGTTGTAGATGCAGAGATGTAGATGCAGAGTTGTAGATGCAGAGTTGTAGAGATGTAGATGTAGAGTTGTAGATGCAGAGTTGTAGATGTAGAGATGTAGATGTAGAGTTGTAGAGAGTTGTAGATGTAGAGTTGTAGATGTAGAGATGTAGAGTTGTAGAGAGTTGTAGATGTAGTGATGTAGAGAGTTGTAGATGCAGAGAGTTGTAGATTTGTAGAGATGTAGAGAGTTGTAGATGTAGAGTTGTAGAGAGTTGTAGATGTAGAGTTGTAGAGAGTTGTAGATGTAGAGTTGTAGATGTAGAGAGTTGTAGATGCAGAGAGTTGTAGATGTAGAGAGTTGTAGATGCAGAGATGTAGATGCAGAGTTGTAGATGTAGAGTTGTAGATGTAGAGAGTTGTAGAGTTGTAGATGTAGAGTTGTAGATGTAGAGAGTTGTAGAGTAGTAGATGTAGAGAGTTGTAGATGCAGAGTTGTAGATGTAGAGAGTTGTAGAGTAGTAGATGTAGAGAGTTGTAGATGCAGAGTTGTAGATGCAGAGGTAGAGATGTAGAGGTGTAGAGAGTTGTAGAGACGTAGAGAGTTGTAAATGTAGAGTTGTAGAGACGTAGAGAGTTGTAGATGTAGAGTTCTAGATGTAGAGTTGTAGATGTAGAGATATAGAGAGTTGTAGATGTAGAGTTGTAGAGATGTAGAGTTGTAGATGTAGAGTTGTAGATGTAGAGATGTATATGTAGAGATGTAGAGAGTTGTAGAGTTGTAGATTTGTAGATGTAGAGTTGTAGATGTAGAGAGTTGTAGATGTAGAGTTGTAGATGTAGAGTTGTAGATGTAGAGAGTTGTAGATGCAGAGTTGTAGATGTAGAGTTGTAGATGCAGAGTTGTAGATGTAGAGTTGTAGATGCAGAGGTAGAGATGTAGAGTTGTAGATGTAGAGTTGTAGATGTAGAGATGTAGATGTAGAGTTGTAGATGTAGAGATGTAGAGAGTTGTAGATTTGTAGATGTAGAGTTGTAGATGTAGAGTTGTAGATGTAGGGAGTTTTAGATGTAGAGAGTTGTAGATGCAGAGTTGTAGATGCAGAGATGTAGATGCAGAGTTGTAGAGAGTTGTAGATGTAGAGTTGTAGATGTAGAGATAGAGTTGTAGATTTAGAGATATAGAGTTGTAGATGTAGAGATATAGAGTTGTAGATGTAGAGTTGTAGATGTAGAGATGCAGAGTTGTAGATGCAGAGTTGTAGAGAGTTGTAGATGTAGAGTTGTAGATGTAGAGATAGAGTTGTAGATGTAGAGTTGTAGATGTAGAGAGTTGTAGATGTAGAGTTGTAGATGTAGAGTTGTAGATGTAGAGAGTTGTAGATGCAGAGTTGTAGATGTAGAGTTGTAGATGCAGAGTTGTAGATGTAGAGTTGTAGATGCAGAGTTTTAGAGTTGTAGATGCAGAGTTGTAGAGTTGTAGATGTAGAGATGCAGAGTTGTAGAGTTGTAGATGCAGAGTTGTAGATGTAGAGATGTAGATGCAGAGTTGTAGATGCAGAGATGTAGATGCAGAGATGTAGATGCAGAGTTGTAGAGAGTTGTAGATGTAGAGTTGTAGATGTAGAGATAGAGTTGTAGATGTAGAGATATAGAGTTATAGATGTAGAGTTGTAGATGCAGAGTTGTAGAGTTGTAGATGCAGAGTTGTAGAGTTGTAGATGCAGAGATGTAGATGCAGAGTTGTAGATGCAGAGTTGTAGAGATGTAGATGTAGAGTTGTAGATGTAGATGCAGAGTTGTAGATGTAGAGATGTAGATGTAGAGTTGTAGAGAGTTGTAGATGTAGAGTTGTAGATGTAGAGTTGTAGAGAGTTGTAGATGCAGAGTTGTAGAGAGTTGTAGATGTAGAGTTGTAGATGTAGAGATAGAGTTGTAGATGTAGAGTTGTAGATGTAGAGAGTTGTAGATGTAGAGTTGTAGATGTAGAGTTGTAGATGTAGAGAGTTGTAGATGCAGAGTTGTAGATGTAGAGTTGTAGATGCAGAGTTGTAGATGTAGAGTTGTAGATGCAGAGTTTTAGAGTTGTAGATGCAGAGTTGTAGATGTAGAGTTGTAGATGCAGAGTTGTAGATGTAGAGTTGTAGATGCAGAGTTTTAGAGTTGTAGATGCAGAGTTGTAGAGTTGTAGATGTAGAGATGCAGAGTTGTAGAGATGTAGATGCAGAGTTGTAGATGCAGAGATGTAGATGCAGAGATGTAGATGCAGAGTTGTAGAGAGTTGTAGATGTAGAGTTGTAGATGTAGAGATAGAGTTGTAGATGTAGAGATATAGAGTTATAGATGTAGAGTTGTAGATGCAGAGTTGTAGAGTTGTAGATGCAGAGTTGTAGAGTTGTAGATGCAGAGATGTAGATGCAGAGTTGTAGATGCAGAGTTGTAGAGATGTAGATGTAGAGTTGTAGATGTAGATGCAGAGTTGTAGATGTAGAGATGTAGATGTAGAGTTGTAGAGAGTTGTAGATGTAGAGTTGTAGAGTGTTGTAGATGTAGTGATGTAGAGAGTTGTAGATGCAGAGAGTTGTAGAGTTGTAGAGATGTAGAGAGTTGTAGATGTAGAGTTGTAGAGAGTTGTAGATGTAGAGTTGTAGAGAGTTGTAGATGTAGAGTTGTAGATGTAGAGAGTTGTAGATGCAGAGAGTTGTAGATGTAGAGAGTTGTAGATGCAGAGATGTAGATGCAGAGTTGTAGATGCAGAGTTGTAGATGCAGAGATGTAGAGTTGTAGATGTAGAGTGTTGTAGAGTTGTAGATGTAGAGAGTTGTAGATGTAGAGTTGTAGATGTAGAGATGTAGAGAGTTGTAGATTTGTAGATGTAGAGTTGTAGATGTAGAGTTGTAGATGTAGAGTTGTAGATGTAGAGATGTAGATGTAGAGTTGTAGATGTAGAGATGTAGAGAGTTGTAGATTTGTAGATGTAGAGTTGTAGATGTAGAGTTGTAGATGTAGGGAGTTTTAGATGTAGAGAGTTGTAGATGCAGAGTTGTAGATGCAGAGATGTAGATGCAGAGATGTAGATGCAGAGTTGTAGAGAGTTGTAGATGTAGAGTTGTAGATGTAGAGATAGAGTTGTAGATTTAGAGATATAGAGTTGTAGATGTAGAGATATAGAGTTGTAGATGTAGAGATGCAGAGTTGTAGATGCAGAGTTGTAGAGAGTTGTAGATGTAGAGTTGTAGATGTAGAGATAGAGTTGTAGATGTAGAGTTGTAGATGTAGAGAGTTGTAGATGTAGAGTTGTAGATGTAGAGTTGTAGATGTAGAGAGTTGTAGATGCAGAGTTGTAGATGTAGAGTTGTAGATGCAGAGTTGTAGATGTAGAGTTGTAGATGCAGAGTTTTAGAGTTGTAGATGCAGAGTTGTAGAGTTGTAGATGTAGAGATGCAGAGTTGTAGAGTTGTAGATGCAGAGTTGTAGATGTAGAGATGTAGATGCAGAGTTGTAGATGCAGAGATGTAGATGCAGAGATGTAGATGCAGAGTTGTAGAGAGTTGTAGATGTAGAGTTGTAGATGTAGAGATAGAGTTGTAGATGTAGAGTTGTAGATGCAGAGTTGTAGAGTTGTAGATGCAGAGATGTAGATGCAGAGTTGTAGATGCAGAGTTGTAGAGATGTAGATGTAGAGTTGTAGATGTAGATGCAGAGTTGTAGATGTAGAGATGTAGATGTAGAGTTGTAGAGAGTTGTAGATGTAGAGTTGTAGATGTAGAGTTGTAGAGAGTTGTAGATGCAGAGTTGTAGAGAGTTGTAGATGTAGAGTTGTAGATGTAGAGATAGAGTTGTAGATGTAGAGTTGTAGATGTAGAGAGTTGTAGATGTAGAGTTGTAGATGTAGAGTTGTAGATGTAGAGAGTTGTAGATGCAGAGTTGTAGATGTAGAGTTGTAGATGCAGAGTTGTAGATGTAGAGTTGTAGATGCAGAGTTTTAGAGTTGTAGATGCAGAGTTGTAGAGTTGTAGATGTAGAGATGCAGAGTTGTAGAGTTGTAGATGCAGAGTTGTAGATGTAGAGATGTAGATGCAGAGTTGTAGATGCAGAGATGTAGATGCAGAGATGTAGATGCAGAGTTGTAGAGAGTTGTAGATGTAGAGTTGTAGATGTAGAGATAGAGTTGTAGATGTAGAGATATAGAGTTATAGATGTAGAGTTGTAGATGCAGAGTTGTAGAGTTGTAGATGCAGAGATGTAGATGCAGAGTTGTAGATGCAGAGTTGTAGAGATGTAGATGTAGAGTTGTAGATGTAGATGCAGAGATGTAGATGCAGAGATGTAGATGCAGAGTTGTAGAGAGTTGTAGATGTAGAGTTGTAGATGTAGAGATAGAGTTGTAGATTTAGAGATATAGAGTTGTAGATGTAGAGATATAGAGTTGTAGATGTAGAGATGCAGAGTTGTAGATGCAGAGTTGTAGAGAGTTGTAGATGTAGAGTTGTAGATGTAGAGATAGAGTTGTAGATGTAGAGTTGTAGATGTAGAGAGTTGTAGATGTAGAGTTGTAGATGTAGAGTTGTAGATGTAGAGAGTTGTAGATGCAGAGTTGTAGATGTAGAGTTGTAGATGCAGAGTTGTAGATGTAGAGTTGTAGATGCAGAGTTTTAGAGTTGTAGATGCAGAGTTGTAGAGTTGTAGATGTAGAGATGCAGAGTTGTAGAGTTGTAGATGCAGAGTTGTAGATGTAGAGATGTAGATGCAGAGTTGTAGATGCAGAGATGTAGATGCAGAGATGTAGATGCAGAGTTGTAGAGAGTTGTAGATGTAGAGTTGTAGATGTAGAGATAGAGTTGTAGATGTAGAGTTGTAGATGCAGAGTTGTAGAGTTGTAGATGCAGAGATGTAGATGCAGAGTTGTAGATGCAGAGTTGTAGAGATGTAGATGTAGAGTTGTAGATGTAGATGCAGAGTTGTAGATGTAGAGATGTAGATGTAGAGTTGTAGAGAGTTGTAGATGTAGAGTTGTAGATGTAGAGTTGTAGAGAGTTGTAGATGCAGAGTTGTAGAGAGTTGTAGATGTAGAGTTGTAGATGTAGAGATAGAGTTGTAGATGTAGAGTTGTAGATGTAGAGAGTTGTAGATGTAGAGTTGTAGATGTAGAGTTGTAGATGTAGAGAGTTGTAGATGCAGAGTTGTAGATGTAGAGTTGTAGATGCAGAGTTGTAGATGTAGAGTTGTAGATGCAGAGTTTTAGAGTTGTAGATGCAGAGTTGTAGAGTTGTAGATGTAGAGATGCAGAGTTGTAGAGTTGTAGATGCAGAGTTGTAGATGTAGAGATGTAGATGCAGAGTTGTAGATGCAGAGATGTAGATGCAGAGATGTAGATGCAGAGTTGTAGAGAGTTGTAGATGTAGAGTTGTAGATGTAGAGATAGAGTTGTAGATGTAGAGATATAGAGTTATAGATGTAGAGTTGTAGATGCAGAGTTGTAGAGTTGTAGATGCAGAGATGTAGATGCAGAGTTGTAGATGCAGAGTTGTAGAGATGTAGATGTAGAGTTGTAGATGTAGATGCAGAGTTGTAGATGTAGAGATGTAGATGTAGAGTTGTAGAGAGTTGTAGATGTAGAGTTGTAGATGTAGAGTTGTAGAGTGTTGTAGATGTAGTGATGTAGAGAGTTGTAGATGCAGAGAGTTGTAGAGTTGTAGAGATGTAGAGAGTTGTAGATGTAGAGTTGTAGAGAGTTGTAGATGTAGAGTTGTAGAGAGTTGTAGATGTAGAGTTGTAGATGTAGAGAGTTGTAGATGCAGAGAGTTGTAGATGTAGAGAGTTGTAGATGCAGAGATGTAGATGCAGAGTTGTAGATGCAGAGTTGTAGATGCAGAGATGTAGAGTTGTAGATGTAGAGTGTTGTAGAGTTGTAGATGTAGAGAGTTGTAGATGTAGAGATGTAGATGCAGAGTTGTAGATGCAGAGATGTAGAGATGTAGAGTTGTAGATGCAGAGTTGTAGATGTAGAGTTGTAGATGTAGAGTGTTGTAGAGTTGTAGATGTAGAGTTGTAGATGTAGAGAGTTGTAGATGTAGAGAGTTGTAGATGTAGAGTTCTAGATGTAGAGTTGTAGATGTAGAGATATAGAGAGTTGTAGATGTAGAGATATAGAAAGTTGTAGATGTAGAGTTGTAGATGTAGAGATGTATATGTAGAGATGTAGAGAGTTGTAGAGTTGTAGATTTGTAGATGTAGAGTTGTAGATGTAGAGAGTTGTAGATGTAGAGTTGTAGATGTAGAGAGTTGTAGATGCAGAGTTGTAGATGTAGAGTTGTAGATGCAGAGTTGTAGATGTAGAGTTGTAGATGCAGAGGTAGAGATGTAGAGTTGTAGATGTAGAGTTGTAGATGTAGAGATGTAGATGTAGAGTTGTAGATGTAGAGATGTAGAGAGTTGTAGATTTGTAGATGTAGAGTTGTAGATGTAGAGTTGTAGATGTAGGGAGTTTTAGATGTAGAGAGTTGTAGATGCAGAGTTGTAGATGCAGAGATGTAGATGCAGAGATGTAGATGCAGAGTTGTAGAGAGTTGTAGATGTAGAGTTGTAGATGTAGAGATAGAGTTGTAGATGTAGAGATATAGAGTTGTAGATGTAGAGTTGTAGATGTAGAGATGCAGAGTTGTAGATGCAGAGTTGTAGATGTAGAGTTGTAGATGTAGAGAGTTGTAGATGTAGAGTTGTAGATGTAGAGTGTTGTAGAGTTGTAGATGCAGAGTTGTAGATGTAGAGATGTAGATGCAGAGATGTAGATGCAGAGATGTAGATGCAGAGTTGTAGAGAGTTGTAGATGTAGAGATATAGAGTTATAGATGTAGAGTTGTAGATGCAGAGTTGTAGAGTTGTAGATGCAGAGATGTAGATGCAGAGTTGTAGATGCAGAGTTGTAGAGATGTAGATGTAGATGTAGAGTTGTAGATGTAGATGCAGAGTTGTAGATGTAGAGATGTAGATGTAGAGTTGTAGAGAGTTGTAGATGTAGAGTTGTAGATGTAGAGATGTAGAGTTGTAGAGAGTTGTAGATGTAGTGATGTAGAGAGTTGTAGATGCAGAGAGTTGTAGAGTTGTAGAGATGTAGAGAGTTGTAGATGTAGAGTTGTAGAGAGTTGTAGATGTAGAGTTGTAGAGAGTTGTAGATGTAGAGTTGTAGATGTAGAGAGTTGTAGATGCAGAGAGTTGTAGATGTAGAGAGTTGTAGATGCAGAGATGTAGATGCAGAGTTGTAGATGCAGAGTTGTAGATGCAGAGATGTAGAGATGTAGAGTTGTAGATGCAGAGTTGTAGATGTAGAGTGTTGTAGAGTTGTAGATGTAGAGTTGTAGATGTAGAGAGTTGTAGAGTTGTAGATGTAGAGAGTTGTAGATGCAGAGTTGTAGATGCAGAGGTAGAGATGTAGAGGTGTAGAGAGTTGTAGAGACGTAGAGAGTTGTAGATGTAGAGTTGTAGAGACGTAGAGAGTTGTAGATGTAGAGTTCTAGATGTAGAGTTGTAGATGTAGAGATATAGAGAGTTGTAGATGTAGAGATGTAGAGTTGTAGATGTAGAGTTGTAGATGTAGAGATGTATATGTAGAGATGTAGAGAGTTGTAGAGTTGTAGATTTGTAGATGTAGAGTTGTAGATGTAGAGAGTTGTAGATGTAGAGTTGTAGATGTAGAGTTGTAGATGTAGAGAGTTGTAGATGCAGAGTTGTAGATGTAGAGTTGTAGATGCAGAGTTGTAGATGTAGAGTTGTAGATGCAGAGGTAGAGATGTAGAGTTGTAGATGTAGAGTTGTAGATGTAGAGATGTAGATGTAGAGTTGTAGATGTAGAGATGTAGAGAGTTGTAGATTTGTAGATGTAGAGTTGTAGATGTAGGGAGTTTTAGATGTAGAGAGTTGTAGATGCAGAGTTGTAGATGCAGAGATGTAGATGCAGAGATGTAGATGCAGAGTTGTAGAGAGTTGTAGATGTAGAGTTGTAGATGTAGAGATAGAGTTGTAGATTTAGAGATATAGAGTTGTAGATGTAGAGATATAGAGTTGTAGATGTAGAGTTGTAGATGTAGAGATGCAGAGTTGTAGATGCAGAGTTGTAGATGTAGAGAGTTGTAGATGCAGAGTTGTAGATGTAGAGTTGTAGATGCAGAGTTGTAGATGTAGAGTTGTAGATGCAGAGGTAGAGATGTAGAGTTGTAGATGTAGAGTTGTAGATGTAGAGATGTAGATGTAGAGTTGTAGATGTAGAGATGTAGAGAGTTGTAGATTTGTAGATGTAGAGTTGTAGATGTAGAGTTGTAGATGTAGGGAGTTTTAGATGTAGAGAGTTGTAGATGCAGAGTTGTAGATGCAGAGATGTAGATGCAGAGATGTAGATGCAGAGTTGTAGAGAGTTGTAGATGTAGAGTTGTAGATGTAGAGATAGAGTTGTAGATGTAGAGATATAGAGTTGTAGATGTAGAGTTGTAGATGTAGAGATGCAGAGTTGTAGATGCAGAGTTGTAGATGTAGAGTTGTAGATTTAGAGAGTTGTAGATGTAGAGTTGTAGATGTAGAGTGTTGTAGAGTTGTAGATGCAGAGTTGTAGATGTAGAGATGTAGATGCAGAGATGTAGATGCAGAGATGTAGATGCAGAGTTGTAGAGAGTTGTAGATGTAGAGATATAGAGTTATAGATGTAGAGTTGTAGATGCAGAGTTGTAGAGTTGTAGATGCAGAGATGTAGATGCAGAGTTGTAGATGCAGAGTTGTAGAGATGTAGATGTAGAGTTGTAGATGTAGATGCAGAGTTGTAGATGTAGAGATGTAGATGTAGAGTTGTAGAGAGTTGTAGATGTAGAGTTGTAGATGTAGAGATGTAGAGTTGTAGAGAGTTGTAGATGTAGTGATGTAGAGAGTTGTAGATGCAGAGAGTTGTAGAGTTGTAGAGATGTAGAGAGTTGTAGATGTAGAGTTGTAGAGAGTTGTAGATGTAGAGTTGTAGAGAGTTGTAGATGTAGAGTTGTAGATGTAGAGAGTTGTAGATGCAGAGAGTTGTAGATGTAGAGAGTTGTAGATGCAGAGATGTAGATGCAGAGTTGTAGATGCAGAGTTGTAGATGCAGAGATGTAGAGATGTAGAGTTGTAGATGCAGAGTTGTAGATGTAGAGTTGTAGATGTAGAGTGTTGTAGAGTTGTAGATGTAGAGTTGTAGATGTAGAGAGTTGTAGAGTTGTAGATGTAGAGAGTTGTAGATGCAGAGTTGTAGATGCAGAGGTAGAGATGTAGAGGTGTAGAGAGTTGTAGAGACGTAGAGAGTTGTAGATGTAGAGTTGTAGAGACGTAGAGAGTTGTAGATGTAGAGTTCTAGATGTAGAGTTGTAGATGTAGAGATATAGAGAGTTGTAGATGTAGAGATGTAGAGTTGTAGATGTAGAGTTGTAGATGTAGAGATGTATATGTAGAGATGTAGAGAGTTGTAGAGTTGTAGATTTGTAGATGTAGAGTTGTAGATGTAGAGAGTTGTAGATGTAGAGTTGTAGATGTAGAGTTGTAGATGTAGAGAGTTGTAGATGCAGAGTTGTAGATGTAGAGTTGTAGATGCAGAGTTGTAGATGTAGAGTTGTAGATGTAGAGATGTAGATGTAGAGTTGTAGATGTAGAGATGTAGAGAGTTGTAGATTTGTAGATGTAGAGTTGTAGATGTAGGGAGTTTTAGATGTAGAGAGTTGTAGATGCAGAGTTGTAGATGCAGAGATGTAGATGCAGAGATGTAGATGCAGAGTTGTAGAGAGTTGTAGATGTAGAGTTGTAGATGTAGAGATAGAGTTGTAGATTTAGAGATATAGAGTTGTAGATGTAGAGATATAGAGTTGTAGATGTAGAGTTGTAGATGTAGAGATGCAGAGTTGTAGATGCAGAGTTGTAGAGAGTTGTAGATGTAGAGTTGTAGATGTAGAGATAGAGTTGTAGATGTAGAGATATAGAGTTGTAGATGTAGAGAGTTGTAGATGTAGAGTTGTAGATGTAGAGTTGTAGATGTAGAGAGTTGTAGATGCAGAGTTGTAGATGTAGAGTTGTAGATGCAGAGTTGTAGAGAGTTGTAGATGTAGAGTTGTAGATGTAGAGATAGAGTTGTAGATTTAGAGATATAGAGTTGTAGATGTAGAGATATAGAGTTGTAGATGTAGAGTTGTAGATGTAGAGATGCAGAGTTGTAGATGCAGAGTTGTAGATGTAGAGAGTTGTAGATGCAGAGTTGTAGATGTAGAGTTGTAGATGCAGAGTTGTAGATGTAGAGTTGTAGATGCAGAGGTAGAGATGTAGAGTTGTAGATGTAGAGTTGTAGATGTAGAGATGTAGATGTAGAGTTGTAGATGTAGAGATGTAGAGAGTTGTAGATTTGTAGATGTAGAGTTGTAGATGTAGAGTTGTAGATGTAGGGAGTTTTAGATGTAGAGAGTTGTAGATGCAGAGTTGTAGATGCAGAGATGTAGATGCAGAGATGTAGATGCAGAGTTGTAGAGAGTTGTAGATGTAGAGTTGTAGATGTAGAGATAGAGTTGTAGATGTAGAGATATAGAGTTGTAGATGTAGAGTTGTAGATGTAGAGATGCAGAGTTGTAGATGCAGAGTTGTAGATGTAGAGTTGTAGATTTAGAGAGTTGTAGATGTAGAGTTGTAGATGTAGAGTGTTGTAGAGTTGTAGATGCAGAGTTGTAGATGTAGAGATGTAGATGCAGAGATGTAGATGCAGAGATGTAGATGCAGAGTTGTAGAGAGTTGTAGATGTAGAGATATAGAGTTATAGATGTAGAGTTGTAGATGCAGAGTTGTAGAGTTGTAGATGCAGAGATGTAGATGCAGAGTTGTAGATGCAGAGTTGTAGAGATGTAGATGTAGAGTTGTAGATGTAGATGCAGAGTTGTAGATGTAGAGATGTAGATGTAGAGTTGTAGAGAGTTGTAGATGTAGAGTTGTAGATGTAGAGATGTAGAGTTGTAGAGAGTTGTAGATGTAGTGATGTAGAGAGTTGTAGATGCAGAGAGTTGTAGAGTTGTAGAGATGTAGAGAGTTGTAGATGTAGAGTTGTAGAGAGTTGTAGATGTAGAGTTGTAGAGAGTTGTAGATGTAGAGTTGTAGATGTAGAGAGTTGTAGATGCAGAGAGTTGTAGATGTAGAGAGTTGTAGATGCAGAGATGTAGATGCAGAGTTGTAGATGCAGAGTTGTAGATGCAGAGATGTAGAGATGTAGAGTTGTAGATGCAGAGTTGTAGATGTAGAGTTGTAGATGTAGAGTGTTGTAGAGTTGTAGATGTAGAGTTGTAGATGTAGAGAGTTGTAGAGTTGTAGATGTAGAGAGTTGTAGATGCAGAGTTGTAGATGCAGAGGTAGAGATGTAGAGGTGTAGAGAGTTGTAGAGACGTAGAGAGTTGTAGATGTAGAGTTGTAGAGACGTAGAGAGTTGTAGATGTAGAGTTCTAGATGTAGAGTTGTAGATGTAGAGATATAGAGAGTTGTAGATGTAGAGATGTAGAGTTGTAGATGTAGAGTTGTAGATGTAGAGATGTATATGTAGAGATGTAGAGAGTTGTAGAGTTGTAGATTTGTAGATGTAGAGTTGTAGATGTAGAGAGTTGTAGATGTAGAGTTGTAGATGTAGAGTTGTAGATGTAGAGAGTTGTAGATGCAGAGTTGTAGATGTAGAGTTGTAGATGCAGAGTTGTAGATGTAGAGTTGTAGATGTAGAGATGTAGATGTAGAGTTGTAGATGTAGAGATGTAGAGAGTTGTAGATTTGTAGATGTAGAGTTGTAGATGTAGGGAGTTTTAGATGTAGAGAGTTGTAGATGCAGAGTTGTAGATGCAGAGATGTAGATGCAGAGATGTAGATGCAGAGTTGTAGAGAGTTGTAGATGTAGAGTTGTAGATGTAGAGATAGAGTTGTAGATTTAGAGATATAGAGTTGTAGATGTAGAGATATAGAGTTGTAGATGTAGAGTTGTAGATGTAGAGATGCAGAGTTGTAGATGCAGAGTTGTAGAGAGTTGTAGATGTAGAGTTGTAGATGTAGAGATAGAGTTGTAGATGTAGAGATATAGAGTTGTAGATGTAGAGAGTTGTAGATGTAGAGTTGTAGATGTAGAGTTGTAGATGTAGAGAGTTGTAGATGCAGAGTTGTAGATGTAGAGTTGTAGATGCAGAGTTGTAGATGTAGAGTTGTAGATGCAGAGTTTTAGAGTTGTAGATGCAGAGTTGTAGAGTTGTAGATGTAGAGATGCAGAGTTGTAGAGTTGTAGATGCAGAGTTGTAGATGTAGAGATGTAGATGCAGAGTTGTAGATGCAGAGATGTAGATGCAGAGGTAGAGATGTAGAGGTGTAGAGAGTTGTAGAGACGTAGAGAGTTGTAGATGTAGAGTTGTAGAGACGTAGAGAGTTGTAGATGTAGAGTTCTAGATGTAGAGTTGTAGATGTAGAGATATAGAGAGTTGTAGATGTAGAGTTGTAGAGATGTAGAGTTGTAGATGTAGAGTTGTAGATGTAGAGATGTATATGTAGAGATGTAGAGAGTTGTAGAGTTGTAGATTTGTAGATGTAGAGTTGTAGATGTAGAGAGTTGTAGATGTAGAGTTGTAGATGTAGAGTTGTAGATGTAGAGAGTTGTAGATGCAGAGTTGTAGATGTAGAGTTGTAGATGCAGAGTTGTAGATGTAGAGTTGTAGATGCAGAGGTAGAGATGTAGAGTTGTAGATGTAGAGTTGTAGATGTAGAGATGTAGATGTAGAGTTGTAGATGTAGAGATGTAGAGAGTTGTAGATTTGTAGATGTAGAGTTGTAGATGTAGAGTTGTAGATGTAGGGAGTTTTAGATGTAGAGAGTTGTAGATGCAGAGTTGTAGATGCAGAGATGTAGATGCAGAGATGTAGATGCAGAGTTGTAGAGAGTTGTAGATGTAGAGTTGTAGAGATAGAGTTGTAGATTTAGAGATATAGAGTTGTAGATGTAGAGATATAGAGTTGTAGATGTAGAGTTGTAGATGTAGAGTTGTAGATGTAGAGATGCAGAGTTGTAGATGCAGAGTTGTAGAGAGTTGTAGATGTAGAGTTGTAGATGTAGAGATAGAGTTGTAGATTTAGAGATATAGAGTTGTAGATGTAGAGATGCAGAGTTGTAGATGCAGAGTTGTAGAGAGTTGTAGATGTAGAGTTGTAGATGTAGAGAGTTGTAGATGTAGAGTTGTAGATGCAGAGATGTAGATGTAGAGTTGTAGATGCAGAGTTTTAGAGTTGTAGATGCAGAGTTGTAGAGTTGTAGATGTAGAGATGCAGAGTTGTAGAGTTGTAGATGCAGAGTTGTAGATGTAGAGATGTAGATGCAGAGTTGTAGATGCAGAGATGTAGATGCAGAGATGTAGATGCAGAGTTGTAGAGAGTTGTAGATGTAGAGTTGTAGATGTAGAGATAGAGTTGTAGATGTAGAGATATAGAGTTATAGATGTAGAGTTGTAGATGCAGAGTTGTAGAGTTGTAGATGCAGAGATGTAGATGCAGAGTTGTAGATGCAGAGTTGTAGAGATGTAGATGTAGAGTTGTAGATGTAGATGCAGAGTTGTAGATGTAGAGATGTAGATGTAGAGTTGTAGAGAGTTGTAGATGTAGAGTTGTAGATGTAGAGTTGTAGAGAGTTGTAGATGTAGTGATGTAGAGAGTTGTAGATGCATAGAGTTGTAGAGTTGTAGAGATGTAGAGAGTTGTAGATGTAGAGTTGTAGAGAGTTGTAGATGTAGAGTTGTAGAGAGTTGTAGATGTAGAGTTGTAGATGTAGAGAGTTGTAGATGCAGAGAGTTGTAGATGTAGAGAGTTGTAGATGCAGAAATGTAGATGCAGAGTTGTAGATGCAGAGTTGTAGATGCAGAGGTAGAGATGTAGAGTTGTAGATGTAGAGTGTTGTAGAGTGTTGTAGATGTAGAGAGTTGTAGATGTAGAGATGTAGATGCAGAGTTGTAGATGCAGAGTTGTAGATGCAGAGATGTAGAGATGTAGAGTTGTAGATGCAGAGTTGTAGATGTAGAGAGTTGTAGAGTTGTAGATGTAGAGAGTTGTAGATGTAGAGTTCTAGATGTAGAGTTGTAGATGTAGAGATATAGAGAGTTGTAGATGTAGAGTTGTAGAGATGTAGAGTTGTAGATGTAGAGTTGTAGATGTAGAGATGTATATGTAGAGATGTAGAGAGTTGTAGAGTTGTAGATTTGTAGATGTAGAGTTGTAGATGTAGAGAGTTGTAGATGTAGAGTTGTAGATGTAGAGAGTTGTAGATGCAGAGTTGTAGATGTAGAGTTGTAGATGCAGAGTTGTAGATGTAGAGTTGTAGATGCAGAGGTAGAGATGTAGAGTTGTAGATGTAGAGTTGTAGATGTAGAGATGTAGATGTAGTGTTGTAGATGTAGAGATGTAGAGAGTTGTAGATTTGTAGATGTAGAGTTGTAGATGTAGAGTTGTAGATGTAGGGAGTTTTAGATGTAGAGAGTTGTAGATGCAGAGTTGTAGATGCAGAGATGTAGATGCAGAGATGTAGATGCAGAGTTGTAGAGAGTTGTAGATGTAGAGTTGTAGATGTAGAGATAGAGTTGTAGATGTAGAGATATAGAGTTGTAGATGTAGAGTTGTAGATGTAGAGATGCAGAGTTGTAGATGCAGAGTTGTAGATGTAGAGTTGTAGATGTAGAGAGTTGTAGATGTAGAGTTGTAGATGTAGAGTGTTGTAGAGTTGTAGATGCAGAGTTGTAGATGTAGAGATGTAGATGCAGAGTTGTAGATGCAGAGATGTAGATGCAGAGATGTAGATGCAGAGATGTAGATGCAGAGTTGTAGAGAGTTGTAGATGTAGAGTTGTAGATGTAGAGATAGAGTTGTAGATGTAGAGATATAGAGTTATAGATGTAGAGTTGTAGATGCAGAGTTGTAGAGTTGTAGATGCAGAGATGTAGATGCAGAGTTGTAGATGCAGAGTTGTAGAGATGTAGATGTAGATGTAGAGTTGTAGATGTAGATGCAGAGTTGTAGATGTAGAGATGTAGATGTAGAGTTGTAGAGAGTTGTAGATGTAGAGTTGTAGATGTAGAGATGTAGAGTTGTAGAGAGTTGTAGATGTAGTGATGTAGAGAGTTGTAGATGCAGAGAGTTGTAGAGTTGTAGAGATGTAGAGAGTTGTAGATGTAGAGTTGTAGAGAGTTGTAGATGTAGAGTTGTAGAGAGTTGTAGATGTAGAGTTGTAGATGTAGAGAGTTGTAGATGCAGAGAGTTGTAGATGTAGAGAGTTGTAGATGCAGAGATGTAGATGCAGAGTTGTAGATGCAGAGTTGTAGATGCAGAGATGTAGAGATGTAGAGTTGTAGATGCAGAGTTGTAGATGTAGAGTTGTAGATGTAGAGTGTTGTAGAGTTGTAGATGTAGAGTTGTAGATGTAGAGAGTTGTAGAGTTGTAGATGTAGAGAGTTGTAGATGCAGAGTTGTAGATGCAGAGGTAGAGATGTAGAGGTGTAGAGAGTTGTAGAGACGTAGAGAGTTGTAGATGTAGAGTTGTAGAGACGTAGAGAGTTGTAGATGTAGATTTCTAGATGTAGAGTTGTAGATGTAGAGATATAGAGAGTTGTAGATGTAGAGTTGTAGAGATGTAGAGTTGTAGATGTAGAGTTGTAGATGTAGAGATGTATATGTAGAGATGTAGAGAGTTGTAGAGTTGTAGATTTGTAGATGTAGAGTTGTAGATGTAGAGTTGTAGATGTAGAGAGTTGTAGATGCAGAGTTGTAGATGTAGAGTTGTAGATGCAGAGTTGTAGATGTAGAGTTGTAGATGCAGAGGTAGAGATGTAGAGTTGTAGATGTAGAGTTGTAGATGTAGAGATGTAGATGTAGAGTTGTAGATGTAGAGATGTAGAGAGTTGTAGATTTGTAGATGTAGAGTTGTAGATGTAGGGAGTTTTAGATGTAGAGAGTTGTAGATGCAGAGTTGTAGATGCAGAGATGTAGATGCAGAGATGTAGATGCAGAGTTGTAGAGAGTTGTAGATGTAGAGTTGTAGATGTAGAGATAGAGTTGTAGATTTAGAGATATAGAGTTGTAGATGTAGAGATATAGAGTTGTAGATGTAGAGTTGTAGATGTAGAGATGCAGAGTTGTAGATGCAGAGTTGTAGAGAGTTGTAGATGTAGAGTTGTAGATGTAGAGATAGAGTTGTAGATGTAGAGATATAGAGTTGTAGATGTAGAGAGTTGTAGATGTAGAGTTGTAGATGTAGAGTTGTAGATGTAGAGAGTTGTAGATGCAGAGTTGTAGATGTAGAGTTGTAGATGCAGAGTTGTAGATGTAGAGTTGTAGATGCAGAGTTTTAGAGTTGTAGATGCAGAGTTGTAGAGTTGTAGATGTAGAGATGCAGAGTTGTAGAGTTGTAGATGCAGAGTTGTAGATGTAGAGATGTAGATGCAGAGTTGTAGATGCAGAGATGTAGATGCAGAGATGTAGATGCAGAGTTGTAGAGAGTTGTAGATGTAGAGTTGTAGATGTAGAGATAGAGTTGTAGATGTAGAGATATAGATGCAGAGATGTAGATGCAGAGTTGTAGAGAGTTGTAGATGTAGAGTTGTAGAGAGTTGTAGATGTAGAGATGTGGATGCAGAGATGTAGATGCAGAAGTGTAGAGAGTTGTAGATGTAGAGTTGTAGATGTAGAGATAGAGTTGTAGATGTAGAGATATAGAGTTGTAGATGTAGAGTTGTAGATGCAGAGTTGTAGAGTTGTAGATGTAGAGATGCAGAGTTGTAGATGCAGAGTTGTAGATGCAGAGTTGTAGATGCAGAGTTGTAGAGATGTAGATGTAGAGTTGTAGATGTAGATGCAAAATTGTAGATGTAGAGATGTAGATAGAGAGTTGTAGATGTAGAGATGTAGAGTTGTAGATGTAGAGATGTAGAGTTGTAGAGAGTTGTAGATGTAGTGATGTAGAGAGTTGTAGATGTTGAGTTGTAGAGAGTTGTAGATGTAGAGTTGTAGAGAGTTGTAGATGTAGAGTTGTAGATGTAGAGAGTTGTAGATGCAGAGAGTTGTAGATGTAGAGAGTTGTAGATGCAGAGATGTAGATGCAGAGTTGTAGATGCAGAGATGTAGAGTTGTAGATGTAGAGTTGTAGATGTAGAGTGTTGTAGAGTTGTAGATGTAGAGAGTTGTAGATGTAGAGATGTAGATGCAGAGTTGTAGATGCAGAGTTGTAGAGATGTAGAGAGTTGTAGATGTAGAGTTGTAGATGTAGAGATAGAGTTTTAGATGTAGAGATATAGAGTTGTAGATGTAGAGTTGTAGAGATGTAGAGAGTTGTAGATGTAGAGTTGTAGATGTAGAGATAGAGTTGTAGATGTATAGTTGTAGATGTAGAGATATAGAGTTGTAGATGTAGAGTTGTAGATGCAGAGTTGTAGAGTTGTAGATGTAGAGATGCAGATTTGGAGATGTAGAGATGTAGATGCAGAGATGTAGATGCAGAGATGTAGATGCAGAGTTGTAGAGAGTTGTAGATGTAGAGTTGTAGATGTAGAGATAGAGTTGTAGATGTAGAGATATAGAGTTGTAGATGTAGAGTTGTAGATGCAGAGATGTAGATGCAGAGTTGTAGATGCAGAGATGTAGATGCAGAGATGTAGAGTTGTAGATGCAGAGTTGTAGATGCAGAGTTGTAGAGTTGTAGATGTAGAGATGCAGAGTTGTAGATGCAGAGTTTTAGAGTTGTAGATGCAGAGTTGTAGATGCAGAGATGTAGATGCAGAGATGTAGATGCAGAGATGTAGATGCAGAGTTGTAGAGATGTAGAGAGTTGTAGATGTAGAGATATAGAGTTGTAGATGTAGAGTTGTAAATGCAGAGTTGTAGAGTTGTAGATGCAGAGTTGTAGAGTTGTAGATGTAGAGATGCAGAGTTGTAGATGTAGAGATGCAGAGTTGTAGATGCAGAGTTGTAGAGTTGTAGATGCAGAGTTGTAGATGTAGAGATGTAGATGCAGAGTTGTAGATGCAGAGTTGTAGATGCAGAGTTGTAGATGCAGAGTTGTAGAGATGTAGATGTAGAGTTGTAGATGTAGATGCAGAGTTGGAGATGTAGAGATGTAGATAGAGAGTTGTAGATGTAGAGATGTAGATGCAGAGTTGTAGATGCAGAGTTGTAGATGCAGAGTTGTAGAGATGTAGATGTAGAGTTGTAGATGTAGATGCAGAGTTGGAGATGTAGAGATGTAGATAGAGAGTTGTAGATGTAGAGATGTAGAGTTGTAGATGTAGAGATGTAGAGTTATAGAGAGTTGTAGATGTAGTGATGTAGAGAGTTGTAGATGTAGAGAGTTGTAGATGTAGAGATGTAGAGAGTTGTAGATGTAGAGTTGTAGAGAGTTGTAGATGTAGAGTTGTAGAGAGTTGTAGATGTAGAGTTGTAGATGCAGAGAGTTGTAGATGCAGAGAGTTGTAGATGTAGAGAGTTGTAGATGCAGAGATGTAGATGCAGAGTTGTAGATGCAGAGTTGTAGATGCAGAGATGTAGAGTTGTAGATGTAGAGAGTTGTAGATGTATAGATGTAGATGCAGAGTTGTAGATGCAGAGTTGTAGAGATGTAGAGAGTTGTAGATGTAGAGTTGTAGATGTAGAGATAGAGTTGTAGATGTAGAGTTGTAGATGTAGAGATATAGAGTTGTAGATGTAGAGTTGTAGAGATGTAGAGCGTTGTAGATGTAGAGTTTTAGATGTAGAGGTAGAGTTGTAGATGTAGAGTTGTAGATGTAGAGATATAGAGTTGTAGATGTAGAGTTGTAGAGTTGTAGATGTAGAGATGCAGAGTTGTAGATGTAGAGATGTAGATGCAGAGATGTAGATGCAGAGATGTAGATGCAGAGTTGTAGAGAGTTGTAGATGTAGAGTTGTAGATGTAGAGATAGAGTTGTAGATGTAGAGATATAGAGTTGTATATGTAGAGTTGTAGAGTTGTAGATGTAGAGATGCAGAGTTGTAGATGTAGAGATGTAGATGCACAGATGTAGATGCAGAGTTGTAGAGAGTTGTAGATGTAGAGTTGTAGAGTTGTAGATGTAGAGATGCAGAGTTGTAGATGCAGAGTTGTAGAGTTGTAGATGCAGAGTTGTAGATGCAGAGTTGTAGAGTTGTAGATGTAGAGATGCAGAGTTGTAGATGCAGAGTTGTAGAGTTGTAGATGCAGAGTTGTAGATGCAGAGATGTAGATGCAGAGATGTAGATGCAGAGATGTAGATGCAGAGTTGTAGAGTTGTAGATGTAGAGATGCAGAGTTGTAGATGCAGAGTTGTAGAGTTGTAGATGCAGAGTTGTAGATGCAGAGTTGTAGAGTTGTAGATGTAGAGATGCAGAGTTGTAGATGCAGAGTTGTAGAGTTGTAGATGCAGAGTTGTAGATGCAGAGATGTAGATGCAGAGATGTAGATGCAGAGATGTAGATGCAGAGATGTAGATGCAGAGTTGTAGATGTAGAGTTGTAGATGTAGAGTTGTAGATGTAGAGATAGAGTTGTATATGTAGAGATGTAGATGCAGAGATGTAGATGCAGAGATGTAGATGCAGAGTTGTAGAGATGTAGAGAGTTGTAGATGTAGAGTTGTAGATGTAGAGATAGAGTTGTAGATGTAGAGTTGTAGATGTAGAGATATAGAGTTGTAGATGTAGAGTTGTAGATGCAGAGTTGTAGAGTTGTAGATGCAGAGTTGTAGAGTTGTAGATGTAGAGATGCAGAGTTGTAGATGTAGAGATGCAGAGTTGTAGATGCAGAGTTGTAGAGTTGTAGATGCAGAGTTGTAGATGTAGAGATGTAGATGCAGAGTTGTAGATGCAGAGATGTAGATGCAGAGATGTAGATGCAGAGTTGTAGATGCAGAGTTGTAGAGAGTTGTAGATGTAGAGTTGTAGATGTAGAGATAGAGTTGTAGATGCAGAGTTGTAGATGCAGAGATGTAGATGCAGAGATGTAGATGCAGAGGTAGAGATGTAGAGTTGTAGAGAGTTGTAGATGTAGAGAGTTGTAGATGTAGAGATGTAGAGAGTTGTAGATGTAGAGTTGTAGATGTAGAGAGTTGTAGATGTAGAGATGTAGATGTAGAGTTGTAGATGTAGAGATGTAGAGAGTTGTAGATGTAGAGATGTAGATGCAGAGATGTAGATGCAGAGTTGTAGAGAGTTGTAGATGTAGAGTTGTAGATGTAGAGATAGAGTTGTAGATCTAGAGATATAGAGTTGTAGATGTAGAGTTGTAGATGCAGAGTTGTAGATGTAGAGATGCAGAGTTGTAGATGCAGAGTTGTAGAGATGTAGATGTAGAGTTGTAGATGTAGAGTTGTAGATGTAGAGATGTAGAGTTGTAGATGTAGAGATGTAGAGTTGTAGATGTAGAGATGTAGAGTTGTAGAGAGTTGTAGATGTAGAGAGTTGTAGATGTAGAGATGTAGAGAGTTGTAGATGTAGAGATGTAGAGAGTTGTAGATGTAGAGTTGTAGAGAGTTGTAGATGTAGAGTTGTAGAGAGTTGTAGATGTAGAGTTGTAGATGTAGAGAGTTGTAGATGCAGAGAGTTGTAGATGTAGAGAGTTGTAGATGCAGAGATGTAGATGCAGAGTTGTAGATGCAGAGATGTAGAGTTGTAGATGTAGAGTTGTAGATGTAGAGTGTTGTAGAGTTGTAGATGTAGAGAGTTGTAGATGTAGAGATGTAGATGCAGAGTTGTAGATGCAGAGTTGTAGAGATGTAGAGAGTTGTAGATGTAGAGTTGTAGATGTAGAGATAGGGTTGTAGATGTAGAGTTGTAGATGTAGAGATATAGAGTTGTAGATGTAGAGTTGTAGATGCAGAGTTGTAGAGTTGTAGATGTAGAGATGCAGAGTTGTAGATGTAGAGATGTAGATGCAGAGATGTAGATGCAGAGTTGTAGAGAGTTGTAGATGTAGAGTTGTAGATGTAGAGATATAGAGTTGTAGATGTAGAGTTGTAGATGCAGAGTTGTAGAGATGCAGAGTTGTAGATGCAGAGTTGTAGAGTTGTAGATGCAGAGTTGTAGACGTAGAGATGTAGATGTAGAGTTGTAGAGAGTTGTAGATGTAGAGATGTAGATGTAGAGATGTAGAGTTGTAGAGAGTTGTAGATCTAGTGATGTAGAGAGTTGTAGATGTAGAGAGTTGTAGATGTAGAGATGTAGAGAGTTGTAGATGTAGAGTTGTAGAGATTTGTAGATGTAGAGTTGTAGAGAGTTGTAGATGTAGAGTTGTAGATGTAGAGAGTTGTAGATGCAGAGAGTTGTAGATGTAGAGAGTTGTAGATGCAGAGATGTAGATGCAGAGTTGTAGATGCAGAGTTGTAGATGCAGAGATGTAGAGTTGTAGATGTAGAGTTGTAGATGTAGAGTGTTGTAGAGTTGTAGATGTAGAGAGTTGTAGATGTAGAGATGTAGATGCAGAGTTGTAGATGCAGAGTTGTAGATGCAGAGATGTAGAGATGTAGATGTAGATGTAGAGTTGTAGATGTAGATGCAGAGTTGTAGATGCAGAGATGTAGAGATGTAGATGTAGAGTTGTAGATGTAGATGCAGAGTTGTAGATGTAGAGATGTAGATAGAGAGTTGTAGATGTAGAGATGTAGAGTTGTAGATGTAGAGATGTAGAGTTGTAGAGAGTTGTAGATGTAGTGATGTAGAGAGTTGTAGATGTAGAGAGTTGTAGATGTAGAGATGTAGAGAGTTGTAGATGTAGAGATGTAGAGAGTTGTAGATGTAGAGTTGTAGAGAGTTGTAGATGTAGAGTTGTAGAGAGTTGTAGATGTAGAGTTGTAGATGTAGAGAGTTGTAGATGCAGAGAGTTGTAGATGTAGAGAGTTGTAGATGCAGAGATGTAGATGCAGAGTTGTAGATGCAGAGTTGTAGATGCAGAGATGTAGAGTTGTAGATGTAGAGTTGTAGATGTAGAGTGTTGTAGAGTTGTAGATGTAGAGAGTTGTAGATGTAGAGATGTAGATGCAGAGTTGTAGATGCAGAGTTGTAGAGATGTAGAGAGTTGTAGATGTAGAGTTGTAGATGTAGAGATAGGGTTGTAGATGTAGAGTTGTAGATGTAGAGATATAGAGTTGTAGATGTAGAGTTGTAGATGCAGAGTTGTAGAGTTGTAGATGTAGAGATGCAGAGTTGTAGATGTAGAGATGTAGATGCAGAGATGTAGATGCAGAGTTGTAGAGAGTTGTAGATGTAGAGTTGTAGATGTAGAGATATAGAGTTGTAGATGTAGAGTTGTAGATGCAGAGTTGTAGAGATGCAGAGTTGTAGATGCAGAGTTGTAGAGTTGTAGATGCAGAGTTGTAGACGTAGAGATGTAGATGTAGAGTTGTAGAGAGTTGTAGATGTAGAGATGTAGATGTAGAGATGTAGAGTTGTAGAGAGTTGTAGATCTAGTGATGTAGAGAGTTGTAGATGTAGAGAGTTGTAGATGTAGAGATGTAGAGAGTTGTAGATGTAGAGTTGTAGAGATTTGTAGATGTAGAGTTGTAGAGAGTTGTAGATGTAGAGTTGTAGATGTAGAGAGTTGTAGATGCAGAGAGTTGTAGATGTAGAGAGTTGTAGATGCAGAGATGTAGATGCAGAGTTGTAGATGCAGAGTTGTAGATGCAGAGATGTAGAGTTGTAGATGTAGAGTTGTAGATGTAGAGTGTTGTAGAGTTGTAGATGTAGAGAGTTGTAGATGTAGAGATGTAGATGCAGAGTTGTAGATGCAGAGTTGTAGATGCAGAGGTAGAGATGTAGAGGTGTAGAGAGTTGTAGAGACGTAGAGAGTTGTAGATGTAGAGTTGTAGATGTAGAGAGATGTAGAGTTCTAGATGTAGAGTTGTAGATGTAGAGATATAGAGAGTTGTAGATGTAGAGTGTTGTAGATGCAGAGTTGTAGATGCAGAGGTAGAGATGTAGAGGTGTAGAGAGTTGTAGAGACGTAGAGAGTTGTAGATGTAGAGTTGTAGATGTAGAGAGATGTAGAGTTCTAGATGTAGAGTTGTAGATGTAGAGATATAGAGAGTTGTAGATGTAGAGTTGTAGAGATGTAGAGTTGTAGATGTAGAGATGTATATGTAGAGATGTAGAGAGTTGTAGAGTTGTAGATTTGTAGATGCAGAGTTGTAGATGTAGAGATGTAGATGTAGAGTTGTAGAGAGTTGTAGATGTAGAGATGTAGAGTTGTAGATGTAGAGATGTAGAGTTGTAGAGAGTTGTAGATCTAGTGATGTAGAGAGTTGTAGATGTAGAGAGTTGTAGATGTAGAGATGTAGAGAGTTGTAGATCTAGTGATGTAGAGAGTTGTAGATGTAGAGAGTTGTAGATGTAGAGATGTAGAGAGTTGTAGATGTAGAGAGTTGTAGATGCAGAGATGTAGATGCAGAGTTGTAGATGCAGAGATGTAGAGTTGTAGATGTAGAGTGTTGTAGAGTTGTAGATGTAGAGAGTTGTAGATGTAGAGATGTAGATGCAGAGTTGTAGATGCAGAGTTGTAGATGCAGAGATGTAGAGATGTAGATGTAGATGTAGAGTTGTAGATGTAGATGCAGAGTTGTAGATGTAGAGATGTAGATAGAGAGTTGTAGATGTAGAGATGTAGAGTTGTAGATGTAGAGATGTAGAGTTGTAGAGAGTTGTAGATGTAGTGATGTAGAGAGTTGTAGATGTAGAGAGTTGTAGATGTAGAGATGTAGAGAGTTGTAGATGTAGAGTTGTAGAGAGTTGTAGATGTAGAGTTGTAGAGAGTTGTAGATGTAGAGTTGTAGATGTAGAGAGTTGTAGATGCAGAGAGTTGTAGATGTAGAGAGTTGTAGATGCAGAGATGTAGATGCAGAGTTGTAGATGCAGAGTTGTAGATGCAGAGATGCTCGCTCTCTGTGTAGAGCTACCTTGAGGAAAGGTGTTCCGCTGGAACTCAAGACCCTACAGTAGGGGATATCAGCTGGCTTTGAGGTGCTGTGATTCCGGAACCAGGGCGAGGGCGAGTACTTAGAGCATGTCCAAAAGCCCGGGGAACGTTCCGGGGGCCTGCTCGGGTCGTTGGACCCACATCCGTTATACGATGGATCTCGCGTCGGCGCTCGGGAGAACTTCCCGCATGAACGCTGATTGCATGTGAGAACGCCCCCACGGCGGCGGGGCAGGCGCTCCCCCTGGGTGTAAGGCTCGGGGGGGTCACGGCTCCGCTCTAAAAGTAGAGTTGTAGATGTAGAGTGTTGTAGAGTTGTAGATGTAGAGTGTTGTAGAGTTGTAGATGTAGAGTTGTAGATGTAGAGATGTAGATGCAGAGATGTAGATGTAGAGTTGTAGATGTAGAGAGTTGTAGAGTTGTAGATGTAGAGAGTTGTAGATGCAGAGTTGTAGATGCAGAGGTAGAGATGTAGAGGTGTAGAGAGTTGTAGAGACGTAGAGAGTTGTAGATGTAGAGTTGTAGATGTAGAGAGTTGTAGATGTAGAGTTCTAGATGTAGAGTTGTAGATGTAGAGATATAGAGATGTAGAGTTGTAGATGCAGAGTTGTAGATGTAGAGTTGTAGATGTAGAGTGTTGTAGAGTTGTAGATGTAGAGATGTAGATGCAGAGATGTAGATGTAGAGTTGTAGATGTAGAGAGTTGTAGAGTTGTAGATGTAGAGAGTTGTAGATGCAGAGTTGTAGATGCAGAGGTAGAGATGTAGAGGTGTAGAGAGTTGTAGAGACGTAGAGAGTTGTAGATGTAGAGTTGTAGATGTAGAGAGTTGTAGATGTAGAGTTGTAGATGTAGAGTTGTAGATGTAGAGATGTATATGTAGAGATGTAGAGAGTTGTAGAGTTGTAGATTTGTAGATGTAGAGTTGTAGATGTAGAGAGTTGTAGATGTAGAGTTGTAGATGTAGAGTTGTAGATGTAGAGAGTTGTAGATGCAGAGTTGTAGATGTAGAGTTGTAGATGCAGAGTTGTAGATGTAGAGTTGTAGATGCAGAGGTAGAGATGTAGAGTTGTAGATGTAGAGTTGTAGATGTAGAGATGTAGATGTAGAGATGTAGAGAGTTGTAGATTTGTAGATGTAGAGTTGTAGATGTAGAGTTGTAGATGTAGAGTTGTAGATGTAGGGAGTTTTAGATGTAGAGAGTTGTAGATGTAGAGTTGTAGATGTAGAGATAGAGTTGTAGATGTAGAGATATAGAGTTGTAGATGTAGAGTTGTAGATGTAGAGATGCAGAGTTGTAGATGCAGAGTTGTAGATGCAGAGTTGTAGAGAGTTGTAGATGTAGAGTTGTAGATGTAGAGATAGAGTTGTAGATGTAGAGATATAGAGTTGTAGATGTAGAGTTGTAGATGCAGAGTTGTAGAGTTGTAGATGTAGAGATGCAGAGTTGTAGATGCAGAGTTGTAGATGCAGAGTTGTAGAGATGTAGATGTAGATGTAGAGTTGTAGATGTAGATGCAGAGTTGTAGATGTAGAGATGTAGATGTAGAGTTGTAGAGAGTTGTAGATGTAGAGATGTAGAGTTGTAGATGTAGAGATGTAGAGATGTAGAGAGTTGTAGATGTAGTGATGTAGAGAGTTGTAGATGTAGAGAGTTGTAGATGTAGAGATGTAGAGAGTTGTAGATGTAGAGTTGTAGAGAGTTGTAGATGTAGAGTTGTAGATGTAGAGAGTTGTAGATGCAGAGAGTTGTAGATGTAGAGAGTTGTAGATGCAGAGATGTAGATGCAGAGTTGTAGATGCAGAGTTGTAGATGCAGAGATGTAGAGTTGTAGATGTAGAGTTGTAGATGTAGAGTGTTGTAGAGTTGTAGATGTAGAGAGTTGTAGATGTAGAGATGTAGATGCAGAGTTGTAGATGGAGAGTTGTAGAGATGTAGAGAGTTGTAGATGTAGAGTTGTAGATGTAGAGATAGAGTTGTAGATGTAGAGTTGTAGATGTAGAGATATAGAGTTGTAGATGCAGAGTTGTAGAGTTGTAGATGTAGAGATGCAGAGTTGTAGATGTAGAGATGTAGATGCAGAGATGTATATGCAGAGGTAGAGATGTAGAGTTGTAGAGAGTTGTAGATGTAGAGATGTAGAGTTGTAGATGTAGAGATGTAGAGAGTTGTAGATGTAGAGATGTAGATGCAGAGATGTAGATGCAGAGATGTAGATGCAGAGTTGTAGAGAGTTGTAGATGTAGAGTTGTAGATGTAGATATATAGAGTTGTAGATGTAGAGTTGTAGATGCAGAGTTGTAGAGATGCAGAGTTGTAGATGCAGAGTTGTAGAGTTGTAGATGCAGAGTTGTAGATGTAGAGATGTAGATGTAGAGTTGTAGAGAGTTGTAGATGTAGAGATGTAGAGTTGTAGATGTAGAGATGTAGAGTTGTAGAGTTGTAGAGAGTTGTAGATCTAGTGATGTAGAGAGTTGTAGATGTAGAGAGTTGTAGATGTAGAGATGTAGAGAGTTGTAGATGTAGAGTTGTAGAGATTTGTAGATGTAGAGTTGTAGAGAGTTGTAGATGTAGAGTTGTAGATGTAGAGAGTTGTAGATGCAGAGAGTTGTAGATGTAGAGAGTTGTAGATGCAGAGATGTAGATGCAGAGTTGTAGATGTAGAGTTGTAGATGTAGAGAGTTGTAGATGTAGAGATGTAGATGTAGAGTTGTAGATGCAGAGATGTAGATGCAGAGTTGTAGAGAGTTGTAGATGTAGAGTTGTAGATGTAGAGATAGAGTTGTAGATGTAGAGATATAGAGTTGTAGATGTAGAGTTGTAGATGCAGAGTTGTAGAGTTGTAGATGTAGAGATGCAGAGTTGTAGATGCAGAGTTGTAGATGCAGAGTTGTAGAGATGTAGATGTAGAGTTGTAGATGTAGATGCAGAGTTGTAGATGTAGAGATGTAGATAGAGAGTTGTAGATGTAGAGATGTAGAGTTGTAGATGTAGAGATGTAGAGTTGTAGAGAGTTGTAGATGTAGTGAGTTGTAGATGTAGAGATGTAGAGAGTTGTAGATTTAGAGTTGTAGAGAGTTGTAGATGTAGAGAGTTGTAGATGTAGAGATGTAGAGAGTTGTAGATGTAGAGTTGTAGAGAGTTGTAGATGTAGAGTTGTAGAGAGTTGTAGATGTAGAGTTGTAGATGTAGAGAGTTGTAGATGCAGAGAGTTGTAGATGTAGAGAGTTGTAGATGCAGAGATGTAGATGCAGAGTTGTAGATGCAGAGTTGTAGATGCAGAGATGTAGAGTTGTATATGTAGAGTTGTAGATGTAGAGTGTTGTAGAGTTGTAGATGTAGAGAGTTGTAGATGTAGAGATGTAGATGCAGAGATGTAGATGCAGAGATGTAGATGCAGAGTTGTAGAGAGTTGTAGATGTAGAGTTGTAGATGTAGATATATAGAGTTGTAGATGTAGAGTTGTAGATGCAGAGTTGTAGAGATGCAGAGTTGTAGATGCAGAGTTGTAGAGTTGTAGATGCAGAGTTGTAGATGTAGAGATGTAGATGTAGAGTTGTAGAGTGTTGTAGATGTAGAGATGTAGAGTTGTAGATGTAGAGATGTAGAGTTGTAGAGAGTTGTAGATCTAGTGATGTAGAGAGTTGTAGATGTAGAGAGTTGTAGATGTAGAGATGTAGAGAGTTGTAGATGTAGAGTTGTAGAGATTTGTAGATGTAGAGTTGTAGAGAGTTGTAGATGTAGAGTTGTAGATGTAGAGAGTTGTAGATGCAGAGAGTTGTAGATGTAGAGAGTTGTAGATGCAGAGATGTAGATGCAGAGTTGTAGATGCAGAGTTGTAGATGCAGAGATGTAGAGTTGTAGATGTAGAGTTGTAGATGTAGAGTGTTGTAGAGTTGTAGATGTAGAGAGTTGTAGATGTAGAGATGTAGATGCAGAGTTGTAGATGGAGAGTTGTAGAGATGTAGAGAGTTGTAGATGTAGAGTTGTAGATGTAGAGATAGAGTTGTAGATGTAGAGTTGTAGATGTAGAGATATAGAGTTGTAGATGCAGAGTTGTAGAGTTGTAGATGTAGAGATGCAGAGTTGTAGATGTAGAGATGTAGATGCAGAGATGTATATGCAGAGGTAGAGATGTAGAGTTGTAGAGAGTTGTAGATGTAGAGATGTAGAGTTGTAGATGTAGAGATGTAGAGAGTTGTAGATGTAGAGATGTAGATGCAGAGATGTAGATGCAGAGATGTAGATGCAGAGTTGTAGAGAGTTGTAGATGTAGAGTTGTAGATGTAGATATATAGAGTTGTAGATGTAGAGTTGTAGATGCAGAGTTGTAGAGATGCAGAGTTGTAGATGCAGAGTTGTAGAGTTGTAGATGCAGAGTTGTAGATGTAGAGATGTAGATGTAGAGTTGTAGAGAGTTGTAGATGTAGAGATGTAGAGTTGTAGATGTAGAGATGTAGAGTTGTAGAGTTGTAGAGAGTTGTAGATCTAGTGATGTAGAGAGTTGTAGATGTAGAGAGTTGTAGATGTAGAGATGTAGAGAGTTGTAGATGTAGAGTTGTAGAGATTTGTAGATGTAGAGTTGTAGAGAGTTGTAGATGTAGAGTTGTAGATGTAGAGAGTTGTAGATGCAGAGAGTTGTAGATGTAGAGAGTTGTAGATGCAGAGATGTAGATGCAGAGTTGTAGATGTAGAGTTGTAGATGTAGAGAGTTGTAGATGTAGAGATGTAGATGTAGAGTTGTAGATGCAGAGATGTAGATGCAGAGTTGTAGAGAGTTGTAGATGTAGAGTTGTAGATGTAGAGATAGAGTTGTAGATGTAGAGATATAGAGTTGTAGATGTAGAGTTGTAGATGCAGAGTTGTAGAGTTGTAGATGTAGAGATGCAGAGTTGTAGATGCAGAGTTGTAGATGCAGAGTTGTAGAGATGTAGATGTAGAGTTGTAGATGTAGATGCAGAGTTGTAGATGTAGAGATGTAGATAGAGAGTTGTAGATGTAGAGATGTAGAGTTGTAGATGTAGAGATGTAGAGTTGTAGAGAGTTGTAGATGTAGTGAGTTGTAGATGTAGAGATGTAGAGAGTTGTAGATTTAGAGTTGTAGAGAGTTGTAGATGTAGAGAGTTGTAGATGTAGAGATGTAGAGAGTTGTAGATGTA
This sequence comes from Gasterosteus aculeatus, assembly GCF_964276395.1. Taxonomy (NCBI): domain Eukaryota; kingdom Metazoa; phylum Chordata; class Actinopteri; order Perciformes; family Gasterosteidae; genus Gasterosteus; species Gasterosteus aculeatus. Next base: position 1,377,785 of record NW_027554881.1, on the reverse strand, counting down.
GAGTTGTAGAGAGTTGTAGATGTAGAGTTGTAGAGAGTTGTAGATGTAGAGTTGTAGATGTAGAGAGTTGTAGATGCAGAGAGTTGTAGATGTAGAGAGTTGTAGATGCAGAGATGTAGATGCAGAGTTGTAGATGCAGAGTTGTAGATGCAGAGATGTAGAGTTGTATATGTAGAGTTGTAGATGTAGAGTGTTGTAGAGTTGTAGATGTAGAGAGTTGTAGATGTAGAGATGTAGATGCAGAGATGTAGATGCAGAGATGTAGATGCAGAGTTGTAGAGAGTTGTAGATGTAGAGTTGTAGATGTAGATATATAGAGTTGTAGATGTAGAGTTGTAGATGCAGAGTTGTAGAGATGCAGAGTTGTAGATGCAGAGTTGTAGAGTTGTAGATGCAGAGTTGTAGATGTAGAGATGTAGATGTAGAGTTGTAGAGTGTTGTAGATGTAGAGATGTAGAGTTGTAGATGTAGAGATGTAGAGTTGTAGAGAGTTGTAGATCTAGTGATGTAGAGAGTTGTAGATGTAGAGAGTTGTAGATGTAGAGATGTAGAGAGTTGTAGATGTAGAGTTGTAGAGATTTGTAGATGTAGAGTTGTAGAGAGTTGTAGATGTAGAGTTGTAGATGTAGAGAGTTGTAGATGCAGAGAGTTGTAGATGTAGAGAGTTGTAGATGCAGAGATGTAGATGCAGAGTTGTAGATGTAGAGTTGTAGATGTAGAGAGTTGTAGATGTAGAGATGTAGATGTAGAGTTGTAGATGCAGAGATGTAGATGCAGAGTTGTAGAGAGTTGTAGATGTAGAGTTGTAGATGTAGAGATAGAGTTGTAGATGTAGAGATATAGAGTTGTAGATGTAGAGTTGTAGATGCAGAGTTGTAGAGTTGTAGATGTAGAGATGCAGAGTTGTAGATGCAGAGTTGTAGATGCAGAGTTGTAGAGATGTAGATGTAGAGTTGTAGATGTAGATGCAGAGTTGTAGATGTAGAGATGTAGATAGAGAGTTGTAGATGTAGAGATGTAGAGTTGTAGATGTAGAGATGTAGAGTTGTAGAGAGTTGTAGATGTAGTGAGTTGTAGATGTAGAGATGTAGAGAGTTGTAGATTTAGAGTTGTAGAGAGTTGTAGATGTAGAGAGTTGTAGATGTAGAGATGTAGAGAGTTGTAGATGTAGAGTTGTAGAGAGTTGTAGATGTAGAGTTGTAGATGTAGAGTTGTAGATGTAGAGAGTTGTAGATGCAGAGAGTTGTAGATGTAGAGAGTTGTAGATGCAGAGATGTAGATGCAGAGTTGTAGATGCAGAGTTGTAGATGCAGAGATGTAGAGTTGTATATGTAGAGTTGTAGATGTAGAGTGTTGTAGAGTTGTAGATGTAGAGAGTTGTAGATGTAGAGATGTAGATGCAGAGTTGTAGATGCAGAGTTGTAGAGATGTAGAGAGTTGTAGATGTAGAGTTGTAGATGTAGAGATAGAGTTGTAGATGTAGAGTTGTAGATGTAGAGATATAGAGTTGTAGATGTAGAGTTGTAGATGCAGAGATGCAGAGTTGTAGATGTAGAGATGTAGATGCAGAGATGTAGATGCAGAAATGTAGATGCAGAGATGTAGATGCAGAGTTGTAGAGAGTTGTAGATGTAGAGTTGTAGATGTAGAGATATAGAGTTGTAGATGTAGAGTTGTAGATGCAGAGTTGTAGAGATGCAGAGTTGTAGATGCAGAGTTGTAGAGTTGTAGATTTAGAGTTGTAGATGTAGAGATGTAGATGTAGAGTTGTAGAGAGTTGTAGATGTAGAGATGTAGAGTTGTAGATGTAGAGTTGTAGAGAGTTGTAGATGTAGAGTTGTAGATGTAGAGAGTTGTAGATGCAGAGAGTTGTAGATGTAGAGAGTTGTAGATGCAGAGATGTAGATGCAGAGTTGTAGATGCAGAGTTGTAGATGCAGAGATGTAGAGTTGTAGATGTAGAGTTGTAGATGTAGAGTGTTGTAGAGTTGTAGATGTAGAGAGTTGTAGATGTAGAGATGTAGATGCAGAGTTGTAGATGCAGAGATGTAGAGATGTAGAGTTGTAGATGCAGAGTTGTAGATGTAGAGTTGTAGATGTAGAGTGTTGTAGAGTTGTAGATGTAGAGTTGTAGATGTAGAGATGTAGATGCAGAGATGTAGATGTAGAGTTGTAGATGTAGAGAGTTGTAGAGTTGTAGATGTAGAGAGTTGTAGATGCAGAGTTGTAGATGCAGAGGTAGAGATGTAGAGGTGTAGAGAGTTGTAGAGACGTAGAGAGTTGTAGATGTAGAGTTGTAGATGTAGAGAGTTGTAGATGTAGAGTTCTAGATGTAGAGTTGTAGATGTAGAGTTGTAGATGCAGAGGTAGAGATGTAGAGTTGTAGATGTAGAGTTGTAGATGTAGAGATGTAGAGAGTTGTAGATGTAGAGTTGTAGAGAGTTGTAGATGCAGAGTTGTAGAGATGTAGATGTAGATGTAGAGTTGTAGATGTAGATGCAGAGTTGTAGATGTAGAGATGTAGATGTAGAGTTGTAGAGAGTTGTAGATGTAGAGATGTAGAGTTGTAGATGTAGAAATGTAGAGTTGTAGAGAGTTGTAGATGTAGAGTTGTAGATGTAGAGAGTTGTAGATGCAGAGTTGTAGATGTATAGTTGTAGATGCAGAGTTGTAGATGTAGAGTTGTAGATGCAGAGGTAGAGATGTAGAGTTGTAGATGTAGAGTTGTAGATGTAGAGATGTAGAGAGTTGTAGATGTAGAGTTGTAGAGAGTTGTAGATGCAGAGTTGTAGAGATGTAGATGTAGATGTAGAGTTGTAGATGTAGATGCAGAGTTGTAGATGTAGAGATGTAGATGTAGAGTTGTAGAGAGTTGTAGATGTAGAGATGTAGAGTTGTAGAGAGTTGTAGATGTAGAGTTGTAGAGAGTTGTAGATGTAGAGTTGTAGAGAGTTGTAGATGTAGAGTTGTAGATTTAGAGAGTTGTAGATGCAGAGAGTTGTAGATGTAGAGAGTTGTAGATGCAGAGATGTAGATGCAGAGTTGTAGATGCAGAGTTGTAGATGCAGAGATGTAGAGTTGTAGATGCAGAGTTGTAGATGCAGAGTTGTAGAGATGTAGAGAGTTGTAGATGTAGAGTTGTAGATGTAGAGATGTAGATGTAGAGTTGTAGATGTAGAGATGTAGAGAGTTGTAGATTTGTAGATGTAGAGTTGTAGATGTAGAGTTGTAGATGTAGGGAGTTTTAGATGTAGAGTTGTAGATGTAGAGATGTAGATGTAGAGTTGTAGAGAGTTGTAGATGTAGAGATGTAGAGTTGTAGAGAGTTGTAGATGTAGAGTTGTAGAGAGTTGTAGATGTAGAGTTGTAGAGAGTTGTAGATGTAGAGTTGTAGATTTAGAGAGTTGTAGATGCAGAGAGTTGTAGATGTAGAGAGTTGTAGATGCAGAGATGTAGATGCAGAGTTGTAGATGCAGAGTTGTAGATGCAGAGATGTAGAGTTGTAGATGCAGAGATGTAGATGCAGAGATGTAGATGCAGAGATGTAGATGCAGAGTTGTAGAGAGTTGTAGATGTAGAGTTGTAGATGTAGAGATAGAGTTGTAGATGTAGAGATATAGAGTTGTAGATGTAGAGTTGTAGATGTAGAGATGCAGAGTTGTAGAGAGTTGTAGATGTAGAGTTGTAGATGTAGAGATAGAGTTGTAGATGTAGAGATATAGAGTTGTAGATGTAGAGTTGTAGATGCAGAGTTGTAGAGTTGTAGATGTAGAGATGCAGAGTTGTAGATGCAGAGTTGTAGAGATGTAGATGTAGATGTAGAGTTGTAGATGTAGATGCAGAGTTGTAGATGTAGAGATGTAGATGTAGAGTTGTAGAGAGTTGTAGATGTAGAGATGTAGAGTTGTAGATGTAGAGATGTAGAGTTGTAGAGAGTTGTAGATGTAGTGATGTAGAGAGTTGTAGATGTAGAGATGTAGAGAGTTGTAGATGTAGAGTTGTAGAGAGTTGTAGATGTAGAGTTGTAGAGAGTTGTAGATGTAGAGTTGTAGATGTAGAGAGTTGTAGATGCAGAGAGTTGTAGATGTAGAGAGTTGTAGATGCAGAGTTGTAGATGCAGAGATGTAGAGTTGTAGATGTAGAGTTGTAGATGTAGAGTGTTGTAGAGTTGTAGATGTAGAGAGTTGTAGATGTAGAGATGTAGATGCAGAGTTGTAGATGCAGAGTTGTAGAGATGTAGAGAGTTGTAGATGTAGAGTTGTAGATGTAGAGATAGAGTTGTAGATGTAGAGTTGTAGATGTAGAGATATAGAGTTGTAGATGTAGAGTTGTAGATGCAGAGTTGTAGAGTTGTAGATGTAGAGATGCAGAGTTGTAGATGTAGAGATGTAGATGCAGAGATGTAGATGCAGAGATGTAGATGCAGAGTTGTAGAGAGTTGTAGATGTAGAGTTGTAGATGTAGAGATAGAGTTGTAGATGTAGAGATATAGAGTTGTAGATGTAGAGTTGTAGATGCAGAGTTGTAGAGATGCAGAGTTGTAGATGCAGAGTTTTAGAGTTGTAGATGCAGAGTTGTAGATGTAGAGATGTAGAGTTGTAGAGAGTTGTAGATGTAGAGATGTAGAGTTGTAGATGTAGAGATGTAGAGTTGTAGAGAGTTGTAGATCTAGTGATGTAGAGAGTTGTAGATGTAGAGAGTTGTAGATGTAGAGATGTAGAGAGTTGTAGATGTAGAGTTGTAGAGAGTTGTAGATGTAGAGTTGTAGAGAGTTGTAGATGTAGAGTTGTAGATGTATAGAGTTGTAGATGCAGAGAGTTGTAGATGTAGAGATGTAGAGTTGTAGATGTAGAGTTGTAGATGTAGAGTGTTGTAGAGTTGTAGATGTAGAGTTGTAGATGCAGAGATGTAGAGTTGTAGATGTAGAGTGTTGTAGAGTTGTAGATGTAGAGAGTTGTAGATGTAGAGATGTAGATGCAGAGTTGTAGATGCAGAGATGTAGGGATGTAGAGTTGTAGATGCAGAGTTGTAGATGTAGAGTTGTAGATGTAGAGTGTTGTAGAGTTGTAGATGTAGAGTTGTAGATGTAGAGAGTTGTAGAGTTGTAGGTGTAGAGAGTTGTAGATGTAGAGTTCTAGATGTAGAGTTGTAGATGTAGAGATATAGAGAGTTGTAGATGTAGAGTTGTAGAGATGTAGAGTTGTAGATGTAGAGTTGTAGATGTAGAGATGTATATGTAGAGATGTAGAGAGTTGTAGAGTTGTAGATTTGTAGATGTAGAGTTGTAGATGTAGAGAGTTGTAGATGTAGAGTTGTAGATGTAGAGAGTTGTAGATGCAGAGTTGTAGATGTAGAGTTGTAGATGCAGAGTTGTAGATGTAGAGTTGTAGATGCAGAGGTAGAGATGTAGAGTTGTAGATGTAGAGTTGTAGATGTAGAGATGTAGATGTAGAGTTGTAGATGTAGAGATGTAGAGAGTTGTAGATTTGTAGATGTAGAGTTGTAGATGTAGAGTTGTAGATGTAGGGAGTTTTAGATGTAGAGAGTTGTAGATGCAGAGTTGTAGATGCAGAGATGTAGATGCAGAGATGTAGATGCAGAGTTGTAGAGAGTTGTAGATGTAGAGTTGTAGATGTAGAGATAGAGTTGTAGATGTAGAGATATAGAGTTGTAGATGTAGAGTTGTAGATGTAGAGATGCAGAGTTGTAGATGCAGAGTTGTAGATGTAGAGTTGTAGATGTAGAGAGTTGTAGATGTAGAGTTGTAGATGTAGAGTGTTGTAGAGTTGTAGATGCAGAGTTGTAGATGTAGAGATGTAGATGCAGAGATGTAGATGCAGAGATGTAGATGCAGAGTTGTAGAGAGTTGTAGATGTAGAGATATAGAGTTATAGATGTAGAGTTGTAGATGCAGAGTTGTAGAGTTGTAGATGCAGAGATGTAGATGCAGAGTTGTAGATGCAGAGTTGTAGAGATGTAGATGTAGATGTAGAGTTGTAGATGTAGATGCAGAGTTGTAGATGTAGAGATGTAGATGTAGAGTTGTAGAGAGTTGTAGATGTAGAGTTGTAGATGTAGAGATGTAGAGTTGTAGAGAGTTGTAGATGTAGTGATGTAGAGAGTTGTAGATGCAGAGAGTTGTAGAGTTGTAGAGATGTAGAGAGTTGTAGATGTAGAGTTGTAGAGAGTTGTAGATGTAGAGTTGTAGAGAGTTGTAGATGTAGAGTTGTAGAGAGTTGTAGATGTAGAGTTGTAGATGTAGAGAGTTGTAGATGCAGAGAGTTGTAGATGTAGAGAGTTGTAGATGCAGAGATGTAGATGCAGAGTTGTAGATGCAGAGTTGTAGATGCAGAGATGTAGAGATGTAGAGTTGTAGATGCAGAGTTGTAGATGTAGAGTTGTAGATGTAGAGTGTTGTAGAGTTGTAGATGTAGAGTTGTAGATGTAGAGAGTTGTAGAGTTGTAGATGTAGAGAGTTGTAGATGCAGAGTTGTAGATGCAGAGGTAGAGATGTAGAGGTGTAGAGAGTTGTAGAGACGTAGAGAGTTGTAGATGTAGAGTTGTAGAGACGTAGAGAGTTGTAGATGTAGAGTTCTAGATGTAGAGTTGTAGATGTAGAGATATAGAGAGTTGTAGATGTAGAGATGTAGAGTTGTAGATGTAGAGTTGTAGATGTAGAGATGTATATGTAGAGATGTAGAGAGTTGTAGAGTTGTAGATTTGTAGATGTAGAGTTGTAGATGTAGAGAGTTGTAGATGTAGAGTTGTAGATGTAGAGTTGTAGATGTAGAGAGTTGTAGATGCAGAGTTGTAGATGTAGAGTTGTAGATGCAGAGTTGTAGATGTAGAGTTGTAGATGCAGAGGTAGAGATGTAGAGTTGTAGATGTAGAGTTGTAGATGTAGAGATGTAGATGTAGAGTTGTAGATGTAGAGATGTAGAGAGTTGTAGATTTGTAGATGTAGAGTTGTAGATGTAGGGAGTTTTAGATGTAGAGAGTTGTAGATGCAGAGTTGTAGATGCAGAGATGTAGATGCAGAGATGTAGATGCAGAGTTGTAGAGAGTTGTAGATGTAGAGTTGTAGATGTAGAGATAGAGTTGTAGATTTAGAGATATAGAGTTGTAGATGTAGAGATATAGAGTTGTAGATGTAGAGTTGTAGATGTAGAGATGCAGAGTTGTAGATGCAGAGTTGTAGATGTAGAGAGTTGTAGATGCAGAGTTGTAGATGAAGAGTTGTAGATGCAGAGTTGTAGATGTAGAGTTGTAGATGCAGAGGTAGAGATGTAGAGTTGTAGATGTAGAGTTGTAGATGTAGAGATGTAGATGTAGAGTTGTAGATGTAGAGATGTAGAGAGTTGTAGATTTGTAGATGTAGAGTTGTAGATGTAGAGTTGTAGATGTAGGGAGTTTTAGATGTAGAGAGTTGTAGATGCAGAGTTGTAGATGCAGAGATGTAGATGCAGAGATGTAGATGCAGAGTTGTAGAGAGTTGTAGATGTAGAGTTGTAGATGTAGAGATAGAGTTGTAGATGTAGAGATATAGAGTTGTAGATGTAGAGTTGTAGATGTAGAGATGCAGAGTTGTAGATGCAGAGTTGTAGATGTAGAGTTGTAGATGTAGAGAGTTGTAGATGTAGAGTTGTAGATGTAGAGTGTTGTAGAGTTGTAGATGCAGAGTTGTAGATGTAGAGATGTAGATGCAGAGATGTAGATGCAGAGATGTAGATGCAGAGTTGTAGATGCAGAGTTGTAGAGATGTAGATGTAGATGTAGAGTTGTAGATGTAGATGCAGAGTTGTAGATGTAGAGATGTAGATGTAGAGTTGTAGAGAGTTGTAGATGTAGAGTTGTAGATGTAGAGATGTAGAGTTGTAGAGAGTTGTAGATGTAGTGATGTAGAGAGTTGTAGATGCAGAGAGTTGTAGAGTTGTAGAGATGTAGAGAGTTGTAGATGTAGAGTTGTAGAGAGTTGTAGATGTAGAGTTGTAGAGAGTTGTAGATGTAGAGTTGTAGATGTAGAGAGTTGTAGATGCAGAGAGTTGTAGATGTAGAGAGTTGTAGATGCAGAGATGTAGATGCAGAGTTGTAGATGCAGAGTTGTAGATGCAGAGATGTAGAGATGTAGAGTTGTAGATGCAGAGTTGTAGATGTAGAGTTGTAGATGTAGAGTGTTGTAGAGTTGTAGATGTAGAGTTGTAGATGTAGAGAGTTGTAGAGTTGTAGATGTAGAGAGTTGTAGATGCAGAGTTGTAGATGCAGAGGTAGAGATGTAGAGGTGTAGAGAGTTGTAGAGACGTAGAGAGTTGTAGATGTAGAGTTGTAGAGACGTAGAGAGTTGTAGATGTAGAGTTCTAGATGTAGAGTTGTAGATGTAGAGATATAGAGAGTTGTAGATGTAGAGATGTAGAGTTGTAGATGTAGAGTTGTAGATGTAGAGATGTATATGTAGAGATGTAGAGAGTTGTAGAGTTGTAGATTTGTAGATGTAGAGTTGTAGATGTAGAGAGTTGTAGATGTAGAGTTGTAGATGTAGAGAGTTGTAGATGCAGAGTTGTAGATGTAGAGTTGTAGATGCAGAGTTGTAGATGTAGAGTTGTAGATGCAGAGGTAGAGATGTAGAGTTGTAGATGTAGAGTTGTAGATGTAGAGATGTAGATGTAGAGTTGTAGATGTAGAGATGTAGAGAGTTGTAGATTTGTAGATGTAGAGTTGTAGATGTAGGGAGTTTTAGATGTAGAGAGTTGTAGATGCAGAGTTGTAGATGCAGAGATGTAGATGCAGAGATGTAGATGCAGAGTTGTAGAGAGTTGTAGATGTAGAGTTGTAGATGTAGAGATAGAGTTGTAGATTTAGAGATATAGAGTTGTAGATGTAGAGATATAGAGTTGTAGATGTAGAGTTGTAGATGTAGAGATGCAGAGTTGTAGATGCAGAGTTGTAGATGTAGAGAGTTGTAGATGCAGAGTTGTAGATGTAGAGTTGTAGATGCAGAGTTGTAGATGTAGAGTTGTAGATGCAGAGGTAGAGATGTAGAGTTGTAGATGTAGAGTTGTAGATGTAGAGATGTAGATGTAGAGTTGTAGATGTAGAGATGTAGAGAGTTGTAGATTTGTAGATGTAGAGTTGTAGATGTAGAGTTGTAGATGTAGGGAGTTTTAGATGTAGAGAGTTGTAGATGCAGAGTTGTAGATGCAGAGATGTAGATGCAGAGATGTAGATGCAGAGATGTAGATGCAGAGTTGTAGAGAGTTGTAGATGTAGAGTTGTAGATGTAGAGATAGAGTTGTAGATGTAGAGATATAGAGTTGTAGATGTAGAGTTGTAGATGTAGAGATGCAGAGTTGTAGATGTAGAGTTGTAGATGTAGAGAGTTGTAGATGTAGAGTTGTAGATGTAGAGTGTTGTAGAGTTGTAGATGCAGAGTTGTAGATGTAGAGATGTAGATGCAGAGATGTAGATGCAGAGATGTAGATGCAGAGTTGTAGAGAGTTGTAGATGTAGAGATATAGAGTTATAGATGTAGAGTTGTAGATGCAGAGTTGTAGAGTTGTAGATGCAGAGATGTAGATGCAGAGTTGTAGATGCAGAGTTGTAGAGATGTAGATGTAGATGTAGAGTTGTAGATGTAGATGCAGAGTTGTAGATGTAGAGATGTAGATGTAGAGTTGTAGAGAGTTGTAGATGTAGAGTTGTAGATGTAGAGATGTAGAGTTGTAGAGAGTTGTAGATGTAGTGATGTAGAGAGTTGTAGATGCAGAGAGTTGTAGAGTTGTAGAGATGTAGAGAGTTGTAGATGTAGAGTTGTAGAGAGTTGTAGATGTAGAGTTGTAGAGAGTTGTAGATGTAGAGTTGTAGATGTAGAGAGTTGTAGATGCAGAGAGTTGTAGATGTAGAGAGTTGTAGATGCAGATATGTAGATGCAGAGTTGTAGATGCAGAGTTGTAGATGCAGAGATGTAGAGATGTAGAGTTGTAGATGCAGAGTTGTAGATGTAGAGTTGTAGATGTAGAGTGTTGTAGAGTTGTAGATGTAGAGTTGTAGATGTAGAGAGTTGTAGAGTTGTAGATGTAGAGAGTTGTAGATGCAGAGTTGTAGATGCAGAGGTAGAGATGTAGAGGTGTAGAGAGTTGTAGAGACGTAGAGAGTTGTAGATGTAGAGTTGTAGAGACGTAGAGAGTTGTAGATGTAGAGTTCTAGATGTAGAGTTGTAGATGTAGAGATATAGAGAGTTGTAGATGTAGAGATGTAGAGTTGTAGATGTAGAGTTGTAGATGTAGAGATGTATATGTAGAGATGTAGAGAGTTGTAGAGTTGTAGATTTGTAGATGTAGAGTTGTAGATGTAGAGAGTTGTAGATGTAGAGTTGTAGATGTAGAGTTGTAGATGTAGAGAGTTGTAGATGCAGAGTTGTAGATGTAGAGTTGTAGATGCAGAGTTGTAGATGTAGAGTTGTAGATGCAGAGGTAGAGATGTAGAGTTGTAGATGTAGAGTTGTAGATGTAGAGATGTAGATGTAGAGTTGTAGATGTAGAGATGTAGAGAGTTGTAGATTTGTAGATGTAGAGTTGTAGATGTAGGGAGTTTTAGATGTAGAGAGTTGTAGATGCAGAGTTGTAGATGCAGAGATGTAGATGCAGAGATGTAGATGCAGAGTTGTAGAGAGTTGTAGATGTAGAGTTGTAGATGTAGAGATAGAGTTGTAGATTTAGAGATATAGAGTTGTAGATGTAGAGATATAGAGTTGTAGATGTAGAGTTGTAGATGTAGAGATGCAGAGTTGTAGATGCAGAGTTGTAGAGAGTTGTAGATGTAGAGTTGTAGATGTAGAGATAGAGTTGTAGATGTAGAGATATAGAGTTGTAGATGTAGAGTTGTAGATGTAGAGATGCAGAGTTGTAGATGCAGAGTTGTAGAGAGTTGTAGATGTAGAGTTGTAGATGTAGAGATAGAGTTGTAGATTTAGAGATATAGAGTTGTAGATGTAGAGATGCAGAGTTGTAGATGCAGAGTTGTAGAGAGTTGTAGATGTAGAGTTGTAGATGTAGAGATAGAGTTGTAGATGTAGAGTTGTAGATGTAGAGAGTTGTAGATGTAGAGTTGTAGATGCAGAGATGTAGATGTAGAGTTGTAGATGCAGAGTTTTAGAGTTGTAGATGCAGAGTTGTAGAGTTGTAGATGTAGAGATGCAGAGTTGTAGAGTTGTAGATGCAGAGTTGTAGATGTAGAGATGTAGATGCAGAGTTGTAGATGCAGAGATGTAGATGCAGAGATGTAGATGCAGAGTTGTAGAGAGTTGTAGATGTAGAGTTGTAGATGTAGAGATAGAGTTGTAGATGTAGAGATATAGAGTTATAGATGTAGAGTTGTAGATGCAGAGTTGTAGAGTTGTAGATGCAGAGATGTAGATGCAGAGTTGTAGATGCAGAGTTGTAGAGATGTAGATGTAGAGTTGTAGATGTAGATGCAGAGTTGTAGATGTAGAGATGTAGATGTAGAGTTGTAGAGAGTTGTAGATGTAGAGTTGTAGATGTAGAGTTGTAGAGAGTTGTAGATGTAGTGATGTAGAGAGTTGTAGATGCAGAGAGTTGTAGAGTTGTAGAGATGTAGAGAGTTGTAGATGTAGAGTTGTAGAGAGTTGTAGATGTAGAGTTGTAGAGAGTTGTAGATGTAGAGTTGTAGATGTAGAGAGTTGTAGATGCAGAGAGTTGTAGATGTAGAGAGTTGTAGATGCAGAGATGTAGATGCAGAGTTGTAGATGCAGAGTTGTAGATGCAGAGGTAGAGATGTAGAGTTGTAGATGTAGAGTGTTGTAGAGTTGTAGATGTAGAGAGTTGTAGATGTAGAGATGTAGATGCAGAGTTGTAGATGCAGAGATGTAGAGATGTAGAGTTGTAGATGCAGAGTTGTAGATGTAGAGAGTTGTAGAGTTGTAGATGTAGAGAGTTGTAGATGTAGAGTTCTAGATGTAGAGTTGTAGATGTAGAGATATAGAGAGTTGTAGATGTAGAGTTGTAGAGATGTAGAGTTGTAGATGTAGAGTTGTAGATGTAGAGATGTATATGTAGAGATGTAGAGAGTTGTAGATGTAGAGTTGTAGATGTAGAGATGTAGATGTAGAGTTGTAGATGTAGAGATGTAGAGAGTTGTAGATTTGTAGATGTAGAGTTGTAGATGTAGAGTTGTAGATGTAGGGAGTTTTAGATGTAGAGAGTTGTAGATGCAGAGTTGTAGATGCAGAGATGTAGATGCAGAGATGTAGATGCAGAGTTGTAGAGAGTTGTAGATGTAGAGTTGTAGATGTAGAGATAGAGTTGTAGATGTAGAGATATAGAGTTGTAGATGTAGAGTTGTAGATGTAGAGATGCAGAGTTGTAGATGCAGAGTTGTAGATGTAGAGTTGTAGATGTAGAGAGTTGTAGATGTAGAGTTGTAGATGTAGAGTGTTGTAGAGTTGTAGATGCAGAGTTGTAGATGTAGAGATGTAGATGCAGAGTTGTAGATGCAGAGATGTAGATGCAGAGATGTAGATGCAGAGATGTAGATGCAGAGTTGTAGAGAGTTGTAGATGTAGAGTTGTAGATGTAGAGATAGAGTTGTAGATGTAGAGATATAGAGTTATAGATGTAGAGTTGTAGATGCAGAGTTGTAGAGTTGTAGATGCAGAGATGTAGATGCAGAGTTGTAGATGCAGAGTTGTAGAGATGTAGATGTAGAGTTGTAGATGTAGATGCAGAGTTGTAGATGTAGAGATGTAGATGTAGAGTTGTAGAGAGTTGTAGATGTAGAGTTGTAGATGTAGAGATGTAGAGTTGTAGAGAGTTGTAGATGTAGTGATGTAGAGAGTTGTAGATGCAGAGAGTTGTAGAGTTGTAGAGATGTAGAGAGTTGTAGATGTAGAGTTGTAGAGAGTTGTAGATGTAGAGTTGTAGAGAGTTGTAGATGTAGAGTTGTAGATGTAGAGAGTTGTAGATGCAGAGAGTTGTAGATGTAGAGAGTTGTAGATGCAGAGATGTAGATGCAGAGTTGTAGATGCAGAGTTGTAGATGCAGAGATGTAGAGATGTAGAGTTGTAGATGCAGAGTTGTAGATGTAGAGTTGTAGATGTAGAGTGTTGTAGAGTTGTAGATGTAGAGTTGTAGATGTAGAGAGTTGTAGATTTGTAGATGTAGAGAGTTGTAGATGCAGAGTTGTAGATGCAGAGGTAGAGATGTAGAGGTGTAGAGAGTTGTAGAGACGTAGAGAGTTGTAGATGTAGAGTTGTAGAGACGTAGAGAGTTGTAGATGTAGATTTCTAGATGTAGAGTTGTAGATGTAGAGATATAGAGAGTTGTAGATGTAGAGTTGTAGATGTAGAGATGTATATGTAGAGATGTAGAGAGTTGTAGAGTTGTAGATTTGTAGATGTAGAGTTGTAGATGTAGAGTTGTAGATGTAGAGAGTTGTAGATGCAGAGTTGTAGATGTAGAGTTGTAGATGCAGAGTTGTAGATGTAGAGTTGTAGATGCAGAGGTAGAGATGTAGAGTTGTAGATGTAGAGTTGTAGATGTAGAGATGTAGATGTAGAGTTGTAGATGTAGAGATGTAGAGAGTTGTAGATTTGTAGATGTAGAGTTGTAGATGTAGGGAGTTTTAGATGTAGAGAGTTGTAGATGCAGAGTTGTAGATGCAGAGATGTAGATGCAGAGATGTAGATGCAGAGTTGTAGAGAGTTGTAGATGTAGAGTTGTAGATGTAGAGATAGAGTTGTAGATTTAGAGATATAGAGTTGTAGATGTAGAGATATAGAGTTGTAGATGTAGAGTTGTAGATGTAGAGATGCAGAGTTGTAGATGCAGAGTTGTAGAGAGTTGTAGATGTAGAGTTGTAGATGTAGAGATAGAGTTGTAGATGTAGAGATATAGAGTTGTAGATGTAGAGAGTTGTAGATGTAGAGTTGTAGATGTAGAGTTGTAGATGTAGAGAGTTGTAGATGCAGAGTTGTAGATGTAGAGTTGTAGATGCAGAGTTGTAGATGTAGAGTTGTAGATGCAGAGTTTTAGAGTTGTAGATGCAGAGTTGTAGAGTTGTAGATGTAGAGATGCAGAGTTGTAGAGTTGTAGATGCAGAGTTGTAGATGTAGAGATGTAGATGCAGAGTTGTAGATGCAGAGATGTAGATGCAGAGATGTAGGTGCAGAGTTGTAGAGAGTTGTAGATGTAGAGTTGTAGATGTAGAGATAGAGTTGTAGATGTAGAGATATAGATGCAGAGATGTAGATGCAGAGTTGTAGAGAGTTGTAGATGTAGAGTTGTAGAGAGTTGTAGATGTAGAGATGTAGATGCAGAGATGTAGATGCAGAAGTGTAGAGAGTTGTAGATGTAGAGTTGTAGATGTAGAGATAGAGTTGTAGATGTAGAGATATAGAGTTGTAGATGTAGAGTTGTAGATGCAGAGTTGTAGAGTTGTAGATGTAGAGATGCAGAGTTGTAGATGCAGAGTTGTAGATGCAGAGTTGTAGATGCAGAGTTGTAGAGATGTAGATGTAGAGTTGTAGATGTAGATGCAAAATTGTAGATGTAGAGATGTAGATAGAGAGTTGTAGATGTAGAGATGTAGAGTTGTAGATGTAGAGATGTAGAGTTGTAGAGAGTTGTAGATGTAGTGATGTAGAGAGTTGTAGATGTTGAGTTGTAGAGAGTTGTAGATGTAGAGTTGTAGAGAGTTGTAGATGTAGAGTTGTAGATGTAGAGAGTTGTAGATGCAGAGAGTTGTAGATGTAGAGAGTTGTAGAGTTGTAGATGTAGAGAGTTGTAGATGTAGAGATGTAGATGCAGAGTTGTAGATGCAGAGTTGTAGAGATGTAGAGAGTTGTAGATGTAGAGTTGTAGATGTAGAGATAGAGTTTTAGATGTAGAGATATAGAGTTGTAGATGTAGAGTTGTAGAGATGTAGAGAGTTGTAGATGTAGAGTTGTAGATGTAGAGATAGAGTTGTAGATGTATAGTTGTAGATGTAGAGATATAGAGTTGTAGATGTAGAGTTGTAGATGCAGAGTTGTAGAGTTGTAGATGTAGAGATGCAGATTTGGAGATGTAGAGATGTAGATGCAGAGATGTAGATGCAGAGATGTAGATGCAGAGTTGTAGAGAGTTGTAGATGTAGAGTTGTAGATGTAGAGATAGAGTTGTAGATGTAGAGATATAGAGTTGTAGATGTAGAGTTGTAGATGCAGAGATGTAGATGCAGAGTTGTAGATGCAGAGATGTAGATGCAGAGATGTAGAGTTGTAGATGCAGAGTTGTAGATGCAGAGATGTAGATGCAGAGTTGTAGAGTTGTAGATGTAGAGATGCAGAGTTGTAGATGCAGAGTTTTAGAGTTGTAGATGCAGAGTTGTAGATGCAGAGATGTAGATGCAGAGTTGTAGATGCAGAGTTGTAGATGCAGAGTTGTAGAGATGTAGATGTAGAGTTGTAGATGTAGATGCAGAGTTGGAGATGTAGAGATGTAGATAGAGAGTTGTAGATGTAGAGATGTAGATGCAGAGTTGTAGATGCAGAGTTGTAGAGATGTAGATGTAGAGTTGTAGATGTAGATGCAGAGTTGGAGATGTAGAGATGTAGATAGAGAGTTGTAGATGTAGAGATGTAGAGTTGTAGATGTAGAGATGTAGAGTTATAGAGAGTTGTAGATGTAGTGATGTAGAGAGTTGTAGATGTAGAGAGTTGTAGATGTAGAGATGTAGAGAGTTGTAGATGTAGAGTTGTAGAGAGTTGTAGATGTAGAGTTGTAGAGAGTTGTAGATGTAGAGTTGTAGATGCAGAGAGTTGTAGATGCAGAGAGTTGTAGATGTAGAGAGTTGTAGATGCAGAGATGTAGATGCAGAGTTGTAGATGCAGAGTTGTAGATGCAGAGATGTAGAGTTGTAGATGTAGAGAGTTGTAGATGTATAGATGTAGATGCAGAGTTGTAGATGGAGAGTTGTAGAGATGTAGAGAGTTGTAGATGTAGAGTTGTAGATGTAGAGATAGAGTTGTAGATGTAGAGTTGTAGATGTAGAGATATAGAGTTGTAGATGTAGAGTTGTAGAGATGTAGAGCGTTGTAGATGTAGAGTTTTAGATGTAGAGATAGAGTTGTAGATGTAGAGTTGTAGATGTAGAGATATAGAGTTGTAGATGTAGAGTTGTAGAGTTGTAGATGTAGAGATGCAGAGTTGTAGATGTAGAGATGTAGATGCAGAGATGTAGATGCAGAGATGTAGATGCAGAGTTGTAGAGAGTTGTAGATGTAGAGTTGTAGATGTAGAGATAGAGTTGTAGATGTAGAGATATAGAGTTGTATATGTAGAGTTGTAGATGCAGAGATGTAGATGCAGAGAT
Organism: Gasterosteus aculeatus; assembly: GCF_964276395.1. NCBI lineage: Eukaryota > Metazoa > Chordata > Actinopteri > Perciformes > Gasterosteidae > Gasterosteus > Gasterosteus aculeatus. Next base: position 1,361,424 of record NW_027554881.1, on the reverse strand, counting down.
GTAGATGCAGAGTTGTAGAGAGTTGTAGATGTAGAGTTGTAGAGTTGTAGATGTAGAGATGCAGAGTTGTAGATGCAGAGTTGTAGAGTTGTAGATGCAGAGTTGTAGATGCAGAGTTGTAGAGTTGTAGATGTAGAGATGCAGAGTTGTAGATGCAGAGTTGTAGAGTTGTAGATGCAGAGTTGTAGATGCAGAGATGTAGATGCAGAGATGTAGATGCAGAGATGTAGATGCAGAGTTGTAGAGTTGTAGATGTAGAGATGCAGAGTTGTAGATGCAGAGTTGTAGAGTTGTAGATGCAGAGTTGTAGATGCAGAGTTGTAGAGTTGTAGATGTAGAGATGCAGAGTTGTAGATGCAGAGTTGTAGAGTTGTAGATGCAGAGTTGTAGATGCAGAGATGTAGATGCAGAGATGTAGATGCAGAGATGTAGATGCAGAGATGTAGATGCAGAGTTGTAGATGTAGAGTTGTAGATGTAGAGTTGTAGATGTAGAGATAGAGTTGTATATGTAGAGATGTAGATGCAGAGATGTAGATGCAGAGATGTAGATGCAGAGTTGTAGAGATGTAGAGAGTTGTAGATGTAGAGTTGTAGATGTAGAGATAGAGTTGTAGATGTAGAGTTGTAGATGTAGAGATATAGAGTTGTAGATGTAGAGTTGTAGATGCAGAGTTGTAGAGTTGTAGATGCAGAGTTGTAGAGTTGTAGATGTAGAGATGCAGAGTTGTAGATGTAGAGATGCAGAGTTGTAGATGCAGAGTTGTAGAGTTGTAGATGCAGAGTTGTAGATGTAGAGATGTAGATGCAGAGTTGTAGATGCAGAGATGTAGATGCAGAGATGTAGATGCAGAGTTGTAGATGCAGAGTTGTAGAGAGTTGTAGATGTAGAGTTGTAGATGTAGAGATAGAGTTGTAGATGCAGAGTTTTAGATGCAGAGATGTAGATGCAGAGGTAGAGATGTAGAGTTGTAGAGAGTTGTAGATGTAGAGATGTAGAGTTGTAGATGTAGAGATGTAGAGAGTTGTAGATGTAGAGTTGTAGATGTAGAGAGTTGTAGATGTAGAGATGTAGATGTAGAGTTGTAGATGTAGAGATGTAGAGAGTTGTAGATGTAGAGATGTAGATGCAGAGATGTAGATGCAGAGTTGTAGAGAGTTGTAGATGTAGAGTTGTAGATGTAGAGATAGAGTTGTAGATCTAGAGATATAGAGTTGTAGATGTAGAGTTGTAGATGCAGAGTTGTAGAGTTGTAGATGTAGAGATGCAGAGTTGTAGATGCAGAGTTGTAGAGATGTAGATGTAGAGTTGTAGATGTAGATGCAGAGTTGTAGATGTAGAGATGTAGATAGAGAGTTGTAGATGTAGAGATGTAGAGTTGTAGATGTAGAGATGTAGAGTTGTAGAGAGTTGTAGATGTAGAGAGTTGTAGATGTAGAGATGTAGAGAGTTGTAGATGTAGAGATGTAGAGAGTTGTAGATGTAGAGTTGTAGAGAGTTGTAGATGTAGAGTTGTAGAGAGTTGTAGATGTAGAGTTGTAGATGTAGAGAGTTGTAGATGCAGAGAGTTGTAGATGTAGAGAGTTGTAGATGCAGAGATGTAGATGCAGAGTTGTAGATGCAGAGATGTAGAGTTGCAGATGTAGAGTTGTAGATGTAGAGTGTTGTAGAGTTGTAGATGTAGAGAGTTGTAGATGTAGAGATGTAGATGCAGAGTTGTAGATGCAGAGTTGTAGAGATGTAGAGAGTTGTAGATGTAGAGTTGTAGATGTAGAGATAGGGTTGTAGATGTAGAGTTGTAGATGTAGAGATATAGAGTTGTAGATGTAGAGTTGTAGATGCAGAGTTGTAGAGTTGTAGATGTAGAGATGCAGAGTTGTAGATGTAGAGATGTAGATGCAGAGATGTAGATGCAGAGTTGTAGAGAGTTGTAGATGTAGAGTTGTAGATGTAGAGATATAGAGTTGTAGATGTAGAGTTGTAGATGCAGAGTTGTAGATGCAGAGTTGTAGAGATGTAGATGTAGAGTTGTAGATGTAGATGCAAAATTGTAGATGTAGAGATGTAGATAGAGAGTTGTAGATGTAGAGATGTAGAGTTGTAGATGTAGAGATGTAGAGTTGTAGAGAGTTGTAGATGTAGTGATGTAGAGAGTTGTAGATGTTGAGTTGTAGAGAGTTGTAGATGTAGAGTTGTAGAGAGTTGTAGATGTAGAGTTGTAGATGTAGAGAGTTGTAGATGCAGAGAGTTGTAGATGTAGAGAGTTGTAGATGCAGAGATGTAGATGCAGAGTTGTAGATGCAGAGATGTAGAGTTGTAGATGTAGAGTTGTAGATGTAGAGTGTTGTAGAGTTGTAGATGTAGAGAGTTGTAGATGTAGAGATGTAGATGCAGAGTTGTAGATGCAGAGTTGTAGAGATGTAGAGAGTTGTAGATGTAGAGTTGTAGATGTAGAGATAGAGTTTTAGATGTAGAGATATAGAGTTGTAGATGTAGAGTTGTAGAGATGTAGAGAGTTGTAGATGTAGAGTTGTAGATGTAGAGATAGAGTTGTAGATGTATAGTTGTAGATGTAGAGATATAGAGTTGTAGATGTAGAGTTGTAGATGCAGAGTTGTAGAGTTGTAGATGTAGAGATGCAGATTTGGAGATGTAGAGATGTAGATGCAGAGATGTAGATGCAGAGATGTAGATGCAGAGTTGTAGAGAGTTGTAGATGTAGAGTTGTAGATGTAGAGATAGAGTTGTAGATGTAGAGATATAGAGTTGTAGATGTAGAGTTGTAGATGCAGAGATGTAGATGCAGAGTTGTAGATGCAGAGATGTAGATGCAGAGATGTAGAGTTGTAGATGCAGAGTTGTAGATGCAGAGTTGTAGAGTTGTAGATGTAGAGATGCAGAGTTGTAGATGCAGAGTTTTAGAGTTGTAGATGCAGAGTTGTAGATGCAGAGATGTAGATGCAGAGATGTAGATGCAGAGTTGTAGAGATGTAGAGAGTTGTAGATGTAGAGATATAGAGTTGTAGATGTAGAGTTGTAAATGCAGAGTTGTAGAGTTGTAGATGCAGAGTTGTAGAGTTGTAGATGTAGAGATGCAGAGTTGTAGATGTAGAGATGCAGAGTTGTAGATGCAGAGTTGTAGAGTTGTAGATGCAGAGTTGTAGATGTAGAGATGTAGATGCAGAGTTGTAGATGCAGAGTTGTAGATGCAGAGTTGTAGATGCAGAGTTGTAGAGATGTAGATGTAGAGTTGTAGATGTAGATGCAGAGTTGGAGATGTAGAGATGTAGATAGAGAGTTGTAGATGTAGAGATGTAGATGCAGAGTTGTAGATGCAGAGTTGTAGAGATGTAGATGTAGAGTTGTAGATGTAGATGCAGAGTTGGAGATGTAGAGATGTAGATAGAGAGTTGTAGATGTAGAGATGTAGAGTTGTAGATGTAGAGATGTAGAGTTATAGAGAGTTGTAGATGTAGTGATGTAGAGAGTTGTAGATGTAGAGAGTTGTAGATGTAGAGATGTAGAGAGTTGTAGATGTAGAGTTGTAGAGAGTTGTAGATGTAGAGTTGTAGAGAGTTGTAGATGTAGAGTTGTAGATGCAGAGAGTTGTAGATGCAGAGAGTTGTAGATGTAGAGAGTTGTAGATGCAGAGATGTAGATGCAGAGTTGTAGATGCAGAGTTGTAGATGCAGAGATGTAGAGTTGTAGATGTAGAGAGTTGTAGATGTATAGATGTAGATGCAGAGTTGTAGATGGAGAGTTGTAGAGATGTAGAGAGTTGTAGATGTAGAGTTGTAGATGTAGAGATAGAGTTGTAGATGTAGAGTTGTAGATGTAGAGATATAGAGTTGTAGATGTAGAGTTGTAGAGATGTAGAGCGTTGTAGATGTAGAGTTTTAGATGTAGAGATAGAGTTGTAGATGTAGAGTTGTAGATGTAGAGATATAGAGTTGTAGATGTAGAGTTGTAGAGTTGTAGATGTAGAGATGCAGAGTTGTAGATGTAGAGATGTAGATGCAGAGATGTAGATGCAGAGATGTAGATGCAGAGTTGTAGAGAGTTGTAGATGTAGAGTTGTAGATGTAGAGATAGAGTTGTAGATGTAGAGATATAGAGTTGTATATGTAGAGTTGTAGATGCAGAGATGTAGATGCAGAGTTGTAGATGCAGAGATGTAGATGCAGAGATGTAGATGCAGAGTTGTAGAGAGTTGTAGATGTAGAGTTGTAGAGTTGTAGATGTAGAGATGCAGAGTTGTAGATGCAGAGTTGTAGAGTTGTAGATGCAGAGTTGTAGATGCAGAGTTGTAGATGTAGAGATGCAGAGTTGTAGATGCAGAGTTGTAGAGTTGTAGATGCAGAGTTGTAGATGCAGAGATGTAGATGCAGAGATGTAGATGCAGAGATGTAGATGCAGAGTTGTAGAGTTGTAGATGTAGAGATGCAGAGTTGTAGATGCAGAGTTGTAGAGTTGTAGATGCAGAGTTGTAGATGCAGAGTTGTAGAGTTGTAGATGTAGAGATGCAGAGTTGTAGATGCAGAGTTGTAGAGTTGTAGATGCAGAGTTGTAGATGCAGAGATGTAGATGCAGAGATGTAGATGCAGAGATGTAGATGCAGAGATGTAGATGCAGAGATGTAGATGCAGAGTTGTAGATGTAGAGTTGTAGATGTAGAGTTGTAGATGTAGAGATAGAGTTGTATATGTAGAGATGTAGATGCAGAGATGTAGATGCAGATATGTAGATGCAGAGTTGTAGAGATGTAGAGAGTTGTAGATGTAGAGTTGTAGATGTAGAGATAGAGTTGTAGATGTAGAGTTGTAGATGTAGAGATATAGAGTTGTAGATGTAGAGTTGTAGATGCAGAGTTGTAGAGTTGTAGATGCAGAGTTGTAGAGTTGTAGATGTAGAGATGCAGAGTTGTAGATGTAGAGATGCAGAGTTGTAGATGCAGAGTTGTAGAGTTGTAGATGCAGAGTTGTAGATGTAGAGATGTAGATGCAGAGTTGTAGATGCAGAGATGTAGATGCAGAGATGTAGATGCAGAGGTAGAGATGTAGAGTTGTAGAGAGTTGTAGATGTAGAGATGTAGAGTTGTAGATGTAGAGATGTAGAGAGTTGTAGATGTAGAGTTGTAGATGTAGAGAGTTGTAGATGTAGAGATGTAGATGTAGAGTTGTAGATGTAGAGATGTAGAGAGTTGTAGATGTAGAGATGTAGATGCAGAGATGTAGATGCAGAGTTGTAGAGAGTTGTAGATGTAGAGTTGTAGATGTAGAGATAGAGTTGTAGATCTAGAGATATAGAGTTGTAGATGTAGAGTTGTAGATGCAGAGTTGTAGAGTTGTAGATGTAGAGATGCAGAGTTGTAGATGCAGAGTTATAGAGATGTAGATGTAGAGTTGTAGATGTAGATGCAGAGTTGTAGATGTAGAGATGTAGATAGAGAGTTGTAGATGTAGAGATGTAGAGTTGTAGAGAGTTGTAGATGTAGAGAGTTGTAGATGTAGAGATGTAGAGAGTTGTAGATGTAGAGATGTAGAGAGTTGTAGATGTAGAGTTGTAGAGAGTTGTAGATGTAGAGTTGTAGAGAGTTGTAGATGTAGAGTTGTAGATGTAGAGAGTTGTAGATGCAGAGAGTTGTAGATGTAGAGAGTTGTAGATGCAGAGATGTAGATGCAGAGTTGTAGATGCAGAGATGTAGAGTTGCAGATGTAGAGTTGTAGATGTAGAGTGTTGTAGAGTTGTAGATGTAGAGAGTTGTAGATGTAGAGATGTAGATGCAGAGTTGTAGATGCAGAGTTGTAGAGATGTAGAGAGTTGTAGATGTAGAGTTGTAGATGTAGAGATAGGGTTGTAGATGTAGAGTTGTAGATGTAGAGATATAGAGTTGTAGATGTAGAGTTGTAGATGCAGAGTTGTAGAGTTGTAGATGTAGAGATGCAGAGTTGTAGATGTAGAGATGTAGATGCAGAGATGTAGATGCAGAGTTGTAGAGAGTTGTAGATGTAGAGTTGTAGATGTAGAGATATAGAGTTGTAGATGTAGAGTTGTAGATGCAGAGTTGTAGAGATGCAGAGTTGTAGATGCAGAGTTGTAGAGTTGTAGATGCAGAGTTGTAGACGTAGAGATGTAGATGTAGAGTTGTAGAGAGTTGTAGATGTAGAGATGTAGATGTAGAGATGTAGAGTTGTAGAGAGTTGTAGATCTAGTGATGTAGAGAGTTGTAGATGTAGAGAGTTGTAGATGTAGAGATGTAGAGAGTTGTAGATGTAGAGTTGTAGAGATTTGTAGATGTAGAGTTGTAGAGAGTTGTAGATGTAGAGTTGTAGATGTAGAGAGTTGTAGATGCAGAGAGTTGTAGATGTAGAGAGTTGTAGATGCAGAGATGTAGATGCAGAGTTGTAGATGCAGAGTTGTAGATGCAGAGATGTAGAGTTGTAGATGTAGAGTTGTAGATGTAGAGTGTTGTAGAGTTGTATATGTAGAGAGTTTTAGATGTAGAGATGTAGATGCAGAGTTGTAGATGCAGAGTTGTAGATGCAGAGATGTAGAGATGTAGATGTAGATGTAGAGTTGTAGATGTAGATGCAGAGTTGTAGATGCAGAGATGTAGAGATGTAGATGTAGAGTTGTAGATGTAGATGCAGAGTTGTAGATGTAGAGATGTAGATAGAGAGTTGTAGATGTAGAGATGTAGAGTTGTAGATGTAGAGATGTAGAGTTGTAGAGAGTTGTAGATGTAGTGATGTAGAGAGTTGTAGATGTAGAGAGTTGTAGATGTAGAGATGTAGAGAGTTGTAGATGTAGAGATGTAGAGAGTTGTAGATGTAGAGTTGTAGAGAGTTGTAGATGTAGAGTTGTAGAGAGTTGTAGATGTAGAGTTGTAGATGTAGAGAGTTGTAGATGCAGAGAGTTGTAGATGTAGAGAGTTGTAGATGCAGAGATGTAGATGCAGAGTTGTAGATGCAGAGTTGTAGATGCAGAGATGTAGAGTTGTAGATGTAGAGTTGTAGATGTAGAGTGTTGTAGAGTTGTAGATGTAGAGAGTTGTAGATGTAGAGATGTAGATGCAGAGTTGTAGATGCAGAGTTGTAGAGATGTAGAGAGTTGTAGATGTAGAGTTGTAGATGTAGAGATAGGGTTGTAGATGTAGAGTTGTAGATGTAGAGATATAGAGTTGTAGATGTAGAGTTGTAGATGCAGAGTTGTAGAGTTGTAGATGTAGAGATGCAGAGTTGTAGATGTAGAGATGTAGATGCAGAGATGTAGATGCAGAGATGTAGATGCAGAGTTGTAGAGAGTTGTAGATGTAGAGTTGTAGATGTAGAGATATAGAGTTGTAGATGCAGAGTTGTAGAGATGCAGAGTTGTAGATGCAGAGTTGTAGAGTTGTAGATGCAGAGTTGTAGATGTGGAGATGTAGATGTAGAGTTGTAGAGAGTTGCAGATGTAGAGATGTAGAGTTGTAGATGTAGAGATGTAGAGTTGTAGAGAGTTGTAGATCTAGTGATGTAGAGAGTTGTAGATGTAGAGATGTAGAGAGTTGTAGATGTAGAGTTGTAGAGATTTGTAGATGTAGAGTTGTAGAGAGTTGTAGATGTAGAGTTGTAGATGTAGAGAGTTGTAGATGCAGAGAGTTGTAGATGTAGAGAGTTGTAGATGCAGAGATGTAGATGCAGAGTTGTAGATGCAGAGTTGTAGATGCAGAGATGTAGAGTTGTAGATGTAGAGTTGTAGATGTAGAGTGTTGTAGAGTTGTAGATGTAGAGAGTTGTAGATGTAGAGATGTAGATGCAGAGTTGTAGATGCAGAGTTGTAGATGTAGAGTGTTGTAGAGTTGTAGATGTAGAGAGTTGTAGATGTAGAGATGTAGATGCAGAGTTGTAGATGCAGAGTTGTAGATGCAGAGATGTAGAGATGTAGAGTTGTAGATGCAGAGTTGTAGATGTAGAGTTGTAGATGTAGAGTGTTGTAGAGTTGTAGATGTAGAGTTGTAGATGTAGAGATGTAGATGCAGAGATGTAGATGTAGAGTTGTAGATGTAGAGAGTTGTAGAGTTGTAGATGTAGAGAGTTGTAGATGCAGAGTTGTAGATGCAGAGGTAGAGATGTAGAGGTGTAGAGAGTTGTAGAGACGTAGAGAGTTGTAGATGTAGAGTTGTAGATGTAGAGAGATGTAGAGTTCTAGATGTAGAGTTGTAGATGTAGAGATATAGAGAGTTGTAGATGTAGAGTTGTAGAGATGTAGAGTTGTAGATGTAGAGTTGTAGATGTAGAGATGTATATGTAGAGATGTAGAGAGTTGTAGAGTTGTAGATTTGTAGATGCAGAGTTGTAGATGTAGAGATGTAGATGTAGAGTTGTAGAGAGTTGTAGATGTAGAGATGTAGAGTTGTAGAGAGTTGTAGATCTAGTGATGTAGAGAGTTGTAGATGTAGAGAGTTGTAGATGTAGAGATGTAGAGAGTTGTAGATGTAGAGTTGTAGAGATTTGTAGATGTAGAGTTGTAGAGAGTTGTAGATGTAGAGTTGTAGATGTAGAGAGTTGTAGATGCAGAGATGTAGATGCAGAGTTGTAGATGCAGAGATGTAGAGTTGTAGATGTAGAGTGTTGTAGAGTTGTAGATGTAGAGAGTTGTAGATGTAGAGATGTAGATGCAGAGTTGTAGATGCAGAGTTGTAGATGCAGAGATGTAGAGATGTAGATGTAGATGTAGAGTTGTAGATGTAGATGCAGAGTTGTAGATGTAGAGATGTAGATAGAGAGTTGTAGATGTAGAGATGTAGAGTTGTAGAGAGTTGTAGATCTAGTGATGTAGAGAGTTGTAGATGTAGAGAGTTGTAGATGTAGAGATGTAGAGAGTTGTAGATGTAGAGTTGTAGAGATTTGTAGATGTAGAGTTGTAGAGAGTTGTAGATGTAGAGTTGTAGATGTAGAGAGTTGTAGATGCAGAGATGTAGATGCAGAGTTGTAGATGCAGAGATGTAGAGTTGTAGATGTAGAGTGTTGTAGAGTTGTAGATGTAGAGAGTTGTAGACGTAGAGATGTAGATGCAGAGTTGTAGATGCAGAGTTGTAGATGCAGAGATGTAGAGATGTAGATGTAGATGTAGAGTTGTAGATGTAGATGCAGAGTTGTAGATGTAGAGATGTAGATAGAGAGTTGTAGATGTAGAGATGTAGAGTTGTAGATGTAGAGATGTAGAGTTGTAGAGAGTTGTAGATGTAGTGATGTAGAGAGTTGTAGATGTAGAGAGTTGTAGATGTAGAGATGTAGAGAGTTGTAGATGTAGAGTTGTAGAGAGTTGTAGATGTAGAGTTGTAGAGAGTTGTAGATGTAGAGTTGTAGATGTAGAGAGTTGTAGATGCAGAGAGTTGTAGATGTAGAGAGTTGTAGATGCAGAGATGTAGATGCAGAGTTGTAGATGCAGAGTTGTAGATGCAGAGATGTAGAGTTGTAGATGTAGAGTTGTAGATGTAGAGTGTTGTAGAGTTGTAGATGTAGAGAGTTGTAGATGTAGAGATGTAGATGCAGAGTTGTAGATGCAGAGTTGTAGAGATGTAGAGAGTTGTAGATGTAGAGTTGTAGATGTAGAGATAGGGTTGTAGATGTAGAGTTGTAGATGTAGAGATATAGAGTTGTAGATGTAGAGTTGTAGATGCAGAGTTGTAGAGTTGTAGATGTAGAGATGCAGAGTTGTAGATGTAGAGATGTAGATGCAGAGATGTAGATGCAGAGATGTAGATGCAGAGTTGTAGAGAGTTGTAGATGTAGAGTTGTAGATGTAGAGATATAGAGTTGTAGATGCAGAGTTGTAGAGATGCAGAGTTGTAGATGCAGAGTTGTAGAGTTGTAGATGCAGAGTTGTAGATGTAGAGATGTAGATGTAGAGTTGTAGAGAGTTGCAGATGTAGAGATGTAGAGTTGTAGATGTAGAGATGTAGAGTTGTAGAGAGTTGTAGATCTAGTGATGTAGAGAGTTGTAGATGTAGAGATGTAGAGAGTTGTAGATGTAGAGTTGTAGAGATTTGTAGATGTAGAGGTGTAGAGAGTTGTAGATGTAGAGTTGTAGATGTAGAGAGTTGTAGATGCAGAGAGTTGTAGATGTAGAGAGTTGTAGATGCAGAGATGTAGATGCAGAGTTGTAGATGCAGAGTTGTAGATGCAGAGATGTAGAGTTGTAGATGTAGAGTTGTAGATGTAGAGTGTTGTAGAGTTGTAGATGTAGAGAGTTGTAGATGTAGAGATGTAGATGCAGAGTTGTAGATGCAGAGTTGTAGATGTAGAGTGTTGTAGAGTTGTAGATGTAGAGAGTTGTAGATGTAGAGATGTAGATGCAGAGTTGTAGATGCAGAGTTGTAGATGCAGAGATGTAGAGATGTAGAGTTGTAGATGCAGAGTTGTAGATGTAGAGTTGTAGATGTAGAGTGTTGTAGAGTTGTAGATGTAGAGTTGTAGATGTAGAGATGTAGATGCAGAGATGTAGATGTAGAGTTGTAGATGTAGAGAGTTGTAGAGTTGTAGATGTAGAGAGTTGTAGATGCAGAGTTGTAGATGCAGAGGTAGAGATGTAGAGGTGTAGAGAGTTGTAGAGACGTAGAGAGTTGTAGATGTAGAGTTGTAGATGTAGAGAGATGTAGAGTTCTAGATGTAGAGTTGTAGATGTAGAGATATAGAGAGTTGTAGATGTAGAGTTGTAGAGATGTAGAGTTGTAGATGTAGAGTTGTAGATGTAGAGATGTATATGTAGAGATGTAGAGAGTTGTAGAGTTGTAGATTTGTAGATGCAGAGTTGTAGATGTAGAGATGTAGATGTAGAGTTGTAGAGAGTTGTAGATGTAGAGATGTAGAGTTGTAGAGAGTTGTAGATCTAGTGATGTAGAGAGTTGTAGATGTAGAGAGTTGTAGATGTAGAGATGTAGAGAGTTGTAGATGTAGAGTTGTAGAGATTTGTAGATGTAGAGTTGTAGAGAGTTGTAGATGTAGAGTTGTAGATGTAGAGAGTTGTAGATGCAGAGATGTAGATGCAGAGTTGTAGATGCAGAGATGTAGAGTTGTAGATGTAGAGTGTTGTAGAGTTGTAGATGTAGAGAGTTGTAGATGTAGAGATGTAGATGCAGAGTTGTAGATGCAGAGTTGTAGATGCAGAGATGTAGAGATGTAGATGTAGATGTAGAGTTGTAGATGTAGATGCAGAGTTGTAGATGTAGAGATGTAGATAGAGAGTTGTAGATGTAGAGATGTAGAGTTGTAGAGAGTTGTAGATCTAGTGATGTAGAGAGTTGTAGATGTAGAGAGTTGTAGATGTAGAGATGTAGAGAGTTGTAGATGTAGAGTTGTAGAGATTTGTAGATGTAGAGTTGTAGAGAGTTGTAGATGTAGAGTTGTAGATGTAGAGAGTTGTAGATGCAGAGATGTAGATGCAGAGTTGTAGATGCAGAGATGTAGAGTTGTAGATGTAGAGTGTTGTAGAGTTGTAGATGTAGAGAGTTGTAGATGTAGAGATGTAGATGCAGAGTTGTAGATGCAGAGTTGTAGATGCAGAGATGTAGAGATGTAGATGTAGATGTAGAGTTGTAGATGTAGATGCAGAGTTGTAGATGTAGAGATGTAGATAGAGAGTTGTAGATGTAGAGATGTAGAGTTGTAGATGTAGAGATGTAGAGTTGTAGAGAGTTGTAGATGTAGTGATGTAGAGAGTTGTAGATGTAGAGAGTTGTAGATGTAGAGATGTAGAGAGTTGTAGATGTAGAGTTGTAGAGAGTTGTAGATGTAGAGTTGTAGAGAGTTGTAGATGTAGAGTTGTAGATGTAGAGAGTTGTAGATGCAGAGAGTTGTAGATGTAGAGAGTTGTAGATGCAGAGATGTAGATGCAGAGTTGTAGATGCAGAGTTGTAGATGCAGAGATGCTCGCTCTCTGTGTAGAGCTACCTTGAGGAAAGGTGTTCCGCTGGAACTCAAGACCCTACAGTAGGGGATATCAGCTGGCTTTGAGGTGCTGTGATTCCGGAACCAGGGCGAGGGCGAGTACTTAGAGCATGTCCAAAAGCCCGGGGAACGTTCCGGGGGCCTGCTCGGGTCGTTGGACCCACATCCGTTATACGATGGATCTCGCGTCGGCGCTCGGGAGAACTTCCCGCATGAACGCTGATTGCATGTGAGAACGCCCCCACGGCGGCGGGGCAGGCGCTCCCCCTGGGTGTAAGGCTCGGGGGGGTCACGGCTCCGCTCTAAAAGTAGAGTTGTAGATGTAGAGTGTTGTAGAGTTGTAGATGTAGAGTTGTAGATGTAGAGATGTAGATGCAGAGATGTAGATGTAGAGTTGTAGATGTAGAGAGTTGTAGAGTTGTAGATGTAGAGAGTTGTAGATGCAGAGTTGTAGATGCAGAGGTAGAGATGTAGAGGTGTAGAGAGTTGTAGAGACGTAGAGAGTTGTAGATGTAGAGTTGTAGATGTAGAGAGTTGTAGATGTAGAGTTCTAGATGTAGAGTTGTAGATGTAGAGATATAGAGATGTAGAGTTGTAGATGCAGAGTTGTAGATGTAGAGTTGTAGATGTAGAGTGTTGTAGAGTTGTAGATGTAGAGATGTAGATGCAGAGATGTAGATGTAGAGTTGTAGATGTAGAGAGTTGTAGAGTTGTAGATGTAGAGAGTTGTAGATGCAGAGTTGTAGATGCAGAGGTAGAGATGTAGAGGTGTAGAGAGTTGTAGAGACGTAGAGAGTTGTAGATGTAGAGAGTTGTAGATGCAGAGTTGTAGATGCAGAGGTAGAGATGTAGAGGTGTAGAGAGTTGTAGAGACGTAGAGAGTTGTAGATGTAGAGAGTTGTAGATGTAGAGTTGTAGATGTAGAGTTGTAGATGTAGAGAGTTGTAGATGTAGAGTTGTAGATGTAGAGTTGTAGATGTAGAGATGTATATGTAGAGATGTAGAGAGTTGTAGAGTTGTAGAGTTGTAGATGTAGAGTTGTAGATGTAGAGTTGTAGATGTAGAGAGTTGTAGATGCAGAGTTGTAGATGTAGAGTTGTAGATGCAGAGTTGTAGATGTAGAGTTGTAGATGCAGAGGTAGAGATGTAGAGTTGTAGATGTAGAGTTGTAGATGTAGAGATGTAGATGTAGAGATGTAGAGAGTTGTAGATTTGTAGATGTAGAGTTGTAGATGTAGAGTTGTAGATGTAGGGAGTTTTAGATGTAGAGAGTTGTAGATGTAGAGTTGTAGATGTAGAGATAGAGTTGTAGATGTAGAGATATAGAGTTGTAGATGTAGAGTTGTAGATGTAGAGATGCAGAGTTGTAGATGCAGAGTTGTAGATGCAGAGTTGTAGAGAGTTGTAGATGTAGAGTTGTAGATGTAGAGATAGAGTTGTAGATGTAGAGATATAGAGTTGTAGATGTAGAGTTGTAGATGCAGAGTTGTAGAGTTGTAGATGTAGAGATGCAGAGTTGTAGATGCAGAGTTGTAGATGCAGAGTTGTAGAGATGTAGATGTAGATGTAGAGTTGTAGATGTAGATGCAGAGTTGTAGATGTAGAGATGTAGATGTAGAGTTGTAGAGAGTTGTAGATGTAGAGATGTAGAGTTGTAGATGTAGAGATGTAGAGATGTAGAGAGTTGTAGATGTAGTGATGTAGAGAGTTGTAGATGTAGAGAGTTGTAGATGTAGAGATGTAGAGAGTTGTAGATGTAGAGTTGTAGAGAGTTGTAGATGTAGAGTTGTAGATGTAGAGAGTTGTAGATGCAGAGAGTTGTAGATGTAGAGAGTTGTAGATGCAGAGATGTAGATGCAGAGTTGTAGATGCAGAGTTGTAGATGCAGAGATGTAGAGTTGTAGATGTAGAGTTGTAGATGTAGAGTGTTGTAGAGTTGTAGATGTAGAGAGTTGTAGATGTAGAGATGTAGATGCAGAGTTGTAGATGGAGAGTTGTAGAGATGTAGAGAGTTGTAGATGTAGAGTTGTAGATGTAGAGATAGAGTTGTAGATGTAGAGTTGTAGATGTAGAGATATAGAGTTGTAGATGCAGAGTTGTAGAGTTGTAGATGTAGAGATGCAGAGTTGTAGATGTAGAGATGTAGATGCAGAGATGTATATGCAGAGGTAGAGATGTAGAGTTGTAGAGAGTTGTAGATGTAGAGATGTAGAGTTGTAGATGTAGAGATGTAGAGAGTTGTAGATGTAGAGATGTAGATGCAGAGATGTAGATGCAGAGATGTAGATGCAGAGTTGTAGAGAGTTGTAGATGTAGAGTTGTAGATGTAGATATATAGAGTTGTAGATGTAGAGTTGTAGATGCAGAGTTGTAGAGATGCAGAGTTGTAGATGCAGAGTTGTAGAGTTGTAGATGCAGAGTTGTAGATGTAGAGATGTAGATGTAGAGTTGTAGAGAGTTGTAGATGTAGAGATGTAGAGTTGTAGATGTAGAGATGTAGAGTTGTAGAGAGTTGTAGATCTAGTGATGTAGAGAGTTGTAGATGTAGAGAGTTGTAGATGTAGAGATGTAGAGAGTTGTAGATGTAGAGTTGTAGAGATTTGTAGATGTAGAGTTGTAGAGAGTTGTAGATGTAGAGTTGTAGATGTAGAGAGTTGTAGATGCAGAGAGTTGTAGATGTAGAGAGTTGTAGATGCAGAGATGTAGATGCAGAGTTGTAGATGTAGAGTTGTAGATGTAGAGAGTTGTAGATGTAGAGATGTAGATGTAGAGTTGTAGATGCAGAGATGTAGATGCAGAGTTGTAGAGAGTTGTAGATGTAGAGTTGTAGATGTAGAGATAGAGTTGTAGATGTAGAGATATAGAGTTGTAGATGTAGAGTTGTAGATGCAGAGTTGTAGAGTTGTAGATGTAGAGATGCAGAGTTGTAGATGCAGAGTTGTAGAGATGTAGATGTAGATGTAGAGTTGTAGATGTAGATGCAGAGTTGTAGATGTAGAGATGTAGATAGAGAGTTGTAGATGTAGAGATGTAGAGTTGTAGAGAGTTGTAGATGTAGTGAGTTGTAGATGTAGAGATGTAGAGAGTTGTAGATTTAGAGTTGTAGAGAGTTGTAGATGTAGAGAGTTGTAGATGTAGAGATGTAGAGAGTTGTAGATGTAGAGTTGTAGAGAGTTGTAGATGTAGAGTTGTAGAGAGTTGTAGATGTAGAGTTGTAGATGTAGAGAGTTGTAGATGCAGAGAGTTGTAGATGTAGAGAGTTGTAGATGCAGAGATGTAGATGCAGAGTTGTAGATGCAGAGTTGTAGATGCAGAGATGTAGAGTTGTAGATGTAGAGTTGTAGATGTAGAGTGTTGTAGAGTTGTAGATGTAGAGAGTTGTAGATGTAGAGATGTAGATGCAGAGTTGTAGATGCAGAGTTGTAGAGATGTAGAGAGTTGTAGATGTAGAGTTGTAGATGTAGAGATAGAGTTGTAGATGTAGAGTTGTAGATGTAGAGATATAGAGTTGTAGATGTAGAGTTGTAGATGCAGAGTTGTAGAGTTGTAGATGTAGAGATGCAGAGTTGTAGATGTAGAGATGTAGATGCAGAGATGTAGATGCAGAAATGTAGATGCAGAGATGTAGATGCAGAGTTGTAGAGAGTTGTAGATGTAGAGTTGTAGATGTAGAGATATAGAGTTGTAGATGTAGAGTTGTAGATGCAGAGTTGTAGAGATGCAGAGTTGTAGATGCAGAGTTGTAGAGTTGTAGATTTAGAGTTGTAGATGTAGAGATGTAGATGTAGAGTTGTAGAGAGTTGTAGATGTAGAGATGTAGAGTTGTAGATGTAGAGTTGTAGAGAGTTGTAGATGTAGAGTTGTAGATGTAGAGAGTTGTAGATGCAGAGAGTTGTAGATGTAGAGAGTTGTAGATGCAGAGTTGTAGATGCAGAGATGTAGAGTTGTAGATGTAGAGTTGTAGATGTAGAGTGTTGTAGAGTTGTAGATGTAGAGAGTTGTAGATGTAGAGATGTAGATGCAGAGTTGTAGATGCAGAGTTGTAGATGCAGAGATGTAGAGATGTAGAGTTGTAGATGCAGAGTTGTAGATGTAGAGTTGTAGATGTAGAGTGTTGTAGAGTTGTAGATGTAGAGTTGTAGATGTAGAGATGTAGATGCAAAGATGTAGATGTAGAGTTGTAGATGTAGAGAGTTGTAGAGTTGTAGATGTAGAGAGTTGTAGATGCAGAGTTGTAGATGCAGAGATGTAGATGCAGAGTTGTAGAGAGTTGTAGATGTAGAGTTGTAGATGTAGAGATAGAGTTGTAGATGTAGAGATATAGAGTTGTAGATGTAGAGTTGTAGATGCAGAGTTGTAGAGTTGTAGATGTAGAGATGCAGAGTTGTAGATGCAGAGTTGTAGAGATGTAGATGTAGATGTAGAGTTGTAGATGTAGATGCAGAGTTGTAGATGTAGAGATGTAGATAGAGAGTTGTAGATGTAGAGATGTAGAGTTGTAGATGTAGAGATGTAGAGTTGTAGAGAGTTGTAGATGTAGTGAGTTGTAGATGTAGAGATGTAGAGAGTTGTAGATTTAGAGTTGTAGAGAGTTGTAGATGTAGAGAGTTGTAGATGTAGAGATGTAGAGAGTTGTAGATGTAGAGTTGTAGAGAGTTGTAGATGTAGAGTTGTAGAGAGTTGTAGATGTAGAGTTGTAGATGTAGAGAGTTGTAGATGCAGAGAGTTGTAGATGTAGAGAGTTGTAGATGCAGAGATGTAGATGCAGAGTTGTAGATGCAGAGTTGTAGATGCAGAGATGTAGAGTTGTAGATGTAGAGTTGTAGATGTAGAGTGTTGTAGAGTTGTAGATGTAGAGAGTTGTAGATGTAGAGATGTAGATGCAGAGTTGTAGATGCAGAGTTGTAGAGATGTAGAGAGTTGTAGATGTAGAGTTGTAGATGTAGAGATAGAGTTGTAGATGTAGAGTTGTAGATGTAGAGATATAGAGTTGTAGATGTAGAGTTGTAGATGCAGAGTTGTAGAGTTGTAGATGTAGAGATGCAGAGTTGTAGATGTAGAGATGTAGATGCAGAGATGTAGATGCAGAAATGTAGATGCAGAGATGTAGATGCAGAGTTGTAGAGAGTTGTAGATGTAGAGTTGTAGATGTAGAGATATAGAGTTGTAGATGTAGAGTTGTAGATGCAGAGTTGTAGAGATGCAGAGTTGTAGATGCAGAGTTGTAGAGTTGTAGATTTAGAGTTGTAGATGTAGAGATGTAGATGTAGAGTTGTAGAGAGTTGTAGATGTAGAGATGTAGAGTTGTAGATGTAGAGTTGTAGAGAGTTGTAGATGTAGAGTTGTAGATGTAGAGAGTTGTAGATGCAGAGAGTTGTAGATGTAGAGAGTTGTAGATGCAGAGTTGTAGATGCAGAGATGTAGAGTTGTAGATGTAGAGTTGTAGATGTAGAGTGTTGTAGAGTTGTAGATGTAGAGAGTTGTAGATGTAGAGATGTAGATGCAGAGTTGTAGATGCAGAGTTGTAGATGCAGAGATGTAGAGATGTAGAGTTGTAGATGCAGAGTTGTAGATGTAGAGTTGTAGATGTAGAGTGTTGTAGAGTTGTAGATGTAGAGTTGTAGATGTAGAGATGTAGATGCAAAGATGTAGATGTAGAGTTGTAGATGTAGAGAGTTGTAGAGTTGTAGATGTAGAGAGTTGTAGATGCAGAGTTGTAGATGCAGAGGTAGAGATGTAGAGGTGTAGAGAGTTGTAGAGACGTAGAGAGTTGTAGATGTAGAGTTGTAGATGTAGAGAGTTGTAGATGTAGAGTTCTAGATGTAGATTTGTAGATGTAGAGTTGTAGATGCAGAGGTAGAGATGTAGAGTTGTAGATGTAGAGTTGTAGATGTAGAGATGTAGAGAGTTGTAGATGTAGAGTTGTAGAGAGTTGTAGATGCAGAGTTGTAGAGATGTAGATGTAGATGTAGAGTTGTAGATGTAGATGCAGAGTTGTAGATGTAGAGATGTAGATGTAGAGTTGTAGATAGTTGTAGATGTAGAGATGTAGAGTTGTAGATGTAGAGATGTAGAGTTGTAGAGAGTTGTAGATGTAGAGTTGTAGATGTAGAGAGTTGTAGATGCAGAGTTGTAGATGTATAGTTGTAGATGCAGAGTTGTAGATGTAGAGTTGTAGATGCAGAGGTAGAGATGTAGAGTTGTAGATGTAGAGTTGTAGATGTAGAGATGTAGAGAGTTGTAGATGTAGAGTTGTAGAGAGTTGTAGATGCAGAGTTGTAGAGATGTAGATGTAGATGTAGAGTTGTAGATGTAGATGCAGAGTTGTAGATGTAGAGATGTAGATGTAGAGTTGTAGAGAGTTGTAGATGTAGAGATGTAGAGTTGTAGAGAGTTGTAGATGTAGAGTTGTAGAGAGTTGTAGATGTAGAGTTGTAGAGAGTTGTAGATGTAGAGTTGTAGATTTAGAGAGTTGTAGATGCAGAGAGTTGTAGATGTAGAGAGTTGTAGATGCAGAGATGTAGATGCAGAGTTGTAGATGCAGAGTTGTAGATGCAGAGATGTAGAGTTGTAGATGCAGAGTTGTAGATGCAGAGTTGTAGAGATGTAGAGAGTTGTAGATGTAGAGTTGTAGATGTAGAGATGTAGATGTAGAGTTGTAGATGTAGAGATGTAGAGAGTTGTAGATTTGTAGATGTAGAGTTGTAGATGTAGAGTTGTAGATGTAGGGAGTTTTAGATGTAGAGAGTTGTAGATGCAGAGTTGTAGATGCAGAGATGTAGATGCAGAGATGTAGATGCAGAGATGTAGATGCAGAGTTGTAGAGAGTTGTAGATGTAGAGTTGTAGATGTAGAGATAGAGTTGTAGATGTAGAGATATAGAGTTGTAGATGTAGAGTTGTAGATGTAGAGATAGAGTTGTAGATGTAGAGATATAGAGTTGTAGATGTAGAGTTGTAGATGCAGAGTTGTAGAGTTGTAGATGTAGAGATGCAGAGTTGTAGATGCAGAGTTGTAGAGATGTAGATGTAGATGTAGAGTTGTAGATGTAGATGCAGAGTTGTAGATGTAGAGATGTAGATGTAGAGTTGTAGAGAGTTGTAGATGTAGAGATGTAGAGTTGTAGATGTAGAGATGTAGAGTTGTAGAGAGTTGTAGAAGTAGTGATGTAGAGAGTTGTAGATGTAGAGAGTTGTAGATGTAGAGATGTAGAGAGTTGTAGATGTAGAGTTGTAGAGAGTTGTAGATGTAGAGTTGTAGAGAGTTGTAGATGTAGAGTTGTAGATGTAGAGAGTTGTAGAGTTGTAGATGTAGAGAGTTGTAGATGCAGAGTTGTAGATGCAGAGGTAGAGATGTAGAGGTGTAGAGAGTTGTAGAGACGTAGAGAGTTGTAGATGTAGAGTTGTAGATGTAGAGAGTTGTAGATGTAGAGTTCTAGATGTAGATTTGTAGATGTAGAGTTGTAGATGCAGAGGTAGAGATGTAGAGTTGTAGATGTAGAGTTGTAGATGTAGAGATGTAGAGAGTTGTAGATGTAGAGTTGTAGAGAGTTGTAGATGCAGAGTTGTAGAGATGTAGATGTAGATGTAGAGTTGTAGATGTAGATGCAGAGTTGTAGATGTAGAGATGTAGATGTAGAGTTGTAGATAGTTGTAGATGTAGAGATGTAGAGTTGTAGATGTAGAGATGTAGAGTTGTAGAGAGTTGTAGATGTAGAGTTGTAGATGTAGAGAGTTGTAGATGCAGAGTTGTAGATGTATAGTTGTAGATGCAGAGTTGTAGATGTAGAGTTGTAGATGCAGAGGTAGAGATGTAGAGTTGTAGATGTAGAGTTGTAGATGTAGAGATGTAGAGAGTTGTAGATGTAGAGTTGTAGAGAGTTGTAGATGCAGAGTTGTAGAGATGTAGATGTAGATGTAGAGTTGTAGATGTAGATGCAGAGTTGTAGATGTAGAGATGTAGATGTAGAGTTGTAGAGAGTTGTAGATGTAGAGATGTAGAGTTGTAGAGAGTTGTAGATGTAGAGTTGTAGAGAGTTGTAGATGTAGAGTTGTAGAGAGTTGTAGATGTAGAGTTGTAGATTTAGAGAGTTGTAGATGCAGAGAGTTGTAGATGTAGAGAGTTGTAGATGCAGAGATGTAGATGCAGAGTTGTAGATGCAGAGTTGTAGATGCAGAGATGTAGAGTTGTAGATGCAGAGTTGTAGATGCAGAGTTGTAGAGATGTAGAGAGTTGTAGATGTAGAGTTGTAGATGTAGAGATGTAGATGTAGAGTTGTAGATGTAGAGATGTAGAGAGTTGTAGATTTGTAGATGTAGAGTTGTAGATGTAGAGTTGTAGATGTAGGGAGTTTTAGATGTAGAGAGTTGTAGATGCAGAGTTGTAGATGCAGAGATGTAGATGCAGAGATGTAGATGCAGAGATGTAGATGCAGAGTTGTAGAGAGTTGTAGATGTAGAGTTGTAGATGTAGAGATAGAGTTGTAGATGTAGAGATATAGAGTTGTAGATGTAGAGTTGTAGATGTAGAGATAGAGTTGTAGATGTAGAGATATAGAGTTGTAGATGTAGAGTTGTAGATGCAGAGTTGTAGAGTTGTAGATGTAGAGATGCAGAGTTGTAGATGCAGAGTTGTAGAGATGTAGATGTAGATGTAGAGTTGTAGATGTAGATGCAGAGTTGTAGATGTAGAGATGTAGATGTAGAGTTGTAGAGAGTTGTAGATGTAGAGATGTAGAGTTGTAGATGTAGAGATGTAGAGTTGTAGAGAGTTGTAGAAGTAGTGATGTAGAGAGTTGTAGATGTAGAGAGTTGTAGATGTAGAGATGTAGAGAGTTGTAGATGTAGAGTTGTAGAGAGTTGTAGATGTAGAGTTGTAGAGAGTTGTAGATGTAGAGTTGTAGATGTAGAGAGTTGTAGATGCAGAGAGTTGTAGATGTAGAGAGTTGTAGATGCAGAGTTGTAGATGCAGAGATGTAGAGTTGTAGATGTAGAGTTGTAGATGTAGAGTGTTGTAGAGTTGTAGATGTAGAGAGTTGTAGATGTAGAGATGTAGATGCAGAGTTGTAGATGCAGAGTTGTAGAGATGTAGAGAGTTGTAGATGTAGAGTTGTAGATGTAGAGATAGAGTTGTAGATGTAGAGTTGTAGATGTAGAGATGTAGATGCAGAGATGTAGATGCAGAGTTGTAGAGAGTTGTAGATGTAGAGTTGTAGATGTAGAGATAGAGTTGTAGATGTAGAGATATAGAGTTGTAGATGTAGAGTTGTAGATGCAGAGTTGTAGAGATGCAGAGTTGTAGATGCAGAGTTGTAGAGAGTTGTAGATGTAGAGTTGTAGATGTAGAGATAGAGTTGTAGATGTAGAGATATAGAGTTGTAGATGTAGAGTTGTAGATGCAGAGTTGTAGAGATGCAGAGTTGTAGATGCAGAGTTTTAGAGTTGTAGATGCAGAGTTGTAGATGTAGAGATGTAGAGTTGTAGAGAGTTGTAGATGTAGAGATGTAGAGTTGTAGATGTAGAGATGTAGAGTTGTAGAGAGTTGTAGATCTAGTGATGTAGAGAGTTGTAGATGTAGAGAGTTGTAGATGTAGAGATGTAGAGAGTTGTAGATGTAGAGTTGTAGAGAGTTGTAGATGTAGAGTTGTAGAGAGTTGTAGATGTAGAGTTGTAGATGTAGAGAGTTGTAGATGCAGAGAGTTGTAGATGTAGAGATGTAGAGTTGTAGATGTAGAGTTGTAGATGTAGAGTGTTGTAGAGTTGTAGATGTAGAGTTGTAGATGTAGAGATGTAGATGCAGAGATGTAGATGTAGAGTTGTAGATGTAGAGAGTTGTAGAGTTGTAGATGTAGAGAGTTGTAGATGCAGAGTTGTAGATGCAGAGGTAGAGATGTAGAGGTGTAGAGAGTTGTAGAGACATAGAGAGTTGTAGATGTAGAGTTTTAGATGTAGAGAGTTGTAGATGTAGAGTTCTAGATGTAGAGTTGTAGATGTAGAGATATAGAGAGTTGTAGATGTAGAGTTGTAGAGATGTAGAGTTGTAGATGTAGAGTTGTAGATGTAGAGATGTATATGTAGAGATGTAGAGAGTTGTAGAGTTGTAGATTTGTAGATGTAGAGTTGTAGATGTAGAGAGTTGTAGATGTAGAGTTGTAGATGTAGAGTTGTAGATGTAGAGAGTTGTAGATGCAGAGTTGTAGATGTAGAGTTGTAGATGCAGAGTTGTAGATGTAGAGTTGTAGATGCAGAGGTAGAGATGTAGAGTTGTAGATGTAGAGTTGTAGATGTAGAGATGTAGATGTAGAGATGTAGAGAGCTGTAGATTTGTAGATGTAGAGTTGTAGATGTAGAGAGTTTTAGATGTAGAGAGTTGTAGATGCAGAGTTGTAGATGCAGAGATGTAGATGCAGAGATGTAGATGCAGAGGTAGAGATGTAGAGTTGTAGAGAGTTGTAGATGCAGAGATGTAGATGCAGAGGTAGAGATGTAGAGTTGTAGAGAGTTGTAGATGTAGAGATGTAGAGTTGTAGATGTAGAGAGTTGTAGATGTAGAGAGTTGTAGATGTAGATGTAGAGTTGTAGATGTAGAGATGTAGAGAGTTGTAGATGTAGAGATGTAGATGCAGAGTTGTAGATGCAGAGATGTAGATGCAGAGATGTAGATGCAGAGTTGTAGAGAGTTGTAGATGTAGAGATAGAGTTGTAGATGTAGAGTTGTAGATGTAGAGATGTAGATGTAGAGTTGTAGAGTTGTAGATGCAGAGTTGTAGATGTAGAGATGTAGATGCAGAGTTGTAGATGCAGAGATGTAGATGCAGAGATGTAGATGCAGAGTTGTAGAGAGTTGTAGATTTAGAGTTGTAGATGTAGAGATAGAGTTGTAGATGTAGAGATATAGAGTTGTAGATGTAGAGTTGTAGATGCAGAGTTGTAGAGTTGTAGATGCAGAGTTGTAGATGCAGAGTTGTAGATGCAGAGTTGTAGAGATGTAGATGTAGATGTAGAGTTGTAGATGTAGATGCAGAGTTGTAGATGTAGAGATGTAGATGTAGAGTTGTAGAGAGTTGTAGATGTAGAGATGTAGAGTTGTAGATGTAGAGATGTAGAGTTGTAGAGAGTTGTAGATGTAGTGATGCAGAGAGTTGTAGATGTAGAGAGTTGTAGATGTAGAGATGTAGAGAGTTGTAGATGTAGAGTTGTAGAGAGTTGTAGATGTAGAGTTGTAGATGTAGAGTTGTAGATGTAGAGTTGTAGATGTAGAGAGTTGTAGATGTAGAGAGTTGTAGATGCAGAGATGTAGATGCAGAGTTGTAGATGCAGAGTTGTAGATGCAGAGATGTAGATGTAGAGTTGTAGATGTAGAGTGTTGTAGAGTTGTAGATGTAGAGAGTTGTAGATGTAGAGATGTAGATGCAGAGTTGTAGATGCAGAGTTGTAGATGTAGAGATGTAGATGCAGAGATGTAGATGCAGAGATGTAGATGCAGAGTTGTAGAGATGTAGAGAGTTGTAGATGTAGAGATAGAGTTGTAGATGTAGAGATATAGAGTTGTAGATGTAGAGTTGTAGATGCAGAGTTGTAGAGTTGTAGATGTAGAGATGCAGAGTTGTAGATGCAGATGTTGTAGAGTTGTAGATGCAGAGTTGTAGAGTTGTAGATGTAGAGATGCAGAGTTGTAGATGCAGATGTTGTAGAGTTGTAGATGCAGAGTTGTAGAGTTGTAGATGTAGAGATGCAGAGTTGTAGATGCAGATGTTGTAGAGTTGTAGATGCAGAGTTGTAGATGCAGAGATGTAGATGCAGAGATGTAGATGCAGAGTTGTAGAGATGTAGAGAGTTGTAGATGTAGAGTTGTAGATGTAGAGATAGAGTTGTAGATGTAGAGTTGTAGATGTAGAGATGTAGAGTTGTAGATGTAGAGTTGTAGAGAGTTGTAGATGTAGTGATGTAGAGAGTTGTAGATGTAGAGAGTTGTAGATGTAGAGATGTAGAGAGTTGTAGATGTAGAGTTGTAAAGAGTTGTAGATGTAGAGTTGTAGAGAGTTGTAGATGTAGAGTTGTAGATGTAGAGAGTTGTAGATGCAGAGAGTTGTAGATGTAGAGAGTTGTAGATGCAGAGATGTAGATGCAGAGTTGTAGATGCAGAGTTGTAGATGCAGAGATGTAGATGTAGAGTTGTAGATGTAGAGTGTTGTAGAGTTGTAGATGTAGAGAGTTGTAGATGTAGAGATGTAGATGCAGAGTTGTAGATGCAGAGTTGTAGAGTTGTAGATGCAGAGTTGTAGATGTAGAGATGTAGATGCAGAGATGTAGATGCAGAGATGTAGATGCAGAGTTGTAGAGATGTAGAGAGTTGTAGATGTAGAGATAGAGTTGTAGATGTAGAGTTGGAGATGTAGAGATATAGAGTTGTAGATGTAGATGCAGAGATGTAGATAGAGAGTTGTAGATGTAGAGATGTAGAGTTGTAGATGTAGAGATGTAGAGTTGTAGAGAGTTGTAGATGTAGACATGTAGAGAGTTGTAGATGTAGAGATGTAGAGAGTTGTAGATGTAGAGTTGTAGAGAGTTGTAGATGCAGAGAGTTGTAGATGCAGAGAGTTGTAGATGTAGAGAGTTGTAGATGCAGAGATGTAGATGCAGAGTTGTAGATGCAGAGTTGTAGATGCAGAGATGTAGAGTTGTAGATGTAGAGTTGTAGATGTAGAGATGTAGAGTTGTAGATGTAGAGATGTAGAGTTGTAGAGAGTTGTAGATGTAGTGATGTAGAGAGTTGTAGATGTAGAGAGTTGTAGATGTAGAGATGTAGAGAGTTGTAGATGTAGAGTTGTAGATGTAGAGAGTTGTAGATGTAGAGTTGTAGATGTAGAGTTGTAGATGTAGAGAGTTGTAGATGCAGAGTTGTAGATGCAGAGTTGTAGATGTAGAGTTGTAGATGCAGAGGTAGAGATGTAGAGTTGTAGATGTAGAGTTGTAGATGTAGAGATGTAGATGTAGAGTTGTAGATGTAGAGATGTAGAGAGTTGTAGATTTGTAGATGTAGAGAGTTGTAGATGTAGAGTTGTAGATGTAGAGAGTTTTAGATGTAGAGAGTTGTAGATGCAGAGTTGTAGATGCAGAGATGTAGATGCAGAGATGTAGATGCAGAGGTAGAGATGTAGAGTTGTAGAGAGTTGTAGATGTAGAGATGTAGAGTTGTAGATGTAGAGATGTAGAGAGTTGTAGATGTAGAGTTGTAGATGTAGAGAGTTGTAGATGTAGAGATGTAGATGTAGAGTTGTAGATGTAGAGATGTAGAGAGTTGTAGATGTAGAGATGTAGATGCAGAGATGTAGATGCAGAGATGTAGATGCAGAGTTGTAGATGTAGAGATAGAGTTGTAGATGTAGATGTAGAGTTGTAGATGTAGATGCAGAGTTGTAGATGTAGAGATGTAGATAGAGAGTTGTAGATGTAGAGATGTAGAGTTGTAGATGTAGAGATGTAGAGTTGTAGAGAGTTGTAGATGTAGTGATGTAGAGAGTTGTAGATGTAGAGTTGTAGAGAGTTGTAGATGCAGAGAGTTGTAGATGCAGAGAGTTGTAGATGTAGAGAGTTGTAGATGCAGAGATGTAGATGCAGAGTTGTAGAGATGTAGATGTAGATGTAGAGTTGTAGATGTAGATGCAGAGTTGTAGATGTAGAGATGTAGATAGAGAGTTGTAGATGTAGAGATGTAGAGTTGTAGATGTAGAGATGTAGAGTTGTAGAGAGTTGTAGATGTAGTGATGTAGAGAGTTGTAGATGTAGAGAGTTGTAGATGTAGAGATGTAGAGAGTTGTAGATGTAGAGTTGTAGAGAGTTGTAGATGTAGAGTTGTAGAGAGTTGTAGATGTAGAGTTGTAGATGTAGAGAGTTGTAGATGCAGAGAGTTGTAGATGTAGAGAGTTGTAGATGCAGAGATGTAGATGCAGAGTTGTAGATGCAGAGTTGTAGATGCAGAGATGTAGAGTTGTAGATGTAGAGTTGTAGATGTAGAGTGTTGTAGAGTTGTAGATGTAGAGAGTTGTAGATGTAGAGATGTAGATGCAGAGTTGTAGAGATGTAGAGAGATGTAGATGCAGAGGTAGAGATGTAGAGTTGTAGAGAGTTGTAGATGTAGAGATGTAGAGTTGTAGATGTAGAGATGTAGAGAGTTGTAGATGTAGAGTTGTAGATGTAGAGAGTTGTAGATGTAGAGATGTAGATGTAGAGTTGTAGATGTAGAGATGTAGAGAGTTGTAGATGTAGAGATGTAGATGCAGAGATGTAGATGCAGAGATGTAGATGCAGAGTTGTAGATGTAGAGATAGAGTTGTAGATGTAGATGTAGAGTTGTAGATGCAGAGTTGTAGATGTAGAGATGTAGATAGAGAGTTGTAGATGTAGAGATGTAGAGTTGTAGATGTAGAGATGTAGAGTTGTAGAGAGTTGTAGATGTAGTGATGTAGAGAGTTGTAGATGTAGAGATGTAGAGAGTTGTAGATGTAGAGTTGTAGAGAGTTGTAGATGCAGAGAGTTGTAGATGCAGAGAGTTGTAGATGTAGAGAGTTGTAGATGCAGAGATGTAGATGCAGAGTTGTAGAGATGTAGATGTAGATGTAGAGTTGTAGATGTAGATGCAGAGTTGTAGATGTAGAGATGTAGATAGAGAGTTGTAGATGTAGAGATGTAGAGTTGTAGATGTAGAGATGTAGAGTTGTAGAGAGTTGTAGATGTAGTGATGTAGAGAGTTGTAGATGTAGAGATGTAGATAGAGAGTTGTAGATGTAGAGATGTAGAGTTGTAGATGTAGAGATGTAGAGTTGTAGAGAGTTGTAGATGTAGTGATGTAGAGAGTTGTAGATGTAGAGATGTAGAGAGTTGTAGATGTAGAGTTGTAGAGAGTTGTAGATGCAGAGAGTTGTAGATGCAGAGAGTTGTAGATGTAGAGAGTTGTAGATGCAGAGATGTAGAGAGTTGTAGATGTAGAGTTGTAGATGTAGAGAGTTTTAGATGTAGAGAGTAGTAGATGCAGAGTTGTAGATGCAGAGATGTAGATGCAGAGGTAGAGATGTAGAGTTGTAGAGAGTTGTAGATGTAGAGATGTAGAGTTGTAGATGTAGAGATGTAGAGAGTTGTAGATGTAGAGATGTAGAGTTGTAGATGTAGAGATGTAGAGTTGTAGAGAGTTGTAGATGTAGTGATGTAGAGAGTTGTAGATGTAGAGAGTTGTAGATGTAGAGATGTAGAGAGTTGTAGATGTAGAGTTGTAGATGTAGAGAGTTTTAGATGTAGAGAGTAGTAGATGCAGAGTTGTAGATGCAGAGATGTAGATGCAGAGGTAGAGATGTAGAGTTGTAGAGAGTTGTAGATGTAGAGATGTAGAGTTGTAGATGTAGAGATGTAGAGAGTTGTAGATGTAGAGTTGTAGATGTAGAGTTGTAGATGTAGAGATATAGAGAGTTGTAGATGTAGAGTTGTAGAGATGTAGAGTTGTAGATGTAGAGTTGTAGATGTAGAGATGTATATGTAGAGATGTAGAGAGTTGTAGAGTTTTAGATTTGTAGATGTAGAGATGTAGAGTTGTAGAGAGTTGTAGATGTAGTGATGTAGAGAGTTGTAGATGTAGAGATGTAGAGAGTTGTAGATGTAGAGTTGTAGAGAGTTGTAGATGCAGAGAGTTGTAGATGCAGAGAGTTGTAGATGTAGAGAGTTGTAGATGCAGAGATGTAGATGCAGAGTTGTAGAGATGTAGATGTAGATGTAGAGTTGTAGATGTAGATGCAGAGTTGTAGATGTAGAGATGTAGATAGAGAGTTGTAGATGTAGAGATGTAGAGTTGTAGATGTAGAGATGTAGAGTTGTAGAGAGTTGTAGATGTAGTGATGTAGAGAGTTGTAGATGTAGAGATGTAGATAGAGAGTTGTAGATGTAGAGATGTAGAGTTGTAGATGTAGAGATGTAGAGTTGTAGAGAGTTGTAGATGTAGTGATGTAGAGAGTTGTAGATGTAGAGATGTAGAGAGTTGTAGATGTAGAGTTGTAGAGAGTTGTAGATGCAGAGAGTTGTAGATGCAGAGAGTTGTAGATGTAGAGAGTTGTAGATGCAGAGATGTAGATGCAGAGTTGTAGATGCAGAGTTGTAGATGCAGAGATGTAGAGTTGTAGATGTAGAGTGTTGTAGAGTTGTAGATGTAGAGTTGTAGATGCAGAGATGTAGATGCAGAGATAGAGTTGTAGATGTAGAGATATAGAGTTGTAGAGTTGTAGATGCAGAGTTGTAGAGATGTAGATGTAGAGTTGTAGATGTAGATGCAGAGTTGTAGATGTAGAGATGTAGATGTAGAGTTGTAGAGAGTTGTAGATGTAGAGATGTAGAGTTGTAGATGTAGAGATGTAGAGTTGTAGAGAGTTGTAGATGTAGTGATGTAGAGAGTTGTAGATGTAGAGAGTTGTAGATGTAGAGATGTAGAAAGTTGTAGATGTAGAGTTGTAGATGTAGAGTGTTGTAGAGTTGTAGATGTAGAGTTGTAGATGCAGAGATGTAGATGCAGAGATAGAGTTGTAGATGTAGAGATATAGAGTTGTAGAGTTGTAGATGCAGAGTTGTAGAGATGTAGATGTAGAGTTGTAGATGTAGATGCAGAGTTGTAGATGTAGAGATGTAGATGTAGAGTTGTAGAGAGTTGTAGATGTAGAGATGTAGAGTTGTAGATGTAGAGATGTAGAGTTGTAGAGAGTTGTAGATGTAGTGATGTAGAGAGTTGTAGATGTAGAGAGTTGTAGATGTAGAGATGTAGAGAGTTGTAGATGTAGAGTTGTAGATGTAGAGAGTTTTAGATGTAGAGAGTAGTAGATGCAGAGTTGTAGATGCAGAGATGTAGATGCAGAGGTAGAGATGTAGAGTTGTAGAGAGTTGTAGATGTAGAGATGTAGAGTTGTAGATGTAGAGATGTAGAGAGTTGTAGATGTAGAGTTGTAGATGTAGAGTTGTAGATGTAGAGATATAGAGAGTTGTAGATGTAGAGTTGTAGAGATGTAGAGTTGTAGATGTAGAGTTGTAGATGTAGAGATGTATATGTAGAGATGTAGAGAGTTGTAGAGTTTTAGATTTGTAGATGTAGAGTTGTAGATGTAGAGAGTTGTAGATGTAGAGTTGTAGAGATGTAGAGTTGTAGATGTAGAGTTGTAGATGTAGAGAGTTGTAGATGCAGAGTTGTAGATGTAGAGTTGTAGATGCAGAGTTGTAGATGTAGAGTTGTAGATGCAGAGGTAGAGATGTAGAGTTGTAGATGTAGAGTTGTCGATGTAGAGAGTTGTAGATGTAGAGTTGTAGATGTAGAGAGTTTTAGATGTAGAGAGTTGTAGATGCAGAGTTGTAGATGCAGAGATGTAGATGCAGAGATGTAGATGCAGAGGTAGAGATGTAGAGTTGTAGAGAGTTGTAGATGTAGAGATGTAGAGTTGTAGATGTAGAGATGTAGAGAGTTGTAGATGTAGAGTTGTAGATGTAGAGAGTTGTAGATGTAGAGATGTAGAGTTGTAGATGTAGAGATGTAGAGAGTTGTAGATGTAGAGATGTAGATGCAGAGATGTAGATGCAGAGATGTAGATGCAGAGTTGTAGATGTAGAGATAGAGTTGTAGATGTAGATGTAGATGTAGAGTTGTAGATGTAGATGCAGAGTTGTAGATGTAGATATGTAGATAGAGAGTTGTAGATGTAGAGATGTAGAGTTGTAGATGTAGAGATGTAGAGTTGTAGAGAGTTGTAGATGTAGTGATGTAGAGAGTTGTAGATGTAGAGATGTAGAGAGTTGTAGATGTAGAGTTGTAGAGAGTTGTAGATGCAGAGAGTTGTAGATGCAGAGAGTTGTAGATGTAGAGAGTTGTAGATGCAGAGATGTAGATGCAGAGTTGTAGAGATGTAGATGTAGATGTAGAGTTGTAGATGTAGATGCAGAGTTGTAGATGTAGAGATGTAGATAGAGAGTTGTAGATGTAGAGATGTAGAGTTGTAGATGTAGAGATGTAGAGTTGTAGAGAGTTGTAGATGTAGTGATGTAGAGAGTTGTAGATGTAGAGAGTTGTAGATGTAGAGATGTAGAGAGTTGTAGATGTAGAGTTGTAGAGAGTTGTAGATGTAGAGTTGTAGATGTAGAGAGTTGTAGATGCAGAGAGTTGTAGATGTAGAGAGTTGTAGATGCAGAGATGTAGATGCAGAGTTGTAGATGCAGAGTTGTAGATGCAGAGATGTAGAGTTGTAGATGTAGAGTTGTAGATGTAGAGTGTTGTAGAGTTGTAGATGTAGAGAGTTGTAGATGTAGAGATGTAGATGCAGAGTTGTAGATGCAGAGTTGTAGAGATGTAGAGAGATGTAGATGCAGAGGTAGAGATGTAGAGTTGTAGAGAGTTGTAGATGTAGAGATGTAGAGTTGTAGATGTAGAGAAGTAGAGAGTTGTAGATGTAGAGTTGTAGATGTAGAGAGTTGTAGATGTAGAGATGTAGATGTAGAGTTGTAGATGTAGAGATGTAGAGAGTTGTAGATGTAGAGATGTAGATGCAGAGATGTAGATGCAGAGATGTAGATGCAGAGTTGTAGATGTAGATGCAGAGTTGTAGATGTAGAGATGTAGATAGAGAGTTGTAGATGTAGAGATGTAGAGTTGTAGATGTAGAGATGTAGAGTTGTAGAGAGTTGTAGATGTAGTGATGTAGAGAGTTGTAGATGTAGAGATGTAGAGAGTTGTAGATGTAGAGTTGTAGAGAGTTGTAGATGCAGAGAGTTGTAGATGCAGAGAGTTGTAGATGTAGAGAGTTGTAGATGCAGAGATGTAGATGCAGAGTTGTAGATGCAGAGTTGTAGATGCAGAGATGTAGAGTTGTAGATGTAGAGTTGTAGATGTAGAGATGTAGAGTTGTAGATGTAGAGATGTAGAGTTGTAGAGAGTTGTAGATGTAGAGATGTAGAGAGTTGTAGATGTAGAGATGTAGATGCAGAGATGTAGATGCAGAGATGTAGATGCAGAGTTGTAGATGTAGAGATAGAGTTGTAGATGTAGATGTAGATGTAGAGTTGTAGATGTAGATGCAGAGTTGTAGATGTAGAGATGTAGATAGAGAGTTGTAGATGTAGAGATGTAGAGTTGTAGATGTAGAGATGTAGAGTTGTAGAGAGTTGTAGATGTAGTGATGTAGAGAGTTGTAGATGTAGAGATGTAGAGAGTTGTAGATGTAGAGTTGTAGAGAGTTGTAGATGCAGAGAGTTGTAGATGCAGAGAGTTGTAGATGTAGAGAGTTGTAGATGTAGAGAGTTGTAGATGCAGAGATGTAGATGCAGAGTTGTAGAGATGTAGATGTAGATGTAGAGTTGTAGATGTAGATGCAGAGTTGTAGATGTAGAGATGTAGATAGAGAGTTGTAGATGTAGAGATGTAGAGTTGTAGATGTAGAGATGTAGAGTTGTAGAGAGTTGTAGATGTAGTGATGTAGAGAGTTGTAGATGTAGAGAGTTGTAGATGTAGAGATGTAGAGAGTTGTAGATGTAGAGTTGTAGAGAGTTGTAGATGTAGAGTTGTAGATGTAGAGAGTTGTAGATGCAGAGAGTTGTAGATGTAGAGAGTTGTAGATGCAGAGATGTAGATGCAGAGTTGTAGATGCAGAGTTGTAGATGCAGAGATGTAGAGTTGTAGATGTAGAGTTGTAGATGTAGAGTGTTGTAGAGTTGTAGATGTAGAGAGTTGTAGATGTAGAGATGTAGATGCAGAGTTGTAGATGCAGAGTTTTAGAGATGTAGAGAGATGTAGATGCAGAGGTAGAGATGTAGAGTTGTAGAGAGTTGTAGATGTAGAGATGTAGAGTTGTAGATGTAGAGATGTAGAGAGTTGTAGATGTAGAGTTGTAGATGTAGAGAGTTGTAGATGTAGAGATGTAGAGTTGTAGATGTAGAGATGTAGAGAGTTGTAGATGTAGAGATGTAGATGCAGAGATGTAGATGCAGAGATGTAGATGCAGAGTTGTAGATGTAGAGATAGAGTTGTAGATGTAGATGTAGATGTAGAGTTGTAGATGTAGATGCAGAGTTGTAGATGTAGAGATGTAGATAGAGAGTTGTAGATGTAGAGATGTAGAGTTGTAGATGTAGAGAGTTGTAGATGCAGAGAGTTGTAGATGTAGAGAGTTGTAGATGCAGAGATGTAGATGCAGAGTTGTAGAGATGTAGATGTAGATGTAGAGTTGTAGATGTAGATGCAGAGTTGTAGATGTAGAGATGTAGATAGAGAGTTGTAGATGTAGAGATGTAGAGTTGTAGATGTAGAGATGTAGAGTTGTAGAGAGTTGTAGATGTAGTGATGTAGAGAGTTGTAGATGTAGAGAGTTGTAGATGTAGAGATGTAGAGAGTTGTAGATGTAGAGTTGTAGAGAGTTGTAGATGTAGAGTTGTAGATGTAGAGAGTTGTAGATGCAGAGAGTTGTAGATGTAGAGAGTTGTAGATGCAGAGATGTAGATGCAGAGTTGTAGATGCAGAGTTGTAGATGCAGAGATGTAGAGTTGTAGATGTAGAGTTGTAGATGTAGAGTGTTGTAGAGTTGTAGATGTAGAGAGTTGTAGATGTAGAGATGTAGATGCAGAGTTGTAGATGCAGAGTTGTAGAGATGTAGAGAGATGTAGATGCAGAGGTAGAGATGTAGAGTTGTAGAGAGTTGTAGATGTAGAGATGTAGAGTTGTAGATGTAGAGATGTAGAGAGTTGTAGATGTAGAGTTGTAGATGTAGAGAGTTGTAGATGTAGAGATGTAGATGTAGAGTTGTAGATGTAGAGATGTAGAGAGTTGTAGATGTAGAGATGTAGATGCAGAGATGTAGATGCAGAGATGTAGATGCAGAGTTGTAGATGTAGATGCAGAGTTGTAGATGTAGAGATGTAGATAGAGAGTTGTAGATGTAGAGATGTAGAGTTGTAGATGTAGAGATGTAGAGTTGTAGAGAGTTGTAGATGTAGTGATGTAGAGAGTTGTAGATGTAGAGATGTAGAGAGTTGTAGATGTAGAGTTGTAGAGAGTTGTAGATGCAGAGAGTTGTAGATGCAGAGAGTTGTAGATGTAGAGAGTTGTAGATGCAGAGATGTAGATGCAGAGTTGTAGATGCAGAGTTGTAGATGCAGAGATGTAGAGTTGTAGATGTAGAGTTGTAGATGTAGAGATGTAGAGTTGTAGATGTAGAGATGTAGAGTTGTAGAGAGTTGTAGATGTAGTGATGTAGAGAGTTGTAGATGTAGAGATGTAGAGAGTTGTAGATGTAGAGTTGTAGATGTAGAGAGTTTTAGATGTAGAGAGTTGTAGATGCAGAGTTGTAGATGCAGAGATGTAGATGCAGAGGTAGAGATGTAGAGTTGTAGAGAGTTGTAGATGTAGAGATGTAGAGTTGTAGATGTAGAGATGTAGAGAGTTGTAGATGTAGAGTTGTAGATGTAGAGTTGTAGATGTAGAGATATAGAGAGTTGTAGATGTAGAGTTGTAGAGATGTAGAGTTGTAGATGTAGAGTTGTAGATGTAGAGATGTATATGTAGAGATGTAGAGAGTTGTAGAGTTTTAGATTTGTAGATGTA
Source organism: Gasterosteus aculeatus (assembly GCF_964276395.1). Lineage (NCBI taxonomy): Eukaryota > Metazoa > Chordata > Actinopteri > Perciformes > Gasterosteidae > Gasterosteus > Gasterosteus aculeatus. The sequence continues at coordinate 1,327,888 of NW_027554881.1, read as the reverse complement.
GAGTTGTAGATGTAGAGAGTTGTAGATGTAGAGTTGTAGATGTAGAGTTGTAGATGTAGAGAGTTGTAGATGCAGAGTTGTAGATGTAGAGTTGTAGATGCAGAGTTGTAGATGTAGAGTTGTAGATGCAGAGGTAGAGATGTAGAGTTGTAGATGTAGAGTTGTAGATGTAGAGATGTAGATGTAGAGTTGTAGATGTAGAGATGTAGAGAGTTGTAGATTTGTAGATGTAGAGAGTTGTAGATTTAGAGTTGTAGATGTAGAGAGTTTTAGATGTAGAGAGTTGTAGATGCAGAGTTGTAGATGCAGAGATGTAGATGCAGAGATGTAGATGCAGAGGTAGAGATGTAGAGTTGTAGAGAGTTGTAGATGTAGAGATGTAGAGTTGTAGATGTAGAGATGTAGAGAGTTGTAGATGTAGAGTTGTAGATGTAGAGAGTTGTAGATGTAGAGATGTAGAGAGTTGTAGATGTAGAGATGTAGATGCAGAGATGTAGATGCAGAGATGTAGATGCAGAGTTGTAGATGTAGAGATAGAGTTGTAGATGTAGATGTAGATGTAGAGTTGTAGATGTAGATGCAGAGTTGTAGATGTAGAGATGTAGATAGAGAGTTGTAGATGTAGAGATGTAGAGTTGTAGATGTAGAGATGTAGAGTTGTAGAGAGTTGTAGATGTAGTGATGTAGAGAGTTGTAGATGTAGAGATGTAGAGAGTTGTAGATGTAGAGTTGTAGAGAGTTGTAGATGCAGAGAGTTGTAGATGCAGAGAGTTGTAGATGTAGAGAGTTGTAGATGCAGATATGTAGATGCAGAGTTGTAGAGATGTAGATGTAGAGTTGTAGATGTAGATGCAGAGTTGTAGATGTAGAGATGTAGATAGAGAGTTGTAGATGTAGAGATGTAGAGTTGTAGATGTAGAGATGTAGAGTTGTAGAGAGTTGTAGATGTAGTGATGTAGAGAGTTGTAGATGTAGAGAGTTGTAGATGTAGAGATGTAGAGAGTTGTAGATGTAGAGTTGTAGAGAGTTGTAGATGTAGAGTTGTAGAGAGTTGTAGATGTAGAGTTGTAGATGTAGAGAGTTGTAGATGCAGAGAGTTGTAGATGTAGAGAGTTGTAGATGCAGAGATGTAGATGCAGAGTTGTAGATGCAGAGTTGTAGATGCAGAGATGTAGAGTTGTAGATGTAGAGTGTTGTAGAGTTGTAGATGTAGAGAGTTGTAGATGTAGAGATGTAGATGCAGAGTTGTAGATGCAGAGTTGTAGAGATGTAGAGAGATGTAGATGCAGAGGTAGAGATGTAGAGTTGTAGAGAGTTGTAGATGTAGAGATGTAGAGTTGTAGATGTAGAGAGTTGTAGATGTAGAGTTGTAGATGTAGAGAGTTGTAGATGTAGAGATGTAGATGTAGAGTTGTAGATGTAGAGATGTAGAGAGTTGTAGATGTAGAGATGTAGATGCAGAGATGTAGATGCAGAGATGTAGATGCAGAGTTGTAGATGTAGAGATAGAGTTGTAGATGTAGATGTAGATGTAGAGTTGTAGATGTAGATGCAGAGTTGTAGATGCAGAGTTGTAGATGCAGAGGTGTAGAGTTGTAGATGTAGAGTTGTAGATGTAGAGATGTAGAGTTGTAGATGTAGAGATGTAGAGTTGTAGAGAGTTGTAGATGTAGTGATGTAGAGAGTTGTAGATGTAGAGAGTTGTAGATGTAGAGATGTAGAGAGTTGTAGATGTAGAGAGTTGTAGATGCAGAGTTGTAGATGCAGAGATGTAGATGCAGAGGTAGAGATGTAGAGTTGTAGAGAGTTGTAGATGTAGAGATGTAGAGTTGTAGATGTAGAGATGTAGAGAGTTGTAGATGTAGAGTTGTAGATGTAGAGTTGTAGATGTAGAGATATAGAGAGTTGTAGATGTAGAGTTGTAGAGATGTAGAGTTGTAGATGTAGAGTTGTAGATGTAGAGATGTATATGTAGAGATGTAGAGAGTTGTAGAGTTTTAGATTTGTAGATGTAGAGTTGTAGATGTAGAGAGTTGTAGATGTAGAGTTGTAGATGTAGAGTTGTAGATGTAGAGAGTTGTAGATGCAGAGTTGTAGATGTAGAGTTGTAGATGCAGAGTTGTAGATGTAGAGTTGTAGATGCAGAGGTAGAGATGTAGAGTTGTAGATGTAGAGTTGTAGATGTAGAGATGTAGATGTAGAGTTGTAGATGTAGAGATGTAGAGAGTTGTAGATTTGTAGATGTAGAGAGTTGTAGATTTAGAGTTGTAGATGTAGAGAGTTTTAGATGTAGAGAGTTGTAGATGCAGAGTTGTAGATGCAGAGATGTAGATGCAGAGATGTAGATGCAGAGGTAGAGATGTAGAGTTGTAGAGAGTTGTAGATGTAGAGATGTAGAGTTGTAGATGTAGAGATGTAGAGAGTTGTAGATGTAGAGTTGTAGATGTAGAGAGTTGTAGATGTAGAGATGTAGAGAGTTGTAGATGTAGAGATGTAGATGCAGAGATGTAGATGCAGAGATGTAGATGCAGAGTTGTAGATGTAGAGATAGAGTTGTAGATGTAGATGTAGATGTAGAGTTGTAGATGTAGATGCAGAGTTGTAGATGTAGAGTTGTAGAGATGTAGAGAGATGTAGATGCAGAGGTAGAGATGTAGAGTTGTAGAGAGTTGTAGATGTAGAGATGTAGAGTTGTAGATGTAGAGAGTTGTAGATGTAGAGTTGTAGATGTAGAGAGTTGTAGATGTAGAGATGTAGATGTAGAGTTGTAGATGTAGAGATGTAGAGAGTTGTAGATGTAGAGATGTAGATGCAGAGATGTAGATGCAGAGATGTAGATGCAGAGTTGTAGATGTAGAGATAGAGTTGTAGATGTAGATGTAGATGTAGAGTTGTAGATGTAGATGCAGAGTTGTAGATGCAGAGTTGTAGATGCAGAGGTGTAGAGTTGTAGATGTAGAGTTGTAGATGTAGAGATGTAGAGTTGTAGATGTAGAGATGTAGAGTTGTAGAGAGTTGTAGATGTAGTGATGTAGAGAGTTGTAGATGTAGAGAGTTGTAGATGTAGAGATGTAGAGAGTTGTAGATGTAGAGAGTTGTAGATGCAGAGTTGTAGATGCAGAGATGTAGATGCAGAGGTAGAGATGTAGAGTTGTAGAGAGTTGTAGATGTAGAGATGTAGAGTTGTAGATGTAGAGATGTAGAGAGTTGTAGATGTAGAGTTGTAGATGTAGAGTTGTAGATGTAGAGATATAGAGAGTTGTAGATGTAGAGTTGTAGAGATGTAGAGTTGTAGATGTAGAGTTGTAGATGTAGAGATGTATATGTAGAGATGTAGAGAGTTGTAGAGTTTTAGATTTGTAGATGTAGAGTTGTAGATGTAGAGAGTTGTAGATGTAGAGTTGTAGATGTAGAGTTGTAGATGTAGAGAGTTGTAGATGCAGAGTTGTAGATGTAGAGTTGTAGATGCAGAGTTGTACATGTAGAGTTGTAGATGCAGAGGTAGAGATGTAGAGTTGTAGATGTAGAGTTGTAGATGTAGAGATGTAGATGTAGAGTTGTAGATGTAGAGATGTAGAGAGTTGTAGATTTGTAGATGTAGAGAGTTGTAGATTTAGAGTTGTAGATGTAGAGAGTTTTAGATGTAGAGAGTTGTAGATGCAGAGTTGTAGATGCAGAGATGTAGATGCAGAGATGTAGATGCAGAGGTAGAGATGTAGAGTTGTAGAGAGTTGTAGATGTAGAGATGTAGAGTTGTAGATGTAGAGATGTAGAGAGTTGTAGATGTAGAGTTGTAGATGTAGAGAGTTGTAGATGTAGAGATGTAGAGAGTTGTAGATGTAGAGATGTAGATGCAGAGATGTAGATGCAGAGATGTAGATGCAGAGTTGTAGATGTAGAGATAGAGTTGTAGATGTAGATGTAGAGTTGTAGATGTAGATGCAGAGTTGTAGATGTAGAGATGTAGATAGAGAGTTGTAGATGTAGAGATGTAGAGTTGTAGATGTAGAGATGTAGAGTTGTAGAGAGTTGTAGATGTAGTGATGTAGAGAGTTGTAGATGTAGAGATGTAGAGAGTTGTAGATGTAGAGTTGTAGAGAGTTGTAGATGCAGAGAGTTGTAGATGCAGAGAGTTGTAGATGTAGAGAGTTGTAGATGCAGATATGTAGATGCAGAGTTGTAGAGATGTAGATGTAGATGTAGAGTTGTAGATGTAGATGCAGAGTTGTAGATGTAGAGATGTAGATAGAGAGTTGTAGATGTAGAGATGTAGAGTTGTAGATGTAGAGATGTAGAGTTGTAGAGAGTTGTAGATGTAGTGATGTAGAGAGTTGTAGATGTAGAGAGTTGTAGATGTAGAGATGTAGAGAGTTGTAGATGTAGAGTTGTAGAGAGTTGTAGATGTAGAGTTGTAGAGAGTTGTAGATGTAGAGTTGTAGATGTAGAGAGTTGTAGATGCAGAGAGTTGTAGATGTAGAGAGTTGTAGATGCAGAGATGTAGATGCAGAGTTGTAGATGCAGAGTTGTAGATGCAGAGATGTAGAGTTGTAGATGTAGAGTTGTAGATGTAGAGTGTTGTAGAGTTGTAGATGTAGAGAGTTGTAGATGTAGAGATGTAGATGCAGAGTTGTAGATGCAGAGTTGTAGAGATGTAGAGAGATGTAGATGCAGAGGTAGAGATGTAGAGTTGTAGAGAGTTGTAGATGTAGAGATGTAGAGTTGTAGATGTAGAGAGTTGTAGATGTAGAGTTGTAGATGTAGAGAGTTGTAGATGTAGAGATGTAGATGTAGAGTTGTAGATGTAGAGATGTAGAGAGTTGTAGATGTAGAGATGTAGATGCAGAGATGTAGATGCAGAGATGTAGATGCAGAGTTGTAGATGTAGAGATAGAGTTGTAGATGTAGATGTAGATGTAGAGTTGTAGATGTAGATGCAGAGTTGTAGATGTAGAGATGTAGATAGAGAGTTGTAGATGTAGAGATGTAGAGTTGTAGATGTAGAGATGTAGAGTTGTAGAGAGTTGTAGATGTAGTGATGTAGAGAGTTGTAGATGTAGAGATGTAGAGAGTTGTAGATGTAGAGATAGAGTTGTAGATGCAGAGTTGTAGATGCAGAGATGTAGATGCAGAGATGTAGATGCAGAGGTAGAGATGTAGAGTTGTAGAGAGTTGTAGATGTAGAGATGTAGAGTTGTAGATGTAGAGATGTAGAGAGTTGTAGATGTAGAGTTGTAGATGTAGAGAGTTGTAGATGTAGAGATGTAGAGTTGTAGATGTAGAGATGTAGAGAGTTGTAGATGTAGAGATGTAGATGCAGAGATGTAGATGCAGAGTTGTAGAGAGTTGTAGATGTAGAGTTGTAGATGTAGAGATAGAGTTGTAGATGTAGAGATATAGAGTTGTAGATGTAGAGTTGTAGATGCAGAGTTGTAGAGTTGTAGATGTAGAGATGCAGAGTTGTAGATGCAGAGTTGTAGATGCAGAGTTGTAGAGATGTAGATGTAGATGTAGAGTTGTAGATGTAGATGCAGAGTTGTAGATGTAGAGATGTAGATAGAGAGTTGTAGATGTAGAGATGTAGAGTTGTAGATGTAGAGATGTAGAGTTGTAGAGAGTTGTAGATGTAGAGAGTTGTAGATGTAGAGATGTAGAGAGTTGTAGATGTAGAGTTGTAGAGAGTTGTAGATGTAGAGTTGTAGAGAGTTGTAGATGCAGAGAGTTGTAGATGTAGAGAGTTGTAGATGCAGAGATGTAGATGTAGAGAGTTGTAGATGCAGAGATGTAGATGCAGAGTTGTAGATGCAGAGTTGTAGATGTAGAGTTGTAGAGAGTTGTAGATGTAGAGTTGTAGAGAGTTGTAGATGTAGAGTTGTAGATGTAGAGAGTTGTAGATGCAGAGAGTTGTAGATGTAGAGAGTTGTAGATGCAGAGATGTAGATGCAGAGTTGTAGATGCAGAGTTGTAGATGCAGAGATGTAGAGTTGTAGATGTAGAGATGTAGATGTAGAGTGTTGTAGAGTTGTAGATGTAGAGAGTTGTAGATGTAGAGATGTAGATGCAGAGTTGTAGAGATGTAGAGAGTTGTAGATGTAGAGATAGAGTTGTAGATGTAGAGTTGTAGATGTAGAGATATAGAGTTGTAGATGTAGAGTTGTAGAGATGTAGAGAGTTGTAGATGTAGAGTTGTAGATGTAGAGATAGAGTTGTAGATGTAGAGTTGTAGATGTAGAGATATAGAGTTGTAGATGTAGAGTTGTAGATGCAGAGTTGTAGATGTAGAGATGCAGAGTTGTAGATGTAGAGATGTAGATGCAGAGATGTAGATGCAGAGATGTAGATGCAGAGTTGTAGAGAGTTGTAGATGTAGAGTTGTAGATGTAGAGATAGAGTTGTAGATGTAGATATATAGAGTTGTAGATGTAGAGTTGTAGATGCAGAGATGTAGCTGCAGAGTTGTAGATGCAGAGATGTAGATGCAGAGATGTAGATGCAGAGTTGTAGAGAGTTGTAGATGTAGAGTTGTAGAGTTGTAGATGTAGAGATGCAGAGTTGTAGATGCAGAGTTGTAGAGTTGTAGATGCAGAGTTGTAGATGCAGAGTTGTAGAGTTGTAGATGTAGAGATGCAGAGTTGTAGATGCAGAGTTGTAGAGTTGTAGATGCAGAGTTGTAGATGCAGAGATGTAGATGCAGAGATGTAGATGCAGAGATGTAGATGCAGAGTTGTAGAGATGTAGAGAGTTGTAGATGTAGAGTTGTAGATGTAGAGATAGAGTTGTAGATGTAGAGTTGTAGATGTAGAGATATAGAGTTGTAGATGTAGAGTTGTAGATGGAGAGTTGTAGAGTTGTAGATGCAGAGTTGTAGAGTTGTAGATGTAGAGATGCAGAGTTGTAGATGTAGAGATGCAGAGTTGTAGATGCAGAGTTGTAGAGTTGTAGATGCAGAGTTGTAGATGTAGAGATGTAGATGCAGAGTTGTAGATGCAGAGATGTAGATGAAGAGATGTAGTTGTAGAGATGTAGAGAGTTGTAGATGTAGAGTTGTAGATGTAGAGATAGAGTTGTAGATGTAGAGTTGTAGATGTAGAGATATAGAGTTGTAGATGTAGAGTTGTAGATGCAGAGTTGTAGAGTGTTAGATGTAGAGATATAGAGTTGTGGATGTAGAGTTGTAGATGCAGAGTTGTAGAGTTGTAGATGTAGAGATGCAGAGTTGTAGATGCAGAGTTGTAGAGTTGTAGATGCAGAGTTGTAGATGTAGAGATGTAGATGCAGAGTTGTAGATGCAGAGTTGTAGAGAGTTGTAGATGTAGAGTTGTAAATGTAGAGATAGAGTTGTAGATGCAGAGTTGTAGATGCAGAGATGTAGATGCAGAGATGTAGATGCAGAGGTAGAGATGTAGAGTTGTAGAGAGTTGTAGATGTAGAGATGTAAAGTTGTAGATGTAGAGATGTAGAGAGTTGTAGATGTAGAGTTGTAGATGTAGAGAGTTGTAGATGTAGAGATGTAGAGTTGTAGATGTAGAGATGTAGAGTTGTAGATGTAGAGTTGTAGATGTAGAGTGTTGTAGAGTTGTAGATGTAGAGATGTAGATGCAGAGATGTAGATGCAGAGTTGTAGAGAGTTGTAGATGTAGAGTTGTAGATGTAGATGTAGAGTTGTAGATGTAGAGATATAGAGTTGTAGATGTGGAGTTGTAGATGCAGAGTTGTAGAGTTGTAGATGTAGAGATGCAGAGTTGTAGATGTAGAGATGTAGATGCAGAGATGTAGATGTAGAGTTGTAGATGTAGAGATGCAGAGTTGTAGATGTAGAGATGTAGATGCAGAGATGTAGATGCAGAGATGTAGATGCAGAGTTGTAGAGAGTTGTAGATGTAGATGCAGAGATGTAGATGCAGAGATGTAGATGCAGAGTTGTAGAGAGTTGTAGATGTAGAGTTGTAGATGTAGAGATAGAGTTGTAGATGTAGAGTTGTAGATGCAGAGATGTAGATGCAGAGTTGTAGATGCAGAGATGTAGATGCAGAGATGTAGATGCAGAGTTGTAGAGAGTTGTAGATGTAGAGTTGTAGAGTTGTAGATGTAGAGATGCAGAGTTGTAGATGCAGAGTTGTAGAGTTGTAGATGCAGAGTTGTAGATGCAGAGTTGTAGAGTTGTAGATGTAGAGATGCAGAGTTGTAGATGCAGAGTTGTAGAGTTGTAGATGCAGAGTTGTAGATGCAGAGATGTAGATGCAGAGATGTAGATGCAGAGATGTAGATGCAGAGTTGTAGAGATGTAGAGAGTTGTAGATGCAGATTTGTAGAGTTGTAGATGCAGAGTTGTAGATGTAGAGATGTAGATGCAGAGTTGTAGATGCAGAGTTGTAGAGAGTTGTAGATGTAGAGTTGTAGATGTAGAGATAGAGTTGTAGATGCAGAGTTGTAGATGCAGAGATGTAGATGCAGAGATGTAGATGCAGAGGTAGAGATGTAGAGTTGTAGAGAGTTGTAGATGTAGAGATGTAGAGTTGTAGATGTAGAGATGTAGAGAGTTGTAGATGTAGAGTTGTAGATGTAGAGAGTTGTAGATGTAGAGATGTAGATGTAGAGTTGTAGATGTAGAGATGTAGAGAGTTGTAGATGTAGAGATGTAGATGCAGAGATGTAGATGCAGAGTTGTAGAGAGTTGTAGATGTAGAGTTGTAGATGTAGAGATAGAGTTGTAGATGTAGAGATATAGAGTTGTAGATGTAGAGTTGTAGATGCAGTGTTGTAGAGTTGTAGATGTAGAGATGCAGAGTTGTAGATGCAGAGTTGTAGATAGAGAGTTGTAGATGTAGAGATGTAGAGTTGTAGATGTAGAGATGTAGAGTTGTAGAGAGTTGTAGATGTAGAGAGTTGTAGATGTAGAGATGTAGAGAGTTGTAGATGTAGAGTTGTAGAGAGTTGTAGATGTAGAGTTGTAGATGTAGAGAGTTGTAGATGCAGAGAGTTGTAGATGTAGAGAGTTGTAGATGCAGAGATGTAGATGCAGAGTTGTAGATGCAGAGTTGTAGATGTAGAGTTGTAGAGAGTTGTAGATGTAGAGTTGTAGAGAGTTGTAGATGTAGAGTTGTAGATGTAGAGAGTTGTAGATGCAGAGAGTTGTAGATGTAGAGAGTTGTAGATGCAGAGATGTAGATGCAGAGTTGTAGATGCAGAGTTGTAGATGCAGAGATGTAGAGTTGTAGATGTAGAGTTGTAGATGTAGAGTGTTGTAGAGTTGTAGATGTAGAGAGTTGTAGATGTAGAGATGTAGATGCAGAGTTGTAGATGCAGAGTTGTAGATGCAGAGTTGTAGAGATGTAGAGAGTTGTAGATGTAGAGATAGAGTTGTAGATGTAGAGTTGTAGATGTAGAGATATAGAGTTGTAGATGTAGAGTTGTAGAGATGTAGAGAGTTGTAGATGTAGAGTTGTAGATGTAGAGATAGAGTTGTAGATGTAGAGTTGTAGATGTAGAGATATAGAGTTGTAGATGTAGAGTTGTAGATGCAGAGTTGTAGAGTTGTAGATGTAGAGATGCAGAGTTGTAGATGTAGAGATGTAGATGCAGATATGTAGATGCAGAGATGTAGATGCAGAGTTGTAGAGAGTTGTAGATGTAGAGATAGAGTTGTAGATGTAGAGATATAGAGTTGTAGATGTAGAGTTGTAGATGCAGAGATGTAGATGCAGAGTTGTAGATGCAGAGATGTAGATGCAGAGATGTAGATGCAGAGTTGTAGAGAGTTGTAGATGTAGAGTTGTAGATGTAGAGAGTTGTAGATGTAGAGATGTAGATGTAAAGTTGTAGATGTAGAGATGTAGAGAGTTGTAGATGTAGAGATGTAGATGCAGAGATGTAGATGCAGAGTTGTAGAGAGTTTTAGATGTAGAGTTGTAGATGTAGAGATAGAGTTGTAGATGTAGAGATATAGAGTTGTAGATGTAGAGTTGTAGATGCAGAGTTGTAGAGTTGTAGATGTAGAGTTGTAGAGTTGTAGATGCAGAGTTGTAGATGTAGAGATGTAGATGCAGAGTTGTAGATGCAGAGATGTAGAGAGTTGTAGATGTAGAGTTGTAGATGTAGAGATATAGAGTTGTAGATGTAGAGTTGTAGAGTTGTAGATGTAGAGATGTAGATGCAGAGATGTAGATGCAGAGATGTAGATGCAGAGTTGTAGATGTAGAGATAGAGTTGTAGATGTAGATGTAGATGTAGAGTTGTAGATGTAGATGCAGAGTTGTAGATGTAGAGATGTAGATAGAGAGTTGTAGATGTAGAGATGTAGAGTTGTAGATGTAGAGATGTAGAGTTGTAGAGAGTTGTAGATGTAGTGATGTAGAGAGTTGTAGATGTAGAGATGTAGAGAGTTGTAGATGTAGAGTTGTAGAGAGTTGTAGATGCAGAGAGTTGTAGATGCAGAGAGTTGTAGATGTAGAGAGTTGTAGATGCAGAGATGTAGATGCAGAGTTGTAGAGATGTAGATGTAGATGTAGAGTTGTAGATGTAGATGCAGAGTTGTAGATGTAGAGATGTAGATAGAGAGTTGTAGATGTAGAGATGTAGAGTTGTAGATGTAGAGATGTAGAGTTGTAGAGAGTTGTAGATGTAGTGATGTAGAGAGTTGTAGATGTAGAGAGTTGTAGATGTAGAGATGTAGAGAGTTGTAGATGTAGAGTTGTAGAGAGTTGTAGATGTAGAGTTGTAGATGTAGAGAGTTGTAGATGCAGAGAGTTGTAGATGTAGAGAGTTGTAGATGCAGAGATGTAGATGCAGAGTTGTAGATGCAGAGTTGTAGATGCAGAGATGTAGAGTTGTAGATGTAGAGTTGTAGATGTAGAGTGTTGTAGAGTTGTAGATGTAGAGAGTTGTAGATGTAGAGATGTAGATGCAGAGTTGTAGATGCAGAGTTGTAGAGATGTAGAGAGATGTAGATGCAGAGGTAGAGATGTAGAGTTGTAGAGAGTTGTAGATGTAGAGATGTAGAGTTGTAGATGTAGAGATGTAGAGAGTTGTAGATGTAGAGTTGTAGATGTAGAGAGTTGTAGATGTAGAGATGTAGATGTAGAGTTGTAGATGTAGAGATGTAGAGAGTTGTAGATGTAGAGATGTAGATGCAGAGATGTAGATGCAGAGATGTAGATGCAGAGTTGTAGATGTAGATGCAGAGTTGTAGATGTAGAGATGTAGATAGAGAGTTGTAGATGTAGAGATGTAGAGTTGTAGATGTAGAGATGTAGAGTTGTAGAGAGTTGTAGATGTAGTGATGTAGAGAGTTGTAGATGTAGAGATGTAGAGAGTTGTAGATGTAGAGTTGTAGAGAGTTGTAGATGCAGAGAGTTGTAGATGCAGAGAGTTGTAGATGTAGAGAGTTGTAGATGCAGAGATGTAGATGCAGAGTTGTAGATGCAGAGTTGTAGATGCAGAGATGTAGAGTTGTAGATGTAGAGTTGTAGATGTAGAGATGTAGAGTTGTAGATGTAGATATGTAGAGTTGTAGAGAGTTGTAGATGTAGAGATGTAGAGAGATGTAGATGTAGAGATGTAGATGCAGAGATGTAGATGCAGAGATGTAGATGCAGAGTTGTAGATGTAGAGATAGAGTTGTAGATGTAGATGTAGATGTAGAGTTGTAGATGTAGATGCAGAGTTGTAGATGTAGAGATGTAGATAGAGAGTTGTAGATGTAGAGATGTAGAGTTGTAGATGTAGAGATGTAGAGTTGTAGAGAGTTGTAGATGTAGTGATGTAGAGAGTTGTAGATGTAGAGATGTAGAGAGTTGTAGATGTAGAGTTGTAGAGAGTTGTAGATGCAGAGAGTTGTAGATGCAGAGAGTTGTAGATGTAGAGAGTTGTAGATGCAGAGATGTAGATGCAGAGTTGTAGAGATGTAGATGTAGATGTAGAGTTGTAGATGTAGATGCAGAGTTGTAGATGTAGAGATGTAGATAGAGAGTTGTAGATGTAGAGATGTAGAGTTGTAGATGTAGAGATGTAGAGTTGTAGAGAGTTGTAGATGTAGTGATGTAGAGAGTTGTAGATGTAGAGAGTTGTAGATGTAGAGTTGTAGAGAGTTGTAGATGTAGAGTTGTAGATGTAGAGAGTTGTAGATGCAGAGAGTTGTAGATGTAGAGAGTTGTAGATGCAGAGATGTAGATGCAGAGTTGTAGATGCAGAGTTGTAGATGCAGAGATGTAGAGTTGTAGATGTAGAGTTGTAGATGTAGAGTGTTGTAGAGTTGTAGATGTAGAGAGTTGTAGATGTAGAGATGTAGATGCAGAGTTGTAGATGCAGAGTTGTAGAGATGTAGAGAGATGTAGATGCAGAGGTAGAGATGTAGAGTTGTAGAGAGTTGTAGATGTAGAGATGTAGAGTTGTAGATGTAGAGATGTAGAGAGTTGTAGATGTAGAGTTGTAGATGTAGAGAGTTGTAGATGTAGAGATGTAGATGTAGAGTTGTAGATGTAGAGATGTAGAGAGTTGTAGATGTAGAGATGTAGATGCAGAGATGTAGATGCAGAGATGTAGATGCAGAGTTGTAGATGTAGATGCAGAGTTGTAGATGTAGAGATGTAGATAGAGAGTTGTAGATGTAGAGATGTAGAGTTGTAGATGTAGAGATGTAGAGTTGTAGAGAGTTGTAGATGTAGTGATGTAGAGAGTTGTAGATGTAGAGATGTAGAGAGTTGTAGATGTAGAGTTGTAGAGAGTTGTAGATGCAGAGAGTTGTAGATGCAGAGAGTTGTAGATGTAGAGAGTTGTAGATGCAGAGATGTAGATGCAGAGTTGTAGATGCAGAGTTGTAGATGCAGAGATGTAGAGTTGTAGATGTAGAGTTGTAGATGTAGAGATGTAGAGTTGTAGATGTAGAGATGTAGAGTTGTAGAGAGTTGTAGATGTAGTGATGTAGAGAGTTGTAGATGTAGAGAGTTGTAGATGTAGAGATGTAGAGAGTTGTAGATGTAGAGTTGTAGATGTAGAGAGTTTTAGATGTAGAGAGTTGTAGATGCAGAGTTGTAGATGCAGAGATGTAGATGCAGAGGTAGAGATGTAGAGTTGTAGAGAGTTGTAGATGTAGAGATGTAGAGTTGTAGATGTAGAGATGTAGAGAGTTGTAGATGTAGAGTTGTAGATGTAGAGTTGTAGATGTAGAGATATAGAGAGTTGTAGATGTAGAGTTGTAGAGATGTAGAGTTGTAGATGTAGAGTTGTAGATGTAGAGATGTATATGTAGAGATGTAGAGAGTTGTAGAGTTTTAGATTTGTAGATGTAGAGTTGTAGATGTAGAGAGTTGTAGATGTAGAGTTGTAGATGTAGAGTTGTAGATGTAGAGAGTTGTAGATGCAGAGTTGTAGATGTAGAGTTGTAGATGCAGAGTTGTAGATGTAGAGTTGTAGATGCAGAGGTAGAGATGTAGAGTTGTAGATGTAGAGTTGTAGATGTAGAGATGTAGATGTAGAGTTGTAGATATAGAGATGTAGAGAGTTGTAGATTTGTAGATGTAGAGAGTTGTAGATTTAGAGTTGTAGATGTAGAGAGTTTTAGATGTAGAGAGTTGTAGATGCAGAGTTGTAGATGCAGAGATGTAGATGCAGAGATGTAGATGCAGAGGTAGAGATGTAGAGTTGTAGAGAGTTGTAGATGTAGAGATGTAGAGTTGTAGATGTAGAGATGTAGAGAGTTGTAGATGTAGAGTTGTAGATGTAGAGAGTTGTAGATGTAGAGATGTAGAGAGTTGTAGATGTAGAGATGTAGATGCAGAGATGTAGATGCAGAGATGTAGATGCAGAGTTGTAGATGTAGAGATAGAGTTGTAGATGTAGATGTAGATGTAGAGTTGTAGATGTAGATGCAGAGTTGTAGATGTAGAGATGTAGATAGAGAGTTGTAGATGTAGAGATGTAGAGTTGTAGATGTAGAGATGTAGAGTTGTAGAGAGTTGTAGATGTAGTGATGTAGAGAGTTGTAGATGTAGAGATGTAGAGAGTTGTAGATGTAGAGTTGTAGAGAGTTGTAGATGCAGAGAGTTGTAGATGCAGAGAGTTGTAGATGTAGAGAGTTGTAGATGCAGATATGTAGATGCAGAGTTGTAGAGATGTAGATGTAGATGTAGAGTTGTAGATGTAGATGCAGAGTTGTAGATGTAGAGATGTAGATAGAGAGTTGTAGATGTAGAGATGTAGAGTTGTAGATGTAGAGATGTAGAGTTGTAGAGAGTTGTAGATGTAGTGATGTAGAGAGTTGTAGATGTAGAGAGTTGTAGATGTAGAGATGTAGAGAGTTGTAGATGTAGAGTTGTAGAGAGTTGTAGATGTAGAGTTGTAGAGAGTTGTAGATGTAGAGTTGTAGATGTAGAGAGTTGTAGATGCAGAGAGTTGTAGATGTAGAGAGTTGTAGATGCAGAGATGTAGATGCAGAGTTGTAGATGCAGAGTTGTAGATGCAGAGATGTAGAGTTGTAGATGTAGAGTTGTAGATGTAGAGTGTTGTAGAGTTGTAGATGTAGAGAGTTGTAGATGTAGAGATGTAGATGCAGAGTTGTAGATGCAGAGTTGTAGAGATGTAGAGAGATGTAGATGCAGAGGTAGAGATGTAGAGTTGTAGAGAGTTGTAGATGTAGAGATGTAGAGTTGTAGATGTAGAGAGTTGTAGATGTAGAGTTGTAGATGTAGAGAGTTGTAGATGTAGAGATGTAGATGTAGAGTTGTAGATGTAGAGATGTAGAGAGTTGTAGATGTAGAGATGTAGATGCAGAGATGTAGATGCAGAGATGTAGATGCAGAGTTGTAGATGTAGAGATAGAGTTGTAGATGTAGATGTAGAGTTGTAGATGTAGATGCAGAGTTGTAGATGTAGAGATGTAGATAGAGAGTTGTAGATGTAGAGATGTAGAGTTGTAGATGTAGAGATGTAGAGTTGTAGAGAGTTGTAGATGTAGTGATGTAGAGAGTTGTAGATGTAGAGATGTAGAGAGTTGTAGATGTAGAGATAGAGTTGTAGATGCAGAGTTGTAGATGCAGAGATGTAGATGCAGAGATGTAGATGCAGAGGTAGAGATGTAGAGTTGTAGAGAGTTGTAGATGTAGAGATGTAGAGTTGTAGATGTAGAGATGTAGAGAGTTGTAGATGTAGAGTTGTAGATGTAGAGAGTTGTAGATGTAGAGATGTAGAGTTGTAGATGTAGAGATGTAGAGAGTTGTAGATGTAGAGATGTAGATGCAGAGATGTAGATGCAGAGTTGTAGAGAGTTGTAGATGTAGAGTTGTAGATGTAGAGATAGAGTTGTAGATGTAGAGATATAGAGTTGTAGATGTAGAGTTGTAGATGCAGAGTTGTAGAGTTGTAGATGTAGAGATGCAGAGTTGTAGATGCAGAGTTGTAGATGCAGAGTTGTAGAGATGTAGATGTAGATGTAGAGTTGTAGATGTAGATGCAGAGTTGTAGATGTAGAGATGTAGATAGAGAGTTGTAGATGTAGAGATGTAGAGTTGTAGATGTAGAGATGTAGAGTTGTAGAGAGTTGTAGATGTAGAGAGTTGTAGATGTAGAGATGTAGAGAGTTGTAGATGTAGAGTTGTAGAGAGTTGTAGATGTAGAGTTGTAGAGAGTTGTAGATGTAGAGTTGTAGATGTAGAGAGTTGTAGATGCAGAGAGTTGTAGATGTAGAGAGTTGTAGATGCAGAGATGTAGATGCAGAGTTGTAGATGCAGAGTTGTAGATGTAGAGTTGTAGAGAGTTGTAGATGTAGAGTTGTAGAGAGTTGTAGATGTAGAGTTGTAGATGTAGAGAGTTGTAGATGCAGAGAGTTGTAGATGTAGAGAGTTGTAGATGCAGAGATGTAGATGCAGAGTTGTAGATGCAGAGTTGTAGATGCAGAGATGTAGAGTTGTAGATGTAGAGATGTAGATGTAGAGTGTTGTAGAGTTGTAGATGTAGAGAGTTGTAGATGTAGAGATGTAGATGCAGAGTTGTAGATGCAGAGTTGTAGATGCAGAGTTGTAGAGATGTAGAGAGTTGTAGATGTAGAGATAGAGTTGTAGATGTAGAGTTGTAGATGTAGAGATATAGAGTTGTAGATGTAGAGTTGTAGAGATGTAGAGAGTTGTAGATGTAGAGTTGTAGATGTAGAGATAGAGTTGTAGATGTAGAGTTGTAGATGTAGAGATATAGAGTTGTAGATGTAGAGTTGTAGATGCAGAGTTGTAGATGTAGAGATGCAGAGTTGTAGATGTAGAGATGTAGATGCAGAGATGTAGATGCAGAGATGTAGATGCAGAGTTGTAGAGAGTTGTAGATGTAGAGTTGTAGATGTAGAGATAGAGTTGTAGATGTAGATATATAGAGTTGTAGTTGTAGAGATGTAGATGCAGAGATGTAGATGCAGAGTTGTAGAGAGTTGTAGATGTAGAGTTGTAGAGTTGTAGATGTAGAGATGCAGAGTTGTAGATGCAGAGTTGTAGAGTTGTAGATGCAGAGTTGTAGATGCAGAGTTGTAGAGTTGTAGATGTAGAGATGCAGAGTTGTAGATGCAGAGTTGTAGAGTTGTAGATGCAGAGTTGTAGATGCAGAGATGTAGATGCAGAGATGTAGATGCAGAGATGTAGATGCAGAGTTGTAGAGATGTAGAGAGTTGTAGATGTAGAGTTGTAGATGTAGAGATAGAGTTGTAGATGTAGAGTTGTAGATGTAGAGATATAGAGTTGTAGATGTAGAGTTGTAGATGGAGAGTTGTAGAGTTGTAGATGCAGAGTTGTAGAGTTGTAGATGTAGAGATGCAGAGTTGTAGATGTAGAGATGCAGAGTTGTAGATGCAGAGTTTTAGAGTTGTAGATGCAGAGTTGTAGATGTAGAGATGTAGATGCAGAGTTGTAGATGCAGAGATGTAGATGAAGAGATGTAGTTGTAGAGATGTAGAGAGTTGTAGATGTAGAGTTGTAGATGTAGAGATAGAGTTGTAGATGTAGAGTTGTAGATGTAGAGATATAGAGTTGTAGATGTAGAGTTGTAGATGCAGAGTTGTAGAGTGTTAGATGTAGAGATATAGAGTTGTAGATGTAGAGTTGTAGATGCAGAGTTGTAGAGTTGTAGATGTAGAGATGCAGAGTTGTAGATGCAGAGTTGTAGAGTTGTAGATGCAGAGTTGTAGATGTAGAGATGTAGATGCAGAGTTGTAGATGCAGAGTTGTAGAGAGTTGTAGATGTAGAGTTGTAAATGTAGAGATAGAGTTGTAGATGCAGAGTTGTAGATGCAGAGATGTAGATGCAGAGATGTAGATGCAGAGGTAGAGATGTAGAGTTGTAGAGAGTTGTAGATGTAGAGATGTAAAGTTGTAGATGTAGAGATGTAGAGAGTTGTAGATGTAGAGTTGTAGATGTAGAGAGTTGTAGATGTAGAGATGTAGATGTAGAGTTGTAGATGTAGAGATGTAGAGTTGTAGATGTAGAGTTGTAGATGTAGAGTGTTGTAGAGTTGTAGATGTAGAGATGTAGATGCAGAGATGTAGATGCAGAGTTGTAGAGAGTTGTAGATGTAGAGTTGTAGATGTAGATGTAGAGTTGTAGATGTAGAGATATAGAGTTGTAGATGTGGAGTTGTAGATGCAGAGTTGTAGAGTTGTAGATGTAGAGATGCAGAGTTGTAGATGTAGAGATGTAGATGCAGAGATGTAGATGTAGAGTTGTAGATGTAGAGATGCAGAGTTGTAGATGTAGAGATGTAGATGCAGAGATGTAGATGCAGAGATGTAGATGCAGAGTTGTAGAGAGTTGTAGATGTAGATGCAGAGATGTAGATGCAGAGATGTAGATGCAGAGTTGTAGAGAGTTGTAGATGTAGAGTTGTAGATGTAGAGATAGAGTTGTAGATGTAGAGTTGTAGATGCAGAGATGTAGATGCAGAGTTGTAGATGCAGAGATGTAGATGCAGAGATGTAGATGCAGAGTTGTAGAGAGTTGTAGATGTAGAGTTGTAGAGTTGTAGATGTAGAGATGCAGAGTTGTAGATGCAGAGTTGTAGAGTTGTAGATGTAGAGATGTAGAGAGTTGTAGATGTAGAGTTGTAGATGTAGAGAGTTGTAGATGTAGAGATGTAGATGTAGAGTTGTAGATGTAGAGATGTAGATGCAGAGTTGTAGATGCAGAGATGTAGATGCAGAGATGTAGATGCAGAGTTGTAGAGAGTTGTAGATGTAGAGTTGTAGAGATGTAGAGAGTTGTAGATGTAGAGTTGTAGATGTAGAGATAGAGTTGTAGATGTAGAGTTGTAGATGTAGAGATATAGAGTTGTAGATGTAGAGTTGTAGATGCAGAGTTGTAGAGTTGTAGATGTAGAGATATAGAGTTGTAGATGTAGAGTTGTAGATGCAGAGTTGTAGAGTTGTAGATGCAGAGTTGTAGATGTAGAGATGTAGATGCAGAGTTGTAGATGCAGAGTTGTAGAGAGTTGTAGATGTAGAGTTGTAGATGTAGAGATAGAGTTGTAGATGCAGAGTTGTAGATGCAGAGATGTAGATGCAGAGATGTAGATGCAGAGGTAGAGATGTAGAGTTGTAGAGAGTTGTAGATGTAGAGATGTAGAGTTGTAGATGTAGAGATGTAGAGAGTTGTAGATGTAGAGTTGTAGATGTAGAGAGTTGTAGATGTAGAGATGTAGATGTAGAGTTGTAGATGTAGAGATGTAGAGAGTTGTAGATGTAGAGATGTAGATGCAGAGATGTAGATGCAGAGTTGTAGAGAGTTGTAGATGTAGAGTTGTAGATGTAGAGATAGAGTTGTAGATGTAGAGATATAGAGTTGTAGATGTAGAGTTGTAGATGCATTGTTGTAGAGTTGTAGATGTAGAGATGCAGAGTTGTAGATGCAGAGTTGTAGATAGAGAGTTGTAGATGTAGAGATGTAGAGTTGTAGATGTAGAGATGTAGAGTTGTAGAGAGTTGTAGATGTAGAGAGTTGTAGATGTAGAGATGTAGAGAGTTGTAGATGTAGAGTTGTAGAGAGTTGTAGATGTAGAGTTGTAGATGTAGAGAGTTGTAGATGCAGAGAGTTGTAGATGTAGAGAGTTGTAGATGCAGAGATGTAGATGCAGAGTTGTAGATGCAGAGTTGTAGATGTAGAGTTGTAGAGAGTTGTAGATGTAGAGTTGTAGAGAGTTGTAGATGTAGAGTTGTAGATGTAGAGAGTTGTAGATGCAGAGAGTTGTAGATGTAGAGAGTTGTAGATGCAGAGATGTAGATGCAGAGTTGTAGATGCAGAGTTGTAGATGCAGAGATGTAGAGTTGTAGATGTAGAGTTGTAGATGTAGAGTGTTGTAGAGTTGTAGATGTAGAGAGTTGTAGATGTAGAGATGTAGATGCAGAGTTGTAGATGCAGAGTTGTAGATGCAGAGTTGTAGAGATGTAGAGAGTTGTAGATGTAGAGATAGAGTTGTAGATGTAGAGTTGTAGATGTAGAGATATAGAGTTGTAGATGTAGAGTTGTAGAGATGTAGAGAGTTGTAGATGTAGAGTTGTAGATGTAGAGATAGAGTTGTAGATGTAGAGTTGTAGATGTAGAGATATAGAGTTGTAGATGTAGAGTTGTAGATGCAGAGTTGTAGAGTTGTAGATGTAGAGATGCAGAGTTGTAGATGTAGAGATGTAGATGCAGAGATGTAGATGCAGAGATGTAGATGCAGAGTTGTAGAGAGTTGTAGATGTAGAGATAGAGTTGTAGATGTAGAGATATAGAGTTGTAGATGTAGAGTTGTAGATGCAGAGATGTAGATGCAGAGTTGTAGATGCAGAGATGTAGATGCAGAGATGTAGATGCAGAGTTGTAGAGAGTTGTAGATGTAGAGTTGTAGATGTAGAGAGTTGTAGATGTAGAGATGTAGATGTAAAGTTGTAGATGTAGAGATGTAGAGAGTTGTAGATGTAGAGATGTAGATGCAGAGATGTAGATGTAGAGTTGTAGATGTAGAGATAGAGTTGTAGATGTAGAGATATAGAGTTGTAGATGTAGAGTTGTAGATGCAGAGTTGTAGAGTTGTAGATGTAGAGATGCAGAGTTGTAGATGCAGAGTTGTAGATGCAGAGTTGTAGATGCAGAGTTGTAGAGATGTAGTTGTAGATGTAGAGTTGTAGATGTAGATGCAGAGTTGTAGATGTAGAGATGTAGATAGAGAGTTGTAGTTGTAGAGATGTAGAGAGTTGTAGATGTAGAGTTGTAGATGTAGAGATAGAGTTGTAGATGTAGAGTTGTAGATGTAGAGATATAGAGTTGTAGATGTAGAGTTGTAGATGCAGAGTTGTAGAGTTGTAGATGTAGAGATATAGAGTTGTAGATGTAGAGTTGTAGATGCAGAGTTGTAGAGTTGTAGATGCAGAGTTGTAGATGTAGAGATGTAGATGCAGAGTTGTAGATGCAGAGTTGTAGAGAGTTGTAGATGTAGAGTTGTAGATGTAGAGATAGAGTTGTAGATGCAGAGTTGTAGATGCAGAGATGTAGATGCAGAGATGTAGATGCAGAGGTAGAGATGTAGAGTTGTAGAGAGTTGTAGATGTAGAGATGTAGAGTTGTAGATGTAGAGATGTAGAGAGTTGTAGATGTAGAGTTGTAGATGTAGAGAGTTGTAGATGTAGAGATGTAGATGTAGAGTTGTAGATGTAGAGATGTAGAGAGTTGTAGATGTAGAGATGTAAATGCAGAGATGTAGATGCAGAGTTGTAGAGAGTTGTAGATGTAGAGTTGTAGATGTAGATGTAGAGTTGTAGATGTAGAGATATAGAGTTGTAGATGTGGAGTTGTAGATGCAGAGTTGTAGAGTTGTAGATGTAGAGATGCAGAGTTGTAGATGTAGAGATGTAGATGCAGAGATGTAGATGTAGAGTTGTAGATGTAGAGATGCAGAGTTGTAGATGTAGAGATGTAGATGCAGAGATGTAGATGCAGAGATGTAGATGCAGAGTTGTAGAGAGTTGTAGATGTAGATGCAGAGATGTAGATGCAGAGATGTAGATGCAGAGTTGTAGAGAGTTGTAGATGTAGAGTTGTAGATGTAGAGATAGAGTTGTAGATGTAGAGTTGTAGATGCAGAGATGTAGATGCAGAGTTGTAGATGCAGAGATGTAGATGCAGAGATGTAGATGCAGAGTTGTAGAGAGTTGTAGATGTAGAGTTGTAGAGTTGTAGATGTAGAGATGCAGAGTTGTAGATGCAGAGTTGTAGAGTTGTAGATGCAGAGTTGTAGATGCAGAGTTGTAGAGTTGTAGATGTAGAGATGCAGAGTTGTAGATGCAGAGTTGTAGAGTTGTAGATGCAGAGTTGTAGATGCAGAGATGTAGATGCAGAGATGTAGATGCAGAGATGTAGATGCAGAGTTGTAGAGATGTAGAGAGTTGTAGATGTAGAGTTGTAGATGTAGAGATAGAGTTGTAGATGTAGAGATATAGAGTTGTAGATGTAGAGTTGTAGATGCAGAGTTGTAGAGTTGTAGATGCAGAGTTGTAGAGTTGTAGATGTAGAGATGCAGAGTTGTAGATGTAGAGATATAGAGTTGTAGATGTAGAGTTGTAGATGCAGAGTTGTAGAGTTGTAGATGCAGAGTTGTAGAGTTGTAGATGTAGAGATGCAGAGTTGTAGATGTAGAGATGCAGAGTTGTAGATGCAGAGTTGTAGAGTTGTAGATGCAGAGTTGTAGATGTAGAGATGTAGATGCAGAGTTGTAGATGCAGAGATGTAGATGCAGAGATGTAGATGCAGAGTTGTAGAGAGTTGTAGATGTAGAGTTGTAGAGATGTAGAGAGTTGTAGATGTAGAGTTGTAGATGTAGAGATAGAGTTGTAGATGTAGAGTTGTAGATGTAGAGATATAGAGTTGTAGATGTAGAGTTGTAGATGCAGAGTTGTAGAGTTGTAGATGTAGAGATATAGAGTTGTAGATGTAGAGTTGTAGATGCAGAGTTGTAGAGTTGTAGATGCAGAGTTGTAGATGTAGAGATGTAGATGCAGAGTTGTAGATGCAGAGTTGTAGAGAGTTGTAGATGTAGAGTTGTAGATGTAGAGATAGAGTTGTAGATGCAGAGTTGTAGATGCAGAGATGTAGATGCAGAGATGTAGATGCAGAGGTAGAGATGTAGAGTTGTAGAGAGTTGTAGATGTAGAGATGTAGAGTTGTAGATGTAGAGATGTAGAGAGTTGTAGATGTAGAGTTGTAGATGTAGAGAGTTGTAGATGTAGAGATGTAGATGTAGAGTTGTAGATGTAGAGATGTAGAGAGTTGTAGATGTAGAGATGTAGATGCAGAGATGTAGATGCAGAGTTGTAGAGAGTTGTAGATGTAGAGTTGTAGATGTAGAGATAGAGTTGTAGATGTAGAGATATAGAGTTGTAGATGTAGAGTTGTAGATGCAGTGTTGTAGAGTTGTAGATGTAGAGATGCAGAGTTGTAGATGCAGAGTTGTAGATAGAGAGTTGTAGATGTAGAGATGTAGAGTTGTAGATGTAGAGATGTAGAGTTGTAGAGAGTTGTAGATGTAGAGAGTTGTAGATGTAGAGAGTTGTAGATGTAGAGTTGTAGAGAGTTGTAGATGTAGAGTTGTAGATGTAGAG
This sequence comes from Gasterosteus aculeatus, assembly GCF_964276395.1. Classification (NCBI taxonomy): domain Eukaryota; kingdom Metazoa; phylum Chordata; class Actinopteri; order Perciformes; family Gasterosteidae; genus Gasterosteus; species Gasterosteus aculeatus. Next base: position 1,305,293 of record NW_027554881.1, on the reverse strand, counting down.
AGTTGTAGATGCAGAGAGTTGTAGATGTAGAGAGTTGTAGATGCAGAGATGTAGATGCAGAGTTGTAGATGCAGAGTTGTAGATGTAGAGTTGTAGAGAGTTGTAGATGTAGAGTTGTAGAGAGTTGTAGATGTAGAGTTGTAGATGTAGAGAGTTGTAGATGCAGAGAGTTGTAGATGTAGAGAGTTGTAGATGCAGAGATGTAGATGCAGAGTTGTAGATGCAGAGTTGTAGATGCAGAGATGTAGAGTTGTAGATGTAGAGTTGTAGATGTAGAGTGTTGTAGAGTTGTAGATGTAGAGAGTTGTAGATGTAGAGATGTAGATGCAGAGTTGTAGATGCAGAGTTGTAGATGCAGAGTTGTAGAGATGTAGAGAGTTGTAGATGTAGAGATAGAGTTGTAGATGTAGAGTTGTAGATGTAGAGATATAGAGTTGTAGATGTAGAGTTGTAGAGATGTAGAGAGTTGTAGATGTAGAGTTGTAGATGTAGAGATAGAGTTGTAGATGTAGAGTTGTAGATGTAGAGATATAGAGTTGTAGATGTAGAGTTGTAGATGCAGAGTTGTAGAGTTGTAGATGTAGAGATGCAGAGTTGTAGATGTAGAGATGTAGATGCAGAGATGTAGATGCAGAGATGTAGATGCAGAGTTGTAGAGAGTTGTAGATGTAGAGATAGAGTTGTAGATGTAGAGATATAGAGTTGTAGATGTAGAGTTGTAGATGCAGAGATGTAGATGCAGAGTTGTAGATGCAGAGATGTAGATGCAGAGATGTAGATGCAGAGTTGTAGAGAGTTGTAGATGTAGAGTTGTAGATGTAGAGAGTTGTAGATGTAGAGATGTAGATGTAAAGTTGTAGATGTAGAGATGTAGAGAGTTGTAGATGTAGAGATGTAGATGCAGAGATGTAGATGCAGAGTTGTAGAGAGTTTTAGATGTAGAGTTGTAGATGTAGAGATAGAGTTGTAGATGCAGAGTTGTAGATGCAGAGATGTAGATGCAGAGATGTAGATGCAGAGGTAGAGATGTAGAGTTGTAGAGAGTTGTAGATGTAGAGATGTAGAGTTGTAGATGTAGAGATGTAGAGAGTTGTAGATGTAGAGTTGTAGATGTAGAGAGTTGTAGATGTAGAGATGTAGATGTAGAGTTGTAGATGTAGAGATGTAGAGAGTTGTAGATGTAGAGATGTAGATGCAGAGATGTAGATGCAGAGTTGTAGAGAGTTGTAGATGTAGAGTTGTAGATGTAGAGATAGAGTTGTAGATGTAGAGATATAGAGTTGTAGATGTAGAGTTGTAGATGCAGTGTTGTAGAGTTGTAGATGTAGAGATGCAGAGTTGTAGATGCAGAGTTGTAGATAGAGAGTTGTAGATGTAGAGATGTAGAGTTGTAGATGTAGAGATGTAGAGTTGTAGAGAGTTGTAGATGTAGAGAGTTGTAGATGTAGAGAGTTGTAGATGTAGAGTTGTAGAGAGTTGTAGATGTAGAGTTGTAGATGTAGAGAGTTGTAGATGCAGAGAGTTGTAGATGTAGAGAGTTGTAGATGCAGAGATGTAGATGCAGAGTTGTAGATGCAGAGTTGTAGATGTAGAGTTGTAGAGAGTTGTAGATGTAGAGTTGTAGAGAGTTGTAGATGTAGAGTTGTAGATGTAGAGAGTTGTAGATGCAGAGAGTTGTAGATGTAGAGAGTTGTAGATGCAGAGATGTAGATGCAGAGTTGTAGATGCAGAGTTGTAGATGCAGAGATGTAGAGTTGTAGATGTAGAGTTGTAGATGTAGAGTGTTGTAGAGTTGTAGATGTAGAGAGTTGTAGATGTAGAGATGTAGATGCAGAGTTGTAGATGCAGAGTTGTAGATGCAGAGTTGTAGAGATGTAGAGAGTTGTAGATGTAGAGATAGAGTTGTAGATGTAGAGTTGTAGATGTAGAGATATAGAGTTGTAGATGTAGAGTTGTAGAGATGTAGAGAGTTGTAGATGTAGAGTTGTAGATGTAGAGATAGAGTTGTAGATGTAGAGTTGTAGATGTAGAGATATAGAGTTGTAGATGTAGAGTTGTAGATGCAGAGTTGTAGAGTTGTAGATGTAGAGATGCAGAGTTGTAGATGTAGAGATGTAGATGCAGAGATGTAGATGCAGAGATGTAGATGCAGAGTTGTAGAGAGTTGTAGATGTAGAGATAGAGTTGTAGATGTAGAGATATAGAGTTGTAGATGTAGAGTTGTAGATGCAGAGATGTAGATGCAGAGTTGTAGATGCAGAGATGTAGATGCAGAGATGTAGATGCAGAGTTGTAGAGAGTTGTAGATGTAGAGTTGTAGATGTAGAGAGTTGTAGATGTAGAGATGTAGATGTAAAGTTGTAGATGTAGAGATGTAGAGAGTTGTAGATGTAGAGATGTAGATGCAGAGATGTAGATGCAGAGTTGTAGAGAGTTTTAGATGTAGAGTTGTAGATGTAGAGATAGAGTTGTAGATGTAGAGATATAGAGTTGTAGATGTAGAGTTGTAGATGCAGAGTTGTAGAGTTGTAGATGTAGAGTTGTAGAGTTGTAGATGCAGAGTTGTAGATGTAGAGATGTAGATGCAGAGTTGTAGATGCAGAGATGTAGAGAGTTGTAGATGTAGAGTTGTAGATGTAGAGATATAGAGTTGTAGATGTAGAGTTGTAGAGTTGTAGATGTAGAGATGTAGATGCAGAGATGTAGATGCAGAGATGTAGATGCAGAGTTGTAGATGTAGAGATAGAGTTGTAGATGTAGATGTAGATGTAGAGTTGTAGATGTAGATGCAGAGTTGTAGATGTAGAGATGTAGATAGAGAGTTGTAGATGTAGAGATGTAGAGTTGTAGATGTAGAGATGTAGAGTTGTAGAGAGTTGTAGATGTAGTGATGTAGAGAGTTGTAGATGTAGAGATGTAGAGAGTTGTAGATGTAGAGTTGTAGAGAGTTGTAGATGCAGAGAGTTGTAGATGCAGAGAGTTGTAGATGTAGAGAGTTGTAGATGCAGAGATGTAGATGCAGAGTTGTAGAGATGTAGATGTAGATGTAGAGTTGTAGATGTAGATGCAGAGTTGTAGATGTAGAGATGTAGATAGAGAGTTGTAGATGTAGAGATGTAGAGTTGTAGATGTAGAGATGTAGAGTTGTAGAGAGTTGTAGATGTAGTGATGTAGAGAGTTGTAGATGTAGAGAGTTGTAGATGTAGAGATGTAGAGAGTTGTAGATGTAGAGTTGTAGAGAGTTGTAGATGTAGAGTTGTAGATGTAGAGAGTTGTAGATGCAGAGAGTTGTAGATGTAGAGAGTTGTAGATGCAGAGATGTAGATGCAGAGTTGTAGATGCAGAGTTGTAGATGCAGAGATGTAGAGTTGTAGATGTAGAGTTGTAGATGTAGAGTGTTGTAGAGTTGTAGATGTAGAGAGTTGTAGATGTAGAGATGTAGATGCAGAGTTGTAGATGCAGAGTTGTAGAGATGTAGAGAGATGTAGATGCAGAGGTAGAGATGTAGAGTTGTAGAGAGTTGTAGATGTAGAGATGTAGAGTTGTAGATGTAGAGATGTAGAGAGTTGTAGATGTAGAGTTGTAGATGTAGAGAGTTGTAGATGTAGAGATGTAGATGTAGAGTTGTAGATGTAGAGATGTAGAGAGTTGTAGATGTAGAGATGTAGATGCAGAGATGTAGATGCAGAGATGTAGATGCAGAGTTGTAGATGTAGATGCAGAGTTGTAGATGTAGAGATGTAGATAGAGAGTTGTAGATGTAGAGATGTAGAGTTGTAGATGTAGAGATGTAGAGTTGTAGAGAGTTGTAGATGTAGTGATGTAGAGAGTTGTAGATGTAGAGATGTAGAGAGTTGTAGATGTAGAGTTGTAGAGAGTTGTAGATGCAGAGAGTTGTAGATGCAGAGAGTTGTAGATGTAGAGAGTTGTAGATGCAGAGATGTAGATGCAGAGTTGTAGATGCAGAGTTGTAGATGCAGAGATGTAGAGTTGTAGATGTAGAGTTGTAGATGTAGAGATGTAGAGTTGTAGATGTAGAGATGTAGAGTTGTAGAGAGTTGTAGATGTAGAGATGTAGAGAGATGTAGATGTAGAGATGTAGATGCAGAGATGTAGATGCAGAGATGTAGATGCAGAGTTGTAGATGTAGAGATAGAGTTGTAGATGTAGATGTAGATGTAGAGTTGTAGATGTAGATGCAGAGTTGTAGATGTAGAGATGTAGATAGAGAGTTGTAGATGTAGAGATGTAGAGTTGTAGATGTAGAGATGTAGAGTTGTAGAGAGTTGTAGATGTAGTGATGTAGAGAGTTGTAGATGTAGAGATGTAGAGAGTTGTAGATGTAGAGTTGTAGAGAGTTGTAGATGCAGAGAGTTGTAGATGCAGAGAGTTGTAGATGTAGAGAGTTGTAGATGCAGAGATGTAGATGCAGAGTTGTAGAGATGTAGATGTAGATGTAGAGTTGTAGATGTAGATGCAGAGTTGTAGATGTAGAGATGTAGATAGAGAGTTGTAGATGTAGAGATGTAGAGTTGTAGATGTAGAGATGTAGAGTTGTAGAGAGTTGTAGATGTAGTGATGTAGAGAGTTGTAGATGTAGAGAGTTGTAGATGTAGAGTTGTAGAGAGTTGTAGATGTAGAGTTGTAGATGTAGAGAGTTGTAGATGCAGAGAGTTGTAGATGTAGAGAGTTGTAGATGCAGAGATGTAGATGCAGAGTTGTAGATGCAGAGTTGTAGATGCAGAGATGTAGAGTTGTAGATGTAGAGTTGTAGATGTAGAGTGTTGTAGAGTTGTAGATGTAGAGAGTTGTAGATGTAGAGATGTAGATGCAGAGTTGTAGATGCAGAGTTGTAGAGATGTAGAGAGATGTAGATGCAGAGGTAGAGATGTAGAGTTGTAGAGAGTTGTAGATGTAGAGATGTAGAGTTGTAGATGTAGAGATGTAGAGAGTTGTAGATGTAGAGTTGTAGATGTAGAGAGTTGTAGATGTAGAGATGTAGAGTTGTAGATGTAGAGATGTAGAGAGTTGTAGATGTAGAGATGTAGATGCAGAGATGTAGATGCAGAGATGTAGATGCAGAGTTGTAGATGTAGATGCAGAGTTGTAGATGTAGAGATGTAGATAGAGAGTTGTAGATGTAGAGATGTAGAGTTGTAGATGTAGAGATGTAGAGTTGTAGAGAGTTGTAGATGTAGTGATGTAGAGAGTTGTAGATGTAGAGATGTAGAGAGTTGTAGATGTAGAGTTGTAGAGAGTTGTAGATGCAGAGAGTTGTAGATGCAGAGAGTTGTAGATGTAGAGAGTTGTAGATGCAGAGATGTAGATGCAGAGTTGTAGATGCAGAGTTGTAGATGCAGAGATGCAGAGATGTAGAGTTGTAGATGTAGAGTTGTAGATGTAGAGATGTAGAGTTGTAGATGTAGAGATGTAGAGTTGTAGAGAGTTGTAGATGTAGTGATGTAGAGAGTTGTAGATGTAGAGAGTTGTAGATGTAGAGATGTAGAGAGTTGTAGATGTAGAGTTGTAGATGTAGAGAGTTTTAGATGTAGAGAGTTGTAGATGCAGAGTTGTAGATGCAGAGATGTAGATGCAGAGGTAGAGATGTAGAGTTGTAGAGAGTTGTAGATGTAGAGATGTAGAGTTGTAGATGTAGAGATGTAGAGAGTTGTAGATGTAGAGTTGTAGATGTAGAGTTGTAGATGTAGAGATATAGAGAGTTGTAGATGTAGAGTTGTAGAGATGTAGAGTTGTAGATGTAGAGTTGTAGATGTAGAGATGTATATGTAGAGATGTAGAGAGTTGTAGAGTTTTAGATTTGTAGATGTAGAGTTGTAGATGTAGAGAGTTGTAGATGTAGAGTTGTAGATGTAGAGTTGTAGATGTAGAGAGTTGTAGATGCAGAGTTGTAGATGTAGAGTTGTAGATGCAGAGTTGTAGATGTAGAGTTGTAGATGCAGAGGTAGAGATGTAGAGTTGTAGATGTAGAGTTGTAGATGTAGAGATGTAGATGTAGAGTTGTAGATGTAGAGATGTAGAGAGTTGTAGATTTGTAGATGTAGAGAGTTGTAGATTTAGAGTTGTAGATGTAGAGAGTTTTAGATGTAGAGAGTTGTAGATGCAGAGTTGTAGATGCAGAGATGTAGATGCAGAGATGTAGATGCAGAGGTAGAGATGTAGAGTTGTAGAGAGTTGTAGATGTAGAGATGTAGAGTTGTAGATGTAGAGATGTAGAGAGTTGTAGATGTAGAGTTGTAGATGTAGAGAGTTGTAGATGTAGAGATGTAGAGAGTTGTAGATGTAGAGATGTAGATGCAGAGATGTAGATGCAGAGATGTAGATGCAGAGTTGTAGATGTAGAGATAGAGTTGTAGATGTAGATGTAGATGTAGAGTTGTAGATGTAGATGCAGAGTTGTAGATGTAGAGATGTAGATAGAGAGTTGTAGATGTAGAGATGTAGAGTTGTAGATGTAGAGATGTAGAGTTGTAGAGAGTTGTAGATGTAGTGATGTAGAGAGTTGTAGATGTAGAGATGTAGAGAGTTGTAGATGTAGAGTTGTAGAGAGTTGTAGATGCAGAGAGTTGTAGATGCAGAGAGTTGTAGATGTAGAGAGTTGTAGATGCAGATATGTAGATGCAGAGTTGTAGAGATGTAGATGTAGATGTAGAGTTGTAGATGTAGATGCAGAGTTGTAGATGTAGAGATGTAGATAGAGAGTTGTAGATGTAGAGATGTAGAGTTGTAGATGTAGAGATGTAGAGTTGTAGAGAGTTGTAGATGTAGTGATGTAGAGAGTTGTAGATGTAGAGAGTTGTAGATGTAGAGATGTAGAGAGTTGTAGATGTAGAGTTGTAGAGAGTTGTAGATGTAGAGTTGTAGAGAGTTGTAGATGTAGAGTTGTAGATGTAGAGAGTTGTAGATGCAGAGAGTTGTAGATGTAGAGAGTTGTAGATGCAGAGATGTAGATGCAGAGTTGTAGATGCAGAGTTGTAGATGCAGAGATGTAGAGTTGTAGATGTAGAGTTGTAGATGTAGAGTGTTGTAGAGTTGTAGATGTAGAGAGTTGTAGATGTAGAGATGTAGATGCAGAGTTGTAGATGCAGAGTTGTAGAGATGTAGAGAGATGTAGATGCAGAGGTAGAGATGTAGAGTTGTAGAGAGTTGTAGATGTAGAGATGTAGAGTTGTAGATGTAGAGAGTTGTAGATGTAGAGTTGTAGATGTAGAGAGTTGTAGATGTAGAGATGTAGATGTAGAGTTGTAGATGTAGAGATGTAGAGAGTTGTAGATGTAGAGATGTAGATGCAGAGATGTAGATGCAGAGATGTAGATGCAGAGTTGTAGATGTAGAGATAGAGTTGTAGATGTAGATGTAGAGTTGTAGATGTAGATGCAGAGTTGTAGATGTAGAGATGTAGATAGAGAGTTGTAGATGTAGAGATGTAGAGTTGTAGATGTAGAGATGTAGAGTTGTAGAGAGTTGTAGATGTAGTGATGTAGAGAGTTGTAGATGTAGAGATGTAGAGAGTTGTAGATGTAGAGATAGAGTTGTAGATGCAGAGTTGTAGATGCAGAGATGTAGATGCAGAGATGTAGATGCAGAGGTAGAGATGTAGAGTTGTAGAGAGTTGTAGATGTAGAGATGTAGAGTTGTAGATGTAGAGATGTAGAGAGTTGTAGATGTAGAGTTGTAGATGTAGAGAGTTGTAGATGTAGAGATGTAGAGTTGTAGATGTAGAGATGTAGAGAGTTGTAGATGTAGAGATGTAGATGCAGAGATGTAGATGCAGAGTTGTAGAGAGTTGTAGATGTAGAGTTGTAGATGTAGAGATAGAGTTGTAGATGTAGAGATATAGAGTTGTAGATGTAGAGTTGTAGATGCAGAGTTGTAGAGTTGTAGATGTAGAGATGCAGAGTTGTAGATGCAGAGTTGTAGATGCAGAGTTGTAGAGATGTAGATGTAGATGTAGAGTTGTAGATGTAGATGCAGAGTTGTAGATGTAGAGATGTAGATAGAGAGTTGTAGATGTAGAGATGTAGAGTTGTAGATGTAGAGATGTAGAGTTGTAGAGAGTTGTAGATGTAGAGAGTTGTAGATGTAGAGTTGTAGAGAGTTGTAGATGTAGAGTTGTAGAGAGTTGTAGATGTAGAGTTGTAGATGTAGAGAGTTGTAGATGCAGAGAGTTGTAGATGTAGAGAGTTGTAGATGCAGAGATGTAGATGCAGAGTTGTAGATGCAGAGTTGTAGATGTAGAGTTGTAGAGAGTTGTAGATGTAGAGTTGTAGAGAGTTGTAGATGTAGAGTTGTAGATGTAGAGAGTTGTAGATGCAGAGAGTTGTAGATGTAGAGAGTTGTAGATGCAGAGATGTAGATGCAGAGTTGTAGATGCAGAGTTGTAGATGCAGAGATGTAGAGTTGTAGATGTAGAGATGTAGATGTAGAGTGTTGTAGAGTTGTAGATGTAGAGAGTTGTAGATGTAGAGATGTAGATGCAGAGTTGTAGATGCAGAGTTGTAGATGCAGAGTTGTAGAGATGTAGAGAGTTGTAGATGTAGAGATAGAGTTGTAGATGTAGAGTTGTAGATGTAGAGATATAGAGTTGTAGATGTAGAGTTGTAGAGATGTAGAGAGTTGTAGATGTAGAGTTGTAGATGTAGAGATAGAGTTGTAGATGTAGAGTTGTAGATGTAGAGATATAGAGTTGTAGATGTAGAGTTGTAGATGCAGAGTTGTAGATGTAGAGATGCAGAGTTGTAGATGTAGAGATGTAGATGCAGAGATGTAGATGCAGAGATGTAGATGCAGAGTTGTAGAGAGTTGTAGATGTAGAGTTGTAGATGTAGAGATAGAGTTGTAGATGTAGATATATAGAGTTGTAGTTGTAGAGATGTAGATGCAGAGATGTAGATGCAGAGTTGTAGAGAGTTGTAGATGTAGAGTTGTAGAGTTGTAGATGTAGAGATGCAGAGTTGTAGATGCAGAGTTGTAGAGTTGTAGATGCAGAGTTGTAGATGCAGAGTTGTAGAGTTGTAGATGTAGAGATGCAGAGTTGTAGATGCAGAGTTGTAGAGTTGTAGATGCAGAGTTGTAGATGCAGAGATGTAGATGCAGAGATGTAGATGCAGAGATGTAGATGCAGAGTTGTAGAGATGTAGAGAGTTGTAGATGTAGAGTTGTAGATGTAGAGATAGAGTTGTAGATGTAGAGTTGTAGATGTAGAGATATAGAGTTGTAGATGTAGAGTTGTAGATGGAGAGTTGTAGAGTTGTAGATGCAGAGTTGTAGAGTTGTAGATGTAGAGATGCAGAGTTGTAGATGTAGAGATGCAGAGTTGTAGATGCAGAGTTGTAGAGTTGTAGATGCAGAGTTGTAGATGTAGAGATGTAGATGCAGAGTTGTAGATGCAGAGATGTAGATGAAGAGATGTAGTTGTAGAGATGTAGAGAGTTGTAGATGTAGAGTTGTAGATGTAGAGATAGAGTTGTAGATGTAGAGATATAGAGTTGTAGATGTAGAGTTGTAGATGCAGAGTTGTAGAGTTGTAGATGTAGAGATGCAGAGTTGTAGATGCAGAGTTGTAGATGCAGAGTTGTAGAGATGTAGATGTAGATGTAGAGTTGTAGATGTAGATGCAGAGTTGTAGATGTAGAGATGTAGATAGAGAGTTGTAGATGTAGAGATGTAGAGTTGTAGATGTAGAGATGTAGAGTTGTAGAGAGTTGTAGATGTAGAGAGTTGTAGATGTAGAGATGTAGAGAGTTGTAGATGTAGAGTTGTAGAGAGTTGTAGATGTAGAGTTGTAGATGTAGAGAGTTGTAGATGTAGAGATGTAGAGTTGTAGATGTAGAGATGTAGAGAGTTGTAGATGTAGAGATGTAGATGCAGAGATGTAGATGCAGAGTTGTAGAGAGTTGTAGATGTAGAGTTGTAGATGTAGAGATAGAGTTGTAGATGTAGAGATATAGAGTTGTAGATGTAGAGTTGTAGATGCAGAGTTGTAGAGTTGTAGATGTAGAGATGCAGAGTTGTAGATGCAGAGTTGTAGATGCAGAGTTGTAGAGATGTAGATGTAGATGTAGAGTTGTAGATGTAGATGCAGAGTTGTAGATGTAGAGATGTAGATAGAGAGTTGTAGATGTAGAGATGTAGAGTTGTAGATGTAGAGATGTAGAGTTGTAGAGAGTTGTAGATGTAGAGAGTTGTAGATGTAGAGATGTAGAGAGTTGTAGATGTAGAGTTGTAGAGAGTTGTAGATGTAGAGTTGTAGAGAGTTGTAGATGTAGAGTTGTAGATGTAGAGAGTTGTAGATGCAGAGAGTTGTAGATGTAGAGAGTTGTAGATGCAGAGATGTAGATGCAGAGTTGTAGATGCAGAGTTGTAGATGTAGAGTTGTAGAGAGTTGTAGATGTAGAGTTGTAGAGAGTTGTAGATGTAGAGTTGTAGATGTAGAGAGTTGTAGATGCAGAGAGTTGTAGATGTAGAGAGTTGTAGATGCAGAGATGTAGATGCAGAGTTGTAGATGCAGAGTTGTAGATGCAGAGATGTAGAGTTGTAGATGTAGAGATGTAGATGTAGAGTGTTGTAGAGTTGTAGATGTAGAGAGTTGTAGATGTAGAGATGTAGATGCAGAGTTGTAGATGCAGAGTTGTAGATGCAGAGTTGTAGAGATGTAGAGAGTTGTAGATGTAGAGATAGAGTTGTAGATGTAGAGTTGTAGATGTAGAGATATAGAGTTGTAGATGTAGAGTTGTAGAGATGTAGAGAGTTGTAGATGTAGAGTTGTAGATGTAGAGATAGAGTTGTAGATGTAGAGTTGTAGATGTAGAGATATAGAGTTGTAGATGTAGAGTTGTAGATGCAGAGTTGTAGATGTAGAGATGCAGAGTTGTAGATGTAGAGATGTAGATGCAGAGATGTAGATGCAGAGATGTAGATGCAGAGTTGTAGAGAGTTGTAGATGTAGAGTTGTAGATGTAGAGATAGAGTTGTAGATGTAGATATATAGAGTTGTAGTTGTAGAGATGTAGATGCAGAGATGTAGATGCAGAGTTGTAGAGAGTTGTAGATGTAGAGTTGTAGAGTTGTAGATGTAGAGATGCAGAGTTGTAGATGCAGAGTTGTAGAGTTGTAGATGCAGAGTTGTAGATGCAGAGTTGTAGAGTTGTAGATGTAGAGATGCAGAGTTGTAGATGCAGAGTTGTAGAGTTGTAGATGCAGAGTTGTAGATGCAGAGATGTAGATGCAGAGATGTAGATGCAGAGATGTAGATGCAGAGTTGTAGAGATGTAGAGAGTTGTAGATGTAGAGTTGTAGATGTAGAGATAGAGTTGTAGATGTAGAGTTGTAGATGTAGAGATATAGAGTTGTAGATGTAGAGTTGTAGATGGAGAGTTGTAGAGTTGTAGATGCAGAGTTGTAGAGTTGTAGATGTAGAGATGCAGAGTTGTAGATGTAGAGATGCAGAGTTGTAGATGCAGAGTTGTAGAGTTGTAGATGCAGAGTTGTAGATGTAGAGATGTAGATGCAGAGTTGTAGATGCAGAGATGTAGATGAAGAGATGTAGTTGTAGAGATGTAGAGAGTTGTAGATGTAGAGTTGTAGATGTAGAGATAGAGTTGTAGATGTAGAGTTGTAGATGTAGAGATATAGAGTTGTAGATGTAGAGTTGTAGATGCAGAGTTGTAGAGTGTTAGATGTAGAGATATAGAGTTGTAGATGTAGAGTTGTAGATGCAGAGTTGTAGAGTTGTAGATGTAGAGATGCAGAGTTGTAGATGCAGAGTTGTAGAGTTGTAGATGCAGAGTTGTAGATGTAGAGATGTAGATGCAGAGTTGTAGATGCAGAGTTGTAGAGAGTTGTAGATGTAGAGTTGTAAATGTAGAGATAGAGTTGTAGATGCAGAGTTGTAGATGCAGAGATGTAGATGCAGAGATGTAGATGCAGAGGTAGAGATGTAGAGTTGTAGAGAGTTGTAGATGTAGAGATGTAAAGTTGTAGATGTAGAGATGTAGAGAGTTGTAGATGTAGAGTTGTAGATGTAGAGAGTTGTAGATGTAGAGATGTAGATGTAGAGTTGTAGATGTAGAGATGTAGAGTTGTAGATGTAGAGTTGTAGATGTAGAGTGTTGTAGAGTTGTAGATGTAGAGATGTAGATGCAGAGATGTAGATGCAGAGTTGTAGAGAGTTGTAGATGTAGAGTTGTAGATGTAGATGTAGAGTTGTAGATGTAGAGATATAGAGTTGTAGATGTGGAGTTGTAGATGCAGAGTTGTAGAGTTGTAGATGTAGAGATGCAGAGTTGTAGATGTAGAGATGTAGATGCAGAGATGTAGATGTAGAGTTGTAGATGTAGAGATGCAGAGTTGTAGATGTAGAGATGTAGATGCAGAGATGTAGATGCAGAGATGTAGATGCAGAGTTGTAGAGAGTTGTAGATGTAGATGCAGAGATGTAGATGCAGAGATGTAGATGCAGAGTTGTAGAGAGTTGTAGATGTAGAGTTGTAGATGTAGAGATAGAGTTGTAGATGTAGAGTTGTAGATGCAGAGATGTAGATGCAGAGTTGTAGATGCAGAGATGTAGATGCAGAGATGTAGATGCAGAGTTGTAGAGAGTTGTAGATGTAGAGTTGTAGAGTTGTAGATGTAGAGATGCAGAGTTGTAGATGCAGAGTTGTAGAGTTGTAGATGTAGAGATGTAGAGAGTTGTAGATGTAGAGTTGTAGATGTAGAGAGTTGTAGATGTAGAGATGTAGATGTAGAGTTGTAGATGTAGAGATGTAGATGCAGAGTTGTAGATGCAGAGATGTAGATGCAGAGATGTAGATGCAGAGTTGTAGAGAGTTGTAGATGTAGAGTTGTAGAGATGTAGAGAGTTGTAGATGTAGAGTTGTAGATGTAGAGATAGAGTTGTAGATGTAGAGTTGTAGATGTAGAGATATAGAGTTGTAGATGTAGAGTTGTAGATGCAGAGTTGTAGAGTTGTAGATGTAGAGATATAGAGTTGTAGATGTAGAGTTGTAGATGCAGAGTTGTAGAGTTGTAGATGCAGAGTTGTAGATGTAGAGATGTAGATGCAGAGTTGTAGATGCAGAGTTGTAGAGAGTTGTAGATGTAGAGTTGTAGATGTAGAGATAGAGTTGTAGATGCAGAGTTGTAGATGCAGAGATGTAGATGCAGAGATGTAGATGCAGAGGTAGAGATGTAGAGTTGTAGAGAGTTGTAGATGTAGAGATGTAGAGTTGTAGATGTAGAGATGTAGAGAGTTGTAGATGTAGAGTTGTAGATGTAGAGAGTTGTAGATGTAGAGATGTAGATGTAGAGTTGTAGATGTAGAGATGTAGAGAGTTGTAGATGTAGAGATGTAGATGCAGAGATGTAGATGCAGAGTTGTAGAGAGTTGTAGATGTAGAGTTGTAGATGTAGAGATAGAGTTGTAGATGTAGAGATATAGAGTTGTAGATGTAGAGTTGTAGATGCATTGTTGTAGAGTTGTAGATGTAGAGATGCAGAGTTGTAGATGCAGAGTTGTAGATAGAGAGTTGTAGATGTAGAGATGTAGAGTTGTAGATGTAGAGATGTAGAGTTGTAGAGAGTTGTAGATGTAGAGAGTTGTAGATGTAGATTTGTAGAGAGTTGTAGATGTAGAGTTGTAGAGAGTTGTAGATGTAGAGTTGTAGATGTAGAGAGTTGTAGATGCAGAGAGTTGTAGATGTAGAGAGTTGTAGATGCAGAGATGTAGATGCAGAGTTGTAGATGCAGAGTTGTAGATGTAGAGTTGTAGAGAGTTGTAGATGTAGAGTTGTAGAGAGTTGTAGATGTAGAGTTGTAGATGTAGAGAGTTGTAGATGCAGAGAGTTGTAGATGTAGAGAGTTGTAGATGCAGAGATGTAGATGCAGAGTTGTAGATGCAGAGTTGTAGATGCAGAGATGTAGAGTTGTAGATGTAGAGTTGTAGATGTAGAGTGTTGTAGAGTTGTAGATGTAGAGAGTTGTAGATGTAGAGATGTAGATGCAGAGTTGTAGATGCAGAGTTGTAGATGCAGAGTTGTAGAGATGTAGAGAGTTGTAGATGTAGAGATAGAGTTGTAGATGTAGAGTTGTAGATGTAGAGATATAGAGTTGTAGATGTAGAGTTGTAGAGATGTAGAGAGTTGTAGATGTAGAGTTGTAGATGTAGAGATAGAGTTGTAGATGTAGAGTTGTAGATGTAGAGATATAGAGTTGTAGATGTAGAGTTGTAGATGCAGAGTTGTAGAGTTGTAGATGTAGAGATGCAGAGTTGTAGATGTAGAGATGTAGATGCAGAGATGTAGATGCAGAGATGTAGATGCAGAGTTGTAGAGAGTTGTAGATGTAGAGATAGAGTTGTAGATGTAGAGATATAGAGTTGTAGATGTAGAGTTGTAGATGCAGAGATGTAGATGCAGAGTTGTAGATGCAGAGATGTAGATGCAGAGATGTAGATGCAGAGTTGTAGAGAGTTGTAGATGTAGAGTTGTAGATGTAGAGAGTTGTAGATGTAGAGATGTAGATGTAAAGTTGTAGATGTAGAGATGTAGAGAGTTGTAGATGTAGAGATGTAGATGCAGAGATGTAGATGTAGAGTTGTAGATGTAGAGATAGAGTTGTAGATGTAGAGATATAGAGTTGTAGATGTAGAGTTGTAGATGCAGAGTTGTAGAGTTGTAGATGTAGAGATGCAGAGTTGTAGATGCAGAGTTGTAGATGCAGAGTTGTAGATGCAGAGTTGTAGAGATGTAGTTGTAGATGTAGAGTTGTAGATGTAGATGCAGAGTTGTAGATGTAGAGATGTAGATAGAGAGTTGTAGTTGTAGAGATGTAGAGAGTTGTAGATGTAGAGTTGTAGATGTAGAGATAGAGTTGTAGATGTAGAGTTGTAGATGTAGAGATATAGAGTTGTAGATGTAGAGTTGTAGATGCAGAGTTGTAGAGTTGTAGATGTAGAGATATAGAGTTGTAGATGTAGAGTTGTAGATGCAGAGTTGTAGAGTTGTAGATGCAGAGTTGTAGATGTAGAGATGTAGATGCAGAGTTGTAGATGCAGAGTTGTAGAGAGTTGTAGATGTAGAGTTGTAGATGTAGAGATAGAGTTGTAGATGCAGAGTTGTAGATGCAGAGATGTAGATGCAGAGATGTAGATGCAGAGGTAGAGATGTAGAGTTGTAGAGAGTTGTAGATGTAGAGATGTAGAGTTGTAGATGTAGAGATGTAGAGAGTTGTAGATGTAGAGTTGTAGATGTAGAGAGTTGTAGATGTAGAGATGTAGATGTAGAGTTGTAGATGTAGAGATGTAGAGAGTTGTAGATGTAGAGTTGTAGATGTAGAGATGTAGAGAGTTGTAGATGTAGAGATGTAGATGCAGAGATGTAGATGCAGAGTTGTAGAGAGTTGTAGATGTAGAGTTGTAGATGTAGAGATAGAGTTGTAGATGTAGAGATATAGAGTTGTAGATGTAGAGTTGTAGATGCAGTGTTGTAGAGTTGTAGATGTAGAGATGCAGAGTTGTAGATGCAGAGTTGTAGATAGAGAGTTGTAGATGTAGAGATGTAGAGTTGTAGATGTAGAGATGTAGAGTTGTAGAGAGTTGTAGATGTAGAGAGTTGTAGATGTAGAGATGTAGAGAGTTGTAGATGTAGAGTTGTAGAGAGTTGTAGATGTAGAGAGTTGTAGATGCAGAGAGTTGTAGATGTAGAGAGTTGTAGATGCAGAGATGTAGATGCAGAGTTGTAGATGCAGAGTTGTAGATGTAGAGTTGTAGAGAGTTGTAGATGTAGAGTTGTAGAGAGTTGTAGATGTAGAGTTGTAGATGTAGAGAGTTGTAGATGCAGAGAGTTGTAGATGTAGAGAGTTGTAGATGCAGAGATGTAGATGCAGAGTTGTAGATGCAGAGTTGTAGAGTTGTAGATGCAGAGTTGTAGATGTAGAGATGTAGATGCAGAGTTGTAGATGCAGAGATGTAGATGCAGAGATGTAGATGCAGAGTTGTAGAGAGTTGTAGATGTAGAGTTGTAGAGATGTAGAGAGTTGTAGATGTAGAGTTGTAGATGTAGAGATAGAGTTGTAGATGTAGAGTTGTAGATGTAGAGATATAGAGTTGTAGATGCAGAGTTGTAGAGTTGTAGATGTAGAGATATAGAGTTGTAGATGTAGAGTTGTAGATGCAGAGTTGTAGAGTTGTAGATGCAGAGTTGTAGATGTAGAGATGTAGATGCAGAGTTGTAGATGCAGAGTTGTAGAGAGTTGTAGATGTAGAGTTGTAGATGTAGAGATAGAGTTGTAGATGCAGAGTTGTAGATGCAGAGATGTAGATGCAGAGATGTAGATGCAGAGGTAGAGATGTAGAGTTGTAGAGAGTTGTAGATGTAGAGATGTAGAGTTGTAGATGTAGAGATGTAGAGAGTTGTAGATGTAGAGTTGTAGATGTAGAGAGTTGTAGATGTAGAGATGTAGATGTAGAGTTGTAGATGTAGAGATGTAGAGAGTTGTAGATGTAGAGATGTAGATGCAGAGATGTAGATGCAGAGTTGTAGAGAGTTGTAGATGTAGAGTTGTAGATGTAGAGATAGAGTTGTAGATGTAGAGATATAGAGTTGTAGATGTAGAGTTGTAGATGCAGTGTTGTAGAGTTGTAGATGTAGAGATGCAGAGTTGTAGATGCAGAGTTGTAGATAGAGAGTTGTAGATGTAGAGATGTAGAGTTGTAGAGAGTTGTAGATGTAGAGAGTTGTAGATGTAGAGATGTAGAGAGTTGTAGATGTAGAGTTGTAGAGAGTTGTAGATGTAGAGTTGTAGAGAGTTGTAGATGTAGAGTTGTAGATGTAGAGAGTTGTAGATGCAGAGAGTTGTAGATGTAGAGAGTTGTAGATGCAGAGATGTAGATGCAGAGTTGTAGATGCAGAGTTGTAGATGTAGAGTTGTAGAGAGTTGTAGATGTAGAGTTGTAGAGAGTTATAGATGTAGAGTTGTAGATGTAGAGAGTTGTAGATGCAGAGAGTTGTAGATGTAGAGAGTTGTAGATGCAGAGTTGTAGATGCAGAGTTGTAGATGCAGAGATGTAGAGTTGTAGATGTAGAGTTGTAGATGTAGAGTGTTGTAGAGTTGTAGATGTAGAGAGTTGTAGATGTAGAGATGTAGATGCAGAGTTGTAGATGCAGAGTTGTAGATGCAGAGTTGTAGAGATGTAGAGAGTTGTAGATGTAGAGATAGAGTTGTAGATGTAGAGTTGTAGATGTAGAGATATAGAGTTGTAGATGTAGAGATGTAGAGATGTAGAGAGTTGTAGATGTAGAGTTGTAGATGTAGAGATAGAGTTGTAGATGTAGAGTTGTAGATGTAGAGATATAGAGTTGTAGATGTAGAGTTGTAGATGCAGAGTTGTAGAGTTGTAGATGTAGAGATGCAGAGTTGTAGATGTAGAGATGTAGATGCAGAGATGTAGATGCAGAGTTGTAGAGAGTTGTAGATGTAGAGATAGAGTTGTAGATGTAGAGATATAGAGTTGTAGATGTAGAGTTGTAGATGCAGAGATGTAGATGCAGAGTTGTAGATGCAGAGATGTAGATGCAGAGATGTAGATGCAGAGTTGTAGAGAGTTGTAGATGTAGAGTTGTAGATGTAGAGAGTTGTAGATGTAGAGATGTAGATGTAAAGTTGTAGATGTAGAGATGTAGAGAGTTGTAGATGTAGAGATGTAGATGCAGAGATGTAGATGCAGAGTTGTAGAGAGTTTTAGATGTAGAGTTGTAGATGTAGAGATAGAGTTGTAGATGTAGAGATATAGAGTTGTAGATGTAGAGTTGTAGATGCAGAGTTGTAGAGTTGTAGATGTAGAGATGCAGAGTTGTAGATGCAGAGTTGTAGATGCAGAGTTGTAGAGATGTAGTTGTAGATGTAGAGTTGTAGATGTAGATGCAGAGTTGTAGATGTAGAGATGTAGATAGAGAGTTGTAGTTGTAGAGATGTAGAGAGTTGTAGATGTAGAGTTGTAGATGTAGAGATAGAGTTGTAGATGTAGAGTTGTAGATGTAGAGATATAGAGTTGTAGATGTAGAGTTGTAGATGCAGAGTTGTAGAGTTGTAGATGTAGAGATATAGAGTTGTAGATGTAGAGTTGTAGATGTAGAGATGCAGAGTTGTAGATGCAGAGTTGTAGATAGAGAGTTGTAGATGTAGAGATGTAGAGTTGTAGATGTAGAGATGTAGAGTTGTAGAGAGTTGTAGATGTAGAGAGTTGTAGATGTAGAGATGTAGAGAGTTGTAGATGTAGAGTTGTAGAGAGTTGTAGATGTAGAGTTGTAGAGAGTTGTAGATGTAGAGTTGTAGATGTAGAGAGTTGTAGATGCAGAGAGTTGTAGATGTAGAGAGTTGTAGATGCAGAGATGTAGATGCAGAGTTGTAGATGCAGAGTTGTAGATGTAGAGTTGTAGAGAGTTGTAGATGTAGAGTTGTAGAGAGTTGTAGATGTAGAGTTGTAGATGTAGAGAGTTGTAGATGCAGAGAGTTGTAGATGTAGAGAGTTGTAGATGCAGAGATGTAGATGCAGAGTTGTAGATGCAGAGTTGTAGATGCAGAGATGTAGAGTTGTAGATGTAGAGTTGTAGATGTAGAGTGTTGTAGAGTTGTAGATGTAGAGAGTTGTAGATGTAGAGATGTAGATGCAGAGTTGTAGATGCAGAGTTGTAGATGCAGAGTTGTAGAGATGTAGAGAGTTGTAGATGTAGAGATAGAGTTGTAGATGTAGAGTTGTAGATGTAGAGATATAGAGTTGTAGATGTAGAGTTGTAGAGATGTAGAGAGTTGTAGATGTAGAGTTGTAGATGTAGAGATAGAGTTGTAGATGTAGAGTTGTAGATGTAGAGATATAGAGTTGTAGATGTAGAGTTGTAGATGCAGAGTTGTAGAGTTGTAGATGTAGAGATGCAGAGTTGTAGATGTAGAGATGTAGATGCAGAGATGTAGATGCAGAGATGTAGATGCAGAGTTGTAGAGAGTTGTAGATGTAGAGATAGAGTTGTAGATGTAGAGATATAGAGTTGTAGATGTAGAGTTGTAGATGCAGAGATGTAGATGCAGAGTTGTAGATGCAGAGATGTAGATGCAGAGATGTAGATGCAGAGTTGTAGAGAGTTGTAGATGTAGAGTTGTAGATGTAGAGAGTTGTAGATGTAGAGATGTAGATGTAAAGTTGTAGATGTAGAGATGTAGAGAGTTGTAGATGTAGAGATGTAGATGCAGAGATGTAGATGCAGAGTTGTAGAGAGTTTTAGATGTAGAGTTGTAGATGTAGAGATAGAGTTGTAGATGTAGAGATATAGAGTTGTAGATGTAGAGTTGTAGATGCAGAGTTGTAGAGTTGTAGATGTAGAGATGCAGAGTTGTAGATGCAGAGTTGTAGATGCAGAGTTGTAGATGCAGAGTTGTAGAGATGTAGTTGTAGATGTAGAGTTGTAGATGTAGATGCAGAGTTGTAGATGTAGAGATGTAGATAGAGAGTTGTAGTTGTAGAGATGTAGAGAGTTGTAGATGTAGAGTTGTAGATGTAGAGATAGAGTTGTAGATGTAGAGTTGTAGATGTAGAGATATAGAGTTGTAGATGTAGAGTTGTAGATGCAGAGTTGTAGAGTTGTAGATGTAGAGATATAGAGTTGTAGATGTAGAGTTGTAGATGCAGAGTTGTAGAGTTGTAGATGCAGAGTTGTAGATGTAGAGATGTAGATGCAGAGTTGTAGATGCAGAGTTGTAGAGAGTTGTAGATGTAGAGTTGTAGATGTAGAGATAGAGTTGTAGATGCAGAGTTGTAGATGCAGAGATGTAGATGCAGAGATGTAGATGCAGAGGTAGAGATGTAGAGTTGTAGAGAGTTGTAGATGTAGAGATGTAGAGTTGTAGATGTAGAGATGTAGAGAGTTGTAGATGTAGAGTTGTAGATGTAGAGATGTAGATGTAGAGTTGTAGATGTAGAGATGTAGAGAGTTGTAGATGTAGAGATGTAGATGCAGAGATGTAGATGCAGAGTTGTAGAGAGTTGTAGATGTAGAGTTGTAGATGTAGAGATGTAGATGCAGAGATGTAGATGCAGAGTTGTAGAGAGTTGTAGATGTAGAGTTGTAGATGTAGAGATAGAGTTCTAGATGTAGAGATATAGAGTTGTAGATGTAGAGTTGTAGATGCAGTGTTGTAGAGTTGTAGATGTAGAGATGCAGAGTTGTAGATGCAGAGTTGTAGATAGAGAGTTGTAGATGTAGAGATGTAGAGTTGTAGATGTAGAGATGTAGAGTTGTAGAGAGTTGTAGATGTAGAGAGTTGTAGATGTAGAGATGTAGAGAGTTGTAGATGTAGAGTTGTAGAGAGTTGTAGATGTAGAGTTGTAGAGAGTTGTAGATGTAGAGAGTTGTAGATGCAGAGAGTTGTAGATGTAGAGAGTTGTAGATGCAGAGATGTAGATGCAGAGTTGTAGATGCAGAGTTGTAGATGTAGAGTTGTAGAGAGTTGTAGATGTAGAGTTGTAGAGAGTTGTAGATGTAGAGTTGTAGATGTAGAGAGTTGTAGATGCAGAGAGTTGTAGATGTAGAGAGTTGTAGATGCAGAGATGTAGATGCAGAATTGTAGATGCAGAGTTGTAGATGCAGAGTTGTAGAGTTGTAGATGCAGAGTTGTAGATGTAGAGATGTAGATGCAGAGTTGTAGATGCAGAGATGTAGATGCAGAGATGTAGATGCAGAGTTGTAGAGAGTTGTAGATGTAGAGTTGTAGAGATGTAGAGAGTTGTAGATGTAGAGTTGTAGATGTAGAGATAGAGTTGTAGATGTAGAGTTGTAGATGTAGAGATATAGAGTTGTAGATGCAGAGTTGTAGAGTTGTAGATGTAGAGATATAGAGTTGTAGATGTAGAGTTGTAGATGCAGAGTTGTAGAGTTGTAGATGCAGAGTTGTAGATGTAGAGATGTAGATGCAGAGTTGTAGATGCAGAGTTGTAGAGAGTTGTAGATGTAGAGTTGTAGATGTAGAGATAGAGTTGTAGATGCAGAGTTGTAGATGCAGAGATGTAGATGCAGAGATGTAGATGCAGAGGTAGAGATGTAGAGTTGTAGAGAGTTGTAGATGTAGAGATGTAGAGTTGTAGATGTAGAGATGTAGAGAGTTGTAGATGTAGAGTTGTAGATGTAGAGAGTTGTAGATGTAGAGATGTAGAGTTGTAGATGTAGAGATTTAGAGTTGTAGAGAGTTGTAGATGTAGAGAGTTGTAGATGTAGAGATGTAGAGAGTTGTAGATGTAGAGTTGTAGAGAGTTGTAGATGTAGAGTTGTAGAGAGTTGTAGATGTAGAGAGTTGTAGATGCAGAGAGTTGTAGATGTAGAGAGTTGTAGATGCAGAGATGTAGATGCAGAGTTGTAGATGCAGAGTTGTAGATGTAGAGTTGTAGAGAGTTGTAGATGTAGAGTTGTAGAGAGTTGTAGATGTAGAGTTGTAGATGTAGAGAGTTGTAGATGCAGAGAGTTGTAGATGTAGAGAGTTGTAGATGCAGAGATGTAGATGCAGAGTTGTAGATGCAGAGTTGTAGATGCAGAGTTGTAGAGTTGTAGATGCAGAGTTGTAGATGTAGAGATGTAGATGCAGAGTTGTAGATGCAGAGATGTAGATGCAGAGATGTAGATGCAGAGTTGTAGAGAGTTGTAGATGTAGAGTTGTAGAGATGTAGAGAGTTGTAGATGTAGAGTTGTAGATGTAGAGATAGAGTTGTAGATGTAGAGTTGTAGATGTAGAGATATAGAGTTGTAGATGCAGAGTTGTAGAGTTGTAGATGTAGAGATATAGAGTTGTAGATGTAGAGTTGTAGATGCAGAGTTGTAGAGTTGTAGATGCAGAGTTGTAGATGTAGAGATGTAGATGCAGAGTTGTAGATGCAGAGTTGTAGAGAGTTGTAGATGTAGAGTTGTAGATGTAGAGATAGAGTTGTAGATGCAGAGTTGTAGATGCAGAGATGTAGATGCAGAGATGTAGATGCAGAGGTAGAGATGTAGAGTTGTAGAGAGTTGTAGATGTAGAGATGTAGAGTTGTAGATGTAGAGATGTAGAGAGTTGTAGATGTAGAGTTGTAGATGTAGAGAGTTGTAGATGTAGAGATGTAGATGTAGAGTTGTAGATGTAGAGATGTAGAGAGTTGTAGATGTAGAGATGTAGATGCAGAGATGTAGATGCAGAGTTGTAGAGAGTTGTAGATGTAGAGTTGTAGATGTAGAGATAGAGTTGTAGATGTAGAGATATAGAGTTGTAGATGTAGAGTTGTAGATGCAGTGTTGTAGAGTTGCAGATGTAGAGATGCAGAGTTGTAGATGCAGAGTTGTAGATAGAGAGTTGTAGATGTAGAGATGTAGAGTTGTAGATGTAGAGATGTAGAGTTGTAGAGAGTTGTAGATGTAGAGATGTAGAGAGTTGTAGATGTAGAGTTGTAGAGAGTTGTAGATGTAGAGTTGTAGAGAGTTGTAGATGTAGAGTTGTAGATGTAGAGAGTTGTAGATGCAGAGAGTTGTAGATGTAGAGAGTTGTAGATGCAGAGATGTAGATGCAGAGTTGTAGATGCAGAGTTGTAGATGTAGAGTTGTAGAGAGTTGTAGATGTAGAGTTGTAGAGAGTTGTAGATGTAGAGTTGTAGATGTAGAGAGTTGTAGATGCAGAGAGTTGTAGATGTAGAGAGTTGTAGATGCAGAGTTGTAGATGCAGAGATGTAGAGTTGTAGATGTAGAGTTGTAGATGTAGAGTGTTGTAGAGTTGTAGATGTAGAGAGTTGTAGATGTAGAGATGTAGATGCAGAGTTGTAGATGCAGAGTTGTAGATGCAGAGTTGTAGAGATGTAGAGAGTTGTAGATGTAGAGATATAGAGTTGTAGATGTAGAGTTGTAGAGATGTAGAGAGTTGTAGATGTAGAGTTGTAGATGTAGAGATAGAGTTGTAGATGTAGAGTTGTAGATGTAGAGATATAGAGTTGTAGATGTAGAGTTGTAGATGCAGAGTTGTAGAGTTGTAGATGTAGAGATGCAGAGTTGTAGATGTAGAGATGTAGATGCAGAGATGTAGATGCAGAGATGTAGATGCAGAGTTGTAGAGAGTTGTAGATGTAGAGATAGAGTTGTAGATGTAGAGATATAGAGTTGTAGATGTAGAGTTGTAGATGCAGAGATGTAGATGCAGAGTTGTAGATGCAGAGATGTAGATGCAGAGATGTAGATGCAGAGTTGTAGAGAGTTGTAGATGTAGAGTTGTAGATGTAGAGAGTTGTAGATGTAGAGATGTAGATGTAAAGTTGTAGATGTAGAGATGTAGAGAGTTGTAGATGTAGAGATGTAGATGCAGAGATGTAGATGCAGAGTTGTAGAGAGTTTTAGATGTAGAGTTGTAGATGTAGAGATAGAGTTGTAGATGTAGAGATATAGAGTTGTAGATGTAGAGTTGTAGATGCAGAGTTGTAGAGTTGTAGATGTAGAGATGCAGAGTTGTAGATGCAGAGTTGTAGATGCAGAGTTGTAGATGCAGAGTTGTAGAGATGTAGTTGTAGATGTAGAGTTGTAGATGTAGATGCAGAGTTGTAGATGTAGAGATGTAGATAGAGAGTTGTAGTTGTAGAGATGTAGAGAGTTGTAGATGTAGAGTTGTAGATGTAGAGATAGAGTTGTAGATGTAGAGTTGTAGATGTAGAGATATAGAGTTGTAGATGTAGAGTTGTAGATGCAGAGTTGTAGAGTTGTAGATGTAGAGATAGAGTTGTAGATGTAGAGTTGTAGATGTAGAGATATAGAGTTGTAGATGTAGAGTTGTAGAGATGTAGAGAGTTGTAGATGTAGAGTTGTAGATGTAGAGATAGAGTTGTAGATGTAGAGTTGTAGATGTAGAGATATAGAGTTGTAGATGTAGAGTTGTAGATGCAGAGTTGTAGAGTTGTAGATGTAGAGATGCAGAGTTGTAGATGTAGAGATGCAGAGTTGTAGATGCAGAGTTGTAGAGTTGTAGATGCAGAGTTGTAGATGTAGAGATGTAGATGCAGAGTTGTAGATGCAGAGATGTAGATGCAGAGTTGTAGAGAGTTGTAGATGTAGAGTTGTAGATGTAGAGATAGAGTTGTAGATGTAGAGATATAGAGTTGTAGATGTAGAGTTGTAGATGCAGAGTTGTAGAGTTGTAGATGTAGAGATGTAGATCCAGAGTTGTAGAGATGTAGATGTAGAGTTGTAGATGCAGAGATGTAGATGCAGAGATGTAGATCCAGAGTTGTAGAGATGTAGATGTAGAGTTGTAGATGCAGAGATGTAGATGCAGAGTTGTAGAGAGTTGTAGATGTAGAGTTGTAGATGTAGAGATAGAGTTGTAGATGTAGAGATATAGAGTTGTAGATGTAGAGTTGTAGATGCAGAGATGTAGATGCAGAGTTGTAGATGCAGAGATGTAGATGCAGAGATGTAGATGCAGAGTTGTAGAGAGTTGTAGATGTAGAGTTGTAGAGTTGTAGATGTAGAGATGCAGAGTTGTAGATGCAGAGTTGTAGATGCAGAGTTGTAGAGTTGTAGATGTAGAGATGCAGAGTTGTAGATGCAGAGTTGTAGAGTTGTAGATGCAGAGTTGTAGATGCAGAGATGTAGATGCAGAGATGTAGATGCAGAGATGTAAATGCAGAGTTGTAGATGCAGAGTTGTAGATGCAGAGATGTAGATGCAGAGATGTAGATGCAGAGGTAGAGATGTAGAGTTGTAGAGAGTTGTAGAGAGTTGTAGATGTAGAGTTGTAGATGTAGAGAGTTGTAGATGTAGAGATGTAGATGTAGAGTTGTAGATGTAGAGATGTAGAGAGTTGTAGATGTAGAGATGTAGATGCAGAGATGTAGATGCAGAGTTGTAGAGAGTTGTAGATGTAGAGTTGTAGATGTAGAGATAGAGTTGTAGATGTAGAGATATAGAGTTGTAGATGTAGAGTTGTAGATGCAGAGTTGTAGAGTTGTAGATGTAGAGATGCAGAGTTGTAGATGCAGAGTTGTAGATGCAGAGTTGTAGAGATGTAGTTGTAGATGTAGAGTTGTAGATGTAGATGCAGAGTTGTAGATGTAGAGATGTAGATAGAGAGTTGTAGATGTAGAGATGTAGAGTTGTAGATGTAGAGATGTAGAGTTGTAGAGAGTTGTAGATGTAGTGATGTAGAGAGTTGTAGATGTAGAGAGTTGTAGATGTAGAGATGTAGAGAGTTGTAGATGTAGAGTTGTAGAGAGTTGTAGATGTAGAGTTGTAGAGAGTTGTAGATGTAGAGTTGTAGATGTAGAGAGTTGTAGATGCAGAGTTGTAGATGTAGAGAGTTGTAGATGCAGAGATGTAGATGCAGAGTTGTAGATGCAGAGTTGTAGATGCAGAGATGTAGAGTTGTAGATGTAGAGTGTTGTAGATGCAGAGTTGTAGAGTTGTAGATGCAGAGTTGTAGATGTAGAGATGTAGATGCAGTGTTGTAGATGCAGAGTTGTAGAGAGTTGTAGATGTAGAGTTGTAGATGTAGAGATAGAGTTGTAGATGCAGAGTTGTAGATGCAGAGATGTAGATGCAGAGATGTAGATGCAGAGGTAGAGATGTAGAGTTGTAGAGAGTTGTAGATGTAGAGATGTAGAGTTGTAGATGTAGAGATGTAGAGAGTTGTAGATGTAGAGTTGTAGATGTAGAGAGTTGTAGATGTAGAGATGTAGATGTAGAGTTGTAGATGTAGAGAGTTGTAGATGTAGAGATGTAGATGCAGAGATGTAGATGCAGAGTTGTAGAGAGTTGTAGATGTAGAGTTGTAGATGTAGAGATAGAGTTGTAGATGTAGATATATAGAGTTGTAGATGTAGAGTTGTAGATGCAGTGTTGTAGAGTTGTAGATGTAGAGATGCAGAGTTGTAGATGCAGAGTTCTAGATAGAGAGTTGTAGATGTAGAGATGTAGAGTTGTAGATGTAGAGATGTAGAGTTGTAGAGAGTTGTAGATGTAGAGAGTTGTAGATGTAGAGATGTAGAGAGTTGTAGATGTAGAGTTGTAGAGAGTTGTAGATGTAGAGTTGTAGAGAGTTGTAGATGTAGAGTTGTAGAGTTGTAGATGTAGAGATGCAGAGTTGTAGATGCAGAGTTGTAGATGCAGAGTTGTAGAGATGTAGTTGTAGATGTAGAGTTGTAGATGTAGATGCAGAGTTGTAGATGTAGAGATGTAGATAGAGAGTTGTAGATGTAGAGATGTAGAGTTGTAGATGTAGAGATGTAGAGTTGTAGAGAGTTGTAGATGTAGTGATGTAGAGAGTTGTAGATGTAGAGATGTAGAGAGTTGTAGATGTAGAGTTGTAGAGAGTTGTAGATGTAGAGTTGTAGAGAGTTGTAGATGTAGAGTTGTAGATGTAGAGAGTTGTAGATGCAGAGTTGTAGATGTAGAGAGTTGTAGATGCAGAGATGTAGATGCAGAGTTGTAGATGCAGAGTTGTAGATGCAGAGATGTAGAGTTGTAGATGTAGAGAGTTGTAGATGTAGAGATGTAGATGCAGAGTTGTAGATGCAGAGTTGTAGAGATGTAGAGAGTTGTAGATGTAGAGTTGTAGATGTAGAGATAGAGTTGTAGATGTAGAGTTGTAGATGTAGAGATATAGAGTTGTAGATGTAGAGTTGTAGAGATGTAGAGAGTTGTAGATGTAGAGTTGTAGATGTAGAGATAGAGTTGTAGATGTAGAGTTGTAGATGTAGAGATATAGAGTTGTAGATGTAGAGTTGTAGATGCAGAGTTGTAGAGTTGTAGATGTAGAGATGCAGAGTTGTAGATGTAGAGATGCAGAGTTGTAGATGCAGAGTTGTAGAGTTGTAGATGCAGAGTTGTAGATGTAGAGATGTAGATGCAGAGTTGTAGATGCAGAGATGTAGATGCAGAGTTGTAGAGAGTTGTAGATGTAGAGTTGTAGATGTAGAGATAGAGTTGTAGATGTAGAGATATAGAGTTGTAGATGTAGAGTTGTAGATGCAGAGTTGTAGAGTTGTAGATGTAGAGATGTAGATCCAGAGTTGTAGAGATGTAGATGTAGAGTTGTAGATGCAGAGATGTAGATGCAGAGATGTAGATCCAGAGTTGTAGAGATGTAGATGTAGAGTTGTAGATGCAGAGATGTAGATGCAGAGTTGTAGAGAGTTGTAGATGTAGAGTTGTAGATGTAGAGATAGAGTTGTAGATGTAGAGATATAGAGTTGTAGATGTAGAGTTGTAGATGCAGAGATGTAGATGCAGAGTTGTAGATGCAGAGATGTAGATGCAGAGATGTAGATGCAGAGTTGTAGAGAGTTGTAGATGTAGAGTTGTAGAGTTGTAGATGTAGAGATGCAGAGTTGTAGATGCAGAGTTGTAGATGCAGAGTTGTAGAGTTGTAGATGTAGAGATGCAGAGTTGTAGATGCAGAGTTGTAGAGTTGTAGATGCAGAGTTGTAGATGCAGAGATGTAGATGCAGAGATGTAGATGCAGAGATGTAAATGCAGAGTTGTAGATGCAGAGTTGTAGATGCAGAGATGTAGATGCAGAGATGTAGATGCAGAGGTAGAGATGTAGAGTTGTAGAGAGTTGTAGAGAGTTGTAGATGTAGAGTTGTAGATGTAGAGAGTTGTAGATGTAGAGATGTAGATGTAGAGTTGTAGATGTAGAGATGTAGAGAGTTGTAGATGTAGAGATGTAGATGCAGAGATGTAGATGCAGAGTTGTAGAGAGTTGTAGATGTAGAGTTGTAGATGTAGAGATAGAGTTGTAGATGTAGAGATATAGAGTTGTAGATGTAGAGTTGTAGATGCAGAGTTGTAGAGTTGTAGATGTAGAGATGCAGAGTTGTAGATGCAGAGTTGTAGAGATGTAGTTGTAGATGTAGAGTTGTAGATGTAGATGCAGAGTTGTAGATGTAGAGATGTAGATAGAGAGTTGTAGATGTAGAGATGTAGAGTTGTAGAGAGTTGTAGATGTAGAGAGTTGTAGATGTAGAGATGTAGAGAGTTGTAGATGTAGAGTTGTAGAGAGTTGTAGATGTAGAGTTGTAGAGAGTTGTAGATGTAGAGTTGTAGAGTTGTAGATGTAGAGATGCAGAGTTGTAGATGCAGAGTTGTAGATGCAGAGTTGTAGATGCAGAGTTGTAGAGATGTAGTTGTAGATGTAGAGTTGTAGATGTAGATGCAGAGTTGTAGATGTAGAGATGTAGATAGAGAGTTGTAGATGTAGAGATGTAGAGTTGTAGATGTAGAGATGTAGAGTTGTAGAGAGTTGTAGATGTAGTGATGTAGAGAGTTGTAGATGTAGAGATGTAGAGAGTTGTAGATGTAGAGTTGTAGAGAGTTGTAGATGTAGAGTTGTAGAGAGTTGTAGATGTAGAGTTGTAGATGTAGAGAGTTGTAGATGCAGAGTTGTAGATGTAGAGAGTTGTAGATGCAGAGATGTAGATGCAGAGTTGTAGATGCAGAGTTGTAGATGCAGAGATGTAGAGTTGTAGATGTAGATGCAGAGTTGTAGATGTAGAGATGTAGATAGAGAGTTGTAGATGTAGAGATGTAGAGTTGTAGATGTAGAGAGTTGTAGATGTAGAGAGTTGTAGATGTAGAGATGTAGATGCAGAGTTGTAGATGCAGGTTTGTAGATGCAGAGTTGTAGAGATGTAGAGAGTTGTAGATGTAGAGTTGTAGATGTAGAGATAGAGTTGTAGATGTAGAGTTGTAGATGTAGAGATATAGAGTTGTAGATGTAGAGTTGTAGAGATGTAGAGAGTTGTAGATGTAGAGTTGTAGATGTAGAGATAGAGTTGTAGATGTAGAGTTGTAGATGTAGAGATATAGAGTTGTAGATGTAGAGTTGTAGATGCAGAGTTGTAGAGTTGTAGATGTAGAGATGCAGAGTTGTAGATGTAGAGATGCAGAGTTGTAGATGCAGAGTTGTAGAGTTGTAGATGCAGAGTTGTAGATGTAGAGATGTAGATGCAGAGTTGTAGATGCAGAGATGTAGATGCAGAGTTGTAGAGAGTTGTAGATGTAGAGTTGTAGATGTAGAGATAGAGTTGTAGATGTAGAGATATAGAGTTGTAGATGTAGAGTTGTAGATGCAGAGTTGTAGAGTTGTAGATGTAGAGATGTAGATCCAGAGTTGTAGAGATGTAGATGTAGAGTTGTAGATGCAGAGATGTAGATGCAGAGATGTAGATCCAGAGTTGTAGAGATGTAGATGTAGAGTTGTAGATGCAGAGATGTAGATGCAGAGTTGTAGAGAGTTGTAGATGTAGAGTTGTAGATGTAGAGATAGAGTTGTAGATGTAGAGATATAGAGTTGTAGATGTAGAGTTGTAGATGCAGAGATGTAGATGCAGAGTTGTAGATGCAGAGATGTAGATGCAGAGATGTAGATGCAGAGTTGTAGAGAGTTGTAGATGTAGAGTTGTAGAGTTGTAGATGTAGAGATGCAGAGTTGTAGATGCAGAGTTGTAGATGCAGAGTTGTAGAGTTGTAGATGTAGAGATGCAGAGTTGTAGATGCAGAGTTGTAGAGTTGTAGATGCAGAGTTGTAGATGCAGAGATGTAGATGCAGAGATGTAGATGCAGAGATGTAAATGCAGAGTTGTAGATGCAGAGTTGTAGATGCAGAGATGTAGATGCAGAGATGTAGATGCAGAGTTGTAGAGAGTTGTAGATGTAGAGTTGTAGATGTAGAGATAGAGTTGTAGATGTAGAGATATAGAGTTGTAGATGTAGAGTTGTAGATGCAGAGTTGTAGAGTTGTAGATGTAGAGATGCAGAGTTGTAGATGCAGAGTTGTAGATGCAGAGTTGTAGAGATGTAGTTGTAGATGTAGAGTTGTAGATGTAGATGCAGAGTTGTAGATGTAGAGATGTAGATAGAGAGTTGTAGATGTAGAGATGTAGAGTTGTAGATGTAGAGATGTAGAGTTGTAGAGAGTTGTAGATGTAGTGATGTAGAGAGTTGTAGATGTAGAGAGTTGTAGATGTAGAGATGTAGAGAGTTGTAGATGTAGAGTTGTAGAGAGTTGTAGATGTAGAGTTGTAGAGAGTTGTAGATGTAGAGTTGTAGATGTAGAGAGTTGTAGATGCAGAGTTGTAGATGTAGAGAGTTGTAGATGCAGAGATGTAGATGCAGAGTTGTAGATGCAGAGTTGTAGATGCAGAGATGTAGAGTTGTAGATGTAGAGTGTTGTAGAGTTGTAGATGTAGAGAGTTGTAGATGTAGAGAGTTGTAGATGTAGAGATGTAGATGCAGAGTTGTAGATGCAGGTTTGTAGATGCAGAGTTGTAGAGATGTAGAGAGTTGTAGATGTAGAGTTGTAGATGTAGAGATAGAGTTGTAGATGTAGAGTTGTAGATGTAGAGATATAGAGTTGTAGATGTAGAGTTGTAGAGATGTAGAGAGTTGTAGATGTAGAGTTGTAGATGTAGAGATAGAGTTGTAGATGTAGAGTTGTAGATGTAGAGATATAGAGTTGTAGATGTAGAGTTGTAGATACAGAGTTGTAGAGTTGTAGATGTAGAGATGCAGAGTTGTAGATGTAGAGATGCAGAGTTGTAGATGCAGAGTTGTAGAGTTGTAGATGCAGAGTTGTAGATGTAGAGATGTAGATGCAGAGTTGTAGATGCAGAGATGTAGATGCAGAGTTGTAGAGAGTTGTAGATGTAGAGTTGTAGATGTAGAGATAGAGTTGTAGATGTAGAGATATAGAGTTGTAGATGTAGAGTTGTAGATGCAGAGTTGTAGAGTTGTAGATGTAGAGATGTAGATCCAGAGTTGTAGAGATGTAGATGTAGAGTTGTAGATGCAGAGATGTAGATGCAGAGTTGTAGAGAGTTGTAGATGTAGAGTTGTAGATGTAGAGATAGAGTTGTAGATGTAGAGATATAGAGTTGTAGATGTAGAGTTGTAGATGCAGAGATGTAGATGCAGAGTTGTAGATGCAGAGATGTAGATGCAGAGATGTAGATGCAGAGTTGTAGAGAGTTGTAGAGTTGTAGATGTAGAGATGCAGAGTTGTAGATGCAGAGTTGTAGAGTTGTAGATGTAGAGATGCAGAGTTGTAGATGCAGAGTTGTAGAGTTGTAGATGCAGAGTTGTAGATGCAGAGATGTAGATGCAGAGATGTAGATGCCGAGATGTAGATGCAGAGTTGTAGAGATGTAGAGAGTTGTAGATGTAGAGTTGTAGATGTAGAGATAGAGTTGTAGATGTAGAGTTGTAGATGTAGAGATATAGAGTTGTAGATGTAGAGTTGTAGATGCAGAGTTGTAGAGTTGTAGATGCAGAGTTGTAGAGTTGTAGATGTAGAGATGCAGAGTTGTAGATGTAGAGATGCAGAGTTGTAGATGCAGAGTTGTAGAGTTGTAGATGCAGAGTTGTAGATGTAGAGATGTAGATGCAGAGTTGTAGATGCAGAGATGT
Source organism: Gasterosteus aculeatus (assembly GCF_964276395.1). Lineage (NCBI taxonomy): Eukaryota > Metazoa > Chordata > Actinopteri > Perciformes > Gasterosteidae > Gasterosteus > Gasterosteus aculeatus. Next base: position 1,273,827 of record NW_027554881.1, on the reverse strand, counting down.
AGATGCAGAGATGTAGACGCAGAGTTGTAGAGAGTTGTAGATGTAGAGTTGTAGAGATGTAGAGTTGTAGATGTAGAGATAGAGTTGTAGATGTAGAGATATAGAGTTGTAGATGTAGAGTTGTAGATGCAGAGTTGTAGAGTTGTAGATGTAGAGATGCAGAGTTGTAGATGCAGAGTTGTAGAGATGTAGATGTAGATGTAGAGTTGTAGATGTAGATGCAGAGTTGTAGATGTAGAGATGTAGATAGAGAGTTGTAGATGTAGAGATGTAGAGTTGTAGATGTAGAGAGTTGTAGATGTAGAGAGTTGTAGATGTAGAGATGTAGATGCAGAGTTGTAGATGCAGGTTTGTAGATGCAGAGTTGTAGAGATGTAGAGAGTTGTAGATGTAGAGTTGTAGATGTAGAGATAGAGTTGTAGATGTAGAGTTGTAGATGTAGAGATATAGAGTTGTAGATGTAGAGTTGTAGAGATGTAGAGAGTTGTAGATGTAGAGTTGTAGATGTAGAGATAGATTTGTAGATGTAGAGTTGTAGATGTAGAGATATAGAGTTGTAGATGTAGAGTTGTAGATACAGAGTTGTAGATGTAGAGAGTTGTAGATGCAGAGATGTAGATGCAGAGTTGTAGATGTAGAGATGTAGATAGAGAGTTGTAGATGTAGAGATGTAGAGTTGTAGATGTAGAGAGTTGTAGATGTAGAGAGTTGTAGATGTAGAGATGTAGATGCAGAGTTGTAGATGCAGGTTTGTAGATGCAGAGTTGTAGAGATGTAGAGAGTTGTAGATGTAGAGTTGTAGATGTAGAGATAGAGTTGTAGATGTAGAGTTGTAGATGTAGAGATATAGAGTTGTAGATGTAGAGTTGTAGAGATGTAGAGAGTTGTAGATGTAGAGTTGTAGATGTAGAGATAGAGTTGTAGATGTAGAGTTGTAGATGTAGAGATATAGAGTTGTAGATGTAGAGTTGTAGATGCAGAGTTGTAGAGTTGTAGATGTAGAGATGCAGAGTTGTAGATGTAGAGATGCAGAGTTGTAGATGCAGAGTTGTAGAGTTGTAGATGCAGAGTTGTAGATGTAGAGATGTAGATGCAGAGTTGTAGATGCAGAGATGTAGATGCAGAGTTGTAGAGAGTTGTAGATGTAGAGTTGTAGATGTAGAGATAGAGTTGTAGATGTAGAGATATAGAGTTGTAGATGTAGAGTTGTAGATGCAGAGTTGTAGAGTTGTAGATGTAGAGATGTAGATCCAGAGTTGTAGAGATGTAGATGTAGAGTTGTAGATGCAGAGATGTAGATGCAGAGATGTAGATCCAGAGTTGTAGAGATGTAGATGTAGAGTTGTAGATGCAGAGATGTAGATGCAGAGTTGTAGAGAGTTGTAGATGTAGAGTTGTAGATGTAGAGATAGAGTTGTAGATGTAGAGATATAGAGTTGTAGATGTAGAGTTGTAGATGCAGAGATGTAGATGCAGAGTTGTAGATGCAGAGATGTAGATGCAGAGATGTAGATGCAGAGTTGTAGAGAGTTGTAGATGTAGAGTTGTAGAGTTGTAGATGTAGAGATGCAGAGTTGTAGATGCAGAGTTGTAGATGCAGAGTTGTAGAGTTGTAGATGTAGAGATGCAGAGTTGTAGATGCAGAGTTGTAGAGTTGTAGATGCAGAGTTGTAGATGCAGAGATGTAGATGCAGAGATGTAGATGCAGAGATGTAAATGCAGAGTTGTAGATGCAGAGTTGTAGATGCAGAGATGTAGATGCAGAGATGTAGATGCAGAGGTAGAGATGTAGAGTTGTAGAGAGTTGTAGAGAGTTGTAGATGTAGAGTTGTAGATGTAGAGAGTTGTAGATGTAGAGATGTAGATGTAGAGTTGTAGATGTAGAGATGTAGAGAGTTGTAGATGTAGAGATGTAGATGCAGAGATGTAGATGCAGAGTTGTAGAGAGTTGTAGATGTAGAGTTGTAGATGTAGAGATAGAGTTGTAGATGTAGAGATATAGAGTTGTAGATGTAGAGTTGTAGATGCAGAGTTGTAGAGTTGTAGATGTAGAGATGCAGAGTTGTAGATGCAGAGTTGTAGATGCAGAGTTGTAGAGATGTAGTTGTAGATGTAGAGTTGTAGATGTAGATGCAGAGTTGTAGATGTAGAGATGTAGATAGAGAGTTGTAGATGTAGAGATGTAGAGTTGTAGAGAGTTGTAGATGTAGAGAGTTGTAGATGTAGAGATGTAGAGAGTTGTAGATGTAGAGTTGTAGAGAGTTGTAGATGTAGAGTTGTAGAGAGTTGTAGATGTAGAGTTGTAGAGTTGTAGATGTAGAGATGCAGAGTTGTAGATGCAGAGTTGTAGATGCAGAGTTGTAGATGCAGAGTTGTAGAGATGTAGTTGTAGATGTAGAGTTGTAGATGTAGATGCAGAGTTGTAGATGTAGAGATGTAGATAGAGAGTTGTAGATGTAGAGATGTAGAGTTGTAGATGTAGAGATGTAGAGTTGTAGAGAGTTGTAGATGTAGTGATGTAGAGAGTTGTAGATGTAGAGATGTAGAGAGTTGTAGATGTAGAGTTGTAGAGAGTTGTAGATGTAGAGTTGTAGAGAGTTGTAGATGTAGAGTTGTAGATGTAGAGAGTTGTAGATGCAGAGTTGTAGATGTAGAGAGTTGTAGATGCAGAGATGTAGATGCAGAGTTGTAGATGCAGAGTTGTAGATGCAGAGATGTAGAGTTGTAGATGTAGATGCAGAGTTGTAGATGTAGAGATGTAGATAGAGAGTTGTAGATGTAGAGATGTAGAGTTGTAGATGTAGAGAGTTGTAGATGTAGAGAGTTGTAGATGTAGAGATGTAGATGCAGAGTTGTAGATGCAGGTTTGTAGATGCAGAGTTGTAGAGATGTAGAGAGTTGTAGATGTAGAGTTGTAGATGTAGAGATAGAGTTGTAGATGTAGAGTTGTAGATGTAGAGATATAGAGTTGTAGATGTAGAGTTGTAGAGATGTAGAGAGTTGTAGATGTAGAGTTGTAGATGTAGAGATAGAGTTGTAGATGTAGAGTTGTAGATGTAGAGATATAGAGTTGTAGATGTAGAGTTGTAGATGCAGAGTTGTAGAGTTGTAGATGTAGAGATGCAGAGTTGTAGATGTAGAGATGCAGAGTTGTAGATGCAGAGTTGTAGAGTTGTAGATGCAGAGTTGTAGATGTAGAGATGTAGATGCAGAGTTGTAGATGCAGAGATGTAGATGCAGAGTTGTAGAGAGTTGTAGATGTAGAGTTGTAGATGTAGAGATAGAGTTGTAGATGTAGAGATATAGAGTTGTAGATGTAGAGTTGTAGATGCAGAGTTGTAGAGTTGTAGATGTAGAGATGTAGATCCAGAGTTGTAGAGATGTAGATGTAGAGTTGTAGATGCAGAGATGTAGATGCAGAGATGTAGATCCAGAGTTGTAGAGATGTAGATGTAGAGTTGTAGATGCAGAGATGTAGATGCAGAGTTGTAGAGAGTTGTAGATGTAGAGTTGTAGATGTAGAGATAGAGTTGTAGATGTAGAGATATAGAGTTGTAGATGTAGAGTTGTAGATGCAGAGATGTAGATGCAGAGTTGTAGATGCAGAGATGTAGATGCAGAGATGTAGATGCAGAGTTGTAGAGAGTTGTAGATGTAGAGTTGTAGAGTTGTAGATGTAGAGATGCAGAGTTGTAGATGCAGAGTTGTAGATGCAGAGTTGTAGAGTTGTAGATGTAGAGATGCAGAGTTGTAGATGCAGAGTTGTAGAGTTGTAGATGCAGAGTTGTAGATGCAGAGATGTAGATGCAGAGATGTAGATGCAGAGATGTAAATGCAGAGTTGTAGATGCAGAGTTGTAGATGCAGAGATGTAGATGCAGAGATGTAGATGCAGAGGTAGAGATGTAGAGTTGTAGAGAGTTGTAGAGAGTTGTAGATGTAGAGTTGTAGATGTAGAGAGTTGTAGATGTCGAGATGTAGATGTAGAGTTGTAGATGTAGAGATGTAGAGAGTTGTAGATGTAGAGATGTAGATGCAGAGATGTAGATGCAGAGTTGTAGAGAGTTGTAGATGTAGAGTTGTAGATGTAGAGATAGAGTTGTAGATGTAGAGATATAGAGTTGTAGATGTAGAGTTGTAGATGCAGAGTTGTAGAGTTGTAGATGTAGAGATGCAGAGTTGTAGATGCAGAGTTGTAGATGCAGAGTTGTAGAGATGTAGTTGTAGATGTAGAGTTGTAGATGTAGATGCAGAGTTGTAGATGTAGAGATGTAGATAGAGAGTTGTAGATGTAGAGATGTAGAGTTGTAGATGTAGAGATGTAGAGTTGTAGAGAGTTGTAGATGTAGTGATGTAGAGAGTTGTAGATGTAGAGAGTTGTAGATGTAGAGATGTAGAGAGTTGTAGATGTAGAGTTGTAGAGAGTTGTAGATGTAGAGTTGTAGAGAGTTGTAGATGTAGAGTTGTAGATGTAGAGAGTTGTAGATGCAGAGTTGTAGATGTAGAGAGTTGTAGATGCAGAGATGTAGATGCAGAGTTGTAGATGCAGAGTTGTAGATGCAGAGATGTAGAGTTGTAGATGTAGAGTGTTGTAGAGTTGTAGATGTAGAGAGTTGTAGATGTAGAGAGTTGTAGATGTAGAGATGTAGATGCAGAGTTGTAGATGCAGGTTTGTAGATGCAGAGTTGTAGAGATGTAGAGAGTTGTAGATGTAGAGTTGTAGATGTAGAGATAGAGTTGTAGATGTAGAGTTGTAGATGTAGAGATATAGAGTTGTAGATGTAGAGTTGTAGAGATGTAGAGAGTTGTAGATGTAGAGTTGTAGATGTAGAGATAGAGTTGTAGATGTAGAGTTGTAGATGTAGAGATATAGAGTTGTAGATGTAGAGTTGTAGATACAGAGTTGTAGAGTTGTAGATGTAGAGATGCAGAGTTGTAGATGTAGAGATGCAGAGTTGTAGATGCAGAGTTGTAGAGTTGTAGATGCAGAGTTGTAGATGTAGAGATGTAGATGCAGAGTTGTAGATGCAGAGATGTAGATGCAGAGTTGTAGAGAGTTGTAGATGTAGAGTTGTAGATGTAGAGATAGAGTTGTAGATGTAGAGATATAGAGTTGTAGATGTAGAGTTGTAGATGCAGAGTTGTAGAGTTGTAGATGTAGAGATGTAGATCCAGAGTTGTAGAGATGTAGATGTAGAGTTGTAGATGCAGAGATGTAGATGCAGAGTTGTAGAGAGTTGTAGATGTAGAGTTGTAGATGTAGAGATAGAGTTGTAGATGTAGAGATATAGAGTTGTAGATGTAGAGTTGTAGATGCAGAGATGTAGATGCAGAGTTGTAGATGCAGAGATGTAGATGCAGAGATGTAGATGCAGAGTTGTAGAGAGTTGTAGAGTTGTAGATGTAGAGATGCAGAGTTGTAGATGCAGAGTTGTAGAGTTGTAGATGTAGAGATGCAGAGTTGTAGATGCAGAGTTGTAGAGTTGTAGATGCAGAGTTGTAGATGCAGAGATGTAGATGCAGAGATGTAGATGCCGAGATGTAGATGCAGAGTTGTAGAGATGTAGAGAGTTGTAGATGTAGAGTTGTAGATGTAGAGATAGAGTTGTAGATGTAGAGTTGTAGATGTAGAGATATAGAGTTGTAGATGTAGAGTTGTAGATGCAGAGTTGTAGAGTTGTAGATGCAGAGTTGTAGAGTTGTAGATGTAGAGATGCAGAGTTGTAGATGTAGAGATGCAGAGTTGTAGATGCAGAGTTGTAGAGTTGTAGATGCAGAGTTGTAGATGTAGAGATGTAGATGCAGAGTTGTAGATGCAGAGATGTAGATGCAGAGATGTAGACGCAGAGTTGTAGAGAGTTGTAGATGTAGAGTTGTAGAGATGTAGAGTTGTAGATGTAGAGATAGAGTTGTAGATGTAGAGATATAGAGTTGTAGATGTAGAGTTGTAGATGCAGAGTTGTAGAGTTGTAGATGTAGAGATGCAGAGTTGTAGATGCAGAGTTGTAGAGATGTAGATGTAGATGTAGAGTTGTAGATGTAGATGCAGAGTTGTAGATGTAGAGATGTAGATAGAGAGTTGTAGATGTAGAGATGTAGAGTTGTAGATGTAGAGAGTTGTAGATGTAGAGAGTTGTAGATGTAGAGATGTAGATGCAGAGTTGTAGATGCAGGTTTGTAGATGCAGAGTTGTAGAGATGTAGAGAGTTGTAGATGTAGAGTTGTAGATGTAGAGATAGAGTTGTAGATGTAGAGTTGTAGATGTAGAGATATAGAGTTGTAGATGTAGAGTTGTAGAGATGTAGAGAGTTGTAGATGTAGAGTTGTAGATGTAGAGATAGATTTGTAGATGTAGAGTTGTAGATGTAGAGATATAGAGTTGTAGATGTAGAGTTGTAGATACAGAGTTGTAGATGTAGAGAGTTGTAGATGCAGAGATGTAGATGCAGAGTTGTAGATGCAGAGTTGTAGATGCAGAGATGTAGAGTTGTAGATGTAGAGTTGTAGATGTAGAGTGTTGTAGAGTTGTAGATGTAGAGAGTTGTAGATGTAGAGATGTAGATGCAGAGTTGTAGATGCAGAGTTGTAGATGCAGAGTTGTAGAGATGTAGAGAGTTGTAGATGTAGAGATAGAGTTGTAGATGTAGAGTTGTAGATGTAGAGATATAGAGTTGTAGATGTAGAGTTGTCGAGATGTAGAGAGTTGTAGATGTAGAGTTGTAGATGTAGAGATAGAGTTGTAGATGTAGAGTTGTAGATGTAGAGATATAGAGTTGTAGATGTAGAGTTGTAGATGCAGAGTTGTAGAGTTGTAGATGTAGAGATGCAGAGTTGTAGATGTAGAGATGTAGATGCAGAGATGTAGATGCAGAGATGTAGATGCAGAGTTGTAGAGAGTTGTAGATGTAGAGATAGAGTTGTAGATGTAGAGATATAGAGTTGTAGATGTAGAGTTGTAGATGCAGAGATGTAGATGCAGAGTTGTAGATGCAGAGATGTAGATGCAGAGATGTAGATGCAGAGTTGTAGAGAGTTGTAGATGTAGAGTTGTAGATGTAGAGATAGAGTTGTAGATGTAGAGATATAGAGTTGTAGATGTAGAGTTGTAGATGCAGAGTTGTAGAGTTGTAGATTCAGAGATGCAGAGTTGTAGATGTAGAGATGTAGATGCAGAGATGTAGATGCAGAGATGTAGAGAGTTGTAGATGTAGAGATGTAGATGCAGAGATGTAGATGCAGAGTTGTAGAGAGTTGTAGATGTAGAGTTGTAGATGCAGTGTTGTAGAGTTGTAGATGTAGAGATGCAGAGTTGTAGATGCAGAGTTGTAGATAGAGAGTTGTAGATGTAGAGATGTAGAGTTGTAGATGTAGAGATGTAGAGTTGTAGAGAGTTGTAGATGTAGAGAGTTGTAGATGTAGAGATGTAGAGAGTTGTAGATGTAGAGTTGTAGAGAGTTGTAGATGTAGAGTTGTAGAGAGTTGTAGATGTAGAGTTGTAGATGTAGAGAGTTGTAGATGCAGAGAGTTGTAGATGTAGAGAGTTGTAGATGCAGAGATGTAGATGCAGAGTTGTAGATGCAGAGTTGTAGATGTAGAGTTGTAGAGAGTTGTAGATGTAGAGTTGTAGAGAGTTGTAGATGTAGAGTTGTAGATGTAGAGAGTTGTAGATGCAGAGAGTTGTAGATGTAGAGAGTTGTAGATGCAGAGATGTAGATGCAGAGTTGTAGATGCAGAGTTGTAGATGCAGAGATGTAGAGTTGTAGATGTAGAGTTGTAGATGTAGAGTGTTGTAGAGTTGTAGATGTAGAGAGTTGTAGATGTAGAGATGTAGATGCAGAGTTGTAGATGCAGAGTTGTAGATGCAGAGTTGTAGAGATGTAGAGAGTTGTAGATGTAGAGATAGAGTTGTAGATGTAGAGTTGTAGATGTAGAGATATAGAGTTGTAGATGTAGAGTTGTCGAGATGTAGAGAGTTGTAGATGTAGAGTTGTAGATGTAGAGATAGAGTTGTAGATGTAGAGTTGTAGATGTAGAGATATAGAGTTGTAGATGTAGAGTTGTAGATGTAGAGTTGTAGATGTAGAGAGTTGTGGATGCAGAGAGTTGTAGATGTAGAGAGTTGTAGATGCAGAGATGTAGATGCAGAGTTGTAGATGCAGAGTTGTAGATGTAGAGTTGTAGAGAGTTGTAGATGTAGAGTTGTAGAGAGTTGTAGATGTAGAGTTGTAGATGTAGAGAGTTGTAGATGCAGAGAGTTGTAGATGTAGAGAGTTGTAGATGCAGAGATGTAGATGCAGAGTTGTAGATGCAGAGTTGTAGATGCAGAGATGTAGAGTTGTAGATGTAGAGTTGTAGATGTAGAGTTGTAGATGTAGAGATATAGAGTTGTAGATGTAGAGTTGTAGAGATGTAGAGAGTTGTAGATGTAGAGTTGTAGATGTAGAGATAGAGTTGTAGATGTAGAGTTGTAGATGTAGAGATATAGAGTTGTAGATGTAGAGTTGTAGATGCAGAGTTGTAGAGTTGTAGATTCAGAGATGCAGAGTTGTAGATGTAGAGATGTAGATGCAGAGATGTAGATGCAGAGATGTAGATGCAGAGTTGTAGAGAGTTGTAGATGTAGAGATAGAGTTGTAGATGTAGAGTTGTAGATGTAGAGATATAGAGTTGTAGATGTAGAGTTGTAGAGATGTAGAGAGTTGTAGATGTAGAGTTGTAGATGTAGAGATAGAGTTGTAGATGTAGAGATATAGAGTTGTAGATGTAGAGTTGTAGATGCAGAGTTGTAGAGTTGTAGATTCAGAGATGCAGAGTTGTAGATGTAGAGATGTAGATGCAGAGATGTAGATGCAGAGATGTAGATGCAGAGATGTAGAGAGTTGTAGATGTAGAGATGTAGATGCAGAGATGTAGATGCAGAGTTGTAGAGAGTTGTAGATGTAGAGTTGTAGATGTAGAGTTGTAGATGCAGTGTTGTAGAGTTGTAGATGTAGAGATGCAGAGTTGTAGATGCAGAGTTGTAGATAGAGAGTTGTAGATGTAGAGATGTAGAGTTGTAGATGTAGAGATGTAGAGTTGTAGAGAGTTGTAGATGTAGAGAGTTGTAGATGTAGAGATGTAGAGAGTTGTAGATGTAGAGTTGTAGAGAGTTGTAGATGTAGAGTTGTAGAGAGTTGTAGATGTAGAGTTGTAGATGTAGAGAGTTGTAGATGCAGAGAGTTGTAGATGTAGAGAGTTGTAGATGCAGAGATGTAGATGCAGAGTTGTAGATGCAGAGTTGTAGATGTAGAGTTGTAGAGAGTTGTAGATGTAGAGTTGTAGAGAGTTGTAGATGTAGAGTTGTAGATGTAGAGAGTTGTAGATGCAGAGAGTTGTAGATGTAGAGAGTTGTAGATGCAGAGATGTAGATGCAGAGTTGTAGATGCAGAGTTGTAGATGCAGAGATGTAGAGTTGTAGATGTAGAGTTGTAGATGTAGAGTGTTGTAGAGTTGTAGATGTAGAGAGTTGTAGATGTAGAGATGTAGATGCAGAGTTGTAGATGCAGAGTTGTAGATGCAGAGTTGTAGAGATGTAGAGAGTTGTAGATGTAGAGATAGAGTTGTAGATGTAGAGTTGTAGATGTAGAGATATAGAGTTGTAGATGTAGAGTTGTCGAGATGTAGAGAGTTGTAGATGTAGAGTTGTAGATGTAGAGATAGAGTTGTAGATGTAGAGTTGTAGATGTAGAGATATAGAGTTGTAGATGTAGAGTTGTAGATGCAGAGTTGTAGAGTTGTAGATGTAGAGATGCAGAGTTGTAGATGTAGAGATGTAGATGCAGAGATGTAGATGCAGAGATGTAGATGCAGAGTTGTAGAGAGTTGTAGATGTAGAGATAGAGTTGTAGATGTAGAGATATAGAGTTGTAGATGTAGAGTTGTAGATGCAGAGATGTAGATGCAGAGTTGTAGATGCAGAGATGTAGATGCAGAGATGTAGATGCAGAGTTGTAGAGAGTTGTAGATGTAGAGTTGTAGATGTAGAGATAGAGTTGTAGATGTAGAGATATAGAGTTGTAGATGTAGAGTTGTAGATGCAGAGTTGTAGAGTTGTAGATTCAGAGATGCAGAGTTGTAGATGTAGAGATTTAGATGCAGAGATGTAGATGCAGAGATGTAGAGAGTTGTAGATGTAGAGATGTAGATGCAGAGATGTAGATGCAGAGTTGTAGAGAGTTGTAGATGTAGAGTTGTAGATGCAGTGTTGTAGAGTTGTAGATGTAGAGATGCAGAGTTGTAGATGCAGAGTTGTAGATAGAGAGTTGTAGATGTAGAGATGTAGAGTTGTAGATGTAGAGATGTAGAGTTGTAGAGAGTTGTAGATGTAGAGAGTTGTAGATGTAGAGATGTAGAGAGTTGTAGATGTAGAGTTGTAGAGAGTTGTAGATGTAGAGTTGTAGAGAGTTGTAGATGTAGAGTTGTAGATGTAGAGAGTTGTAGATGCAGAGAGTTGTAGATGTAGAGAGTTGTAGATGCAGAGATGTAGATGCAGAGTTGTAGATGCAGAGTTGTAGATGTAGAGTTGTAGAGAGTTGTAGATGTAGAGTTGTAGAGAGTTGTAGATGTAGAGTTGTAGATGTAGAGAGTTGTAGATGCAGAGAGTTGTAGATGTAGAGAGTTGTAGATGCAGAGATGTAGATGCAGAGTTGTAGATGCAGAGTTGTAGATGCAGAGATGTAGAGTTGTAGATGTAGAGTTGTAGATGTAGAGTGTTGTAGAGTTGTAGATGTAGAGAGTTGTAGATGTAGAGATGTAGATGCAGAGTTGTAGATGCAGAGTTGTAGATGCAGAGTTGTAGAGATGTAGAGAGTTGTAGATGTAGAGATAGAGTTGTAGATGTAGAGTTGTAGATGTAGAGATATAGAGTTGTAGATGTAGAGTTGTCGAGATGTAGAGAGTTGTAGATGTAGAGTTGTAGATGTAGAGATAGAGTTGTAGATGTAGAGTTGTAGATGTAGAGATATAGAGTTGTAGATGTAGAGTTGTAGATGCAGAGTTGTAGAGTTGTAGATGTAGAGATGCAGAGTTGTAGATGTAGAGATGTAGATGCAGAGATGTAGATGCAGAGATGTAGATGCAGAGTTGTAGAGAGTTGTAGATGTAGAGATAGAGTTGTAGATGTAGAGATATAGAGTTGTAGATGTAGAGTTGTAGATGCAGAGATGTAGATGCAGAGTTGTAGATGCAGAGATGTAGATGCAGAGATGTAGATGCAGAGTTGTAGAGAGTTGTAGATGTAGAGTTGTAGATGTAGAGAGTTGTAGATGTAGAGATGTAGATGTAGAGTTGTAGATGTAGAGATGTAGAGAGTTGTAGATGTAGAGATGTAGATGCAGAGATGTAGATGCAGAGTTGTAGAGAGTTGTAGATGTAGAGTTGTAGATGTAGAGATAGAGTTGTAGATGTAGAGATATAGAGTTGTAGATGTAGAGTTGTAGATGCAGAGTTGTAGAGTTGTAGATGTAGAGATGCAGAGTTGTAGATGCAGAGTTGTAGATGCAGAGTTGTAGAGATGTAGTTGTAGATGTAGAGTTGTAGATGTAGATGCAGAGTTGTAGATGTAGAGATGTAGATAGAGAGTTGTAGATGTAGAGATGTAGAGTTGTAGATGTAGAGATGTAGAGTTGTAGAGAGTTGTAGATGTAGTGATGTAGAGAGTTGTAGATGTAGAGATGTAGAGAGTTGTAGATGTAGAGTTGTAGAGAGTTGTAGATGTAGAGTTGTAGATGTAGAGAGTTGTAGATGCAGAGATGTAGATGCAGAGTTGTAGATGCAGAGTTGTAGATGCAGAGATGTAGAGTTGTAGATGTAGAGAGTTGTAGATGTAGAGATGTAGATGCAGAGTTGTAGATGCAGAGTTGTAGATGCAGAGTTGTAGAGATGTAGAGAGTTGTAGATGTAGAGTTGTAGATGTAGAGATAGAGTTGTAGATGTAGAGTTGTAGATGTAGAGATATAGAGTTGTAGATGTAGAGTTGTAGAGATGTAGAGAGTTGTAGATGTAGAGTTGTAGATGTAGAGATAGAGTTGTAGATGTAGAGTTGTAGATGTAGAGATATAGAGTTGTAGATGTAGAGTTGTAGATGCAGAGTTGTAGAGTTGTAGATGTAGAGATGCAGAGTTGTAGATGCAGAGTTGTAGAGTTGTAGATGCAGAGTTGTAGATGTAGAGATGTAGATGCAGAGTTGTAGATGCAGAGATGTAGATGCAGAGTTGTAGAGAGTTGTAGATGTAGAGTTGTAGATGTAGAGATAGAGTTGTAGATGTAGAGATATAGAGTTGTAGATGTAGAGTTGTAGATGCAGAGTTGTAGAGTTGTAGATGTAGAGATGTAGATCCAGAGTTGTAGAGATGTAGATGTAGAGTTGTAGATGCAGAGATGTAGATGCAGAGATGTAGATCCAGAGTTGTAGAGATGTAGATGTAGAGTTGTAGATGCAGAGATGTAGATGCAGAGTTGTAGAGAGTTGTAGATGTAGAGTTGTAGATGTAGAGATAGAGTTGTAGATGTAGAGTTGTAGATGTAGAGATATAGAGTTGTAGATGTAGAGTTGTAGATGCAGAGTTGTAGAGTTGTAGATGTAGAGATGCAGAGTTGTAGATGCAGAGTTGTAGAGTTGTAGATGCAGAGTTGTAGATGTAGAGATGTAGATGCAGAGTTGTAGATGCAGAGATGTAGATGCAGAGTTGTAGAGAGTTGTAGATGTAGAGTTGTAGATGTAGAGATAGAGTTGTAGATGTAGAGATATAGAGTTGTAGATGTAGAGTTGTAGATGCAGAGTTGTAGAGTTGTAGATGTAGAGATGTAGATCCAGAGTTGTAGAGATGTAGATGTAGAGTTGTAGATGCAGAGATGTAGATGCAGAGATGTAGATCCAGAGTTGTAGAGATGTAGATGTAGAGTTGTAGATGCAGAGATGTAGATGCAGAGTTGTAGAGAGTTGTAGATGTAGAGTTGTAGATGTAGAGATAGAGTTGTAGATGTAGAGATATAGAGTTGTAGATGTAGAGTTGTAGATGCAGAGATATAGAGTTGTAGATGTAGAGTTGTAGATGCAGAGATGTAGATGCAGAGTTGTAGATGCAGAGATGTAGATGCAGAGATGTAGATGCAGAGTTGTAGAGAGTTGTAGATGTAGAGTTGTAGAGTTGTAGATGTAGAGATGCAGAGTTGTAGATGCAGAGTTGTAGATGCAGAGTTGTAGAGTTGTAGATGTAGAGACGCAGAGTTGTAGATGCAGAGTTGTAGAGTTGTAGATGCAGAGTTGTAGATGCAGAGATGTAGATGCAGAGATGTAGATGCAGAGATGTAAATGCAGAGTTGTAGATGCAGAGTTGTAGATGCAGAGATGTAGATGCAGAGTTGTAGATGCAGAGTTGTAGATGCAGAGTTGTAGAGATGTAGAGAGTTGTAGATGTAGAGATAGAGTTGTAGATGTAGAGTTGTAGATGTAGAGATATAGAGTTGTAGATGTAGAGTTGTCGAGATGTAGAGAGTTGTAGATGTAGAGTTGTAGATGTAGAGATAGAGTTGTAGATGTAGAGTTGTAGATGTAGAGATATAGAGTTGTAGATGTAGAGTTGTAGATGCAGAGTTGTAGAGTTGTAGATGTAGAGATGCAGAGTTGTAGATGTAGAGATGTAGATGCAGAGATGTAGATGCAGAGATGTAGATGCAGAGTTGTAGAGAGTTGTAGATGTAGAGATAGAGTTGTAGATGTAGAGATATAGAGTTGTAGATGTAGAGTTGTAGATGCAGAGATGTAGATGCAGAGTTGTAGATGCAGAGATGTAGATGCAGAGATGTAGATGCAGAGTTGTAGAGAGTTGTAGATGTAGAGTTGTAGATGTAGAGATAGAGTTGTAGATGTAGAGATATAGAGTTGTAGATGTAGAGTTGTAGATGCAGAGTTGTAGAGTTGTAGATTCAGAGATGCAGAGTTGTAGATGTAGAGATTTAGATGCAGAGATGTAGATGCAGAGATGTAGAGAGTTGTAGATGTAGAGATGTAGATGCAGAGATGTAGATGCAGAGTTGTAGAGAGTTGTAGATGTAGAGTTGTAGATGCAGTGTTGTAGAGTTGTAGATGTAGAGATGCAGAGTTGTAGATGCAGAGTTGTAGATAGAGAGTTGTAGATGTAGAGATGTAGAGTTGTAGATGTAGAGATGTAGAGTTGTAGAGAGTTGTAGATGTAGAGAGTTGTAGATGTAGAGATGTAGAGAGTTGTAGATGTAGAGTTGTAGAGAGTTGTAGATGTAGAGTTGTAGAGAGTTGTAGATGTAGAGTTGTAGATGTAGAGAGTTGTAGATGCAGAGAGTTGTAGATGTAGAGAGTTGTAGATGCAGAGATGTAGATGCAGAGTTGTAGATGCAGAGTTGTAGATGTAGAGTTGTAGAGAGTTGTAGATGTAGAGTTGTAGAGAGTTGTAGATGTAGAGTTGTAGATGTAGAGAGTTGTAGATGCAGAGAGTTGTAGATGTAGAGAGTTGTAGATGCAGAGATGTAGATGCAGAGTTGTAGATGCAGAGTTGTAGATGCAGAGATGTAGAGTTGTAGATGTAGAGTTGTAGATGTAGAGTGTTGTAGAGTTGTAGATGTAGAGAGTTGTAGATGTAGAGATGTAGATGCAGAGTTGTAGATGCAGAGTTGTAGATGCAGAGTTGTAGAGATGTAGAGAGTTGTAGATGTAGAGATAGAGTTGTAGATGTAGAGTTGTAGATGTAGAGATATAGAGTTGTAGATGTAGAGTTGTCGAGATGTAGAGAGTTGTAGATGTAGAGTTGTAGATGTAGAGATAGAGTTGTAGATGTAGAGTTGTAGATGTAGAGATATAGAGTTGTAGATGTAGAGTTGTAGATGCAGAGTTGTAGAGTTGTAGATGTAGAGATGCAGAGTTGTAGATGTAGAGATGTAGATGCAGAGATGTAGATGCAGAGATGTAGATGCAGAGTTGTAGAGAGTTGTAGATGTAGAGATAGAGTTGTAGATGTAGAGATATAGAGTTGTAGATGTAGAGTTGTAGATGCAGAGATGTAGATGCAGAGTTGTAGATGCAGAGATGTAGATGCAGAGATGTAGATGCAGAGTTGTAGAGAGTTGTAGATGTAGAGTTGTAGATGTAGAGAGTTGTAGATGTAGAGATGTAGATGTAGAGTTGTAGATGTAGAGATGTAGAGAGTTGTAGATGTAGAGATGTAGATGCAGAGATGTAGATGCAGAGTTGTAGAGAGTTGTAGATGTAGAGTTGTAGATGTAGAGATAGAGTTGTAGATGTAGAGATATAGAGTTGTAGATGTAGAGTTGTAGATGCAGAGTTGTAGAGTTGTAGATGTAGAGATGCAGAGTTGTAGATGCAGAGTTGTAGATGCAGAGTTGTAGAGATGTAGTTGTAGATGTAGAGTTGTAGATGTAGATGCAGAGTTGTAGATGTAGAGATGTAGATAGAGAGTTGTAGATGTAGAGATGTAGAGTTGTAGATGTAGAGATGTAGAGTTGTAGAGAGTTGTAGATGTAGTGATGTAGAGAGTTGTAGATGTAGAGATGTAGAGAGTTGTAGATGTAGAGTTGTAGAGAGTTGTAGATGTAGAGTTGTAGATGTAGAGAGTTGTAGATGCAGAGATGTAGATGCAGAGTTGTAGATGCAGAGTTGTAGATGCAGAGATGTAGAGTTGTAGATGTAGAGAGTTGTAGATGTAGAGATGTAGATGCAGAGTTGTAGATGCAGAGTTGTAGATGCAGAGTTGTAGAGATGTAGAGAGTTGTAGATGTAGAGTTGTAGATGTAGAGATAGAGTTGTAGATGTAGAGTTGTAGATGTAGAGATATAGAGTTGTAGATGTAGAGTTGTAGAGATGTAGAGAGTTGTAGATGTAGAGTTGTAGATGTAGAGATAGAGTTGTAGATGTAGAGTTGTAGATGTAGAGATATAGAGTTGTAGATGTAGAGTTGTAGATGCAGAGTTGTAGAGTTGTAGATGTAGAGATGCAGAGTTGTAGATGCAGAGTTGTAGAGTTGTAGATGCAGAGTTGTAGATGTAGAGATGTAGATGCAGAGTTGTAGATGCAGAGATGTAGATGCAGAGTTGTAGAGAGTTGTAGATGTAGAGTTGTAGATGTAGAGATAGAGTTGTAGATGTAGAGATATAGAGTTGTAGATGTAGAGTTGTAGATGCAGAGTTGTAGAGTTGTAGATGTAGAGATGTAGATCCAGAGTTGTAGAGATGTAGATGTAGAGTTGTAGATGCAGAGATGTAGATGCAGAGATGTAGATCCAGAGTTGTAGAGATGTAGATGTAGAGTTGTAGATGCAGAGATGTAGATGCAGAGTTGTAGAGAGTTGTAGATGTAGAGTTGTAGATGTAGAGATAGAGTTGTAGATGTAGAGTTGTAGATGTAGAGATATAGAGTTGTAGATGTAGAGTTGTAGATGCAGAGTTGTAGAGTTGTAGATGTAGAGATGCAGAGTTGTAGATGCAGAGTTGTAGAGTTGTAGATGCAGAGTTGTAGATGTAGAGATGTAGATGCAGAGTTGTAGATGCAGAGATGTAGATGCAGAGTTGTAGAGAGTTGTAGATGTAGAGTTGTAGATGTAGAGATAGAGTTGTAGATGTAGAGATATAGAGTTGTAGATGTAGAGTTGTAGATGCAGAGTTGTAGAGTTGTAGATGTAGAGATGTAGATCCAGAGTTGTAGAGATGTAGATGTAGAGTTGTAGATGCAGAGATGTAGATGCAGAGATGTAGATCCAGAGTTGTAGAGATGTAGATGTAGAGTTGTAGATGCAGAGATGTAGATGCAGAGTTGTAGAGAGTTGTAGATGTAGAGTTGTAGATGTAGAGATAGAGTTGTAGATGTAGAGATATAGAGTTGTAGATGTAGAGTTGTAGATGCAGAGATATAGAGTTGTAGATGTAGAGTTGTAGATGCAGAGATGTAGATGCAGAGTTGTAGATGCAGAGATGTAGATGCAGAGATGTAGATGCAGAGTTGTAGAGAGTTGTAGATGTAGAGTTGTAGAGTTGTAGATGTAGAGATGCAGAGTTGTAGATGCAGAGTTGTAGATGCAGAGTTGTAGAGTTGTAGATGTAGAGACGCAGAGTTGTAGATGCAGAGTTGTAGAGTTGTAGATGCAGAGTTGTAGATGCAGAGATGTAGATGCAGAGATGTAGATGCAGAGATGTAAATGCAGAGTTGTAGATGCAGAGTTGTAGATGCAGAGATGTAGATGCAGAGATGTAGATGCAGAGGTAGAGATGTAGAGTTGTAGAGAGTTGTAGATGTAGAGTTGTAGATGTAGAGAGTTGTAGATGTAGAGATGTAGATGTAGAGTTGTAGATGTAGAGATGTAGAGAGTTGTAGATGTAGAGATGTAGATGCAGAGATGTAGATGCAGAGTTGTAGAGAGTTGTAGATGTAGAGTTGTAGATGTAGAGATAGAGTTGTAGATGTAGAGATATAGAGTTGTAGATGTAGAGTTGTAGATGCAAAGTTGTAGAGTTGTAGATGTAGAGATGCAGAGTTGTAGATGCAGAGTTGTAGATGCAGAGTTGTAGAGATGTAGTTGTAGATGTAGAGTTGTAGATGTAGATGCAGAGTTGTAGATGTAGAGATGTAGATAGAGAGTTGTAGATGTAGAGATGTAGAGTTGTAGATGTAGAGATGTAGAGTTGTAGAGAGTTGTAGATGTAGTGATGTAGAGAGTTGTAGATGTAGAGAGTTGTAGATGTAGAGTTGTAGAGAGTTGTAGATGTAGAGTTGTAGAGAGTTGTAGATGTAGAGTTGTAGATGTAGAGAGTTGTAGATGCAGAGTTGTAGATGTAGAGAGTTGTAGATGCAGAGATGTAGATGCAGAGTTGTAGATGCAGAGTTGTAGATGCAGAGATGTAGAGTTGTAGATGTAGAGTGTTGTAGAGTTGTAGATGTAGAGAGTTGTAGATGTAGAGAGTTGTAGATGTAGAGATGTAGATGCAGAGTTGTAGATGCAGGTTTGTAGATGCAGAGTTGTAGAGATGTAGAGAGTTGTAGATGTAGAGTTGTAGATGTAGAGATAGAGTTGTAGATGTAGAGTTGTAGATGTAGAGATATAGAGTTGTAGATGTAGAGTTGTAGAGATGTAGAGAGTTGTAGATGTAGAGTTGTAGATGTAGAGATAGAGTTGTAGATGTAGAGTTGTAGATGTAGAGATATAGAGTTGTAGATGTAGAGTTGTAGATACAGAGTTGTAGAGTTGTAGATGTAGAGATGCAGAGTTGTAGATGTAGAGATGCAGAGTTGTAGATGCAGAGTTGTAGAGTTGTAGATGCAGAGTTGTAGATGTAGAGATGTAGATGCAGAGTTGTAGATGCAGAGATGTAGATGCAGAGTTGTAGAGAGTTGTAGATGTAGAGTTGTAGATGTAGAGATATAGAGTTGTAGATGTAGAGTTGTAGATGCAGAGTTGTAGAGTTGTAGATGTAGAGATGTAGTTCCAGAGTTGTAGAGATGTAGATGTAGAGTTGTAGATGCAGAGATGTAGATGCAGAGTTGTAGAGAGTTGTAGATGTAGAGTTGTAGATGTAGAGATAGAGTTGTAGATGTAGAGATATAGAGTTGTAGATGTAGAGTTGTAGATGCAGAGATGTAGATGCAGAGTTGTAGATGCAGAGATGTAGATGCAGAGATGTAGATGCAGAGTTGTAGAGAGTTGTAGATGTAGAGATGCAGAGTTGTAGATGCAGAGTTGTAGAGTTGTAGATGTAGAGATGCAGAGTTGTAGATGCAGAGATGTAGATGCAGAGATGTAGATGCAGAGTTGTAGAGATGTAGAGAGTTGTAGATGTAGAGTTGTAGATGTAGAGATAGAGTTGTAGATGTAGAGTTGTAGATACAGAGTTGTAGAGTTGTAGATGTAGAGATGCAGAGTTGTAGATGTAGAGATGCAGAGTTGTAGATGCAGAGTTGTAGAGTTGTAGATGCAGAGTTGTAGATGTAGAGATGTAGATGCAGAGTTGGAGATACAGAGATGTAGATGCAGAGATGTAGACGCAGAGTTGTAGAGAGTTGTAGATGTAGAGTTGTAGAGATGTAGAGTTGTAGATGTAGAGATAGAGTTGTAGATGTAGAGATATAGAGTTGTAGATGTAGAGTTGTAGATGCAGAGTTGTAGAGTTGTAGATGTAGAGATGCAGAGTTGTAGATGCAGAGTTGTAGAGATGTAGATGTAGATGTAGAGTTGTAGATGTAGATGCAGAGTTGTAGATGTAGAGATGTAGATAGAGAGTTGTAGATGTAGAGATGTAGAGTTGTAGATGTAGAGTGTTGTAGAGTTGTAGATGTAGAGAGTTGTAGATGTAGAGAGTTGTAGATGTAGATATGTAGATGCAGAGTTGTAGATGCAGGTTTGTAGATGCAGAGTTGTAGAGATGTAGAGAGTTGTAGATGTAGAGTTGTAGATGTAGAGATAGAGTTGTAGATGTAGAGTTGTAGATGTAGAGATATAGAGTTGTAGATGTAGAGTTGTAGAGATGTAGAGAGTTGTAGATGTAGAGTTGTAGATGTAGAGATAGATTTGTAGATGTAGAGTTGTAGATGTAGAGATATAGAGTTGTAGATGTAGAGTTGTAGATACAGAGTTGTAGAGTTGTAGATGTAGAGATGCAGAGTTGTAGATGTAGAGATGCAGAGTTGTAGATGCAGAGTTGTAGAGTTGTAGATGCAGAGTTGTAGATGTAGAGATGTAGATGCAGAGATGTAGATGCAGAGTTGTAGAGAGTTGTAGATGTAGAGTTGTAGATGTAGAGATAGAGTTGTAGATGTAGAGATATAGAGTTGTAGATGTAGAGTTGTAGATACAGAGTTGTAGAGTTGTAGATGTAAAGATGCAGAGTTGTAGATGTAGAGATGCAGAGTTGTAGATGCAGAGTTGTAGAGTTGTAGATGCAGAGTTGTAGATGTAGAGATGTAGATGCAGAGTTGTAGATGCAGAGATGTAGATGCAGAGTTGTAGAGAGTTGTAGATGTAGAGTTGCAGATGTAGAGATAGAGTTGTAGATGTAGAGATATAGAGTTGTAGATGTAGAGTTGTAGATGCAGAGTTGTAGAGTTGTAGATGTAGAGATGTAGATCCAGAGTTGTAGAGATGTAGATGTAGAGTTGTAGATGCAGAGATGTAGATGCAGAGTTGTAGAGAGTTGTAGATGTAGAGTTGTAGATGTAGAGATAGAGTTGTAGATGTAGAGATATAGAGTTGTAGATGTAGAGTTGTAGATGCAGAGATGTAGATGCAGAGTTGTAGATGCAGAGATGTAGATGCAGAGATGTAGATGCAGAGTTGTAGAGAGTTGTAGAGTTGTAGATGTAGAGATGCAGAGTTGTAGATGCAGAGTTGTAGAGTTGTAGATGTAGAGATGCAGAGTTGTAGATGCAGAGTTGTAGAGTTGTAGATGCAGAGTTGTAGATGCAGAGATGTAGATGCAGAGATGTAGATGCAGAGATGTAGATGCAGAGTTGTAGAGATGTAGAGAGTTGTAGATGTAGAGTTGTAGATGTAGAGATAGAGTTGTAGATGTAGAGTTGTAGATACAGAGTTGTAGAGTTGTAGATGTAGAGATGCAGAGTTGTAGATGTAGAGATGCAGAGTTGTAGATGCAGAGTTGTAGAGTTGTAGATGCAGAGTTGTAGATGTAGAGATGTAGATGCAGAGTTGTAGATGCAGAGATGTAGATGCAGAGATGTAGACGCAGAGTTGTAGAGAGTTGTAGATGTAGAGTTGTAGAGATGTAGAGTTGTAGATGTAGAGATAGAGTTGTAGATGTAGAGATATAGAGTTGTAGATGTAGAGTTGTAGATGCAGAGTTGTAGAGTTGTAGATGTAGAGATGCAGAGTTGTAGATGCAGAGTTGTAGAGATGTAGATGTAGATGTAGAGTTGTAGATGTAGATGCAGAGTTGTAGATGTAGAGATGTAGATAGAGAGTTGTAGATGTAGAGATGTAGAGTTGTAGATGTAGAGTGTTGTAGAGTTGTAGATGTAGAGAGTTGTAGATGTAGAGAGTTGTAGATGTAGAGATGTAGATGCAGAGTTGTAGATGCAGGTTTGTAGATGCAGAGTTGTAGAGATGTAGAGAGTTGTAGATGTAGAGTTGTAGATGTAGAGATAGAGTTGTAGATGTAGAGTTGTAGATGTAGAGATATAGAGTTGTAGATGTAGAGTTGTAGAGATGTAGAGAGTTGTAGATGTAGAGTTGTAGATGTAGAGATATAGAGTTGTAGATGTAGAGTTGTAGATACAGAGTTGTAGAGTTGTAGATGTAGAGATGCAGAGTTGTAGATGTAGAGATGCAGAGTTGTAGATGCAGAGTTGTAGAGTTGTAGATGCAGAGTTGTAGATGTAGAGATGTAGATGCAGAGTTGTAGATGCAGAGATGTAGATGCAGAGTTGTAGAGAGTTGTAGATGTAGAGTTGTAGATGTAGAGATAGAGTTGTAGATGTAGAGATATAGAGTTGTAGATGTAGAGTTGTAGATGCAGAGTTGTAGAGTTGTAGATGTAGAGATGTAGATCCAGAGTTGTAGAGATGTAGATGTAGAGTTGTAGATGCAGAGATGTAGATGCAGAGTTGTAGAGAGTTGTAGATGTAGAGTTGTAGATGTAGAGATAGAGTTGTAGATGTAGAGATATAGAGTTGTAGATGTAGAGTTGTAGATGCAGAGATGTAGATGCAGAGTTGTAGATGCAGAGATGTAGATGCAGAGATGTAGATGCAGAGTTGTAGAGAGTTGTAGAGTTGTAGATGTAGAGATGCAGAGTTGTAGATGCAGAGTTTTAGAGTTGTAGATGTAGAGATGCAGAGTTGTAGATGCAGAGTTGTAGAGTTGTAGATGCAGAGATGTAGATGCAGAGATGTAGATGCAGAGATGTAGATGCAGAGTTGTAGAGTTGTAGATGTAGAGATAGAGTTGTAGATGTAGATATATAGAGTTGTAGATGTAGAGTTGTAGATGCAGAGATGTAGATGCAGAGTTGTAGATGCAGAGATGTAGATGCAGAGATGTAGATGCAGAGTTGTAGAGAGTTGTAGATGTAGAGTTGTAGAGTTGTAGATGTAGAGATGCAGAGTTGTAGATGCAGATGTGTAGAGTTGTAGATGCAGAGTTGTAGATGCAGAGTTGTAGAGTTGTAGATGTAGAGATGCAGAGTTGTAGATGCAGAGTTGTAGAGTTGTAGATGCAGAGATGTAGATGCAGAGATGTAGATGCAGAGTTGTAGAGATGTAGAGAGTTGTAGATGTAGAGTTGTAGATGTAGAGATAGAGTTGTAGATGTAGAGTTGTAGATGTAGAGATATAGAGTTGTAGATGTAGAGTTGTAGATGCAGAGTTGTAGAGTTGTAGATGCAGAGTTGTAGAGTTGTAGATGTAGAGATGCAGAGTTGTAGATGTAGAGATGCAGAGTTGTAGAGTTGTAGATGCAGAGTTGTAGATGTAGAGATGTAGATGCAGAGTTGTAGATGCAGAGATGTAGATGCAGAGATGTAGATGCAGAGTTGTAGAGAGTTGTAGATGTAGAGTTGTAGAGATGTAGAGAGTTGTAGATGTAGAGTTGTAGATGTAGAGATAGAGTTGTAGATGTAGAGTTGTAGATGTAGAGATATAGAGTTGTAGATGTAGAGTTGTAGATGCAGAGTTGTAGAGTTGTAGATGTAGAGATGTAGATCCAGAGTTGTAGAGATGTAGATGTAGAGTTGTAGATGCAGAGATGTAGATGCAGAGTTGTAGAGAGTTGTAGATGTAGAGTTGTAGATGTAGAGATAGAGTTGTAGATGTAGAGATATAGAGTTGTAGATGTAGAGTTGTAGATGCAGAGATGTAGATGCAGAGTTGTAGATGCAGAGATGTAGATGCAGAGATGTAGATGCAGAGTTGTAGAGAGTTGTAGAGTTGTAGATGTAGAGATGCAGAGTTGTAGATGCAGAGTTGTAGAGTTGTAGATGTAGAGATGCAGAGTTGTAGATGCAGAGTTGTAGAGTTGTAGATGCAGAGTTGTAGATGCAGAGATGTAGATGCAGATATGTAGATGCAGAGATGTAGATGCAGAGTTGTAGAGATGTAGAGAGTTGTAGATGTAGAGTTGTAGATGTAGAGATAGAGTTGTAGATGTAGGGTTGTAGATGTAGAGATATAGAGTTGTAGATGTAGAGTTGTAGATGCAGAGTTGTAGAGTTGTAGATGCAGAGTTGTAGAGTTGTAGATGTAGAGATGCAGAGTTGTAGATGTAGAGATGCAGAGTTGTAGAGTTGTAGATGCAGAGTTGTAGATGTAGAGATGTAGATGCAGAGTTGTAGATGCAGAGATGTAGATGCAGAGATGTAGATGCAGAGTTGTAGAGAGTTGTAGATGTAGAGTTGTAGAGATGTAGAGAGTTGTAGATGTAGAGTTGTAGATGTAGAGATAGAGTTGTAGATGTAGAGTTGTAGATGTAGAGATATAGAGTTGTAGATGTAGAGTTGTAGATGCAGAGTTGTAGAGTTGTAGATGTAGAGATGTAGATCCAGAGTTGTAGAGATGTAGATGTAGAGTTGTAGATGCAGAGATGTAGATGCAGAGTTGTAGAGAGTTGTAGATGTAGAGTTGTAGATGTAGAGATAGAGTTGTAGATGTAGAGATATAGAGTTGTAGATGTAGAGTTGTAGATGCAGAGATGTAGATGCAGAGTTGTAGATGCAGAGATGTAGATGCAGAGATGTAGATGCAGAGTTGTAGAGAGTTGTAGAGTTGTAGATGTAGAGATGCAGAGTTGTAGATGCAGAGTTGTAGAGTTGTAGATGTAGAGATGCAGAGTTGTAGATGCAGAGTTGTAGAGTTGTAGATGCAGAGTTGTAGATGCAGAGATGTAGATGCAGATATGTAGATGCAGAGATGTAGATGCAGAGTTGTAGAGATGTAGAGAGTTGTAGATGTAGAGTTGTAGATGTAGAGATAGAGTTGTAGATGTAGGGTTGTAGATGTAGAGATATAGAGTTGTAGATGTAGAGTTGTAGATGCAGAGTTGTAGAGTTGTAGATGCAGAGTTGTAGAGTTGTAGATGTAGAGATGCAGAGTTGTAGATGTAGAGATGCAGAGTTGTAGATGCAGAGTTGTAGAGTTGTAGATGCAGAGTTGTAGATGTAGAGATGTAGATGCAGAGTTGTAGATGCAGAGATGTAGATGCAGAGATGTAGACGCAGAGTTGTAGAGAGTTGTAGATGTAGAGTTGTAGAGATGTAGAGTTGTAGATGTAGAGATAGAGTTGTAGATGTAGAGTTGTAGATGTAGAGATATAGAGTTGTAGATGTAGAGTTGTAGATGCAGAGTTGTAGAGTTGTAGATGTAGAGATATAGAGTTGTAGATGTTGAGTTGTAGATGCAGAGTTGTAGAGTTGTAGATGCAGAGTTGTAGAGTTGTAGATGTAGAGATGCAGAGTTGTAGATGTAGAGATGCAGAGTTGTAGATGCAGAGTTGTAGAGTTGTAGATGCAGAGTTGTAGATGTAGAGATGTAGATAGAGAGTTGTAGATGCAGAGTTGTAGAGAGTTGTAGATGTAGAGTTGTAGATGTATAGATAGAGTTGTAGATGCAGAGTTGTAGATGCAGAGATGTAGATGCAGAGGTAGAGATGTAGAGTTGTAGAGAGTTGTAGATGTAGAGATGTAGAATTGTAGATGTAGAGATGTAGAGAGTTGTAGATGTAGAGTTGTAGATGTAGAGAGTTGTAGATGTAGAGATGTAGATGTAAAGTTGTAGATGTAGAGATGTAGAGAGTTGTAGATGTAGAGTTGTAGATGCAGAGTTGTAGAGAGTTGTAGATGTAGAGTTGTAGATGTAGAGATAGAGTTGTAGATGTAGAGATATAGAGTTGTAGATGTAGAGTTGTAGATGCAGAGTTGTAGAGTTGTAGATGTAGAGATGCAGAGTTGTAGATGCAGAGTTGTAGATTCAGAGTTGTAGATGCAGAGTTGTAGAGATGTAGATGTAGAGTTGTAGATGTAGATGCAGAGTTGTAGATGTAGAGATGTAGATAGAGAGTTGTAGATGTAGAGATGTAGAGTTGTAGAGAGTTGTAGATGTAGTGATGTAGAGAGTTGTAGATGTAGAGAGTTGTAGATGTAGAGATGTAGAGAGTTGTAGATGTAGAGTTGTAGAGAGTTGTAGATGTAGAGTTGTAGAGAGTTGTAGATGTAGAGTTGTAGATGTAGAGAGTTGTAGATGCAGAGAGTTGTAGATGTAGAGAGTTGTAGATGCAGAGATGTAGATGCAGAGTTGTAGATGCAGAGTTGTAGATGCAGAGATGTAGAGTTGTAGATGTAGAGTGTTGTAGATGTAGAGATAGAGTTGTAGATGTAGAGATATAGAGTTGTAGATTTAGAGTTGTAGATGCAGAGTTGTAGAGTTGTAGATGTAGAGATGCAGAGTTGTAGATGTAGAGATGTAGATGCAGAGTTGTAGATGCAGAGATGTAGATGCAGAGATGTAGATGCAGAGTTGTAGAGAGTTGTAGATGTAGAGTTGTAGAGATGTAGAGAGTTGTAGATGTAGAGTTGTAGATGTAGAGATAGAGTTGTAGATGTAGAGTTGTAGATGTAGAGATATAGAGTTGTAGATGTAGAGTTGTAGATGCAGAGTTGTAGAGTTGTAGATGTAGAGATATAGAGTTGTAGATGTAGAGTTGTAGATGCAGAGTTGTAGATGCAGAGATGTAGATGCAGAGATGTAGATGCAGAGGTAGAGATGTAGAGTTGTAGAGAGTTGTAGATGTAGAGATGTAGAGAGTTGTAGATGTAGAGTTGTAGATGTAGAGAGTTGTAGATGTAGAGATGTAGATGTAGAGTTGTAGATGTAGAGATGTAGAGAGTTGTAGATGTAGAGATGTAGATGCAGAGATGTAGATGCAGAGTTGTAGAGAGTTGTAGATGTAGAGTTGTAGATGTAGAGATATAGAGTTGTAGATGTAGAGTTGTAGATGCAGAGTTGTAGAGTTGTAGATGTAGAGATGCAGAGTTGTAGATGCAGAGTTGTAGAGATGTAGATGTAGAGTTGTAGATGTAGAGATGTAGAGTTGTAGAGAGTTGTAGATGTAGAGAGTTGTAGATGTAGAGATGTAGAGAGTTGTAGATGTAGAGTTGTAGAGATTTGTAGATGTAGAGTTGTAGAGAGTTGTAGATGTAGAGTTGTAGATGCAGAGTTGTAGAGTTGTAGATGCAGAGTTGTAGAGTTGTAGATGTAGAGATGCAGAGTTGTAGATGTAGAGATGCAGAGTTGTAGAGTTGTAGATGCAGAGTTGTAGATGTAGAGATGTAGATGCAGAGTTGTAGATGCAGAGATGTAGATGCAGAGATGTAGATGCAGAGTTGTAGAGAGTTGTAGATGTAGAGTTGTAGAGATGTAGAGAGTTGTAGATGTAGAGTTGTAGATGTAGATATAGAGTTGTAGATGTAGAGTTGTAGATGTAGAGATATAGAGTTGTAGATGTAGAGTTGTAGATGCAGAGTTGTAGAGTTGTAGATGTAGAGATGTAGATCCAGAGTTGTAGAGATGTAGATGTAGAGTTGTAGATGCAGAGATGTAGATGCAGAGTTGTAGAGAGTTGTAGATGTAGAGTTGTAGATGTAGAGATAGAGTTGTAGATGTAGAGATATAGAGTTGTAGATGTAGAGTTGTAGATGCAGAGATGTAGATGCAGAGTTGTAGATGCAGAGATGTAGATGCAGAGATGTAGATGCAGAGTTGTAGAGAGTTGTAGAGTTGTAGATGTAGAGATGCAGAGTTGTAGAGTTGTAGATGTAGAGATGCAGAGTTGTAGATGCAGAGTTGTAGAGTTGTAGATGCAGAGTTGTAGATGCAGAGATGTAGATGCAGATATGTAGATGCAGAGATGTAGATGCAGAGTTGTAGAGATGTAGAGAGTTGTAGATGTAGAGTTGTAGATGTAGAGATAGAGTTGTAGATGTAGGGTTGTAGATGTAGAGATATAGAGTTGTAGATGTAGAGTTGTAGATGCAGAGTTGTAGAGTTGTAGATGCAGAGTTGTAGAGTTGTAGATGTAGAGATGCAGAGTTGTAGATGTAGAGATGCAGAGTTGTAGATGCAGAGTTGTAGAGTTGTAGATGCAGAGTTGTAGATGTAGAGATGTAGATGCAGAGTTGTAGATGCAGAGATGTAGATGCAGAGATGTAGACGCAGAGTTGTAGAGAGTTGTAGATGTAGAGTTGTAGAGATGTAGAGTTGTAGATGTAGAGATAGAGTTGTAGATGTAGAGTTGTAGATGTAGAGATATAGAGTTGTAGATGTAGAGTTGTAGATGCAGAGTTGTAGAGTTGTAGATGTAGAGATATAGAGTTGTAGATGTTGAGTTGTAGATGCAGAGTTGTAGAGTTGTAGATGCAGAGTTGTAGAGTTGTAGATGTAGAGATGAAGAGTTGTAGATGTAGAGATGCAGAGTTGTAGATGCAGAGTTGTAGAGTTGTAGATGCAGAGTTGTAGATGTAGAGATGTAGATAGAGAGTTGTAGATGCAGAGTTGTAGAGAGTTGTAGATGTAGAGTTGTAGATGTATAGATAGAGTTGTAGATGCAGAGTTGTAGATGCAGAGATGTAGATGCAGAGGTAGAGATGTAGAGTTGTAGAGAGTTGTAGATGTAGAGATGTAGAATTGTAGATGTAGAGATGTAGAGAGTTGTAGATGTAGAGTTGTAGATGTAGAGAGTTGTAGATGTAGAGATGTAGATGTAAAGTTGTAGATGTAGAGATGTAGAGAGTTGTAGATGTAGAGTTGTAGATGCAGAGTTGTAGAGAGTTGTAGATGTAGAGTTGTAGATGTAGAGATAGAGTTGTAGATGTAGAGATATAGAGTTGTAGATGTAGAGTTGTAGATGCAGAGTTGTAGAGTTGTAGATGTAGAGATGCAGAGTTGTAGATGCAGAGTTGTAGATGCAGAGTTGTAGATGCAGAGTTGTAGAGATGTAGATGTAGAGTTGTAGATGTAGATGCAGAGTTGTAGATGTAGAGATGTAGATAGAGAGTTGTAGATGTAGAGATGTAGAGTTGTAGAGAGTTGTAGATGTAGTGATGTAGAGAGTTGTAGATGTAGAGAGTTGTAGATGTAGAGATGTAGAGAGTTGTAGATGTAGAGTTGTAGAGAGTTGTAGATGTAGAGTTGTAGAGAGTTGTAGATGTAGAGTTGTAGATGTAGAGAGTTGTAGATGCAGAGAGTTGTAGATGTAGAGAGTTGTAGATGCAGAGATGTAGATGCAGAGTTGTAGATGCAGAGTTGTAGATGCAGAGATGTAGAGTTGTAGATGTAGAGTGTTGTAGATGTAGAGATAGAGTTGTAGATGTAGAGTTGTAGATGTAGAGATATAGAGTTGTAGATGTAGAGTTGTAGATGCAGAGTTGTAGAGTTGTAGATGTAGAGATGCAGAGTTGTAGATGTAGAGATGCAGAGTTGTAGATGCAGAGTTGTAGAGTTGTAGATGCAGAGTTGTAGATGTAGAGATGTAGATGCAGAGTTGTAGATGCAGAGATGTAGATGCAGAGATGTAGATGCAGAGTTGTAGAGAGTTGTAGATGTAGAGTTGTAGAGATGTAGAGAGTTGTAGATGTAGAGTTGTAGATGTAGAGATAGAGTTGTAGATGTATAGTTGTAGATGTAGAGATATAGAGTTGTAGATGTAGAGTTGTAGATGCAGAGTTGTAGAGTTGTAGATGTAGAGATATAGAGTTGTAGATGTAGAGTTGTAGATGCAGAGTTGTAGATGCAGAGATGTAGATGCAGAGATGTAGATGCAGAGGTAGAGATGTAGAGTTGTAGAGAGTTGTAGATGTAGAGATGTAGAGAGTTGTAGATGTAGAGTTGTAGATGTAGATAGTTGTAGATGTAGAAATGTAGATGTAGAGTTGTAGATGTAGAGATGTAGAGAGTTGTAGATGTAGAGATGTAGATGCAGAGATGTAGATGCAGAGTTGTAGAGAGTTGTAGATGTAGAGTTGTAGATGTAGAGATATAGAGTTGTAGATGTAGAGTTGTAGATGCAGAGTTGTAGAGTTGTAGATGTAGAGATGCAGAGTTGTAGATGCAGAGTTGTAGAGATGTAGATGTAGAGTTGTAGATGTAGATGCAGAGTTGTAGATGTAGAGATGTAGATAGAGAGTTGTAGATGTAGAGATGTAGAGTTGTAGATGTAGAGATGTAGAGTTGTAGAGAGTTGTAGATGTAGAGAGTTGTAGATGTAGAGATGTAGAGAGTTGTAGATGTAGAGTTGTAGAGATTTGTAGATGTAGAGTTGTAGAGAGTTGTAGATGTAGAGTTGTAGATGTAGAGAGTTGTAGATGCAGAGAGTTGTAGATGTAGAGAGTTGTAGATGCAGAGATGTAGATGCGGAGTTGTAGATGCAGAGTTGTAGATGTAGAGTTGTAGAGAGTTGTAGATGTAGAGTTGTAGATGTAGAGAGTTGTAGATGAAGAGAGTTGTAGATGTAGAGAGTTGTAGATGCAGAGATGTAGATGCAGAGTTGTAGATGCAGAGTTGTAGATGCAGAGATGTAGAGTTGTAGATGTAGAGTTGTAGATGTAGAGTGTTGTAGAGTTGTAGATGTAGAGAGTTGTAGATGTAGAGATGTAGATGCAGAGTTGTAGATGCAGAGTTGTAGAGATGTAGAGAGTTGTAGATGTAGAGATAGAGTTGTGGATGTAGAGTTGTAGATGTAGAGATATAGAGTTGTAGATGTAGAGTTGTAGAGATGTAGAGAGTTGTAGATGTAGAGTTGTAGATGTAGAGATAGAGTTGTAGATGTAGAGTTGTAGATGTAGAGATATAGAGTTGTAGATGTAGAGTTGTAGATGCAGAGTTGTAGAGTTGTAGATTTAGAGATGCAGAGTTGTAGATGTAGAGATGTAGATGCAGAGATGTAGATGCAGAGATGTAGATGCAGAGTTGTAGAGAGTTGTAGATGTAGAGATAGAGTTGTAGATGTAGATATATAGAGTTGTAGATGTAGAGTTGTAGATGCAGAGATGTAGATGCAGAGTTGTAGATGCAGAGATGTAGATGCAGAGATGTAGATGCAGAGTTGTAGAGAGTTGTAGATGTAGAGTTGTAGAGTTGTAGATGTAGAGATGCAGAGTTGTAGATGCAGAGTTGTAGAGTTGTAGATGCAGAGTTGTAGATGCAGAGATGTAGATGCAGAGATGTAGATGCAGAGATGTAGATGCAGAGTTGTAGAGATGTAGAGAGTTGTAGATGTAGAGTTGTAGATGTAGAGATAGAGTTGTAGATGTAGAGTTGTAGATGTAGAGATATAGAGTTGTAGATGTAGAGTTGTAGATGCAGAGTTGTAGAGTTGTAGATGTAGAGATATAGAGTTGTAGATGTAGAGTTGTAGATGCAGAGTTGTAGAGTTGTAGAAGTAGAGATGCAGAGTTGTCGATGTAGAGATGCAGAGTTGTAGATGCAGAGTTGTAGAGTTGTAGATGCAGAGTTGTAGATGTAGAGATGTAGATGCAGAGTTGTAGAGAGTTGTAGATGTAGAGTTGTAGATGTAGAGATAGAGTTGTAGATGCAGAGTTGTAGATGCAGAGATGTAGATGCAGAGGTAGAGATGTAGAGTTGTAGAGAGTTGTAGATGTAGAGATGTAGAGTTGTAGATGTAGAGATGTAGAGAGTTGTAGATGTAGAGTTGTAGATGTAGAGAGTTGTAGATGTAGAGATGTAGATGTAGAGTTGTAGATGTAGAGATGTAGAGAGTTGTAGATGTAGAGATGTAGATGCAGAGATGTAGATGCAGAGTTGTAGAGAGTTGTAGATGTAGAGTTGTAGATGTAGAGATAGAGTTGTAGATGTAGAGATATAGAGTTGTAGATGTAGAGTTGTAGATGCAGTGTTGTAGAGTTGTAGATGTAGAGATGCAAAGTTGTAGATGCAGAGTTGTAGATGCAGAGTTGTAGAGATGTAGATGTAGAGATGCAGAGTTGTAGATGCAGAGTTGTAGAGTTGTAGATGCAGAGTTGTAGATGCAGAGATGTAGATGCAGAGATGTAGATGCAGAGTTGTAGAGATGTAGAGAGTTGTAGATGTAGAGTTGTAGATGTAGAGATAGAGTTGTAGATGTAGAGTTGTAGATGTAGAGATATAGAGTTGTAGATGTAGAGTTGTAGATGCAGAGTTGTAGAGTTGTAGATGCAGAGTTGTAGAGTTGTAGATGTAGAGATGCAGAGTTGTAGATGTAGAGATGTAGATAGAGAGTTGTAGATGTAGAGATGTAGAGTTGTAGAGAGTTGTAGATGTAGAGAGTTGTAGATGTAGAGATGTAGAGAGTTGTAGATGTAGAGTTGTAGAGAGTTGTAGATGTAGAGTTGTAGATAGTTGTAGATGTAGAGTTGTAGATGTAGAGAGTTGTAGATGCAGAGAGTTGTAGATGTAGAGAGTTGTAGATGCAGAGATGTAGATGCAGAGTTGTAGTTGCAGAGTTGTAGATGTAGAGTTGTAGAGAGTTGTAGATGCAGAGATGTAGATGCAGAGTTGTAGATGCAGAGTTGTAGATGTAGAGTTGTAGAGAGTTGTAGATGTAGAGTTGTAGAGAGTTGTAGATGTAGAGTTGTAGATGTAGAGAGTTGTAGATGCAGAGAGTTGTAGATGTAGAGAGTTGTAGATGCAGAGATGTAGATGCAGAGTTGTAGATGCAGAGTTGTAGATGCAGAGATGTAGAGTTGTAGATGTAGAGTTGTAGATGTAGAGTGTTCTAGAGTTGTAGATGTAGAGAGTTGTAGATGTAGAGTTGTAGATGTAGAGAGTTGTAGATGCAGAGATGTAGATGCGGAGTTGTAGATGCAGAGTTGTAGATGTAGAGTTGTAGAGAGTTGTAGATGTAGAGTTGTAGATGTAGAGAGTTGTAGATGAAGAGAGTTGTAGATGTAGAGAGTTGTAGATGCAGAGATGTAGATGCAGAGTTGTAGATGCAGAGTTGTAGATGCAGAGATGTAGAGTTGTAGATGTAGAGTTGTAGATGTAGAGTGTTGTAGAGTTGTAGATGTAGAGAGTTGTAGATGTAGAGATGTAGATGCAGAGTTGTAGATGCAGAGTTGTAGAGATGTAGAGAGTTGTAGATGTAGAGATAGAGTTGTGGATGTAGAGTTGTAGATGTAGAGATATAGAGTTGTAGATGTAGAGTTGTAGAGATGTAGAGAGTTGTAGATGTAGAGTTGTAGATGTAGAGATAGAGTTGTAGATGTAGAGTTGTAGATGTAGAGATATAGAGTTGTAGATGTAGAGTTGTAGATGCAGAGTTGTAGAGTTGTAGATTTAGAGATGCAGAGTTGTAGATGTAGAGATGTAGATGCAGAGATGTAGATGCAGAGATGTAGATGCAGAGTTGTAGAGAGTTGTAGATGTAGAGATAGAGTTGTAGATGTAGATATATAGAGTTGTAGATGTAGAGTTGTAGATGCAGAGATGTAGATGCAGAGTTGTAGATGCAGAGATGTAGATGCAGAGATGTAGATGCAGAGTTGTAGAGAGTTGTAGATGTAGAGTTGTAGAGTTGTAGATGTAGAGATGCAGAGTTGTAGATGCAGAGTTGTAGAGTTGTAGATGCAGAGTTGTAGATGCAGAGATGTAGATGCAGAGATGTAGATGCAGAGATGTAGATGCAGAGTTGTAGAGATGTAGAGAGTTGTAGATGTAGAGTTGTAGATGTAGAGATAGAGTTGTAGATGTAGAGTTGTAGATGTAGAGATATAGAGTTGTAGATGTAGAGTTGTAGATGCAGAGTTGTAGAGTTGTAGATGTAGAGATATAGAGTTGTAGATGTAGAGTTGTAGATGCAGAGTTGTAGAGTTGTAGAAGTAGAGATGCAGAGTTGTCGATGTAGAGATGCAGAGTTGTAGATGCAGAGTTGTAGAGTTGTAGATGCAGAGTTGTAGATGTAGAGATGTAGATGCAGAGTTGTAGAGAGTTGTAGATGTAGAGTTGTAGATGTAGAGATAGAGTTGTAGATGCAGAGTTGTAGATGCAGAGATGTAGATGCAGAGGTAGAGATGTAGAGTTGTAGAGAGTTGTAGATGTAGAGATGTAGAGTTGTAGATGTAGAGATGTAGAGAGTTGTAGATGTAGAGTTGTAGATGTAGAGAGTTGTAGATGTAGAGATGTAGATGTAGAGTTGTAGATGTAGAGATGTAGAGAGTTGTAGATGTAGAGATGTAGATGCAGAGATGTAGATGCAGAGTTGTAGAGAGTTGTAGATGTAGAGTTGTAGATGTAGAGATAGAGTTGTAGATGTAGAGATATAGAGTTGTAGATGTAGAGTTGTAGATGCAGTGTTGTAGAGTTGTAGATGTAGAGATGCAAAGTTGTAGATGCAGAGTTGTAGATGCAGAGTTGTAGAGATGTAGATGTAGAGATGCAGAGTTGTAGATGCAGAGTTGTAGAGTTGTAGATGCAGAGTTGTAGATGCAGAGATGTAGATGCAGAGATGTAGATGCAGAGTTGTAGAGATGTAGAGAGTTGTAGATGTAGAGTTGTAGATGTAGAGATAGAGTTGTAGATGTAGAGTTGTAGATGTAGAGATATAGAGTTGTAGATGTAGAGTTGTAGATGCAGAGTTGTAGAGTTGTAGATGCAGAGTTGTAGAGTTGTAGATGTAGAGATGCAGAGTTGTAGATGTAGAGATGTAGATAGAGAGTTGTAGATGTAGAGATGTAGAGTTGTAGAGAGTTGTAGATGTAGAGAGTTGTAGATGTAGAGATGTAGAGAGTTGTAGATGTAGAGTTGTAGAGAGTTGTAGATGTAGAGTTGTAGATAGTTGTAGATGTAGAGTTGTAGATGTAGAGAGTTGTAGATGCAGAGAGTTGTAGATGTAGAGAGTTGTAGATGCAGAGATGTAGATGCAGAGTTGTAGTTGCAGAGTTGTAGATGTAGAGTTGTAGAGAGTTGTAGATGCAGAGATGTAGATGCAGAGTTGTAGATGCAGAGTTGTAGATGTAGAGTTGTAGAGAGTTGTAGATGTAGAGTTGTAGAGAGTTGTAGATGTAGAGTTGTAGATGTAGAGAGTTGTAGATGCAGAGAGTTGTAGATGTAGAGAGTTGTAGATGCAGAGATGTAGATGCAGAGTTGTAGATGCAGAGTTGTAGATGCAGAGATGTAGAGTTGTAGATGTAGAGTTGTAGATGTAGAGTGTTCTAGAGTTGTAGATGTAGAGAGTTGTAGATGTAGAGATGTAGATGCAGAGTTGTAGATGCAGAGTTGTAGATGCAGAGTTGTAGAGATGTAGAGAGTTGTAGATGTAGAGATAGAGTTGTAGATGTAGAGTTGTAGATGTAGAGATATAGAGTTGTAGATGTAGAGTTGTAGAGATGTAGAGAGTTGTAGATGTAGAGTTGTAGATGTAGAGTTGTAGAGATGTAGAGAGTTGTAGATGTAGAGTTGTAGATGTAGAGATAGAGTTGTAGATGTAGAGTTTTAGATGTAGAGATATAGAGTTGTAGATGTAGAGTTGTAGATGCAGAGTTGTAGAGTTGTAGATGTAGAGATGCAGAGTTGTAGATGTAGAGATGTAGATGCAGAGATGTAGATGCAGAGATGTAGATGCAGAGTTGTAGAGAGTTGTAGATGTAGAGTTGTAGATGTAGAGATAGAGTTGTAGATGTAGAGATATAGAGTTGTAGATGTAGAGTTGTAGATGCAGAGATGTAGATGCAGAGTTGTAGATGCAGAGATGTAGATGCAGAGATGTAGATGCAGAGTTGTAGAGAGTTGTAGATGTAGAGTTGTAGAGTTGTAGATGTGGAGATGCAGAGTTGTAGATGCAGAGTTGTAGAGTTGTAGATGCAGAGTTGTAGATGCAGAGTTGTAGAGTTGTAGATGTAGAGATGCAGAGTTGTAGATGCAGAGTTGTAGAGTTGTAGATGCAGAGTTGTAGATGCAGAGATGTAGATGCAGAGATGTAGATGCAGAGTTGTAGAGATGTAGAGAGTTGTAGATGTAGAGTTGTAGATGTAGAGATAGAGTTGTAGATGTAGAGTTGTAGATGTAGAGATATAGAGTTGTAGATGTAGAGTTGTAGATGCAGAGTTGTAGAGTTGTAGATGCAGAGTTGTAGAGTTGTAGATGTAGAGATGCAGAGTTGTAGATGTAGAGATGCAGAGTTGTAGATGCAGAGTTGTAGAGTTGTAGATGCAGAGTTGTAGATGTAGAGATGTAGATGCAGAGTTGTAGATGCAGAGATGTAGATGCAGAGATGTAGATGCAGAGTTGTAGATGTAGAGTTGTAGAGATGTAGAGAGTTGTAGATGTAGAGTTGTAGATGTAGAGATAGAGTTGTAGATGTAGAGTTGTAGATGTAGAGATATAGAGTTGTAGATGTAGAGTTGTAGATGCAGAGTTGTAGAGTTGTAGATGTAGAGATGCAGAGTTGTAGATGTAGAGATGTAGATGCAGAGATGTAGATGCAGAGTTGTAGAGAGTTCTAGATGTAGAGTTGTAGATGTAGAGATATAGAGTTGTAGATGTAGAGTTGTAGATGCAGAGTTGTAGATGCAGAGATGTAGATGCAGAGATGTAGATGCAGAGTTGTAGAGATGTAGAGAGTTGTAGATGTAGAGTTGTAGATGTAGAGATAGAGTTGTAGATGTAGAGTTGTAGATGTAGAGATATAGAGTTGTAGATGTAGAGTTGTAGATGCAGAGTTGTAGAGTTGTAGATGCAGAGTTGTAGAGTTGTAGATGTAGAGATGCAGAGTTGTAGATGTAGAGATGTAGATAGAGAGTTGTAGATGTAGAGATGTAGAGTTGTAGAGAGTTGTAGATGTAGAGAGTTGTAGATGTAGAGATGTAGAGAGTTGTAGATGTAGAGTTGTAGAGAGTTGTAGATGTAGAGTTGTAGATAGTTGTAGATGTAGAGTTGTAGATGTAGAGAGTTGTAGATGCAGAGAGTTGTAGATGTAGAGAGTTGTAGATGCAGAGATGTAGATGCAGAGTTGTAGATGCAGAGTTGTAGATGTAGAGTTGTAGAGAGTTGTAGATGCAGAGATGTAGATGCAGAGTTGTAGATGCAGAGTTGTAGATGTAGAGTTGTAGAGAGTTGTAGATGTAGAGTTGTAGAGAGTTGTGGATGTAGAGTTGTAGATGTAGAGAGTTGTAGATGCAGAGAGTTGTAGATGTAGAGAGTTGTAGATGCAGAGATGTAGATGCAGAGTTGTAGATGCAGAGTTGTAGATGCAGAGATGTAGAGTTGTAGATGTAGAGTTGTAGATGTAGAGTGTTCTAGAGTTGTAGATGTAGAGAGTTGTAGATGTAGAGATGTAGATGCAGAGTTGTAGATGCAGAGTTGTAGATGCAGAGTTGTAGAGATGTAGAGAGTTGTAGATGTAGAGATAGAGTTGTAGATGTAGAGTTGTAGATGTAGAGATATAGAGTTGTAGATGTAGAGTTGTAGAGATGTAGAGAGTTGTAGATGTAGAGTTGTAGATGTAGAGTTGTAGAGATGTAGAGAGTTGTAGATGTAGAGTTGTAGATGTAGAGATATAGAGTTGTAGATGTAGAGTTGTAGATGCAGAGTTGTAGAGTTGTAGATGTAGAGATGCAGAGTTGTAGATGTAGAGATGTAGATGCAGAGATGTAGATGCAGAGATGTAGATGCAGAGTTGTAGAGAGTTGTAGATGTAGAGTTGTAGATGTAGAGATAGAGTTGTAGATGTAGAGATATAGAGTTGTAGATGTAGAGTTGTAGATGCAGAGATGTAGATGCAGAGTTGTAGATGCAGAGATGTAGATGCAGAGATGTAGATGCAGAGTTGTAGAGAGTTGTAGATGTAGAGTTGTAGAGTTGTAGATGTGGAGATGCAGAGTTGTAGATGCAGAGTTGTAGAGTTGTAGATGCAGAGTTGTAGATGCAGAGTTGTAGAGTTGTAGATGTAGAGATGCAGAGTTGTAGATGCAGAGTTGTAGAGTTGTAGATGCAGAGTTGTAGATGCAGAGATGTAGATGCAGAGATGTAGATGCAGAGTTGTAGAGATGTAGAGAGTTGTAGATGTAGAGTTGTAGATGTAGAGATAGAGTTGTAGATGTAGAGTTGTAGATGTAGAGATATAGAGTTGTAGATGCAGAGTTGTAGAGTTGTAGATGCAGAGTTGTAGAGATGTAGATGCAGAGATGTAGATGCAGAGTTGTAGAGAGTTCTAGATGTAGAGTTGTAGATGTAGAGATATAGAGTTGTAGATGTAGAGTTGTAGATGCAGAGATGTAGATGCAGAGTTGTAGATGCAGAGATGTAGATGCAGAGTTGTAGAGAGTTGTAGATGTAGAGTTGTAGAGTTGTAGATGTAGAGATGCAGAGTTGTAGATGCAGAGTTGTAGAGTTGTAGATGCAGAGTTGTAGATGCAGAGTTGTAGAGTTGTAGATGTAGAGATGCAGAGTTGTAGATGCAGAGTTGTAGAGTTGTAGATGCAGAGTTGTAGAGTTGTAGATGCAGAGTTGTAGATGCAGAGTTGTAGAGTTGTAGATGTAGAGATGCAGAGTTGTAGATGCAGAGTTGTAGAGTTGTAGATGCAGAGTTGTAGATGCAGAGATGTAGATGCAGAGATGTAGATGCAGAGTTGTAGAGATGTAGAGAGTTGTAGATGTAGAGTTGTAGATGTAGAGATAGAGTTGTAGATGTAGAGTTGTAGATGTAGAGATATAGAGTTGTAGATGTAGAGTTGTAGATGCAGAGTTGTAGAGTTGTAGATGCAGAGTTGTAGAGTTGTAGATGTAGAGATGCAGAGTTGTAGATGTAGAGATGCAGAGTTGTAGAGTTGTAGATGCAGAGTTGTAGATGTAGAGATGTAGATGCAGAGTTGTAGATGCAGAGATGTAGATGCAGAGATGTAGATGCAGAGTTGTAGAGAGTTGTAGATGTAGAGTTGTAGATGTAGAGATAGAGTTGTAGATGTAGAGATATAGAGTTGTAGATGTAGAGTTGTAGATGCAGAGATGTAGATGCAGAGTTGTAGATGCAGAGATGTAGATGCAGAGATGTAGATGCAGAGTTGTAGAGAGTTGTAGATGTAGAGTTGCAGAGTTGTAGATGTAGAGATGCAGAGTTGTAGATGCAGAGTTGTAGAGTTGTAGATGCAGAGTTGTAGATGCAGAGTTGTAGAGTTGTAGATGTAGAAATGCAGAGTTGTAGATGCAGAGTTGTAGAGTTGTAGATGCAGAGTTGTAGATGCAGAGATGTAGATGCAGAGATGTAGATGCAGAGTTGTAGAGATGTAGAGAGTTGTAGATGTAGAGTTGTAGATGTAGAGATAGAGTTGTAGATGTAGAGTTGTAGATGTAGAGATATAGAGTTGTAGATGTAGAGTTGTAGATGCAGAGTTGTAAAGTTGTAGATGCAGAGTTGTAGATGTAGAGATGCAGAGTTGTAGATGTAGAGATGCAGAGTTGTAGATGCAGAGTTGTAGAGTTGTAGATGCAGAGTTGTAGATGTAGAGATGTAGATGCAGAGATGTAGATGCAGAGATGTAGATGCAGAGTTGTAGATGTAGAGTTGTAGAGATGTAGAGAGTTGTAGATGTAGAGTTGTAGATGTAGAGATAGAGTTGTAGATGTAGAGTTGTAGATGTAGAGATATAGAGTTGTAGATGTAGAGTTGTAGATGCAGAGTTGTAGAGTTGTAGATGTAGAGATGCAGAGTTGTAGATGTAGAGATGTAGATGCAGAGATGTAGATGCAGAGTTGTAGAGAGTTGTAGATGTAGAGTTGTAGATGTAGAGATATAGAGTTGTAGATGTAGAGTTGTAGATGCAGAGATGTAGATGCAGAGTTGTAGAGAGTTGTAGATGTAGAGTTGTAGAGTTGTAGATGTAGAGATGCAGAGTTGTAGATGCAGAGTTGTAGAGTTGTAGATGCAGAGTTGTAGATGCAGAGTTGTAGAGTTGTAGATGTAGAGATGTAGAGTTGTAGATGCAGAGATGTAGATGCAGAGATGTAGATGCAGAGTTGTAGAGATGTAGAGAGTTGTAGATGTAGAGTTGTAGATGTAGAGATAGAGTTGTAGATGTAGAGTTGTAGATGTAGAGATATAGAGTTGTAGATGTAGAGTTGTAGATGCAGAGTTGTAGAGTTGTAGATGCAGAGTTGTAGAGTTGTAGATGTAGAGATGCAGAGTTGTAGATGCAGAGTTGTAGAGTTGTAGATGCAGAGTTGTAGATGTAGAGATGTAGATGCAGAGTTGTAGATGCAGAGATGTAGATGCAGAGATGTAGATGCAGAGTTGTAGAGAGTTGTAGATGTAGAGTTGTAGAGTTGTAGATGCAGAGTTGTAGATGTAGAGATGTAGATGCAGAGTTGTAGAGAGTTGTAGATGTAGAGTTGTAGATGTAGAGATAGAGTTGTAGATGCAGAGTTGTAGATGCAGAGATGTAGATGCAGAGTTGTAGAGAGTTGTAGATGTAGAGATAGAGTTGTAGATGTAGAGATATAGAGTTGTAGATGTAGAGTTGTAGATGCAGAGTTGTAGAGTTGTAGATGCAGAGTTGTAGATGTAGATGTAGATGTAGAGTTGTAGATGCAGAGTTGTAGATGTAGAGATGTAGATAGGGAGTTGTAGATGTAGAGATGTAGAGTTGTAGAGAGTTGTAGATGTAGTGATGTAGAGAGTTGTAGATGTAGAGTTGTAGAGAGTTGTAGATGTAGAGTTGTAGATGTAGAGAGTTGTAGATGCAGAGAGTTGTAGATGTAGAGAGTTGTAGATGCAGAGATGTAGATGCAGAGTTGTAGATGCAGAGTTGTAGATGCAGAGATGTAGAGTTGTAGATGTAGAGTTGTAGATGTAGAGTGTTGTAGAGTTGTAGATGTAGAGATGTAGATGCAGAGTTGTAGATGCAGAGTTGTAGATGCAGAGTTGTAGAGATGTAGAGAGTTGTAGATGTAGAGTTGTAGATGTAGAGATATAGAGTTGTAGATGTAGAGTTGTAGATGCAGAGTTGTAGAGTTGTAGAAGTAGAGATGCAGAGTTGTCGACGTAGAGATGCAGAGTTGTAGATGCAGAGTTGTAGAGTTGTAGATGCAGAGTTGTAGATGTAGAGATGTAGATGCAGAGTTGTAGAGAGTTGTAGATGTAGAGTTGTAGATGTAGAGATAGAGTTGTAGATGCAGAGTTGTAGATGCAGAGATGTAGATGCAGAGATGTAGATGCAGAGGTAGAGATGTAGAGTTGTAGAGAGTTGTAGATGTAGAGATGTAGAGTTGTAGATGTAGAGATGTAGAGAGTTGTAGATGTAGAGTTGTAGATGTAGAGAGTTGTAGATGTAGAGATGTAGATGTAGAGTTGTAGATGTAGAGATGTAGAGAGTTGTAGATGTAGAGATGTAGATGCAGAGATGTCGATGCAGAGTTGTAGAGAGTTGTAGATGTAGAGTTGTAGATGTAGAGATAGAGTTGTAGATGTAGAGATATATAGTTGTAGATGTAGAGTTGTAGATGCAGTGTTGTAGAGTTGTAGATGTAGAGATGCAGAGTTGTAGATGCAGAGTTGTAGATGCAGAGTTGTAGAGAGTTGTAGATGTAGAGTTGTAGATGTAGAGATAGAGTTGTAGATGTAGAGATATAGAGTTGTAGATGTAGAGTTGTAGATGCAGTGTTGTAGAGTTGTAGATGTAGAGATGCAGAGTTGTAGATGCAGAGTTGTAGAGTTGTAGATGCAGAGTTGTAGATGCAGAGATGTAGATGCAGAGATGTAGATGCAGAGTTGTAGAGATGTAGAGAGTTGTAGATGTAGAGTTGTAGATGTAGAGATAGAGTTGTAGATGTAGAGTTGTAGATGTAGAGATATAGAGTTGTAGATGTAGAGTTGTAGATGCAG
The DNA here is from genome assembly GCF_964276395.1 of Gasterosteus aculeatus. Lineage (NCBI taxonomy): Eukaryota > Metazoa > Chordata > Actinopteri > Perciformes > Gasterosteidae > Gasterosteus > Gasterosteus aculeatus. The sequence continues at coordinate 1,232,951 of NW_027554881.1, read as the reverse complement.
AGTTGTAGAGTTGTAGATGTAGAGATGCAGAGTTGTAGATGTAGAGATGTAGATGCAGAGATGTAGATGCAGAGTTGTAGAGAGTTGTAGATGTAGAGTTGTAGATGTAGAGATATAGAGTTGTAGATGTAGAGTTGTAGATGCAGAGATGTAGATGCAGAGTTGTAGAGAGTTGTAGATGTAGAGTTGTAGATGTAGAGATGCAGAGTTGTAGATTCAGAGTTGTAGAGTTGTAGATGCAGAGTTGTAGATGCAGAGTTGTAGAGTTGTAGATGTAGAGATGTAGAGTTGTAGATGCAGAGATGTAGATGCAGAGATGTAGATGCAGAGTTGTAGAGATGTAGAGAGTTGTAGATGTAGAGTTGTAGATGTAGAGATAGAGTTGTAGATGTAGAGTTGTAGATGTAGAGATATAGAGTTGTAGATGTAGAGTTGTAGATGCAGAGTTGTAGAGTTGTAGATGCAGAGTTGTAGAGTTGTAGATGTAGAGATGCAGAGTTGTAGATGTAGAGTTGTAGATGCAGAGTTGTAGAGTTGTAGATGCAGAGTTGTAGATGTAGATGTAGATGTAGAGTTGTAGATGCAGAGTTGTAGATGTAGAGATGTAGATAGGGAGTTGTAGATGTAGAGATGTAGAGTTGTAGAGAGTTGTAGATGTAGTGATGTAGAGAGTTGTAGATGTAGAGTTGTAGAGAGTTGTAGATGTAGAGTTGTAGATGTAGAGAGTTGTAGATGCAGAGAGTTGTAGATGTAGAGAGTTGTAGATGCAGAGATGTAGATGCAGAGTTGTAGATGCAGAGTTGTAGATGCAGAGATGTAGAGTTGTAGATGTAGAGTTGTAGATGTAGAGTGTTGTAGAGTTGTAGATGTAGAGATGTAGATGCAGAGTTGTAGATGCAGAGTTGTAGATGCAGAGTTGTAGAGATGTAGAGAGTTGTAGATGTAGAGTTGTAGATGTAGAGATATAGAGTTGTAGATGTAGAGTTGTAGATGCAGAGTTGTAGAGTTGTAGAAGTAGAGATGCAGAGTTGTCGACGTAGAGATGCAGAGTTGTAGATGCAGAGTTGTAGAGTTGTAGATGCAGAGTTGTAGATGTAGAGATGTAGATGCAGAGTTGTAGAGAGTTGTAGATGTAGAGTTGTAGATGTAGAGATAGAGTTGTAGATGCAGAGTTGTAGATGCAGAGATGTAGATGCAGAGATGTAGATGCAGAGGTAGAGATGTAGAGTTGTAGAGAGTTGTAGATGTAGAGATGTAGAGTTGTAGATGTAGAGATGTAGAGAGTTGTAGATGTAGAGTTGTAGATGTAGAGAGTTGTAGATGTAGAGATGTAGATGTAGAGTTGTAGATGTAGAGATGTAGAGAGTTGTAGATGTAGAGATGTAGATGCAGAGATGTCGATGCAGAGTTGTAGAGAGTTGTAGATGTAGAGTTGTAGATGTAGAGATAGAGTTGTAGATGTAGAGATATATAGTTGTAGATGTAGAGTTGTAGATGCAGTGTTGTAGAGTTGTAGATGTAGAGATGCAGAGTTGTAGATGCAGAGTTGTAGATGCAGAGTTGTAGAGAGTTGTAGATGTAGAGTTGTAGATGTAGAGATAGAGTTGTAGATGTAGAGATATAGAGTTGTAGATGTAGAGTTGTAGATGCAGTGTTGTAGAGTTGTAGATGTAGAGATGCAGAGTTGTAGATGCAGAGTTGTAGATGCAGAGATGTAGATGCAGAGATGTAGATGCAGAGTTGTAGAGATGTAGAGAGTTGTAGATGTAGAGTTGTAGATGTAGAGATAGAGTTGTAGATGTAGAGTTGTAGATGTAGAGATATAGAGTTGTAGATGTAGAGTTGTAGATGCAGAGTTGTAGAGTTGTAGATGTAGAGATGCAGAGTTGTAGATGTAGAGATGTAGATGCAGAGATGTAGATGCAGAGTTGTAGAGAGTTGTAGATGTAGAGTTGTAGATGTAGAGATATAGAGTTGTAGATGTAGAGTTGTAGATGCAGAGATGTAGATGCAGAGTTGTAGAGAGTTGTAGATGTAGAGTTGTAGATGTAGAGATGCAGAGTTGTAGATGCAGAGTTGTAGAGTTGTAGATGCAGAGTTGTAGATGCAGAGTTGTAGAGTTGTAGATGTAGAGATGTAGAGTTGTAGATGCAGAGATGTAGATGCAGAGATGTAGATGCAGAGTTGTAGAGATGTAGAGAGTTGTAGATGTAGAGTTGTAGATGTAGAGATAGAGTTGTAGATGTAGAGTTGTAGATGTAGAGATATAGAGTTGTAGATGTAGAGTTGTAGATGCAGAGTTGTAGAGTTGTAGATGCAGAGTTGTAGAGTTGTAGATGTAGAGATGCAGAGTTGTAGATGCAGAGTTGTAGAGTTGTAGATGCAGAGTTGTAGATGTAGAGATGTAGATGCAGAGTTGTAGATGCAGAGATGTAGATGCAGAGATGTAGATGCAGAGTTGTAGAGAGTTGTAGATGTAGAGTTGTAGAGTTGTAGATGCAGAGTTGTAGATGTAGAGATGTAGATGCAGAGTTGTAGAGAGTTGTAGATGTAGAGTTGTAGATGTAGAGATAGAGTTGTAGATGCAGAGTTGTAGATGCAGAGATGTAGATGCAGAGTTGTAGAGAGTTGTAGATGTAGAGATAGAGTTGTAGATGTAGAGATATAGAGTTGTAGATGTAGAGTTGTAGATGCAGAGTTGTAGAGTTGTAGATGCAGAGTTGTAGATGCAGAGTTGTAGATGCAGAGTTGTAGATGTAGATGTAGATGTAGAGTTGTAGATGCAGAGTTGTAGATGTAGAGATGTAGATAGGGAGTTGTAGATGTAGAGATGTAGAGTTGTAGAGAGTTGTAGATGTAGTGATGTAGAGAGTTGTAGATGTAGAGATGTAGAGAGTTGTAGATGTAGAGTTGTAGAGAGTTGTAGATGTAGAGTTGTAGATGTAGAGAGTTGTAGATGCAGAGAGTTGTAGATGTAGAGAGTTGTAGATGCAGAGATGTAGATGCAGAGTTGTAGATGCAGAGTTGTAGATGCAGAGATGTAGAGTTGTAGATGTAGAGTTGTAGATGTAGAGTGTTGTAGAGTTGTAGATGTAGAGATGTAGATGCAGAGTTGTAGATGCAGAGTTGTAGAGATGTAGAGAGTTGTAGATGTAGAGTTGTAGATGTAGAGATATAGAGTTGTAGATGTAGAGTTGTAGATGCAGAGTTGTAGAGTTGTAGAAGTAGAGATGCAGAGTTGTCGATGTAGAGATGCAGAGTTGTAGATGCAGAGTTGTAGAGTTGTAGATGCAGAGTTGTAGATGTAGAGATGTAGATGCAGAGTTGTAGAGAGTTGTAGATGTAGAGTTGTAGATGTAGAGATAGAGTTGTAGATGCAGAGTTGTAGATGCAGAGATGTAGATGCAGAGGTAGAGATGTAGAGTTGTAGAGAGTTGTAGATGTAGAGATGTAGAGTTGTAGATGTAGAGATGTAGAGAGTTGTAGATGTAGAGTTGTAGATGTAGAGAGTTGTAGATGTAGAGATGTAGATGTAGAGTTGTAGATGTAGAGATGTAGAGAGTTGTAGATGTAGAGATGTAGATGCAGAGATGTAGATGCAGAGTTGTAGAGAGTTGTAGATGTAGAGTTGTAGATGTAGAGATAGAGTTGTAGATGTAGAGATATAGAGTTGTAGATGTAGAGTTGTAGATGCAGTGTTGTAGAGTTGTAGATGTAGAGATGCAGAGTTGTAGATGCAGAGTTGTAGAGATGTAGATGTAGAGTTGTAGATGTAGAGTTGTAGAGAGTTGTAGATGTAGAGTTGTAGATGTAGAGATAGAGTTGTAGATGTAGAGATATAGAGTTGTAGATGTAGAGTTGTAGATGCAGTGTTGTAGAGTTGTAGATGTAGAGATGCAGAGTTGTAGATGCAGAGTTGTAGAGTTGTAGATGCAGAGTTGTAGATGCAGAGATGTAGATGCAGAGATGTAGATGCAGAGTTGTAGAGATGTAGAGAGTTGTAGATGTAGAGTTGTAGATGTAGAGATAGAGTTGTAGATGTAGAGTTGTAGATGTAGAGATATAGAGTTGTAGATGTAGAGTTGTAGATGCAGAGTTGTAGAGTTGTAGATGTAGAGATGCAGAGTTGTAGATGTAGAGATGTAGATGCAGAGATGTAGATGCAGAGTTGTAGAGAGTTGTAGATGTAGAGTTGTAGATGTAGAGATATAGAGTTGTAGATGTAGAGTTGTAGATGCAGAGATGTAGATGCAGAGTTGTAGAGAGTTGTAGATGCAGAGATGTAGATGCAGAGATGTAGATGCAGAGTTGTAGAGATGTAGAGAGTTGTAGATGTAGAGTTGTAGATGTAGAGATAGAGTTGTAGATGTAGAGTTGTAGATGTAGAGATATAGAGTTGTAGATGTAGAGTTGTAGATGCAGAGTTGTAGAGTTGTAGATGCAGAGTTGTAGAGTTGTAGATGTAGAGATGCAGAGTTGTAGATGCAGAGTTGTAGAGTTGTAGATGCAGAGTTGTAGATGTAGAGATGTAGATGCAGAGTTGTAGATGCAGAGATGTAGATGCAGAGATGTAGATGCAGAGTTGTAGAGAGTTGTAGATGTAGAGTTGTAGAGTTGTAGATGCAGAGTTGTAGATGTAGAGATGTAGATGCAGAGTTGTAGAGAGTTGTAGATGTAGAGTTGTAGATGTAGAGATAGAGTTGTAGATGCAGAGTTGTAGATGCAGAGATGTAGATGCAGAGTTGTAGAGAGTTGTAGATGTAGAGATAGAGTTGTAGATGTAGAGATATAGAGTTGTAGATGTAGAGTTGTAGATGCAGAGTTGTAGAGTTGTAGATGCAGAGTTGTAGATGCAGAGTTGTAGATGCAGAGTTGTAGATGTAGATGTAGATGTAGAGTTGTAGATGCAGAGTTGTAGATGTAGAGATGTAGATAGGGAGTTGTAGATGTAGAGTTGTAGAGAGTTGTAGATGTAGTGATGTAGAGAGTTGTAGATGTAGAGATGTAGAGAGTTGTAGATGTAGAGTTGTAGAGAGTTGTAGATGTAGAGTTGTAGATGTAGAGAGTTGTAGATGCAGAGAGTTGTAGATGTAGAGAGTTGTAGATGCAGAGATGTAGATGCAGAGTTGTAGATGCAGAGTTGTAGATGCAGAGATGTAGAGTTGTAGATGTAGAGTTGTAGATGTAGAGTGTTGTAGAGTTGTAGATGTAGAGATGTAGATGCAGAGTTGTAGAGATGTAGAGAGTTGTAGATGTAGAGTTGTAGATGTAGAGATATAGAGTTGTAGATGTAGAGTTGTAGATGCAGAGTTGTAGAGTTGTAGAAGTAGAGATGCAGAGTTGTCGATGTAGAGATGCAGAGTTGTAGATGCAGAGTTGTAGAGTTGTAGATGCAGAGTTGTAGATGTAGAGATGTAGATGCAGAGTTGTAGAGAGTTGTAGATGTAGAGTTGTAGATGTAGAGATAGAGTTGTAGATGCAGAGTTGTAGATGCAGAGATGTAGATGCAGAGATGTAGATGCAGAGGTAGAGATGTAGAGTTGTAGAGAGTTGTAGATGTAGAGATGTAGAGTTGTAGATGTAGAGATGTAGAGAGTTGTAGATGTAGAGTTGTAGATGTAGAGAGTTGTAGATGTAGAGATGTAGATGTAGAGTTGTAGATGTAGAGATGTAGAGAGTTGTAGATGTAGAGATGTAGATGCAGAGATGTAGATGCAGAGTTGTAGAGAGTTGTAGATGTAGAGTTGTAGATGTAGAGATAGAGTTGTAGATGTAGAGATATAGAGTTGTAGATGTAGAGTTGTAGATGCAGTGTTATAGAGTTGTAGATGTAGAGATGCAGAGTTGTAGATGCAGAGTTGTAGATGCAGAGTTGTAGATGCAGAGTTGTAGAGAGTTGTAGATGTAGAGTTGTAGATGTAGAGATAGAGTTGTAGATGTAGAGATATAGAGTTGTAGATGTAGAGTTGTAGATGCAGTGTTGTAGAGTTGTAGATGTAGAGATGCAGAGTTGTAGATGCAGAGTTGTAGAGTTGTAGATGCAGAGTTGTAGATGCAGAGATGTAGATGCAGAGATGTAGATGCAGAGTTGTAGAGATGTAGAGAGTTGTAGATGTAGAGTTGTAGATGTAGAGATAGAGTTGTAGATGTAGAGTTGTAGATGTAGAGATATAGAGTTGTAGATGTAGAGTTGTAGATGCAGAGTTGTAGAGTTGTAGATGCAGAGTTGTAGAGTTTTAGATGTAGAGATGCAGAGTTGTAGATGTAGAGATGTAGATAGAGAGTTGTAGATGTAGAGATGTAGAGTTGTAGATGTAGAGATGTAGAGTTGTAGAGAGTTGTAGATGTAGAGAGTTGTAGATGTAGAGATGTAGAGAGTTGTAGATGTAGAGTTGTAGAGAGTTGTAGATGTAGAGTTGTAGATAGTTGTAGATGTAGAGTTGTAGATGTAGAGAGTTGTAGATGCAGAGTTGTAGAGTTGTAGATGCAGAGTTGTAGAGTTGTAGATGTAGAGATGCAGAGTTGTAGATGTAGAGATGTAGATAGAGAGTTGTAGATCTGGAGATGTAGAGTTGTAGATGTAGAGATGTAGAGTTGTAGAGAGTTGTAGATGTAGAGAGTTGTAGATGTAGAGATGTAGAGAGTTGTAGATGTAGAGTTGTAGAGAGTTGTAGATGTAGAGTTGTAGATAGTTGTAGATGTAGAGTTGTAGATGTAGAGAGTTGTAGATGCAGAGAGTTGTAGATGTAGAGAGTTGTAGATGCAGAGATGTAGATGCAGAGTTGTAGATGCAGAGTTGTAGATGTAGAGTTGTAGAGAGTTGTAGATGCAGAGATGTAGATGCAGAGTTGTAGATGCAGAGTTTTAGATGTAGAGTTGTAGAGAGTTGTAGATGTAGAGTTGTAGAGAGTTGTAGATGTAGAGTTGTAGATGTAGAGAGTTGTAGATGCAGAGAGTTGTAGATATAGAGAGTTGTAGATGCAGAGATGTAGATGCAGAGTTGTAGATGCAGAGTTGTAGATGCAGAGATGTAGAGTTGTAGATGTAGAGTTGTAGATGTAGAGTGTTCTAGAGTTGTAGATGTAGAGAGTTGTAGATGTAGAGATGTAGATGCAGAGTTGTAGATGCAGAGTTGTAGATGCAGAGTTGTAGAGATGTAGAGAGATGTAGATGTAGAGATAGAGTTGTAGATGTAGAGTTGTAGATGTAGAGATATAGAGTTGTAGATGTAGAGTTGTAGAGATGTAGAGAGTTGTAGATGTAGAGTTGTAGATGTAGAGTTGTAGAGATGTAGAGAGTTGTAGATGTAGAGTTGTAGATGTAGAGATAGAGTTGTAGATGTAGAGTTGTAGATGTAGAGATATAGAGTTGTAGATGTAGAGTTGTAGACGCAGAGTTGTAGAGTTGTAGATGTAGAGATGCAGAGTTGTAGATGTAGAGATGTAGATGCAGAGATGTAGATGCAGAGATGTAGATGCAGAGTTGTAGAGAGTTGTAGATGTAGAGTTGTAGATGTAGAGATAGAGTTGTAGATGTAGAGATATAGAGTTGTAGATGTAGAGTTGTAGATGCAGAGATGTAGATGCAGAGTTGTAGATGCAGAGATGTAGATGCAGAGATGTAGATGCAGAGTTGTAGAGAGTTGTAGATGTAGAGTTGTAGAGTTGTAGATGTAGAGATGCAGAGTTGTAGATGCAGAGTTGTAGAGTTGTAGATGCAGAGTTGTAGATGCAGAGTTGTAGAGTTGTAGATGTAGAGATGCAGAGTTGTAGATGCAGAGTTGTAGATGCAGAGATGTAGATGCAGAGATGTAGATGCAGAGTTGTAGAGATGTAGAGAGTTGTAGATGTAGAGTTGTAGATGTAGAGATAGAGTTGTAGATGTAGAGTTGTAGATGTAGAGATATAGAGTTGTAGATGTAGAGTTGTAGATGCAGAGTTGTAGAGTTGTAGATGCAGAGTTGTAGAGTTGTAGATGTAGAGATGCAGAGTTGTAGATGTAGAGATGCAGAGTTGTAGATGCAGAGTTGTAGAGTTGTAGATGCAGAGTTGTAGATGTAGAGATGTAGATGCAGAGTTGTAGATGCAGAGATGTAGATGCAGAGATGTAGATGCAGAGTTGTAGATGTAGAGTTGTAGAGATGTAGAGAGTTGTAGATGTAGAGTTGTAGATGTAGAGATAGAGTTGTAGATGTAGAGTTGTAGATGTAGAGATATAGAGTTGTAGATGTAGAGTTGTAGATGCAGAGTTGTAGAGTTGTAGATGTAGAGATGCAGAGTTGTAGATGTAGAGATGTAGATGCAGAGATGTAGATGCAGAGTTGTAGAGAGTTCTAGATGTAGAGTTGTAGATGTAGAGATATAGAGTTGTAGATGTAGAGTTGTAGATGCAGAGATGTAGATGCAGAGTTGTAGATGCAGAGATGTAGATGCAGAGTTGTAGAGAGTTGTAGATGTAGAGTTGTAGAGTTGTAGATGTAGAGATGCAGAGTTGTAGATGCAGAGTTGTAGAGTTGTAGATGCAGAGTTGTAGATGCAGAGTTGTAGAGTTGTAGATGTAGAGATGCAGAGTTGTAGATGCAGAGTTGTAGAGTTGTAGATGCAGAGTTGTAGATGCAGAGATGTAGATGCAGAGATGTAGATGCAGAGATGTAGATGCAGAGTTGTAGAGATGTAGAGAGTTGTAGATGTAGAGTTGTAGATGTAGAGATAGAGTTGTAGATGTAGAGTTGTAGATGTAGAGATATAGAGTTGTAGATGTAGAGTTGTAGATGCAGAGTTGTAGAGTTGTAGATGCAGAGTTGTAGAGTTGTAGATGTAGAGATGCAGAGTTGTAGATGTAGAGATGCAGAGTTGTAGAGTTGTAGATGCAGAGTTGTAGATGTAGAGATGTAGATGCAGAGTTGTAGATGCAGAGATGTAGATGCAGAGATGTAGATGCAGAGTTGTAGAGAGTTGTAGATGTAGAGTTGTAGATGTAGAGATAGAGTTGTAGATGTAGAGATATAGAGTTGTAGATGTAGAGTTGTAGATGCAGAGATGTAGATGCAGAGTTGTAGATGCAGAGATGTAGATGCAGAGATGTAGATGCAGAGTTGTAGAGAGTTGTAGATGTAGAGTTGTAGAGTTGTAGATGCAGAGTTGTAGATGCAGAGTTGTAGAGTTGTAGATGTAGAAATGCAGAGTTGTAGATGCAGAGTTGTAGAGTTGTAGATGCAGAGTTGTAGATGCAGAGATGTAGATGCAGAGATGTAGATGCAGAGTTGTAGAGATGTAGAGAGTTGTAGATGTAGAGATAGAGTTGTAGATGTAGAGTTGTAGATGTAGAGATATAGAGTTGTAGATGTAGAGTTGTAGATGCAGAGTTGTAAAGTTGTAGATGCAGAGTTGTAGAGTTGTAGATGTAGAGATGTAGAGTTGTAGAGAGTTGTAGATGTAGTGATGTAGAGAGTTGTAGATGTAGAGATGTAGAGAGTTGTAGATGTAGAGTTGTAGAGAGTTGTAGATGTAGAGTTGTAGATGTAGAGAGTTGTAGATGCAGAGAGTTGTAGATGTAGAGAGTTGTAGATGCAGAGATGTAGATGCAGAGTTGTAGATGCAGAGTTGTAGATGCAGAGTTGTAGATGCAGAGTTGTAGATGTAGAGTTGTAGATGTAGAGTGTTGTAGAGTTGTAGATGTAGAGATGTAGATGCAGAGTTGTAGATGCAGAGTTGTAGATGCAGAGTTGTAGAGATGTAGAGAGTTGTAGATGTAGAGTTGTAGATGTAGAGATAGAGTTGTAGATGTAGAGTTGTAGATGTAGAGATATAGAGTTGTAGATGTAGAGATGCAGAGTTGTAGATGTAGAGATGTAGATGCAGAGTTGTAGAGTTGTAGATGTAGAGATGCAGAGTTGTAGATGCAGAGTTGTAGAGTTGTAGATGCAGAGTTGTAGATGCAGAGATGTAGATGCAGAGATGTAGATGCAGAGTTGTAGAGATGTAGAGAGTTGTAGATGTAGAGTTGTAGATGTAGAGATAGAGTTGTAGATGTAGAGTTGTAGATGTAGAGATATAGAGTTGTAGATGCAGAGTTGTAGAGTTGTAGATGCAGAGTTGTAGATGTAGAGATGTAGATGCAGAGTTGTAGATGCAGAGTTGTAGAGAGTTGTAGATGTAGAGTTGTAGATGTAGAGATAGAGTTGTAGATGCAGAGTTGTAGATGCAGAGATGTAGATGCAGAGATGTAGATGCAGAGGTAGAGATGTAGAGTTGTAGATGTAGAGATGTAGAGTTGTAGATGTAGAGATGTAGAGAGTTGTAGATGTAGAGTTGTAGATGTAGAGAGTTGTAGATGTAGAGATGTAGATGTAGAGTTGTAGATGTAGAGATGTAGAGAGTTGTAGATGTAGAGATGTAGATGCAGAGATGTAGATGCAGAGTTGTAGAGAGTTGTAGATGTAGAGTTGTAGATGTAGATGTAGAGTTGTAGAGAGTTGTAGATGTAGAGTTGTAGATGTAGAGATAGAGTTGTAGATGTAGAGATATAGAGTTGTAGATGTAGAGTTGTAGATGCAGTGTTGTAGAGTTGTAGATGTAGAGATGCAGAGTTGTAGATGCAGAGTTGTAGAGTTGTAGATGCAGAGTTGTAGATGCAGAGATGTAGATGCAGAGATGTAGATGCAGAGTTGTAGAGATGTAGAGAGTTGTAGATGTAGAGTTGTAGATGTAGAGATAGAGTTGTAGATGTAGAGTTGTAGATGTAGAGATATAGAGTTGTAGATGTAGAGTTGTAGATGCAGAGTTGTAGAGTTGTAGATGTAGAGATGCAGAGTTGTAGATGTAGAGATGTAGATGCAGAGATGTAGATGCAGAGTTGTAGAGAGTTGTAGATGTAGAGTTGTAGATGTAGAGATATAGAGTTGTAGATGTAGAGTTGTAGATGCAGAGATGTAGATGCAGAGTTGTAGAGAGTTGTAGATGCAGAGATGTAGATGCAGAGATGTAGATGCAGAGTTGTAGAGATGTAGAGAGTTGTAGATGTAGAGTTGTAGATGTAGAGATAGAGTTGTAGATGTAGAGTTGTAGATGTAGAGATATAGAGTTGTAGATGTAGAGTTGTAGATGCAGAGTTGTAGAGTTGTAGATGCAGAGTTGTAGAGTTGTAGATGTAGAGATGCAGAGTTGTAGATGCAGAGTTGTAGAGTTGTAGATGCAGAGTTGTAGATGTAGAGATGTAGATGCAGAGTTGTAGATGCAGAGATGTAGATGCAGAGATGTAGATGCAGAGTTGTAGAGAGTTGTAGATGTAGAGTTGTAGAGTTGTAGATGCAGAGTTGTAGATGTAGAGATGTAGATGCAGAGTTGTAGAGAGTTGTAGATGTAGAGTTGTAGATGTAGAGATAGAGTTGTAGATGCAGAGTTGTAGATGCAGAGATGTAGATGCAGAGTTGTAGAGAGTTGTAGATGTAGAGATAGAGTTGTAGATGTAGAGATATAGAGTTGTAGATGTAGAGTTGTAGATGCAGAGTTGTAGAGTTGTAGATGCAGAGTTGTAGATGCAGAGTTGTAGATGCAGAGTTGTAGATGTAGATGTAGATGTAGAGTTGTAGATGCAGAGTTGTAGATGTAGAGATGTAGATAGGGAGTTGTAGATGTAGAGTTGTAGAGAGTTGTAGATGTAGTGATGTAGAGAGTTGTAGATGTAGAGATGTAGAGAGTTGTAGATGTAGAGTTGTAGAGAGTTGTAGATGTAGAGAGTTGTAGATGCAGAGAGTTGTAGATGTAGAGAGTTGTAGATGCAGAGATGTAGATGCAGAGTTGTAGATGCAGAGTTGTAGATGCAGAGATGTAGAGTTGTAGATGTAGAGTTGTAGATGTAGAGTGTTGTAGAGTTGTAGATGTAGAGATGTAGATGCAGAGTTGTAGAGATGTAGAGAGTTGTAGATGTAGAGTTGTAGATGTAGAGATATAGAGTTGTAGATGTAGAGTTGTAGATGCAGAGTTGTAGAGTTGTAGAAGTAGAGATGCAGAGTTGTCGATGTAGAGATGCAGAGTTGTAGATGCAGAGTTGTAGAGTTGTAGATGCAGAGTTGTAGATGTAGAGATGTAGATGCAGAGTTGTAGAGAGTTGTAGATGTAGAGTTGTAGATGTAGAGATAGAGTTGTAGATGCAGAGTTGTAGATGCAGAGATGTAGATGCAGAGATGTAGATGCAGAGGTAGAGATGTAGAGTTGTAGAGAGTTGTAGATGTAGAGATGTAGAGTTGTAGATGTAGAGATGTAGAGAGTTGTAGATGTAGAGTTGTAGATGTAGAGAGTTGTAGATGTAGAGATGTAGATGTAGAGTTGTAGATGTAGAGATGTAGAGAGTTGTAGATGTAGAGATGTAGATGCAGAGATGTAGATGCAGAGTTGTAGAGAGTTGTAGATGTAGAGTTGTAGATGTAGAGATAGAGTTGTAGATGTAGAGATATAGAGTTGTAGATGTAGAGTTGTAGATGCAGTGTTATAGAGTTGTAGATGTAGAGATGCAGAGTTGTAGATGCAGAGTTGTAGATGCAGAGTTGTAGATGCAGAGTTGTAGAGAGTTGTAGATGTAGAGTTGTAGATGTAGAGATAGAGTTGTAGATGTAGAGATATAGAGTTGTAGATGTAGAGTTGTAGATGCAGTGTTGTAGAGTTGTAGATGTAGAGATGCAGAGTTGTAGATGCAGAGTTGTAGAGTTGTAGATGCAGAGTTGTAGATGCAGAGATGTAGATGCAGAGATGTAGATGCAGAGTTGTAGAGATGTAGAGAGTTGTAGATGTAGAGTTGTAGATGTAGAGATAGAGTTGTAGATGTAGAGTTGTAGATGTAGAGATATAGAGTTGTAGATGTAGAGTTGTAGATGCAGAGTTGTAGAGTTGTAGATGCAGAGTTGTAGAGTTTTAGATGTAGAGATGCAGAGTTGTAGATGTAGAGATGTAGATAGAGAGTTGTAGATGTAGAGATGTAGAGTTGTAGATGTAGAGATGTAGAGTTGTAGAGAGTTGTAGATGTAGAGAGTTGTAGATGTAGAGATGTAGAGAGTTGTAGATGTAGAGTTGTAGAGAGTTGTAGATGTAGAGTTGTAGATAGTTGTAGATGTAGAGTTGTAGATGTAGAGAGTTGTAGATGCAGAGTTGTAGAGTTGTAGATGCAGAGTTGTAGAGTTGTAGATGTAGAGATGCAGAGTTGTAGATGTAGAGATGTAGATAGAGAGTTGTAGATCTGGAGATGTAGAGTTGTAGATGTAGAGATGTAGAGTTGTAGAGAGTTGTAGATGTAGAGAGTTGTAGATGTAGAGATGTAGAGAGTTGTAGATGTAGAGTTGTAGAGAGTTGTAGATGTAGAGTTGTAGATAGTTGTAGATGTAGAGTTGTAGATGTAGAGAGTTGTAGATGCAGAGAGTTGTAGATGTAGAGAGTTGTAGATGCAGAGATGTAGATGCAGAGTTGTAGATGCAGAGTTGTAGATGTAGAGTTGTAGAGAGTTGTAGATGCAGAGATGTAGATGCAGAGTTGTAGATGCAGAGTTTTAGATGTAGAGTTGTAGAGAGTTGTAGATGTAGAGTTGTAGAGAGTTGTAGATGTAGAGTTGTAGATGTAGAGAGTTGTAGATGCAGAGAGTTGTAGATATAGAGAGTTGTAGATGCAGAGATGTAGATGCAGAGTTGTAGATGCAGAGTTGTAGATGCAGAGATGTAGAGTTGTAGATGTAGAGTTGTAGATGTAGAGTGTTCTAGAGTTGTAGATGTAGAGAGTTGTAGATGTAGAGATGTAGATGCAGAGTTGTAGATGCAGAGTTGTAGATGCAGAGTTGTAGAGATGTAGAGAGATGTAGATGTAGAGATAGAGTTGTAGATGTAGAGTTGTAGATGTAGAGATATAGAGTTGTAGATGTAGAGTTGTAGAGATGTAGAGAGTTGTAGATGTAGAGTTGTAGATGTAGAGTTGTAGAGATGTAGAGAGTTGTAGATGTAGAGTTGTAGATGTAGAGATAGAGTTGTAGATGTAGAGTTGTAGATGTAGAGATATAGAGTTGTAGATGTAGAGTTGTAGACGCAGAGTTGTAGAGTTGTAGATGTAGAGATGCAGAGTTGTAGATGTAGAGATGTAGATGCAGAGATGTAGATGCAGAGATGTAGATGCAGAGTTGTAGAGAGTTGTAGATGTAGAGTTGTAGATGTAGAGATAGAGTTGTAGATGTAGAGATATAGAGTTGTAGATGTAGAGTTGTAGATGCAGAGATGTAGATGCAGAGTTGTAGATGCAGAGATGTAGATGCAGAGATGTAGATGCAGAGTTGTAGAGAGTTGTAGATGTAGAGTTGTAGAGTTGTAGATGTAGAGATGCAGAGTTGTAGATGCAGAGTTGTAGAGTTGTAGATGCAGAGTTGTAGATGCAGAGTTGTAGAGTTGTAGATGTAGAGATGCAGAGTTGTAGATGCAGAGTTGTAGATGCAGAGATGTAGATGCAGAGATGTAGATGCAGAGTTGTAGAGATGTAGAGAGTTGTAGATGTAGAGTTGTAGATGTAGAGATAGAGTTGTAGATGTAGAGTTGTAGATGTAGAGATATAGAGTTGTAGATGTAGAGTTGTAGATGCAGAGTTGTAGAGTTGTAGATGCAGAGTTGTAGAGTTGTAGATGTAGAGATGCAGAGTTGTAGATGTAGAGATGCAGAGTTGTAGATGCAGAGTTGTAGAGTTGTAGATGCAGAGTTGTAGATGTAGAGATGTAGATGCAGAGTTGTAGATGCAGAGATGTAGATGCAGAGATGTAGATGCAGAGTTGTAGATGTAGAGTTGTAGAGATGTAGAGAGTTGTAGATGTAGAGTTGTAGATGTAGAGATAGAGTTGTAGATGTAGAGTTGTAGATGTAGAGATATAGAGTTGTAGATGTAGAGTTGTAGATGCAGAGTTGTAGAGTTGTAGATGTAGAGATGCAGAGTTGTAGATGTAGAGATGTAGATGCAGAGATGTAGATGCAGAGTTGTAGAGAGTTCTAGATGTAGAGTTGTAGATGTAGAGATATAGAGTTGTAGATGTAGAGTTGTAGATGCAGAGATGTAGATGCAGAGTTGTAGATGCAGAGATGTAGATGCAGAGTTGTAGAGAGTTGTAGATGTAGAGTTGTAGAGTTGTAGATGTAGAGATGCAGAGTTGTAGATGCAGAGTTGTAGAGTTGTAGATGCAGAGTTGTAGATGCAGAGTTGTAGAGTTGTAGATGTAGAGATGCAGAGTTGTAGATGCAGAGTTGTAGAGTTGTAGATGCAGAGTTGTAGATGCAGAGATGTAGATGCAGAGATGTAGATGCAGAGATGTAGATGCAGAGTTGTAGAGATGTAGAGAGTTGTAGATGTAGAGTTGTAGATGTAGAGATAGAGTTGTAGATGTAGAGTTGTAGATGTAGAGATATAGAGTTGTAGATGTAGAGTTGTAGATGCAGAGTTGTAGAGTTGTAGATGCAGAGTTGTAGAGTTGTAGATGTAGAGATGCAGAGTTGTAGATGTAGAGATGCAGAGTTGTAGAGTTGTAGATGCAGAGTTGTAGATGTAGAGATGTAGATGCAGAGTTGTAGATGCAGAGATGTAGATGCAGAGATGTAGATGCAGAGTTGTAGAGAGTTGTAGATGTAGAGTTGTAGATGTAGAGATAGAGTTGTAGATGTAGAGATATAGAGTTGTAGATGTAGAGTTGTAGATGCAGAGATGTAGATGCAGAGTTGTAGATGCAGAGATGTAGATGCAGAGATGTAGATGCAGAGTTGTAGAGAGTTGTAGATGTAGAGTTGTAGAGTTGTAGATGCAGAGTTGTAGATGCAGAGTTGTAGAGTTGTAGATGTAGAAATGCAGAGTTGTAGATGCAGAGTTGTAGAGTTGTAGATGCAGAGTTGTAGATGCAGAGATGTAGATGCAGAGATGTAGATGCAGAGTTGTAGAGATGTAGAGAGTTGTAGATGTAGAGATAGAGTTGTAGATGTAGAGTTGTAGATGTAGAGATATAGAGTTGTAGATGTAGAGTTGTAGATGCAGAGTTGTAAAGTTGTAGATGCAGAGTTGTAGAGTTGTAGATGTAGAGATGCAGAGTTGTAGATGTAGAGATGCAGAGTTGTAGATGCAGAGTTGTAGAGTTGTGGATGCAGAGTTGTAGATGTAGAGATGTAGATGCAGAGATGTAGATGCAGAGATGTAGATGCAGAGTTGTAGATGTAGAGTTGTAGAGATGTAGAGAGTTGTAGATGTAGAGTTGTAGATGTAGAGATAGAGTTGTAGATGTAGAGTTGTAGATGTAGAGATATAGAGTTGTAGATGTAGAGTTGTAGATGCAGAGTTGTAGAGTTGTAGATGTAGAGATGCAGAGTTGTAGATGTAGAGATGTAGATGCAGAGATGTAGATGCAGAGTTGTAGAGAGTTGTAGATGTAGAGTTGTAGATGTAGAGATGCAGAGTTGTAGATGTAGAGTTGTAGATGCAGAGATGTAGATGCAGAGTTGTAGAGAGTTGTAGATGTAGAGTTGTAGAGTTGTAGATGTAGAGATGCAGAGTTGTAGATGCAGAGTTGTAGAGTTGTAGATGCAGAGTTGTAGATGCAGAGTTGTAGAGTTGTAGATGTAGAGATGTAGAGTTGTAGATGCAGAGATGTAGATGCAGAGATGTAGATGCAGAGTTGTAGAGATGTAGAGAGTTGTAGATGTAGAGTTGTAGATGTAGAGATAGAGTTGTAGATGTAGAGTTGTAGATGTAGAGATATAGAGTTGTAGATGTAGAGTTGTAGATGCAGAGTTGTAGAGTTGTAGATGCAGAGTTGTAGATGTAGAGATGCAGAGTTGTAGATGCAGAGTTGTAGAGTTGTAGATGCAGAGTTGTAGATGTAGAGATGTAGATGCAGAGTTGTAGATGCAGAGATGTAGATGCAGAGATGTAGATGCAGAGTTGTAGAGAGTTGTAGATGTAGAGTTGTAGAGTTGTAGATGCAGAGTTGTAGATGTAGAGATGTAGATGCAGAGTTGTAGAGAGTTGTAGATGTAGAGTTGTAGATGTAGAGATAGAGTTGTAGATGCAGAGTTGTAGATGCAGAGATGTAGATGCAGAGTTGTAGAGAGTTGTAGATGTAGAGATAGAGTTGTAGATGTAGAGATATAGAGTTGTAGATGTAGAGTTGTAGATGCAGAGTTGTAGAGTTGTAGATGCAGAGTTGTAGATGCAGAGTTGTAGATGTAGATGTAGATGTAGAGTTGTAGATGCAGAGTTGTAGATGTAGAGATGTAGATAGGGAGTTGTAGATGTAGAGATGTAGAGTTGTAGAGAGTTGTAGATGTAGTGATGTAGAGAGTTGTAGATGTAGAGATGTAGAGAGTTGTAGATGTAGAGTTGTAGAGAGTTGTAGATGTAGAGTTGTAGATGTAGAGAGTTGTAGATGCAGAGAGTTGTAGATGTAGAGAGTTGTAGATGCAGAGATGTAGATGCAGAGTTGTAGATGCAGAGTTGTAGATGCAGAGTTGTAGATGCAGAGTTGTAGATGTAGAGTTGTAGATGTAGAGTGTTGTAGAGTTGTAGATGTAGAGATGTAGATGCAGAGTTGTAGATGCAGAGTTGTAGATGCAGAGTTGTAGAGATGTAGAGAGTTGTAGATGTAGAGTTGTAGATGTAGAGATAGAGTTGTAGATGTAGAGTTGTAGATGTAGAGATATAGAGTTGTAGATGTAGAGATGCAGAGTTGTAGATGTAGAGATGTAGATGCAGAGTTGTAGAGTTGTAGATGTAGAGATGCAGAGTTGTAGATGCAGAGTTGTAGAGTTGTAGATGCAGAGTTGTAGATGCAGAGATGTAGATGCAGAGATGTAGATGCAGAGTTGTAGAGATGTAGAGAGTTGTAGATGTAGAGTTGTAGATGTAGAGATAGAGTTGTAGATGTAGAGTTGTAGATGTAGAGATATAGAGTTGTAGATGCAGAGTTGTAGAGTTGTAGATGCAGAGTTGTAGATGTAGAGATGTAGATGCAGAGTTGTAGATGCAGAGTTGTAGAGAGTTGTAGATGTAGAGTTGTAGATGTAGAGATAGAGTTGTAGATGCAGAGTTGTAGATGCAGAGATGTAGATGCAGAGATGTAGATGCAGAGGTAGAGATGTAGAGTTGTAGATGTAGAGATGTAGAGTTGTAGATGTAGAGATGTAGAGAGTTGTAGATGTAGAGTTGTAGATGTAGAGAGTTGTAGATGTAGAGATGTAGATGTAGAGTTGTAGATGTAGAGATGTAGAGAGTTGTAGATGTAGAGATGTAGATGCAGAGATGTAGATGCAGAGTTGTAGAGAGTTGTAGATGTAGAGTTGTAGATGTAGATATAGAGTTGTAGATGTAGAGATAAAGAGTTGTAGATGTAGAGTTGTAGATGCAGAGTTGTAGAGTTGTAGATGTAGAGATGTAGATGTAGAGGTGTAGATGTAGAGATGTAGAGAGTTGTAGATGTAGAGATGTAGATGCAGAGATGTAGATGCAGAGTTGTAGAGAGTTGTAGATGTAGAGATATAGAGTTGTAGATGTAGAGTTGTAGATGCAGAGTTGTAGATGTAGAGATGCAGAGTTGTAGATGCAGAGTTGTAGATGCAGAGTTGTAGATGTAGAGTTGTAGATGTAGATGCAGAGTTGTAGATGTAGAGATGTAGATAGAGAGTTGTAGATGTAGAGATGTAGAGTTGTAGATGTAGAGATGTAGAGTTGTAGAGAGTTTTAGAGAGTTGTAGATGTAGAGTTGTAGATGTAGAGATGTAGAGAGTTGTAGATGTAGAGTTGTAGAGAGTTGTAGATGTAGAGTTGTAGATGTAGAGAGTTGTAGATGCAGAGAGTTGTAGATGTAGAGAGTTGTAGATGCAGATATGTAGATTCAGAGTTGTAGATGCAGAGATGTAGAGTTGTAGATGTAGAGTGATGTAGAGTTGTAGATGCAGAGTTGTAGAGATGTAGAGAGTTGTAGATGTAGAGTTGTAGATGTAGAGATAGAGTTGTAGATGTAGAGTTGTAGATGTAGAGATGCAGAGTTGTAGATGTAGAGATGTAGATGCAGAGTTGTAGAGTTGTAGATGTAGAGATGCAGAGTTGTAGATGCAGAGTTGTAGAGTTGTAGATGCAGAGTTGTAGAGATGTAGAGAGTTGTAGATGTAGAGTTGTAGTTGTAGATGTAGAGTTGTAGATGCAGAGTTGTAGAGTTGTAGATGCAGAGTTGTAGATGTAGAGATGCAGAGTTGTAGATGCAGAGTTGTAGAGTTGTAGATGCAGAGTTGTAGATGTAGAGATGTAGATGCAGAGTTGTAGATGCAGAGATGTAGATGCAGAGATGTAGATGCAGAGTTGTAGAGAGTTGTAGATGTAGAGTTGTAGAGTTGTAGATGCAGAGTTGTAGATGTAGAGATGTAGATGCAGAGTTGTAGAGAGTTGTAGATGTAGAGTTGTAGATGTAGAGATAGAGTTGTAGATGCAGAGTTGTAGATGCAGAGATGTAGATGCAGAGTTGTAGAGAGTTGTAGATGTAGAGATAGAGTTGTAGATGTAGAGATATAGAGTTGTAGATGTAGAGTTGTAGATGCAGAGTTGTAGAGTTGTAGATGCAGAGTTGTAGATGCAGAGTTGTAGATGTAGATGTAGATGTAGAGTTGTAGATGCAGAGTTGTAGATGTAGAGATGTAGATAGGGAGTTGTAGATGTAGAGATGTAGAGTTGTAGAGAGTTGTAGATGTAGTGATGTAGAGAGTTGTAGATGTAGAGATGTAGAGAGTTGTAGATGTAGAGTTGTAGAGAGTTGTAGATGTAGAGTTGTAGATGTAGAGAGTTGTAGATGCAGAGAGTTGTAGATGTAGAGAGTTGTAGATGCAGAGATGTAGATGCAGAGTTGTAGATGCAGAGTTGTAGATGCAGAGTTGTAGATGTAGAGTTGTAGATGTAGAGTGTTGTAGAGTTGTAGATGTAGAGATGTAGATGCAGAGTTGTAGATGCAGAGTTGTAGATGCAGAGTTGTAGAGATGTAGAGAGTTGTAGATGTAGAGTTGTAGATGTAGAGATAGAGTTGTAGATGTAGAGTTGTAGATGTAGAGATATAGAGTTGTAGATGTAGAGATGCAGAGTTGTAGATGTAGAGATGTAGATGCAGAGTTGTAGAGTTGTAGATGTAGAGATGCAGAGTTGTAGATGCAGAGTTGTAGAGTTGTAGATGCAGAGTTGTAGATGCAGAGATGTAGATGCAGAGATGTAGATGCAGAGTTGTAGAGATGTAGAGAGTTGTAGATGTAGAGTTGTAGATGTAGAGATAGAGTTGTAGATGTAGAGTTGTAGATGTAGAGATATAGAGTTGTAGATGTAGAGTTGTAGATGCAGAGTTGTAGAGTTGTAGATGCAGAGTTGTAGATGTAGAGATGTAGATGCAGAGTTGTAGATGCAGAGTTGTAGAGAGTTGTAGATGTAGAGTTGTAGATGTAGAGATAGAGTTGTAGATGCAGAGTTGTAGATGCAGAGATGTAGATGCAGAGATGTAGATGCAGAGGTAGAGATGTAGAGTTGTAGATGTAGAGATGTAGAGTTGTAGATGTAGAGATGTAGAGAGTTGTAGATGTAGAGTTGTAGATGTAGAGAGTTGTAGATGTAGAGATGTAGATGTAGAGTTGTAGATGTAGAGATGTAGAGAGTTGTAGATGTAGAGATGTAGATGCAGAGATGTAGATGCAGAGTTGTAGAGAGTTGTAGATGTAGAGTTGTAGATGTAGATATAGAGTTGTAGATGTAGAGATAAAGAGTTGTAGATGTAGAGTTGTAGATGCAGAGTTGTAGAGTTGTAGATGTAGAGATGTAGATGTAGAGGTGTAGATGTAGAGATGTAGAGAGTTGTAGATGTAGAGATGTAGATGCAGAGATGTAGATGCAGAGTTGTAGAGAGTTGTAGATGTAGAGATATAGAGTTGTAGATGTAGAGTTGTAGATGCAGAGTTGTAGATGTAGAGATGCAGAGTTGTAGATGCAGAGTTGTAGATGTAGAGTTGTAGATGTAGATGCAGAGTTGTAGATGTAGAGATGTAGATAGAGAGTTGTAGATGTAGAGATGTAGAGTTGTAGATGTAGAGATGTAGAGTTGTAGAGAGTTTTAGAGAGTTGTAGATGTAGAGTTGTAGATGTAGAGATGTAGAGAGTTGTAGATGTAGAGTTGTAGAGAGTTGTAGATGTAGAGTTGTAGATGTAGAGAGTTGTAGATGCAGAGAGTTGTAGATGTAGAGAGTTGTAGATGCAGATATGTAGATTCAGAGTTGTAGATGCAGAGTTGTAGATGCAGAGATGTAGAGTTGTAGATGTAGAGTGATGTAGAGTTGTAGATGCAGAGTTGTAGAGATGTAGAGAGTTGTAGATGTAGAGTTGTAGATGTAGAGATAGAGTTGTAGATGTAGAGTTGTAGATGTAGAGATGCAGAGTTGTAGATGTAGAGATGTAGATGCAGAGTTGTAGAGTTGTAGATGTAGAGATGCAGAGTTGTAGATGCAGAGTTGTAGAGTTGTAGATGCAGAGTTGTAGAGATGTAGAGAGTTGTAGATGTAGAGTTGTAGAGAGTTGTAGATGTAGAGTTGTAGATGTAGAGAGTTGTAGATGCAGAGAGTTGTAGATGTAGAGAGTTGTAGATGCAGATATGTAGATGCAGAGTTGTAGATGCAGAGTTGTAGATGCAGAGATGTAGAGATGTAGATGCAGAGTTGTAGATGCAGAGTTGTAGATGCAGAGTTGTAGAGATGTAGAGAGTTGTAGATGTAGAGTTGTAGATGTAGAGATAGAGTTGTAGATGTAGAGTTGTAGATGTAGAGATATAGAGTTGTAGATGTAGAGATGCAGAGTTGTAGATGTAGAGATGTAGATGCAGAGTTGTAGAGTTGTAGATGTAGAGATGCAGAGTTGTAGATGCAGAGTTGTAGAGTTGTAGATGCAGAGTTGTAGAGATGTAGAGAGTTGTAGATGTAGAGTTGTAGATGTAGAGATAGAGTTGTAGATGTAGAGTTGTAGATGTAGAGATATAGAGTTGTAGATGTAGTGTTGTAGATGCAGAGTTGTAGAGTTGTAGATGCAGAGTTGTAGAGTTGTAGATGCAGAGTTGTAGATGCAGAGATGTAGATGCATAGATGTAGATGCAGAGTTGTAGAGATGTAGAGAGTTGTAGATGTAGAGTTGTAGATGTAGAGATAGAGTTGTAGATGTAGAGTTGTAGATGTAGAGATATAGAGTTGTAGATGTAGAGTTGTAGATGCAGAGTTGTAGAGTTGTAGATGCAGAGTTGTAGAGTTGTAGATGCAGAGTTGTAGAGTTGTAGATGCAGAGTTGTAGATGTAGAGATGTAGATGCAGAGTTGTAGATGTAGAGATAGAGTTGTAGATGCAGAGTTGTAGATGCAGAGATGTAGATGCAGATATGTAGATGCAGAGGTAGAGATGTAGAGATAGAGTTGTAGATGCAGAGTTGTAGATGCAGAGATGTAGATGCAGATATGTAGATGCAGAGGTAGAGATGTAGAGTTGTAGATGTAGAGATGTAGAGTTGTAGATGTAGAGATGTAGAGAGTTGTAGATGTAGAGTTGTAGATGTAGAGAGTTGTAGATGTAGAGATGTAGATGTAGAGTTGTAGATGTAGAGATGTAGAGAGTTGTAGATGTAGAGATGTAGATGCAGAGATGTAGATGCAGAGTTGTAGAGAGTTGTAGATGTAGAGTTGTAGATGTAGAGATAGAGTTGTAGATGTAGAGATAAAGAGTTGTAGATGTAGAGTTGTAGATGCAGAGTTGTAGATGCAGAGTTGTAGAGATGTAGAGAGTTGTAGATGTAGAGTTGTAGATGTAGAGATAGAGTTGTAGATGTAGAGTTGTAGATGTAGAGATATAGAGTTGTAGATGTAGAGATGCAGAGTTGTAGATGTAGAGATGTAGATGCAGAGTTGTAGAGTTGTAGATGTAGAGATGCAGAGTTGTAGATGCAGAGTTGTAGAGTTGTAGATGCAGAGTTGTAGATGCAGAGATGTAGATGCAGAGATGTAGATGCAGAGTTGTAGAGATGTAGAGAGTTGTAGATGTAGAGTTGTAGATGTAGAGATAGAGTTGTAGATGTAGAGTTGTAGATGTAGAGATGTAGAGAGTTGTAGATGTAGAGTTGTAGATGTAGAGAGTTGTAGATGTAGAGATGTAGATGTAGAGTTGTAGATGTAGAGAGTTGTAGATGTAGAGATGTAGATGCAGAGATGTAGATGCAGAGTTGTAGAGAGTTGTAGATGTAGAGTTGTAGATGTAGAGATAGAGTTGTAGATGTAGAGATAAAGAGTTGTAGATGTAGAGTTGTAGATGCAGAGTTGTAGAGTTGTAGATGTAGAGATGTAGATGTAGAGGTGTAGATGTAGAGATGTAGAGAGTTGTAGATGTAGAGATGTAGATGCAGAGATGTAGATGCAGAGTTGTAGAGAGTTGTAGATGTAGAGATAGAGTTGTAGATGTAGAGATATAGAGTTGTAGATGTAGAGTTGTAGATGCAGAGTTGTAGATGTAGAGATGCAGAGTTGTAGATGCAGAGTTGTAGATGTAGAGTTGTAGATGTAGATGCAGAGTTGTAGATGTAGAGATGTAGATAGAGAGTTGTAGATGTAGAGATGTAGAGTTGTAGATGTAGAGATGTAGAGTTGTAGAGAGTTTTAGAGAGTTGTAGATGTAGAGTTGTAGATGTAGAGATGTATAGAGTTGTAGATGTAGAATTGTAGAGAGTTGTAGATGTAGAGTTGTAGATGTAGAGAGTTGTAGATGCAGAGAGTTGTAGATGTAGAGAGTTGTAGATGCAGAGATGTAGATGCAGAGTTGTAGATGCAGAGATGTAGATGCAGAGATGTAGAGTTGTAGATGTAGAGTTGTAGATGTAGAGATAGAGTTGTAGATGTAGAGTTGTAGATGTAGAGATGCAGAGTTGTAGAGATGTAGAGAGTTGTAGATGTAGAGTTGTAGATGTAGAGATAGAGTTGTAGATGTAGAGTTGTAGATGTAGAGATATAGAGTTGTAGATGTAGAGTTGTAGATGCAGAGTTGTAGAGTTGTAGATGCAGAGTTGTAGATGTAGAGATGTAGATGCAGAGTTGTAGATGCAGAGTTGTAGAGAGTTGTAGATGTAGAGTTGTAGATGTAGAGATAGAGTTGTAGATGCAGAGTTGTAGATGCAGAGATGTAGATGCAGAGATGTAGATGCAGAGGTAGAGATGTAGAGTTGTAGATGTAGAGTTGTAGATGTAGAGAGTTGTAGATGCAGAGAGTTGTAGATGTAGAGAGTTGTAGATGCAGAGATGTAGATGCAGAGTTGTAGATGCAGAGTTGTAGATGCAGAGTTGTAGATGTAGAGTTGTAGATGTAGAGTGTTGTAGAGTTGTAGATGTAGAGATGTAGATGCAGAGTTGTAGATGCAGAGTTGTAGATGCAGAGTTGTAGAGATGTAGAGAGTTGTAGATGTAGAGTTGTAGATGTAGAGATAGAGTTGTAGATGTAGAGTTGTAGATGTAGAGATATAGAGTTGTAGATGTAGAGATGCAGAGTTGTAGATGTAGAGATGTAGATGCAGAGTTGTAGAGTTGTAGATGTAGAGATGCAGAGTTGTAGATGCAGAGTTGTAGAGTTGTAGATGCAGAGTTGTAGATGCAGAGATGTAGATGCAGAGATGTAGATGCAGAGTTGTAGAGATGTAGAGAGTTGTAGATGTAGAGTTGTAGATGTAGAGATAGAGTTGTAGATGTAGAGTTGTAGATGTAGAGATATAGAGTTGTAGATGTAGAGTTGTAGATGCAGAGTTGTAGAGTTGTAGATGCAGAGTTGTAGATGTAGAGATGTAGATGCAGAGTTGTAGATGCAGAGTTGTAGAGAGTTGTAGATGTAGAGTTGTAGATGTAGAGATAGAGTTGTAGATGCAGAGTTGTAGATGCAGAGATGTAGATGCAGAGATGTAGATGCAGAGGTAGAGATGTAGAGTTGTAGATGTAGAGATGTAGAGTTGTAGATGTAGAGATGTAGAGAGTTGTAGATGTAGAGTTGTAGATGTAGAGAGTTGTAGATGTAGAGATGTAGATGTAGAGTTGTAGATGTAGAGATGTAGAGAGTTGTAGATGTAGAGATGTAGATGCAGAGATGTAGATGCAGAGTTGTAGAGAGTTGTAGATGTAGAGTTGTAGATGTAGATATAGAGTTGTAGATGTAGAGATAAAGAGTTGTAGATGTAGAGTTGTAGATGCAGAGTTGTAGAGTTGTAGATGTAGAGATGTAGATGTAGAGGTGTAGATGTAGAGATGTAGAGAGTTGTAGATGTAGAGATGTAGATGCAGAGATGTAGATGCAGAGTTGTAGAGAGTTGTAGATGTAGAGATATAGAGTTGTAGATGTAGAGTTGTAGATGCAGAGTTGTAGATGTAGAGATGCAGAGTTGTAGATGCAGAGTTGTAGATGTAGAGTTGTAGATGTAGATGCAGAGTTGTAGATGTAGAGATGTAGATAGAGAGTTGTAGATGTAGAGATGTAGAGTTGTAGATGTAGAGATGTAGAGTTGTAGAGAGTTTTAGAGAGTTGTAGATGTAGAGTTGTAGATGTAGAGATGTAGAGAGTTGTAGATGTAGAGTTGTAGAGAGTTGTAGATGTAGAGTTGTAGATGTAGAGAGTTGTAGATGCAGAGAGTTGTAGATGTAGAGAGTTGTAGATGCAGATATGTAGATTCAGAGTTGTAGATGCAGAGTTGTAGATGCAGAGATGTAGAGTTGTAGATGTAGAGTGATGTAGAGTTGTAGATGCAGAGTTGTAGAGATGTAGAGAGTTGTAGATGTAGAGTTGTAGATGTAGAGATAGAGTTGTAGATGTAGAGTTGTAGATGTAGAGATGCAGAGTTGTAGATGTAGAGATGTAGATGCAGAGTTGTAGAGTTGTAGATGTAGAGATGCAGAGTTGTAGATGCAGAGTTGTAGAGTTGTAGATGCAGAGTTGTAGAGATGTAGAGAGTTGTAGATGTAGAGTTGTAGAGAGTTGTAGATGTAGAGTTGTAGATGTAGAGAGTTGTAGATGCAGAGAGTTGTAGATGTAGAGAGTTGTAGATGCAGATATGTAGATGCAGAGTTGTAGATGCAGAGTTGTAGATGCAGAGATGTAGAGATGTAGATGCAGAGTTGTAGATGCAGAGTTGTAGATGCAGAGTTGTAGAGATGTAGAGAGTTGTAGATGTAGAGTTGTAGATGTAGAGATAGAGTTGTAGATGTAGAGTTGTAGATGTAGAGATATAGAGTTGTAGATGTAGAGATGCAGAGTTGTAGATGTAGAGATGTAGATGCAGAGTTGTAGAGTTGTAGATGTAGAGATGCAGAGTTGTAGATGCAGAGTTGTAGAGTTGTAGATGCAGAGTTGTAGAGATGTAGAGAGTTGTAGATGTAGAGTTGTAGATGTAGAGATAGAGTTGTAGATGTAGAGTTGTAGATGTAGAGATATAGAGTTGTAGATGTAGTGTTGTAGATGCAGAGTTGTAGAGTTGTAGATGCAGAGTTGTAGAGTTGTAGATGCAGAGTTGTAGATGCAGAGATGTAGATGCATAGATGTAGATGCAGAGTTGTAGAGATGTAGAGAGTTGTAGATGTAGAGTTGTAGATGTAGAGATAGAGTTGTAGATGTAGAGTTGTAGATGTAGAGATATAGAGTTGTAGATGTAGAGTTGTAGATGCAGAGTTGTAGAGTTGTAGATGCAGAGTTGTAGAGTTGTAGATGCAGAGTTGTAGAGTTGTAGATGCAGAGTTGTAGATGTAGAGATGTAGATGCAGAGTTGTAGATGTAGAGATAGAGTTGTAGATGCAGAGTTGTAGATGCAGAGATGTAGATGCAGATATGTAGATGCAGAGGTAGAGATGTAGAGATAGAGTTGTAGATGCAGAGTTGTAGATGCAGAGATGTAGATGCAGATATGTAGATGCAGAGGTAGAGATGTAGAGTTGTAGATGTAGAGATGTAGAGTTGTAGATGTAGAGATGTAGAGAGTTGTAGATGTAGAGTTGTAGATGTAGAGAGTTGTAGATGTAGAGATGTAGATGTAGAGTTGTAGATGTAGAGATGTAGAGAGTTGTAGATGTAGAGATGTAGATGCAGAGATGTAGATGCAGAGTTGTAGAGAGTTGTAGATGTAGAGTTGTAGATGTAGAGATAGAGTTGTAGATGTAGAGATAAAGAGTTGTAGATGTAGAGTTGTAGATGCAGAGTTGTAGATGCAGAGTTGTAGAGATGTAGAGAGTTGTAGATGTAGAGTTGTAGATGTAGAGATAGAGTTGTAGATGTAGAGTTGTAGATGTAGAGATATAGAGTTGTAGATGTAGAGATGCAGAGTTGTAGATGTAGAGATGTAGATGCAGAGTTGTAGAGTTGTAGATGTAGAGATGCAGAGTTGTAGATGCAGAGTTGTAGAGTTGTAGATGCAGAGTTGTAGATGCAGAGATGTAGATGCAGAGATGTAGATGCAGAGTTGTAGAGATGTAGAGAGTTGTAGATGTAGAGTTGTAGATGTAGAGATAGAGTTGTAGATGTAGAGTTGTAGATGTAGAGATATAGAGTTGTAGATGTAGAGTTGTAGATGTAGAGATGTAGAGAGTTGTAGATGTAGAGTTGTAGATGTAGAGAGTTGTAGATGTAGAGATGTAGATGTAGAGTTGTAGATGTAGAGAGTTGTAGATGTAGAGATGTAGATGCAGAGATGTAGATGCAGAGTTGTAGAGAGTTGTAGATGTAGAGTTGTAGATGTAGAGATAGAGTTGTAGATGTAGAGATAAAGAGTTGTAGATGTAGAGTTGTAGATGCAGAGTTGTAGAGTTGTAGATGTAGAGATGTAGATGTAGAGGTGTAGATGTAGAGATGTAGAGAGTTGTAGATGTAGAGATGTAGATGCAGAGATGTAGATGCAGAGTTGTAGAGAGTTGTAGATGTAGAGATAGAGTTGTAGATGTAGAGATATAGAGTTGTAGATGTAGAGTTGTAGATGCAGAGTTGTAGATGTAGAGATGCAGAGTTGTAGATGCAGAGTTGTAGATGTAGAGTTGTAGATGTAGATGCAGAGTTGTAGATGTAGAGATGTAGATAGAGAGTTGTAGATGTAGAGATGTAGAGTTGTAGATGTAGAGATGTAGAGTTGTAGAGAGTTTTAGAGAGTTGTAGATGTAGAGTTGTAGATGTAGAGATGTATAGAGTTGTAGATGTAGAGATAAAGAGTTGTAGATGTAGAGTTGTAGATGCAGAGTTGTAGATGCAGAGTTGTAGAGATGTAGAGAGTTGTAGATGTAGAGTTGTAGATGTAGAGATAGAGTTGTAGATGTAGAGTTGTAGATGTAGAGATATAGAGTTGTAGATGTAGAGATGCAGAGTTGTAGATGTAGAGATGTAGATGCAGAGTTGTAGAGTTGTAGATGTAGAGATGCAGAGTTGTAGATGCAGAGTTGTAGAGTTGTAGATGCAGAGTTGTAGATGCAGAGATGTAGATGCAGAGATGTAGATGCAGAGTTGTAGAGATGTAGAGAGTTGTAGATGTAGAGTTGTAGATGTAGAGATAGAGTTGTAGATGTAGAGTTGTAGATGTAGAGATATAGAGTTGTAGATGTAGAGTTGTAGATGTAGAGATGTAGAGAGTTGTAGATGTAGAGTTGTAGATGTAGAGAGTTGTAGATGTAGAGATGTAGATGTAGAGTTGTAGATGTAGAGAGTTGTAGATGTAGAGATGTAGATGCAGAGATGTAGATGCAGAGTTGTAGAGAGTTGTAGATGTAGAGTTGTAGATGTAGAGATAGAGTTGTAGATGTAGAGATAAAGAGTTGTAGATGTAGAGTTGTAGATGCAGAGTTGTAGAGTTGTAGATGTAGAGATGTAGATGTAGAGGTGTAGATGTAGAGATGTAGAGAGTTGTAGATGTAGAGATGTAGATGCAGAGATGTAGATGCAGAGTTGTAGAGAGTTGTAGATGTAGAGATAGAGTTGTAGATGTAGAGATATAGAGTTGTAGATGTAGAGTTGTAGATGCAGAGTTGTAGATGTAGAGATGCAGAGTTGTAGATGCAGAGTTGTAGATGTAGAGTTGTAGATGTAGATGCAGAGTTGTAGATGTAGAGATGTAGATAGAGAGTTGTAGATGTAGAGATGTAGAGTTGTAGATGTAGAGATGTAGAGTTGTAGAGAGTTTTAGAGAGTTGTAGATGTAGAGTTGTAGATGTAGAGATGTATAGAGTTGTAGATGTAGAATTGTAGAGAGTTGTAGATGTAGAGTTGTAGATGTAGAGAGTTGTAGATGCAGAGAGTTGTAGATGTAGAGAGTTGTAGATGCAGAGATGTAGATGCAGAGTTGTAGATGCAGAGATGTAGATGCAGAGATGTAGAGTTGTAGATGTAGAGTTGTAGATGTAGAGATAGAGTTGTAGATGTAGAGTTGTAGATGTAGAGATGCAGAGTTGTAGAGATGTAGAGAGTTGTAGATGTAGAGTTGTAGATGTAGAGATAGAGTTGTAGATGTAGAGTTGTAGATGTAGAGATATAGAGTTGTAGATGTAGAGTTGTAGATGCAGAGTTGTAGAGTTGTAGATGCAGAGTTGTAGATGTAGAGATGTAGATGCAGAGTTGTAGATGCAGAGTTGTAGAGAGTTGTAGATGTAGAGTTGTAGATGTAGAGATAGAGTTGTAGATGCAGAGTTGTAGATGCAGAGATGTAGATGCAGAGATGTAGATGCAGAGGTAGAGATGTAGAGTTGTAGATGTAGAGATGTAGAGTTGTAGATGTAGAGATGTAGAGAGTTGTAGATGTAGAGTTGTAGATGTAGAGAGTTGTAGATGTAGAGATGTAGATGTAGAGTTGTAGATGTAGAGATGTAGAGAGTTGTAGATGTAGAGATGTAGATGCAGAGATGTAGATGCAGAGTTGTAGAGAGTTGTAGATGTAGAGTTGTAGATGTAGAGATAGAGTTGTAGATGTAGAGATAAAGAGTTGTAGATGTAGAGTTGTAGATGCAGAGTTGTAGAGTTGTAGATGTAGAGATGTAGATGTAGAGGTGTAGATGTAGAGATGTAGAGAGTTGTAGATGTAGAGATGTAGATGCAGAGATGTAGATGCAGAGTTGTAGAGAGTTGTAGATGTAGAGATATAGAGTTGTAGATGTAGAGTTGTAGATGCAGAGTTGTATATGTAGAGATGCAGAGTTGTAGATGCAGAGTTGTAGATGCAGAGTTGTAGATGTAGATGCAGAGTTGTAGATGTAGAGATGTAGATAGAGAGTTGTAGATGTAGAGATGTAGAGTTGTAGATGTAGAGATGTAGAGTTGTAGAGAGTTTTAGAGAGTTGTAGATGTAGAGTTGTAGATGTAGAGATGTAGAGAGTTGTAGATGTAGAGTTGTAGAGAGTTGTAGATGTAGAGTTGTAGATGTAGAGAGTTGTAGATGCAGAGAGTTGTAGATGTAGAGAGTTGTAGATGCAGATATGTAGATGCAGAGTTGTAGATGCAGAGATGTAGAGTTGTAGATGTAGAGTGATGTAGAGTTGTAGATGTAGAGATGTAGATGCAGAGTTGTAGATGCAGAGTTGTAGATGCAGAGTTGTAGAGATGTAGAGAGTTGTAGATGTAGAGTTGTAGATGTAGAGATGTAGAGTTGTAGATGTAGAGATGTAGAGAGTTGTAGATGTAGAGTTGTAGATGTAGAGAGTTGTAGATGTAGAGATGTAGATGTAGAGTTGTAGATGTAGAGATGTAGAGAGTTGTAGATGTAGAGATGTAGATGCAGAGATGTAGATGCAGAGTTGTAGAGAGTTGTAGATGTAGAGTTGTAGATGTAGAGATAGAGTTGTAGATGTAGAGATAAAGAGTTGTAGATGTAGAGTTGTAGATGCAGAGTTGTAGATGCAGAGTTGTAGAGATGTAGAGAGTTGTAGATGTAGAGTTGTAGATGTAGAGATAGAGTTGTAGATGTAGAGTTGTAGATGTAGAGATATAGAGTTGTAGATGTAGAGATGCAGAGTTGTAGATGTAGAGATGTAGATGCAGAGTTGTAGAGTTGTAGATGTAGAGATGCAGAGTTGTAGATGCAGAGTTGTAGAGTTGTAGATGCAGAGTTGTAGATGCAGAGATGTAGATGCAGAGATGTAGATGCAGAGTTGTAGAGATGTAGAGAGTTGTAGATGTAGAGTTGTAGATGTAGAGATAGAGTTGTAGATGTAGAGTTGTAGATGTAGAGATATAGAGTTGTAGATGTAGAGTTGTAGATGTAGAGATGTAGAGAGTTGTAGATGTAGAGTTGTAGATG
Source organism: Gasterosteus aculeatus (assembly GCF_964276395.1). Taxonomy (NCBI): domain Eukaryota; kingdom Metazoa; phylum Chordata; class Actinopteri; order Perciformes; family Gasterosteidae; genus Gasterosteus; species Gasterosteus aculeatus. Next base: position 1,201,626 of record NW_027554881.1, on the reverse strand, counting down.
TAGAGAGTTGTAGATGTAGAGATGTAGATGTAGAGTTGTAGATGTAGAGAGTTGTAGATGTAGAGATGTAGATGCAGAGATGTAGATGCAGAGTTGTAGAGAGTTGTAGATGTAGAGTTGTAGATGTAGAGATAGAGTTGTAGATGTAGAGATAAAGAGTTGTAGATGTAGAGTTGTAGATGCAGAGTTGTAGAGTTGTAGATGTAGAGATGTAGATGTAGAGGTGTAGATGTAGAGATGTAGAGAGTTGTAGATGTAGAGATGTAGATGCAGAGATGTAGATGCAGAGTTGTAGAGAGTTGTAGATGTAGAGATAGAGTTGTAGATGTAGAGATATAGAGTTGTAGATGTAGAGTTGTAGATGCAGAGTTGTAGATGTAGAGATGCAGAGTTGTAGATGCAGAGTTGTAGATGTAGAGTTGTAGATGTAGATGCAGAGTTGTAGATGTAGAGATGTAGATAGAGAGTTGTAGATGTAGAGATGTAGAGTTGTAGATGTAGAGATGTAGAGTTGTAGAGAGTTTTAGAGAGTTGTAGATGTAGAGTTGTAGATGTAGAGATGTATAGAGTTGTAGATGTAGAATTGTAGAGAGTTGTAGATGTAGAGTTGTAGATGTAGAGAGTTGTAGATGCAGAGAGTTGTAGATGTAGAGAGTTGTAGATGCAGAGATGTAGATGCAGAGTTGTAGATGCAGAGATGTAGATGCAGAGATGTAGAGTTGTAGATGTAGAGTTGTAGATGTAGAGATAGAGTTGTAGATGTAGAGTTGTAGATGTAGAGATGCAGAGTTGTAGAGATGTAGAGAGTTGTAGATGTAGAGTTGTAGATGTAGAGATAGAGTTGTAGATGTAGAGTTGTAGATGTAGAGATATAGAGTTGTAGATGTAGAGTTGTAGATGCAGAGTTGTAGAGTTGTAGATGCAGAGTTGTAGATGTAGAGATGTAGATGCAGAGTTGTAGATGCAGAGTTGTAGAGAGTTGTAGATGTAGAGTTGTAGATGTAGAGATAGAGTTGTAGATGCAGAGTTGTAGATGCAGAGATGTAGATGCAGAGATGTAGATGCAGAGGTAGAGATGTAGAGTTGTAGATGTAGAGATGTAGAGTTGTAGATGTAGAGATGTAGAGAGTTGTAGATGTAGAGTTGTAGATGTAGAGAGTTGTAGATGTAGAGATGTAGATGTAGAGTTGTAGATGTAGAGATGTAGAGAGTTGTAGATGTAGAGATGTAGATGCAGAGATGTAGATGCAGAGTTGTAGAGAGTTGTAGATGTAGAGTTGTAGATGTAGAGATAGAGTTGTAGATGTAGAGATAAAGAGTTGTAGATGTAGAGTTGTAGATGCAGAGTTGTAGAGTTGTAGATGTAGAGATGTAGATGTAGAGGTGTAGATGTAGAGATGTAGAGAGTTGTAGATGTAGAGATGTAGATGCAGAGATGTAGATGCAGAGTTGTAGAGAGTTGTAGATGTAGAGATATAGAGTTGTAGATGTAGAGTTGTAGATGCAGAGTTGTATATGTAGAGATGCAGAGTTGTAGATGCAGAGTTGTAGATGCAGAGTTGTAGATGTAGATGCAGAGTTGTAGATGTAGAGATGTAGATAGAGAGTTGTAGATGTAGAGATGTAGAGTTGTAGATGTAGAGATGTAGAGTTGTAGAGAGTTTTAGAGAGTTGTAGATGTAGAGTTGTAGATGTAGAGATGTAGAGAGTTGTAGATGTAGAGTTGTAGAGAGTTGTAGATGTAGAGTTGTAGATGTAGAGAGTTGTAGATGCAGAGAGTTGTAGATGTAGAGAGTTGTAGATGCAGATATGTAGATGCAGAGTTGTAGATGCAGAGATGTAGAGTTGTAGATGTAGAGTGATGTAGAGTTGTAGATGTAGAGATGTAGATGCAGAGTTGTAGATGCAGAGTTGTAGATGCAGAGTTGTAGAGATGTAGAGAGTTGTAGATGTAGAGTTGTAGATGTAGAGATAGAGTTGTAGATGTAGAGTTGTAGATGTAGAGATATAGAGTTGTAGATGTAGAGATGCAGAGTTGTAGATGTAGAGATGTAGATGCAGAGTTGTAGAGTTGTAGATGCAGAGTTGTAGAGATGTAGAGAGTTGTAGATGTAGAGTTGTAGATGTAGAGATAGAGTTGTAGATGTAGAGTTGTAGATGTAGAGATATAGAGTTGTAGATGTAGTGTTGTAGATGCAGAGTTGTAGAGTTGTAGATGCAGAGTTGTAGAGTTGTAGATGCAGAGTTGTAGATGCAGAGATGTAGATGCAGAGATGTAGATGCAGAGTTGTAGAGATGTAGAGAGTCGTAGATGTAGAGTTGTAGATGTAGAGATAGAGTTGTAGATGTAGAGTTGTAGATGTAGAGATATAGAGTTGTAGATGTAGAGTTGTAGATGCAGAGTTGTAGAGTTGTAGATGCAGAGTTGTAGAGTTGTAGATGCAGAGTTGTAGATGTAGAGATGTAGATGCAGAGTTGTAGATGCAGAGTTGTAGAGAGTTGTAGATGTAGAGTTGTAGATGTAGAGATAGAGTTGTAGATGCAGAGTTGTAGATGCAGAGATGTAGATGCAGAGATGTAGATGCAGAGGTAGAGATGTAGAGTTGTAGATGTAGAGATGTAGAGTTGTAGATGTAGAGATGTAGAGAGTTGTAGATGTAGAGTTGTAGATGTAGAGATGTAGATGTAGAGTTGTAGATGTAGAGATGTAGAGAGTTGTAGATGTAGAGATGTAGATGCAGAGATGTAGATGCAGAGTTGTAGAGAGTTGTAGATGTAGAGTTGTAGATGTAGAGATAGAGTTGTAGATGTAGAGATAAAGAGTTGTAGATGTAGAGTTGTAGATGCAGAGTTGTAGATGTAGAGATGTAGAGGTGTAGATGTAGAGATGTAGAGAGTTGTAGATGTAGAGATGTAGATGCAGAGATGTAGATGCAGAGTTGTAGAGAGTTGTAGATGTAGAGATAGAGTTGTAGATGTAGAGATATAGAGTTGTAGATGTAGAGTTGTAGATGCAGAGTTGTAGAGTTGTAGATGTAGAGATGCAGAGTTGTAGATGCAGAGTTGTAGATGCAGAGTTGTAGATGTAGAGTTGTAGATGTAGATGCAGAGTTGTAGATGTAGAGATGTAGATAGAGAGTTGTAGATGTAGAGATGTAGAGTTGTAGATGTAGAGATGTAGAGTTGTAGAGAGTTTTAGAGAGTTGTAGATGTGGAGTTGTAGATGTAGAGAGTTGTAGATGCAGAGAGTTGTAGATGTAGAGAGTTGTAGATGCAGAGATGTAGATGCAGAGTTGTAGATGCAGAGTTGTAGATGCAGAGATGTAGAGTTGTAGATGTAGAGTGATGTAGAGTTGTAGATGTAGAGATGTAGATGCAGAGTTGTAGATGCAGAGTTGTAGATGCAGAGTTGTAGAGATGTAGAGAGTTTTAGATGTAGAGTTGTAGATGTAGAGATAGAGTTGTAGATGTAGAGTTGTAGATGTAGAGATATAGAGTTGTAGATGTAGAGATGCAGAGTTGTAGATGTAGAGATGTAGATGCAGAGTTGTAGAGTTGTAGATGTAGAGATGCAGAGTTGTAGATGCAGAGTTGTAGAGTTGTAGATGCAGAGTTGTAGAGATGTAGAGAGTTGTAGATGTAGAGTTGTAGATGTAGAGATATAGAGTTGTAGATGTAGAGTTGTAGATGCAGAGTTGTAGAGTTGTAGATGCAGAGTTGTAGAGTTGTAGATGTAGAGATGCAGAGTTGTAGATGTAGAGATGCAGAGTTGTAGATGCAGAGTTGTAGAGTTGTAGATGCAGAGTTTTAGATGTAGAGATGTAGATGCAGAGTTGTAGATGCAGAGTTGTAGAGAGTTGTAGATGTAGAGTTGTAGATGTAGAGATAGAGTTGTAGATGCAGAGTTGTAGATGCAGAGATGTAGATGCAGAGATGTAGATGCAGAGGTAGAGATGTAGAGTTGTAGAGAGTTGTAGATGTAGAGATGTAGAGTTGTAGATGTAGAGATGTAGAGAGTTGTAGATGTAGAGTTGTAGATGTAGAGAGTTGTAGATGTAGAGATGTAGATGCAGAGTTGTAGATGCAGAGTTGTAGAGAGTTGTAGATGTAGAGTTGTAGATGTAGAGATAGAGTTGTAGATGCAGAGTTGTAGATGCAGAGATGTAGATGCAGAGGTAGAGATGTAGAGTTGTAGAGAGTTGTAGATGTAGAGATGTAGAGTTGTAGATGTAGAGATGTAGAGAGTTGTAGATGTAGAGTTGTAGATGTAGAGAGTTGTAGATGTAGAGATGTAGATGTAGAGTTGTAGATGTAGAGATGTAGATGTAGAGATAGAGTTGTAGATGTAGAGTTGTAGATGTAGAGATATAGAGTTGTAGATGTAGTGTTGTAGATGCAGAGTTGTAGAGTTGTAGATGCAGAGTTGTAGAGTTGTAGATGCAGAGTTGTAGATGCAGAGATGTAGATGCAGAGATGTAGATGCAGAGTTGTAGAGATGTAGAGAGTCGTAGATGTAGAGTTGTAGATGTAGAGATAGAGTTGTAGATGTAGAGTTGTAGATGTAGAGATATAGAGTTGTAGATGTAGAGTTGTAGATGCAGAGTTGTAGAGTTGTAGATGCAGAGTTGTAGAGTTGTAGATGCAGAGTTGTAGATGTAGAGATGTAGATGCAGAGTTGTAGATGCAGAGTTGTAGAGAGTTGTAGATGTAGAGTTGTAGATGTAGAGATAGAGTTGTAGATGCAGAGTTGTAGATGCAGAGATGTAGATGCAGAGATGTAGATGCAGAGGTAGAGATGTAGAGTTGTAGATGTAGAGATGTAGAGTTGTAGATGTAGAGATGTAGAGAGTTGTAGATGTAGAGTTGTAGATGTAGAGAGTTGTAGATGTAGAGATGTAGATGTAGAGTTGTAGATGTAGAGATGTAGAGAGTTGTAGATGTAGAGATGTAGATGCAGAGATGTAGATGCAGAGTTGTAGAGAGTTGTAGATGTAGAGTTGTAGATGTAGAGATAGAGTTGTAGATGTAGAGATATAGAGTTGTAGATGCAGAGTTGTAGATGTAGAGATGTAGATGTAGAGTTGTAGAGAGTTGTAGATGTAGAGATGTAGAGTTGTAGATGCAGAGTTGTAGATGTAGAGATGTAGATGCAGAGTTGTAGATGCAGAGATGTAGATGCAGAGTTGTAGAGAGTTGTAGATGTAGAGTTGTAGATGTAGAGATAGAGTTGTAGATGTAGAGATATAGAGTTGTAGATGTAGAGTTGTAGATGCAGAGTTGTAGAGATGCAGAGTTGTAGATGCAGAGTTGTAGAGTTGTAGAGGTGTAGAGAGTTGTAGAGACATAGAGAGTTGTAGATGTAGAGTTGTAGATGTAGAGAGTTGTAGATGTAGAGTTCTAGATGTAGAGTTGTAGATGTAGAGATATAGAGAGTTGTAGATGTAGAGTTGTAGAGATGTAGAGTTGTAGAGATGTAGAGTTGTAGATGTAGAGTTGTAGATGTAGAGATGTATATGTAGAGATGTAGAGAGTTGTACAGTTGTAGATGTAGAGTTGTAGATGTAGAGAGTTGTAGATGTAGAGTTGTAGATGTAGAGTTGTAGATGTAGAGAGTTGTAGATGCAGAGTTGTAGATGTAGAGTTGTAGATGCAGAGTTGTAGATGTAGAGTTGTAGATGCAGAGGTAGAGATGTAGAGTTGTAGATGTAGAGATGTAGAGAGTTGTAGATTTGTAGATGTAGAGTTGTAGATGTAGAGAGTTTTAGATGTAGAGAGTTGTAGATGCAGAGTTGTAGATGCAGAGATGTAGATGCAGAGATGTAGATGCAGAGGTAGAGATGTAGAGTTGTAGAGAGTTGTAGATGCAGAGATGTAGATGCAGAGGTAGAGATGTAGAGTTGTAGAGAGTTGTAGATGTAGAGATGTAGAGTTGTAGATGTAGAGATGTAGAGAGTTGTAGATGTAGAGTTGTAGATGTAGAGAGTTGTAGATGTAGATGTAGAGTTGTAGATGTAGAGATGTAGAGAGTTGTAGATGTAGATGTAGAGTTGTAGATGTAGAGATGTAGAGAGTTGTAGATGTAGAGATGTAGATGCAGAGTTGTAGATGCAGAGATGTAGATGCAGAGTTGTAGAGAGTTGTAGATGTAGAGTTGTAGATGTAGAGATAGAGTTGTAGATGTAGAGATATAGAGTTGTAGATGCAGAGTTGTAGATGTAGAGATGTAGATGTAGAGTTGTAGAGAGTTGTAGATGTAGAGATGTAGAGTTGTAGATGCAGAGTTGTAGATGTAGAGATGTCGATGCAGAGTTGTAGATGCAGAGATGTAGATGCAGAGATGTAGATGCAGAGTTGTAGAGAGTTGTAGATTTAGAGTTGTAGATGTAGAGATAGAGTTGTAGATGTAGAGATATAGAGTTGTAGATGTAGAGTTGTAGATGCAGAGTTGTAGAGTTGTAGATGCAGAGTTGTAGATGCAGAGTTGTAGATGCAGAGTTGTAGAGATGTAGATGTAGAGTTGTAGATGTAGATGCAGAGTTGTAGATGTAGAGATGTAGATGTAGAGTTGTAGAGAGTTGTAGATGTAGAGATGTAGAGTTGTAGATGTAGAGATGTAGAGTTGTAGAGAGTTGTAGATGTAGTGATGCAGAGAGTTGTAGATGTAGAGAGTTGTAGATGTAGAGATGTAGAGAGTTGTAGATGTAGAGTTGTAGAGAGTTGTAGATGTAGAGTTGTAGATGTAGAGTTGTAGATGTAGAGAGTTGTAGATGTAGAGAGTTGTAGATGCAGAGATGTAGATGCAGAGTTGTAGATGCAGAGTTGTAGATGCAAAGATGTAGATGTAGAGTTGTAGATGTAGAGTGTTGTAGAGTTGTAGATGTAGAGAGTTGTAGATGTAGAGATGTAGATGCAGAGTTGTAGATGCAGAGTTGTAGAGTTGTAGATGCAGAGTTGTAGATGTAGAGATGTAGATGCAGAGATGTAGATGCAGAGATGTAGATGCAGAGTTGTAGAGATGTAGAGAGTTGTAGATGTAGAGATAGAGTTGTAGATGTAGAGTTGTAGATGTAGAGATATAGAGTTGTAGATGTAGAGATATAGAGTTGTAGATGTAGAGTTGTAGATGCAGAGTTGTAGAGTTGTAGATGTAGAGATGCAGAGTTGTAGATGCAGATGTTGTAGAGTTGTAGATGCAGAGTTGTAGATGCAGAGATGTAGATGCAGAGATGTAGATGCAGAGTTGTAGAGATGTAGAGAGTTGTAGATGTAGAGTTGTAGATGTAGAGATAGAGTTGTAGATGTAGAGTTGTAGAGAGTTGTAGATGTAGAGATGTAGAGTTGTAGATGTAGAGTTGTAGAGAGTTGTAGATGTAGTGATGTAGAGAGTTGTAGATGTAGAGAGTTGTAGATGTAGAGATGTAGAGAGTTGTAGATGTAGAGTTGTAGAGAGTTGTAGATGTAGAGTTGTAGATGTAGAGTTGTAGATGTAGAGAGTTGTAGATGCAGAGAGTTGTAGATGTAGAGAGTTGTAGATGCAGAGATGTAGATGCAGAGTTGTAGATGCAGAGTTGTAGATGCAGAGATGTAGATGTAGAGTTGTAGATGTAGAGTGTTGTAGAGTTGTAGATGTAGAGAGTTGTAGATGTAGAGATGTAGATGCAGAGTTGTAGATGCAGAGTTGTAGAGTTGTAGATGCAGAGTTGTAGATGTAGAGATGTAGATGCAGAGATGTAGATGCAGAGATGTAGATGCAGAGATGTAGATGCAGAGTTGTAGAGATGTAGAGAGTTGTAGATGTAGAGATAGAGTTGTAGATGTAGAGTTGTAGATGTAGAGATATAGAGTTGTAGATGTAGATGCAGAGATGTAGATGCAGAGATGTAGATGCAGAGTTGTAGAGATGTAGAGAGTTGTAGATGTAGAGATAGAGTTGTAGATGTAGAGTTGTAGATGTAGAGATATAGAGTTGTAGATGTAGAGATATAGAGTTGTAGATGTAGAGTTGTAGATGCAGAGTTGTAGAGTTGTAGATGTAGAGATGCAGAGTTGTAGATGTAGAGATGCAGAGTTGTAGATGCAGAGTTGTAGAGTTGTAGATGCAAAGTTGTAGATGTAGAGATGTAGATGCAGAGTTGTAGATGCAGAGATGTAGATGCAGAGATGTAGATGCAGAGTTGTAGAGAGTTGTAGATGTAGAGTTGTAGATGTAGAGATGGAGTTGTAGATGTAGAGAGTTGTAGATGTAGAGTTGTAGATGCAGAGTTGTGGAGTTGTAGATGCAGAGTTGTAGAGTTGTAGATGTAGAGATGCAGAGTTGTAGATGTAGAGATGCAGAGTTGTAGATGCAGAGTTGTAGAGTTGTAGATGCAAAGTTGTAGATGTAGAGATGTAGATGCAGAGTTGTAGATGCAGAGATGTAGATGCAGAGATGTAGATGCAGAGTTGTAGAGAGTTGTAGATGTAGAGTTGTAGATGTAGAGATGGAGTTGTAGATGTAGAGATGTAGATCCAGAGTTGTAGATGCAGAGTTGTAGAGATGTAGATGTAGAGTTGTAGATGGAGAGTTGTAGATGTAGAGATGTAGATGTAGAGTTGTAGAGAGTTGTAGATGTAGAGTTGTAGATGCAGAGTTGTAGATGTAGAGATGTAGATGCAGAGTTGTAGATGCAGATATGTAGATGCAGAGATGTAGATGCAGAGATAGAGTTGTAGATGTAGAGATATAGAGTTGTAGAGTTGTAGATGCAGAGATGTAGATGCAGAGTTGTAGAGAGTTGTAGATGTAGAGTTGTAGATGTAGAGATGGAGTTGTAGATGTAGAGAGTTGTAGATGTAGAGTTGTAGATGCAGAGTTGTGGAGTTGTAGATGCAGAGTTGTAGAGTTGTAGATGTAGAGATGCAGAGTTGTAGATGTAGAGATGCAGAGTTGTAGATGCAGAGTTGTAGAGTTGTAGATGCAAAGTTGTAGATGTAGAGATGTAGATGCAGAGTTGTAGATGCAGAGATGTAGATGCAGAGATGTAGATGCAGAGTTGTAGAGAGTTGTAGATGTAGAGTTGTAGATGTAGAGATGGAGTTGTAGATGTAGAGATGTAGATCCAGAGTTGTAGATGCAGAGTTGTAGAGATGTAGATGTAGAGTTGTAGATGGAGAGTTGTAGATGTAGAGATGTAGATGTAGAGTTGTAGAGAGTTGTAGATGTAGAGTTGTAGATGCAGAGTTGTAGATGTAGAGATGTAGATGCAGAGTTGTAGATGCAGATATGTAGATGCAGAGATGTAGATGCAGAGATAGAGTTGTAGATGTAGAGATATAGAGTTGTAGAGTTGTAGATGCAGAGTTGTAGAGATGTAGATGTAGAGTTGTAGATGTAGATGCAGAGTTGTAGATGTAGAGATGTAGATGTAGAGTTGTAGAGAGTTGTAGATGTAGAGATGTAGAGTTGTAGATGTAGAGATGTAGAGTTGTAGAGAGTTGTAGATGTAGTGATGTAGAGAGTTGTAGATGTAGAGAGTTGTAGATGTAGAGATGTAGAGAGTTGTAGATGTAGAGTTGTAGATGTAGAGAGTTTTAGATGTAGAGAGTTGTAGATGCAGAGTTGTAGATGCAGAGATGTAGATGCAGAGGTAGAGATGTAGAGTTGTAGAGAGTTGTAGATGTAGAGATGTAGAGTTGTAGATGTAGAGATGTTGAGAGTTGTAGATGTAGAGTTGTAGATGTAGAGTTGTAGATGTAGAGATATAGAGAGTTGTAGATGTAGAGTTGTAGAGATGTAGAGTTGTAGATGTAGAGTTGTAGATGTAGAGATGTATATGTAGAGATGTAGAGAGTTGTAGAGTTTTAGATTTGTAGATGTAGAGTTGTAGATGTAGAGAGTTGTAGATGTAGAGTTGTAGATGTAGAGTTGTAGATGTAGAGAGTTGTAGATGCAGAGTTGTAGATGTAGAGTTGTAGATGCAGAGTTGTAGATGTAGAGTTGTAGATGCAGAGGTAGAGATGTAGAGTTGTAGATGTAGAGTTGTAGATGTAGAGATGTAGATGTAGAGTTGTAGATGTAGAGATGTAGAGAGTTGTAGATTTGTAGATGTAGAGAGTTGTAGATGTAGAGTTGTAGATGTAGAGAGTTTTAGATGTAGAGAGTTGTAGATACAGAGTTGTAGATGCAGAGATGTAGATGCAGAGATGTAGATGCAGAGGTAGAGATGTAGAGTTGTAGAGAGTTGTAGATGTAGAGTTGTAGATGTAGAGATGTAGAGAGTTGTAGATGTAGAGTTGTAGATGTAGAGAGTTGTAGATGTAGAGATGTAGATGTAGAGTTGTAGATGTAGAGATGTAGAGAGTTGTAGATGTAGAGATGTAGATGCAGAGATGTAGATGCAGAGATGTAGATGCAGAGTTGTAGAGAGTTGTAGATGTAGAGATAGAGTTGTAGATGTAGAGATATAGAGTTGTAGATGTAGAGTTGTAGATGCAGAGTTGTAGAGTTGTAGATGTAGAGATGCAGAGTTGTAGATGCAGAGTTGTAGAGATGTAGATGTAGATGTAGAGTTGTAGATGTAGATGCAGAGTTGTAGATGTAGAGATGTAGATAGAGAGTTGTAGATGTAGAGATGTAGAGTTGTAGATGTAGAGATGTAGAGTTGTAGAGAGTTGTAGATGTAGTGATGTAGAGAGTTGTAGATGTAGAGTTGTAGAGAGTTGTAGATGTAGAGTTGTAGATGCAGAGAGTTGTAGATGCAGAGAGTTGTAGATGTAGAGAGTTGTAGATGCAGAGATGTAGATGCAGAGTTGTAGATGCAGAGTTGTAGATGCAGAGATGTAGAGTTGTAGATGTAGAGTGTTGTAGAGTTGTAGATGTAGAGATGTAGATGCAGAGTTGTAGATGCAGAGTTGTAGAGATGTAGAGAGTTGTAGATGTAGAGTTGTAGATGTAGAGATATAGAGTTGTAGATGTAGAGATGCAGAGTTGTAGATGTAGAGATGTAGATGCAGAGTTGTAGAGTTGTAGATGTAGAGATGCAGAGTTGTAGATGCAGAGTTGTAGAGTTGTAGATGCAGAGTTGTAGATGCAGAGATGTAGATGCAGAGATGTAGATGCAGAGTTGTAGAGATGTAGAGAGTTGTAGATGTAGAGATAGAGTTGTAGATGTAGAGTTGTAGATGTAGAGATATAGAGTTGTAGATGTAGAGTTGTAGATGCAGAGTTGTAGAGTTGTAGATGCAGAGTTGTAGAGTTGTAGATGTAGAGATGCAGAGTTGTAGATGTAGAGATGCAGAGTTGTAGATGCAGAGTTGTAGAGTTGTAGATGCAGAGTTGTAGATGTAGAGATGTAGATGCAGAGTTGTAAATGCAGAGTTGTAGAGAGTTGTAGATGTAGAGTTGTAGATGTAGAGATAGAGTTGTAGATGCAGAGTTGTAGATGCAGAGATGTAGATGCAGAGATGTAGATGCAGAGGTAGAGATGTAGAGTTGTAGAGAGTTGTAGATGTAGAGATGTAGAGTTGTAGATGTAGAGATGTAGAGAGTTGTAGATGTAGAGTTGTAGATGTAGAGAGTTGTAGATGTAGAGATGTAGATGTAGAGTTGTAGATGTAGAGATGTAGATGCAGAGATGTAGATGCAGAGTTGTAGAGAGTTGTAGATGTAGAGAGTTGTAGATGTAGAGATGTAGATGTAGAGTTGTAGATGTAGAGATGTAGATGCAGAGATGTAGATGCAGAGTTGTAGAGAGTTGTAGATGTAGAGTTGTAGATGTAGAGATATAGAGTTGTAGATGTAGAGTTGTAGATGCAGAGTTGTAGGGTTGTAGATGTAGAGATGCAGAGTTGTAGATGCTGAGTTGTAGATGCAGAGTTGTAGAGATGTAGATGTAGATGTAGAGTTGTAGATGTAGATGCAGAGTTGTAGATGTAGAGATGTAGATAGAGAGTTGTAGATGTAGAGATGTAGAGTTGTAGATGTAGAGATGTAGAGTTGTAGAGAGTTGTAGATGTAGTGATGTAGAGAGTTGTAGATGTAGAGAGTTGTAGATGTAGCGATGTAGAGAGTTGTAGATGTAGAGTTGTAGAGAGTTGTAGATGTAGAGTTGTAGATGTAGAGAGTTGTAGATGCAGAGTTGTAGATGTAGAGAGTTGTAGATGCAGAGATGTAGATGCAGAGTTGTAGATGCAGAGTTGTAGATGCAGAGATGTAGAGTTGTAGATGTAGAGTGTTGTAGAGTTGTAGATGTAGAGAGTTGTAGATGTAGAGATGTAGATGCAGAGTTGTAGATGCAGAGTTGTAGAGATGTAGAGAGTTGTAGATGTAGAGTTGTAGATGTAGAGATAGAGTTGTAGATGCAGAGTTGTAGATGCAGAGATGTAGAGTTGTAGATGTAGAGTTGTAGATGTAGAGTGTTGTAGATGTAGAGATAGAGTTGTAGATGTAGAGTTGTAGATGTAGAGATATAGAGTTGTAGATGTAGAGTTGTAGATGCAGAGTTGTAGAGTTGTAGATGCAGAGTTGTAGAGTTGTAGATGTAGAGATGCAGAGTTGTAGATGTAGAGATGCAGAGTTGTAGATGCAGAGTTGTAGAGTTGTAGATGCAGAGTTGTAGATGTAGAGATGTAGATAGAGAGTTGTAGATGTAGAGATGTAGAGTTGTAGATGTAGAGATGTAGAGTTGTAGAGAGTTGTAGATGTAGTGATGTAGAGAGTTGTAGATGTAGAGAGTTGTAGATGTAGCGATGTAGAGAGTTGTAGATGTAGAGTTGTAGAGAGTTGTAGATGTAGAGTTGTAGATGTAGAGAGTTGTAGATGCAGAGTTGTAGATGTAGAGAGTTGTAGATGCAGAGATGTAGATGCAGAGTTGTAGATGCAGAGTTGTAGATGCAGAGATGTAGAGTTGTAGATGTAGAGTGTTGTAGAGTTGTAGATGTAGAGAGTTGTAGATGTAGAGATGTAGATGCAGAGTTGTAGATGCAGAGTTGTAGAGAGTTGTAGATGTAGAGTTGTAGATGTAGAGATAGAGTTGTAGATGCAGAGTTGTAGATGCAGAGATGTAGATGCAGAGATGTAGATGCAGAGGTAGAGATGTAGAGTTGTAGAGAGTTGTAGATGTAGAGATGTAGAGTTGTAGATGTAGAGATGTAGAGAGTTGTAGATGTAGAGTTGTAGATGTAGAGAGTTGTAGATGTAGAGATGTAGATGTAAAGTTGTAGATGTAGAGATGTAGAGAGTTGTAGATGTAGAGATGTAGATGCAGAGATGTAGATGCAGAGTTGTAGAGAGTTGTAGATGTAGAGTTGTAGATGTAGAGATAGAGTTGTAGATGCAGAGTTGTAGAGTTGTAGATGTAGAGATGCAGAGTTGTAGATGCAGAGTTGTAGATGCAGAGTTGTAGATGCAGAGTTGTAGAGATGTAGATGTAGAGTTGTAGATGTAGATGCAGAGTTGTAGATGTAGAGATGTAGATAGAGAGTTGTAGATGTAGAGATGTAGAGTTGTAGAGAGTTGTAGATGTAGTGATGTAGAGAGTTGTAGATGCAGAGATGTAGATGCAGAGTTGTAGATGCAGAGTTGTAGATGCAGAGATGTAGAGTTGTAGATGTAGAGTTGTAGATGTAGAGTGTTGTAGATGTAGAGATAGAGTTGTAGATGTAGAGTTGTAGATGTAGAGATATAGAGTTGTAGATGTAGAGTTGTAGATGCAGAGTTGTAGAGTTGTAGATGCAGAGTTGTAGAGTTGTAGATGTAGAGATGCAGAGTTGTAGATGTAGAGATGCAGAGTTGTAGATGCAGAGTTGTAGAGTTGTAGATGCAGAGTTGTAGATGTAGAGATGTAGATAGAGAGTTGTAGATGTAGAGATGTAGAGTTGTAGATGTAGAGATGTAGAGTTGTAGAGAGTTGTAGATGTAGTGATGTAGAGAGTTGTAGATGTAGAGAGTTGTAGATGTAGCGATGTAGAGAGTTGTAGATGTAGAGTTGTAGAGAGTTGTAGATGTAGAGTTGTAGATGTAGAGAGTTGTAGATGCAGAGTTGTAGATGTAGAGAGTTGTAGATGCAGAGATGTAGATGCAGAGTTGTAGATGCAGAGTTGTAGATGCAGAGATGTAGAGTTGTAGATGTAGAGTGTTGTAGAGTTGTAGATGTAGAGAGTTGTAGATGTAGAGATGTAGATGCAGAGTTGTAGATGCAGAGTTGTAGAGATGTAGAGAGTTGTAGATGTAGAGTTGTAGATGTAGAGATAGAGTTGTAGATGTAGAGTTGTAGATGTAGAGATATAGAGTTGTAGATGTAGAGTTGTAGAGATGTAGAGAGTTGTAGATGTAGAGTTGTAGATGTAGAGATAGAGTTGTAGATGTAGAGTTGTAGATGCAGAGTTGTAGAGTTGTAGATGTAGAGATGCAGAGTTGTAGATGTAGAGATGCAGAGTTGTAGATGCAGAGTTGTAGAGTTGTAGATGCAGAGTTGTAGATGTAGAGATGTAGATGCAGAGTTGTAGATGCAGAGATGTAGATGCAGAGTTGTAGAGAGTTGTAGAGTTGTAGATGTAGAGATAGACTTGTAGATGTAGAGATATAGAGTTGTAGATGTAGAGTTGTAGATGCAGAGTTGTAGAGTTGTAGATGTAGAGATGTAGATCCAGAGTTGTAGAGATGTAGATGTAGAGTTGTAGATGCAGAGATGTAGATGCAGAGTTGTAGAGAGTTGTAGATGTAGAGATAGAGTTGTAGATGTAGAGATATAGAGTTGTAGATGTAGAGTTGTAGATGCAGAGATGTAGATGCAGAGTTGTAGATGCAGAGATGTAGATGCAGAGATGTAGATGCAGAGTTGTAGAGAGTTGTAGATGTAGAGTTGTAGAGTTGTAGATGTAGAGATGCAGAGTTGTAGATGCAGAGTTGTAGATGCAGAGTTGTAGAGTTGTAGATGTAGAGATGCAGAGTTGTAGATGCAGAGTTGTAGAGTTGTAGATGCAGAGTTGTAGATGCAGAGATGTAGATGCAGAGATGTAGATGCAGAGATGTAGATGCAGAGTTGTAGAGATGTAGAGAGTTGTAGATGTAGAGTTGTAGATGTAGAGTTGTAGATGTAGAGGTATAGAGTTGTAGATGTAGAGTTGTAGATGCAGAGTTGTAGAGTTGTAGATGCAGAGTTGTAGATGTAGAGATGCAGAGTTGTAGATGCAGACTTGTAGAGTTGTAGATGCAGAGTTGTAGATGTAGAGATGTAGATGCAGAGTTGTAGATGCAGAGTTGTAGAGAGTTGTAGATGTAGAGTTGTAGATGTAGAGATAGAGTTGTAGATGCAGAGTTGTAGATGCAGAGATGTAGATGCAGAGATGTAGATGCAGAGGTAGAGATGTAGAGTTGTAGAGAGTTGTAGATGTAGAGATGTAGAGTTGTAGATGTAGAGATGTAGAGAGTTGTAGATGTAGAGTTGTAGATGTAGAGAGTTGTAGATGTAGAGATGTAGATGTAAAGTTGTAGATGTAGAGATGTAGAGAGTTGTAGATGTAGAGATGTAGATGCAGAGATGTAGATGCAGAGTTGTAGAGAGTTGTAGATGTAGAGTTGTAGATGTAGAGATAGAGTTGTAGATGCAGAGTTGTAGAGTTGTAGATGTAGAGATGCAGAGTTGTAGATGCAGAGTTGTAGATGCAGAGTTGTAGATGCAGAGTTGTAGAGATGTAGATGTAGAGTTGTAGATGTAGATGCAGAGTTGTAGATGTAGAGATGTAGATAGAGAGTTGTAGATGTAGAGATGTAGAGTTGTAGAGAGTTGTAGATGTAGTGATGTAGAGAGTTGTAGATGCAGAGATGTAGATGCAGAGTTGTAGATGCAGAGTTGTAGATGCAGAGATGTAGAGTTGTAGATGTAGAGTTGTAGATGTAGAGTGTTGTAGATGTAGAGATAGAGTTGTAGATGTAGAGTTGTAGATGTAGAGATATAGAGTTGTAGATGTAGAGTTGTAGATGCAGAGTTGTAGAGTTGTAGATGCAGAGTTGTAGAGTTGTAGATGTAGAGATGCAGAGTTGTAGATGTAGAGATGCAGAGTTGTAGATGCAGAGTTGTAGAGTTGTAGATGCAGAGTTGTAGATGTAGAGATGTAGATGCAGAGTTGTAGATGCAGAGATGTAGATGCAGAGAGTTGTAGATGCAGAGTTGTAGATGCAGAGATGTAGATGCAGAGATGTAGATGCAGAGGTAGAGATGTAGAGTTGTAGAGAGTTGTAGATGTAGAGATGTAGAGTTGTAGATGTAGAGATGTAGAGAGTTGTAGATGTAGAGTTGTAGATGTAGAGAGTTGTAGATGTAGAGTTGTAGATGTAGAGATGCAGAGTTGTAGATGTAGAGATGTAGATGCAGAGTTGTAGAGTTGTAGATGTAGAGATGCAGAGTTGTAGATGCAGAGTTGTAGAGTTGTAGATGCAGAGTTGTAGAGATGTAGAGAGTTGTAGATGTAGAGTTGTAGATGTAGAGATAGAGTTGTAGATGTAGAGTTGTAGATGTAGAGATATAGAGTTGTAGATGTAGAGTTGTAGATGCAGAGTTGTAGAGTTGTAGATGCAGAGTTGTAGAGTTGTAGATGTAGAGATGCAGAGTTGTAGATGTAGAGATGCAGAGTTGTAGATGCAGAGTTGTAGAGTTGTAGATGCAGAGTTTTAGATGTAGAGATGTAGATGCAGAGTTGTAGATGCAGAGTTGTAGAGAGTTGTAGATGTAGAGTTGTAGATGTAGAGATAGAGTTGTAGATGCAGAGTTGTAGATGCAGAGATGTAGATGCAGAGATGTAGATGCAGAGGTAGAGATGTAGAGTTGTAGAGAGTTGTAGATGTAGAGATGTAGAGTTGTAGATGTAGAGATGTAGAGAGTTGTAGATGTAGAGTTGTAGATGTAGAGAGTTGTAGATGTAGAGATGTAGATGCAGAGTTGTAGATGCAGAGTTGTAGAGAGTTGTAGATGTAGAGTTGTAGATGTAGAGATAGAGTTGTAGATGCAGAGTTGTAGATGCAGAGATGTAGATGCAGAGGTAGAGATGTAGAGTTGTAGAGAGTTGTAGATGTAGAGATGTAGAGTTGTAGATGTAGAGATGTAGAGAGTTGTAGATGTAGAGTTGTAGATGTAGAGAGTTGTAGATGTAGAGATGTAGATGTAGAGTTGTAGATGTAGAGATGTAGATGTAGAGATAGAGTTGTAGATGTAGAGTTGTAGATGTAGAGATATAGAGTTGTAGATGTAGTGTTGTAGATGCAGAGTTGTAGAGTTGTAGATGCAGAGTTGTAGAGTTGTAGATGCAGAGATGTAGATGCAGAGATGTAGATGCAGAGTTGTAGAGATGTAGAGAGTCGTAGATGTAGAGTTGTAGATGTAGAGATAGAGTTGTAGATGTAGAGTTGTAGATGTAGAGATATAGAGTTGTAGATGTAGAGTTGTAGATGCAGAGTTGTAGAGTTGTAGATGCAGAGTTGTAGAGTTGTAGATGCAGAGTTGTAGATGTAGAGATGTAGATGCAGAGTTGTAGATGCAGAGTTGTAGAGAGTTGTAGATGTAGAGTTGTAGATGTAGAGATAGAGTTGTAGATGCAGAGTTGTAGATGCAGAGATGTAGATGCAGAGATGTAGATGCAGAGGTAGAGATGTAGAGTTGTAGATGTAGAGATGTAGAGTTGTAGATGTAGAGATGTAGAGAGTTGTAGATGTAGAGTTGTAGATGTAGAGAGTTGTAGATGTAGAGATGTAGATGTAGAGTTGTAGATGTAGAGATGTAGAGAGTTGTAGATGTAGAGATGTAGATGCAGAGATGTAGATGCAGAGTTGTAGAGAGTTGTAGATGTAGAGTTGTAGATGTAGAGATAGAGTTGTAGATGTAGAGATATAGAGTTGTAGATGCAGAGTTGTAGATGTAGAGATGTAGATGTAGAGTTGTAGAGAGTTGTAGATGTAGAGATGTAGAGTTGTAGATGCAGAGTTGTAGATGTAGAGATGTAGATGCAGAGTTGTAGATGCAGAGATGTAGATGCAGAGTTGTAGAGAGTTGTAGATGTAGAGTTGTAGATGTAGAGATAGAGTTGTAGATGTAGAGATATAGAGTTGTAGATGTAGAGTTGTAGATGCAGAGTTGTAGAGATGCAGAGTTGTAGATGCAGAGTTGTAGAGTTGTAGATGCAGAGTTGTAGATGTAGAGATGTAGAGTTGTAGAGAGTTGTAGATGTAGAGATTTAGAGTTGTAGAGAGTTGTAGATCTAGTGATGTAGAGAGTTGTAGATGTAGAGATGTAGAGAGTTGTAGATGTAGAGTTGTAGAGAGTTGTAGATGTAGAGTTGTAGATGTAGAGAGTTGTAGATGCAGAGAGTTGTAGATGTAGAGCGTTGTAGATGCAGAGATGTAGATGCAGAGTTGTAGATGCAGAGTTGTAGATGCAGAGATGTAGAGTTGTAGATGTAGAGTTGTAGATGTAGAGTTGTAGATGTAGAGTGTTGTAGAGTTGTAGATGTAGAGAGTTGTAGATGTAGAGATGTAGATGCAGAGTTGTAGATGCAGAGTTGTAGATGCAGAGATGTAGAGATGTAGAGTTGTAGATGCAGAGTTGTAGACGTAGAGTTGTAGATGTAGAGTGTTGTAGAGTTGTAGATGTAGAGTTGTAGATGTAGAGATGTAGATGCAGAGATGTAGATGTAGAGTTGTAGATGTAGAGAGTTGTAGATGCAGAGTTGTAGATGCAGAGGTAGAGATGTAGAGGTGTAGAGAGTTGTAGAGACATAGAGAGTTGTAGATGTAGAGTTGTAGATGTAGAGAGTTGTAGATGTAGAGTTCTAGATGTAGAGTTGTAGATGTAGAGATATAGAGAGTTGTAGATGTAGAGTTGTAGAGATGTAGAGTTGTAGATGTAGAGTTGTAGATGTAGAGATGTATATGTAGAGATGTAGAGAGTTGTACAGTTGTAGATGTAGAGTTGTAGATGTAGAGAGTTGTAGATGTAGAGTTGTAGATGTAGAGTTGTAGATGTAGAGAGTTGTAGATGCAGAGTTGTAGATGTAGAGTTGTAGATGCAGAGTTGTAGATGTAGAGTTGTAGATGCAGAGGTAGAGATGTAGAGTTGTAGATGTAGAGATGTAGAGAGTTGTAGATTTGTAGATGTAGAGTTGTAGATGTAGAGAGTTTTAGATGTAGAGAGTTGTAGATGCAGAGTTGTAGATGCAGAGATGTAGATGCAGAGATGTAGATGCAGAGGTAGAGATGTAGAGTTGTAGAGAGTTGTAGATGCAGAGATGTAGATGCAGAGGTAGAGATGTAGAGTTGTAGAGAGTTGTAGATGTAGAGATGTAGAGTTGTAGATGTAGAGATGTAGAGAGTTGTAGATGTAGAGTTGTAGATGTAGAGAGTTGTAGATGTAGATGTAGAGTTGTAGATGTAGAGATGTAGAGAGTTGTAGATGTAGATGTAGAGTTGTAGATGTAGAGATGTAGAGAGTTGTAGATGTAGAGATGTAGATGCAGAGTTGTAGATGCAGAGATGTAGATGCAGAGTTGTAGAGAGTTGTAGATGTAGAGTTGTAGATGTAGAGAGTTGTAGATGTAGAGTTGTAGATGTAGAGTTGTAGATGTAGAGAGTTGTAGATGCAGAGTTGTAGATGTAGAGTTGTAGATGCAGAGTTGTAGATGTAGAGTTGTAGATGCAGAGGTAGAGATGTAGAGTTGTAGATGTAGAGATGTAGAGAGTTGTAGATTTGTAGATGTAGAGTTGTAGATGTAGAGAGTTTTAGATGTAGAGAGTTGTAGATGCAGAGTTGTAGATGCAGAGATGTAGATGCAGAGATGTAGATGCAGAGGTAGAGATGTAGAGTTGTAGAGAGTTGTAGATGCAGAGATGTAGATGCAGAGGTAGAGATGTAGAGTTGTAGAGAGTTGTAGATGTAGAGATGTAGAGTTGTAGATGTAGAGATGTAGAGAGTTGTAGATGTAGAGTTGTAGATGTAGAGAGTTGTAGATGTAGATGTAGAGTTGTAGATGTAGAGATGTAGAGAGTTGTAGATGTAGATGTAGAGTTGTAGATGTAGAGATGTAGAGAGTTGTAGATGTAGAGATGTAGATGCAGAGTTGTAGATGCAGAGATGTAGATGCAGAGTTGTAGAGAGTTGTAGATGTAGAGTTGTAGATGTAGAGATAGAGTTGTAGATGTAGAGATATAGAGTTGTAGATGCAGAGTTGTAGATGTAGAGATGTAGATGTAGAGTTGTAGAGAGTTGTAGATGTAGAGATGTAGAGTTGTAGATGCAGAGTTGTAGATGTAGAGATGTCGATGCAGAGTTGTAGATGCAGAGATGTAGATGCAGAGATGTAGATGCAGAGTTGTAGAGAGTTGTAGATTTAGAGTTGTAGATGTAGAGATAGAGTTGTAGATGTAGAGATATAGAGTTGTAGATGTAGAGTTGTAGATGCAGAGTTGTAGAGTTGTAGATGCAGAGTTGTAGATGCAGAGTTGTAGATGCAGAGTTGTAGAGATGTAGATGTAGAGTTGTAGATGTAGATGCAGAGTTGTAGATGTAGAGATGTAGATGTAGAGTTGTAGAGAGTTGTAGATGTAGAGATGTAGAGTTGTAGATGTAGAGATGTAGAGTTGTAGAGAGTTGTAGATGTAGTGATGCAGAGAGTTGTAGATGTAGAGAGTTGTAGATGTAGAGATGTAGAGAGTTGTAGATGTAGAGTTGTAGAGAGTTGTAGATGTAGAGTTGTAAATGTAGAGTTGTAGATGTAGAGAGTTGTAGATGTAGAGAGTTGTAGATGCAGAGATGTAGATGCAGAGTTGTAGATGCAGAGTTGTAGATGCAAAGATGTAGATGTAGAGTTGTAGATGTAGAGTGTTGTAGAGTTGTAGATGTAGAGAGTTGTAGATGTAGAGATGTAGATGCAGAGTTGTAGATGCAGAGTTGTAGAGTTGTAGATGCAGAGTTGTAGATGTAGAGATGTAGATGCAGAGATGTAGATGCAGAGATGTAGATGCAGAGTTGTAGAGATGTAGAGAGTTGTAGATGTAGAGATAGAGTTGTAGATGTAGAGTTGTAGATGTAGAGATATAGAGTTGTAGATGTAGAGATATAGAGTTGTAGATGTAGAGTTGTAGATGCAGAGTTGTAGAGTTGTAGATGTAGAGATGCAGAGTTGTAGATGCAGATGTTGTAGAGTTGTAGATGCAGAGTTGTAGATGTAGAGATATAGAGTTGTAGATGTAGAGTTGTAGATGCAGAGTTGTAGAGTTGTAGATGCAGAGTTGTAGAGTTGTAGATGCAGAGTTGTAGATGTAGAGATGTAGATGCAGAGTTGTAGATGCAGAGTTGTAGAGAGTTGTAGATGTAGAGTTGTAGATGTAGAGATAGAGTTGTAGATGCAGAGTTGTAGATGCAGAGATGTAGATGCAGAGATGTAGATGCAGAGGTAGAGATGTAGAGTTGTAGATGTAGAGATGTAGAGTTGTAGATGTAGAGATGTAGAGAGTTGTAGATGTAGAGTTGTAGATGTAGAGAGTTGTAGATGTAGAGATGTAGATGTAGAGTTGTAGATGTAGAGATGTAGAGAGTTGTAGATGTAGAGATGTAGATGCAGAGATGTAGATGCAGAGTTGTAGAGAGTTGTAGATGTAGAGTTGTAGATGTAGAGATAGAGTTGTAGATGTAGAGATATAGAGTTGTAGATGCAGAGTTGTAGATGTAGAGATGTAGATGTAGAGTTGTAGAGAGTTGTAGATGTAGAGATATAGAGTTGTAGATGCAGAGTTGTAGATGTAGAGATGTAGATGCAGAGTTGTAGATGCAGAGATGTAGATGCAGAGTTGTAGAGAGTTGTAGATGTAGAGTTGTAGATGTAGAGATAGAGTTGTAGATGTAGAGATATAGAGTTGTAGATGTAGAGTTGTAGATGCAGAGTTGTAGAGATGCAGAGTTGTAGATGCAGAGTTGTAGAGTTGTAGATGCAGAGTTGTAGATGTAGAGATGTAGAGTTGTAGAGAGTTGTAGATGTAGAGATTTAGAGTTGTAGAGAGTTGTAGATCTAGTGATGTAGAGAGTTGTAGATGTAGAGAGTTGTAGATGTAGAGATGTAGAGAGTTGTAGATGTAGAGTTGTAGAGAGTTGTAGATGTAGAGTTGTAGATGTAGAGAGTTGTAGATGCAGAGAGTTGTAGATGTAGAGCGTTGTAGATGCAGAGATGTAGATGCAGAGTTGTAGATGCAGAGTTGTAGATGCAGAGATGTAGAGTTGTAGATGTAGAGTTGTAGATGTAGAGTGTTGTAGAGTTGTAGATGTAGAGAGTTGTAGATGTAGAGAGATGTAGATGCAGAGTTGTAGATGCAGAGTTGTAGATGCAGAGATGTAGAGATGTAGAGTTGTAGATGCAGAGTTGTAGACGTAGAGTTGTAGATGTAGAGTGTTGTAGAGTTGTAGATGTAGAGTTGTAGATGTAGAGATGTAGATGCAGAGATGTAGATGTAGAGTTGTAGATGTAGAGAGTTGTAGATGCAGAGTTGTAGATGCAGAGGTAGAGATGTAGAGGTGTAGAGAGTTGTAGAGACATAGAGAGTTGTAGATGTAGAGTTGTAGATGTAGAGAGTTGTAGATGTAGAGTTCTAGATGTAGAGTTGTAGATGTAGAGATATAGAGAGTTGTAGATGTAGAGTTGTAGAGATGTAGAGTTGTAGATGTAGAGTTGTAGATGTAGAGATGTATATGTAGAGATGTAGAGAGTTGTACAGTTGTAGATGTAGAGTTGTAGATGTAGAGAGTTGTAGATGTAGAGTTGTAGATGTAGAGTTGTAGATGTAGAGAGTTGTAGATGCAGAGTTGTAGATGTAGAGTTGTAGATGCAGAGTTGTAGATGTAGAGTTGTAGATGCAGAGGTAGAGATGTAGAGTTGTAGATGTAGAGATGTAGAGAGTTGTAGATTTGTAGATGTAGAGTTGTAGATGTAGAGAGTTTTAGATGTAGAGAGTTGTAGATGCAGAGTTGTAGATGCAGAGATGTAGATGCAGAGATGTAGATGCAGAGGTAGAGATGTAGAGTTGTAGAGAGTTGTAGATGCAGAGATGTAGATGCAGAGGTAGAGATGTAGAGTTGTAGAGAGTTGTAGATGTAGAGATGTAGAGTTGTAGATGTAGAGATGTAGAGAGTTGTAGATGTAGAGTTGTAGATGTAGAGAGTTGTAGATGTAGATGTAGAGTTGTAGATGTAGAGATGTAGAGAGTTGTAGATGTAGATGTAGAGTTGTAGATGTAGAGATGTAGAGAGTTGTAGATGTAGAGATGTAGATGCAGAGTTGTAGATGCAGAGATGTAGATGCAGAGTTGTAGAGAGTTGTAGATGTAGAGTTGTAGATGTAGAGATAGAGTTGTAGATGTAGAGATATAGAGTTGTAGATGCAGAGTTGTAGATGTAGAGATGTAGATGTAGAGTTGTAGAGAGTTGTAGATGTAGAGATGTAGAGTTGTAGATGCAGAGTTGTAGATGTAGAGATGTCGATGCAGAGTTGTAGATGCAGAGATGTAGATGCAGAGATGTAGATGCAGAGTTGTAGAGAGTTGTAGATTTAGAGTTGTAGATGTAGAGATAGAGTTGTAGATGTAGAGATATAGAGTTGTAGATGTAGAGTTGTAGATGCAGAGTTGTAGAGTTGTAGATGCAGAGTTGTAGATGCAGAGTTGTAGATGCAGAGTTGTAGAGATGTAGATGTAGAGTTGTAGATGTAGATGCAGAGTTGTAGATGTAGAGATGTAGATGTAGAGTTGTAGAGAGTTGTAGATGTAGAGATGTAGAGTTGTAGATGTAGAGATGTAGAGTTGTAGAGAGTTGTAGATGTAGTGATGCAGAGAGTTGTAGATGTAGAGAGTTGTAGATGTAGAGATGTAGAGAGTTGTAGATGTAGAGTTGTAGAGAGTTGTAGATGTAGAGTTGTAGATGTAGAGTTGTAGATGTAGAGAGTTGTAGATGTAGAGAGTTGTAGATGCAGAGATGTAGATGCAGAGTTGTAGATGCAGAGTTGTAGATGCAAAGATGTAGATGTAGAGTTGTAGATGTAGAGTGTTGTAGAGTTGTAGATGTAGAGAGTTGTAGATGTAGAGATGTAGATGCAGAGTTGTAGATGCAGAGTTGTAGAGTTGTAGATGCAGAGTTGTAGATGTAGAGATGTAGATGCAGAGATGTAGATGCAGAGATGTAGATGCAGAGTTGTAGAGATGTAGAGAGTTGTAGATGTAGAGATAGAGTTGTAGATGTAGAGTTGTAGATGTAGAGATATAGAGTTGTAGATGTAGAGATATAGATTTGTAGATGTAGAGTTGTAGATGCAGAGTTGTAGAGTTGTAGATGTAGAGATGCAGAGTTGTAGATGCAGATGTTGTAGAGTTGTAGATGCAGAGTTGTAGATGCAGAGATGTAGATGCAGAGATGTAGATGCAGAGTTGTAGAGATGTAGAGAGTTGTAGATGTAGAGTTGTAGATGTAGAGATAGAGTTGTAGATGTAGAGTTGTAGAGAGTTGTAGATGTAGAGAGTTGTAGATGTAGAGATGTAGAGAGTTGTAGATGTAGAGTTGTAGAGAGTTGTAGATGTAGAGTTGTAGATGTAGAGTTGTAGATGTAGAGAGTTGTAGATGCAGAGAGTTGTAGATGTAGAGAGTTGTAGATGCAGAGATGTAGATGCAGAGTTGTAGATGCAGAGTTGTAGATGCAGAGATGTAGATGTAGAGTTGTAGATGTAGAGTGTTGTAGAGTTGTAGATGTAGAGAGTTGTAGATGTAGAGATGTAGATGCAGAGTTGTAGATGCAGAGTTGTAGAGTTGTAGATGCAGAGTTGTAGATGTAGAGATGTAGATGCAGAGATGTAGATGCAGAGATGTAGATGCAGAGATGTAGATGCAGAGTTGTAGAGATGTAGAGAGTTGTAGATGTAGAGATAGAGTTGTAGATGTAGAGTTGTAGATGTAGAGATATAGAGTTGTAGATGTAGATGCAGAGATGTAGATGCAGAGATGTAGATGCAGAGTTGTAGAGATGTAGAGAGTTGTAGATGTAGAGATAGAGTTGTAGATGTAAAGTTGTAGATGTAGAGATATAGAGTTGTAGATGTAGAGATATAGAGTTGTAGATGTAGAGTTGTAGATGCAGAGTTGTAGAGTTGTAGATGTAGAGATGCAGAGTTGTAGATGTAGAGATGCAGAGTTGTAGATGCAGAGTTGTAGAGTTGTAGATGCAAAGTTGTAGATGTAGAGATGTAGATGCAGAGTTGTAGATGCAGAGATGTAGATGCAGAGATGTAGATGCAGAGTTGTAGAGATGTAGAGAGTTGTAGATGTAGAGATAGAGTTGTAGATGTAGAGTTGTAGATGTAGAGATATAGAGTTGTAGATGTAGAGATATAGAGTTGTAGATGTAGAGTTGTAGATGCAGAGTTGTAGAGTTGTAGATGTAGAGATGCAGAGTTGTAGATGTAGAGATGCAGAGTTGTAGATGCAGAGTTGTAGAGTTGTAGATGCAAAGTTGTAGATGTAGAGATGTAGATGCAGAGTTGTAGATGCAGAGATGTAGATGCAGAGATGTAGATGCAGAGTTGTAGAGAGTTGTAGATGTAGAGTTGTAGATGTAGAGATGGAGTTGTAGATGTAGAGAGTTGTAGATGTAGAGATATAGAGTTGTAGATGTAGAGTTGTAGATGCAGAGTTGTGGAGTTGTAGATGCAGAGTTGTAGAGTTGTAGATGTAGAGATGCAGAGTTGTAGATGTAGAGATGCAGAGTTGTAGATGCAGAGTTGTAGAGTTGTAGATGCAAAGTTGTAGATGTAGAGATGTAGATGCAGAGTTGTAGATGCAGAGATGTAGATGCAGAGATGTAGATGCAGAGTTGTAGAGAGTTGTAGATGTAGAGTTGTAGATGTAGAGATGGAGTTGTAGATGTAGAGATATAGAGTTGTAGATGTAGAGATGTAGATCCAGAGTTGTAGATGCAGAGTTGTAGAGATGTAGATGTAGAGTTGTAGATGGAGAGTTGTAGATGTAGAGATGTAGATGTAGAGTTGTAGAGAGTTGTAGATGTAGAGTTGTAGATGCAGAGTTGTAGATGTAGAGATGTAGATGCAGAGTTGTAGATGCAGATATGTAGATGCAGAGATGTAGATGCAGAGATAGAGTTGTAGATGTAGAGATATAGAGTTGTAGAGTTGTAGATGCAGAGTTGTAGAGATGTAGATGTAGAGTTGTAGATGTAGATGCAGAGTTGTAGATGTAGAGATGTAGATGTAGAGTTGTAGAGAGTTGTAGATGTAGAGATGTAGAGTTGTAGATGTAGAGATGTAGAGTTGTAGAGAGTTGTAGATGTAGTGATGTAGAGAGTTGTAGATGTAGAGAGTTGTAGATGTAGAGATGTAGAGAGTTGTAGATGTAGAGTTGTAGATGTAGAGAGTTTTAGATGTAGAGAGTTGTAGATGCAGAGTTGTAGATGCAGAGATGTAGATGCAGAGGTAGAGATGTAGAGTTGTAGAGAGTTGTAGATGTAGAGATGTAGAGTTGTAGATGTAGAGATGTTGAGAGTTGTAGATGTAGAGTTGTAGATGTAGAGTTGTAGATGTAGAGATATAGAGAGTTGTAGATGTAGAGTTGTAGAGATGTAGAGTTGTAGATGTAGAGTTGTAGATGTAGAGATGTATATGTAGAGATGTAGAGAGTTGTAGAGTTTTAGATTTGTAGATGTAGAGTTGTAGATGTAGAGAGTTGTAGATGTAGAGTTGTAGATGTAGAGTTGTAGATGTAGAGAGTTGTAGATGCAGAGTTGTAGATGTAGAGTTGTAGATGCAGAGTTGTAGATGTAGAGTTGTAGATGCAGAGGTAGAGATGTAGAGTTGTAGATGTAGAGTTGTAGATGTAGAGATGTAGAGAGTTGTAGATTTGTAGATGTAGAGAGTTGTAGATGTAGAGTTGTAGATGTAGAGAGTTTTAGATGTAGAGAGTTGTAGATACAGAGTTGTAGATGCAGAGATGTAGATGCAGAGATGTAGATGCAGAGGTAGAGATGTAGAGTTGTAGAGAGTTGTAGATGTAGAGTTGTAGATGTAGAGATGTAGAGAGTTGTAGATGTAGAGTTGTAGATGTAGAGAGTTGTAGATGTAGAGATGTAGATGTAGAGTTGTAGATGTAGAGATGTAGAGAGTTGTAGATGTAGAGATGTAGATGCAGAGATGTAGATGCAGAGATGTAGATGCAGAGTTGTTGAGAGTTGTAGATGTAGAGATAGAGTTGTAGATGTAGAGATATAGAGTTGTAGATGTAGAGTTGTAGATGCAGAGTTGTAGAGTTGTAGATGTAGAGATGCAGAGTTGTAGATGCAGAGTTGTAGATGCAGAGTTGTAGAGATGTAGATGTAGATGTAGAGTTGTAGATGTAGATGCAGAGTTGTAGATGTAGAGATGTAGATAGAGAGTTGTAGATGTAGAGATGTAGAGTTGTAGATGTAGAGATGTAGAGTTGTAGAGAGTTGTAGATGTAGTGATGTAGAGAGTTGTAGATGTAGAGTTGTAGAGAGTTGTAGATGTAGAGTTGTAGATGCAGAGAGTTGTAGATGCAGAGAGTTGTAGATGTAGAGAGTTGTAGATGCAGAGATGTAGATGCAGAGTTGTAGATGCAGAGTTGTAGATGCAGAGATGTAGAGTTGTAGATGTAGAGTGTTGTAGAGTTGTAGATGTAGAGATGTAGATGCAGAGTTGTAGATGCAGAGTTGTAGAGATGTAGAGAGTTGTAGATGTAGAGTTGTAGATGTAGAGATATAGAGTTGTAGATGTAGAGATGCAGAGTTGTAGATGTAGAGATGTAGATGCAGAGTTGTAGAGTTGTAGATGTAGAGATGCAGAGTTGTAGATGCAGAGTTGTAGAGTTGTAGATGCAGAGTTGTAGATGCAGAGATGTAGATGCAGAGATGTAGATGCAGAGTTGTAGAGATGTAGAGAGTTGTAGATGTAGAGATAGAGTTGTAGATGTAGAGTTGTAGATGTAGAGATATAGAGTTGTAGATGTAGAGTTGTAGATGCAGAGTTGTAGAGTTGTAGATGCAGAGTTGTAGAGTTGTAGATGTAGAGATGCAGAGTTGTAGATGTAGAGATGCAGAGTTATAGATGCAGAGTTGTAGAGTTGTAGATGCAGAGTTGTAGATGTAGAGATGTAGATGCAGAGTTGTAAATGCAGAGTTGTAGAGAGTTGTAGATGTAGAGTTGTAGATGTAGAGATAGAGTTGTAGATGCAGAGTTGTAGATGCAGAGATGTAGATGCAGAGATGTAGATGCAGAGGTAGAGATGTAGAGTTGTAGAGAGTTGTAGATGTAGAGATGTAGAGTTGTAGATGTAGAGATGTAGAGAGTTGTAGATGTAGAGTTGTAGATGTAGAGAGTTGTAGATGTAGAGATGTAGATGTAGAGTTGTAGATGTAGAGATGTAGATGCAGAGATGTAGATGCAGAGTTGTAGAGAGTTGTAGATGTAGAGAGTTGTAGATGTAGAGATGTAGATGTAGAGTTGTAGATGTAGAGATGTAGATGCAGAGATGTAGATGCAGAGTTGTAGAGAGTTGTAGATGTAGAGTTGTAGATGTAGAGATATAGAGTTGTAGATGTAGAGTTGTAGATGCAGAGTTGTAGGGTTGTAGATGTAGAGATGCAGAGTTGTAGATGCTGAGTTGTAGATGCAGAGTTGTAGAGATGTAGATGTAGATGTAGAGTTGTAGATGTAGATGCAGAGTTGTAGATGTAGAGATGTAGATAGAGAGTTGTAGATGTAGAGATGTAGAGTTGTAGATGTAGAGATGTAGAGTTGTAGAGAGTTGTAGATGTAGTGATGTAGAGAGTTGTAGATGTAGAGAGTTGTAGATGTAGCGATGTAGAGAGTTGTAGATGTAGAGTTGTAGAGAGTTGTAGATGTAGAGTTGTAGATGTAGAGAGTTGTAGATGCAGAGTTGTAGATGTAGAGAGTTGTAGATGCAGAGATGTAGATGCAGAGTTGTAGATGCAGAGTTGTAGATGCAGAGATGTAGAGTTGTAGATGTAGAGTGTTGTAGAGTTGTAGATGTAGAGAGTTGTAGATGTAGAGATGTAGATGCAGAGTTGTAGATGCAGAGTTGTAGAGATGTAGAGAGTTGTAGATGTAGAGTTGTAGATGTAGAGATAGAGTTGTAGATGTAGAGTTGTAGATGTAGAGATATAGAGTTGTAGATGTAGAGTTGTAGAGATGTAGAGAGTTGTAGATGTAGAGTTGTAGATGTAGAGATAGAGTTGTAGATGTAGAGTTGTAGATGCAGAGTTGTAGAGTTGTAGATGTAGAGATGCAGAGTTGTAGATGTAGAGATGCAGAGTTGTAGATGCAGAGTTGTAGAGTTGTAGATGCAGAGTTGTAGATGTAGAGATGTAGATGCAGAGTTGTAGATGCAGAGATGTAGATGCAGAGTTGTAGAGAGTTGTAGAGTTGTAGATGTAGAGATAGACTTGTAGATGTAGAGATATAGAGTTGTAGATGTAGAGTTGTAGATGCAGAGTTGTAGAGTTGTAGATGTAGAGATGTAGATCCAGAGTTGTAGAGATGTAGATGTAGAGTTGTAGATGCAGAGATGTAGATGCAGAGTTGTAGAGAGTTGTAGATGTAGAGTTGTAGATGTAGAGATAGAGTTGTAGATGTAGAGATATAGAGTTGTAGATGTAGAGTTGTAGATGCAGAGATGTATATGCAGAGTTGTAGATGCAGAGATGTAGATGCAGAGTTGTAGAGAGTTGTAGATGTAGAGTTGTAGAGTTGTAGATGTAGAGATGCAGAGTTGTAGATGCAGAGTTGTAGATGCAGAGTTGTAGAGTTGTAGATGTAGAGATGCAGAGTTGTAGATGCAGAGTTGTAGAGTTGTAGATGCAGAGTTGTAGATGCAGAGATGTAGATGCAGAGATGTAGATGCAGAGATGTAGATGCAGAGTTGTAGAGATGTAGAGAGTTGTAGATGTAGAGTTGTAGATGTAGAGATAGAGTTGTAGATGTAGAGTTGTAGATGTAGAGGTATAGAGTTGTAGATGTAGAGTTGTAGATGCAGAGTTGTAGAGTTGTAGATGCAGAGTTGTAGATGTAGCGATGCAGAGTTGTAGATGCAGACTTGTAGAGTTGTAGATGCAGAGTTGTAGATGTAGAGATGTAGATGCAGAGTTGTAGATGCAGAGTTGTAGAGAGTTGTAGATGTAGAGTTGTAGATGTAGAGATAGAGTTGTAGATGCAGAGTTGTAGATGCAGAGATGTAGATGCAGAGATGTAGATGCAGAGGTAGAGATGTAGAGTTGTAGAGAGTTGTAGATGTAGAGATGTAGAGTTGTAGATGTAGAGATGTAGAGAGTTGTAGATGTAGAGTTGTAGATGTAGAGAGTTGTAGATGTAGAGATGTAGATGTAAAGTTGTAGATGTAGAGATGTAGAGAGTTGTAGATGTAGAGATGTAGATGCAGAGATGTAGATGCAGAGTTGTAGAGAGTTGTAGATGTAGAGTTGTAGATGTAGAGATAGAGTTGTAGATGTAGAGATATAGAGTTGTAGATGTAGAGTTGTAGATGCAGAGTTGTAGAGTTGTAGATGTAGAGATGCAGAGTTGTAGATGCAGAGTTGTAGATGCAGAGTTGTAGATGCAGAGTTGTAGAGATGTAGATGTAGAGTTGTAGATGTAGATGCAGAGTTGTAGATGTAGAGATGTAGATAGAGAGTTGTAGATGTAGAGATGTAGAGTTGTAGAGAGTTGTAGATGTAGTGATGTAGAGAGTTGTAGATGCAGAGATGTAGATGCAGAGTTGTAGATGCAGAGTTGTAGATGCAGAGATGTAGAGTTGTAGATGTAGAGTTGTAGATGTAGAGTGTTGTAGATGTAGAGATAGAGTTGTAGATGTAGAGTTGTAGATGTAGAGATATAGAGTTGTAGATGTAGAGTTGTAGATGCAGAGTTGTAGAGTTGTAGATGCAGAGTTGTAGAGTTGTAGATGTAGAGATGCAGAGTTGTAGATGTAGAGATGCAGAGTTGTAGATGCAGAGTTGTAGAGTTGTAGATGCAGAGTTGTAGATGTAGAGATGTAGATGCAGAGTTGTAGATGCAGAGATGTAGATGCAGAGAGTTGTAGATGCAGAGTTGTAGATGCAGAGATGTAGATGCAGAGATGTAGATGCAGAGGTAGAGATGTAGAGTTGTAGAGAGTTGTAGATGTAGAGATGTAGAGTTGTAGATGTAGAGATGTAGAGAGTTGTAGATGTAGAGTTGTAGATGTAGAGAGTTGTAGATGTAGAGATGTAGATGTAGAGTTGTAGATGTAGAGATGTAGAGAGTTGTAGATGTAGAGATGTAGATGCAGAGATGTAGATGCAGAGATGTAGATGCAGAGTTGTAGAGAGTTGTAGATGTAGAGATAGAGTTGTAGATGTAGAGATATAGAGTTGTAGATGTAGAGTTGTAGATGCAGAGTTGTAGAGTTGTAGATGTAGAGATGCAGAGTTGTAGATGCAGAGTTGTAGATGCAGAGTTGTAGAGATGTAGATGTAGATGTAGAGTTGTAGATGTAGATGCAGAGTTGTAGATGTAGAGATGTAGATAGAGAGTTGTAGATGTAGAGATGTAGAGTTGTAGATGTAGAGATGTAGAGTTGTAGAGAGTTGTAGATGTAGTGATGTAGAGAGTTGTAGATGTAGAGATGTAGAGAGTTGTAGATGTAGAGTTGTAGAGAGTTGTAGATGTAGAGTTGTAGATGCAGAGAGTTGTAGATGCAGAGAGTTGTAGATGTAGAGAGTTGTAGATGCAGAGATGTAGATGCAGAGTTGTAGATGCAGAGATGTAGAGTTGTAGATGTAGAGTGTTGTAGAGTTGTAGATGTAGAGATGTAGATGCAGAGTTGTAGATGCAGAGTTGTAGAGATGTAGAGAGTTGTAGATGTAGAGTTGTAGATGTAGAGATAGAGTTGTAGATGTAGAGTTGTAGATGTAGAGATATAGAGTTGTAGATGTAGAGATGCAGAGTTGTAGATGTAGAGATGTAGATGCAGAGTTGTAGATGTAGAGATGCAGAGTTGTAGATGCAGAGTTGTAGAGTTGTAGATGCAGAGTTGTAGATGCAGAGATGTAGATGCAGAGATGTAGATGCAGAGTTGTAGAGATGTAGAGAGTTGTAGATGTAGAGATAGAGTTGTAGATGTAGAGTTGTAGATGTAGAGATATAGAGTTGTAGATGTAGAGTTGTAGATGCAGAGTTGTAGAGTTGTAGATGCAGAGTTGTAGAGTTGTAGATGTAGAGATGCAGAGTTGTAGATGTAGAGATGCAGAGTTGTAGATGCAGAGTTGTAGAGTTGTAGATGCAGAGTTGTAGATGTAGAGATGTAGATGCAGAGTTGTAAATGCAGAGTTGTAGAGAGTTGTAGATGTAGAGTTGTAGATGTAGAGATAGAGTTGTAGATGCAGAGTTGTAGATGCAGAGATGTAGATGCATAGGTAGAGATGTAGAGTTGTAGAGAGTTGTAGATGTAGAGATGTAGAGTTGTAGATGTAGAGATGTAGAGAGTTGTAGATGTAGAGTTGTAGATGTAGAGAGTTGTAGATGTAGAGATGTAGATGTAGAGTTGTAGATGTAGAGATGTAGAGAGTTGTAGATGTAGAGATGTAGATGCAGAGATGTAGATGCAGAGTTGTAGAGAGTTGTAGATGTAGAGTTGTAGATGTAGAGATATAGAGTTGTAGATGTAGAGTTGTAGATGCAGAGTTGTAGGGTTGTAGATGTAGAGATGCAGAGTTGTAGATGCAGAGTTGTAGATGCAGAGTTGTAGAGATGTAGATGTAGATGTAGAGTTGTAGATGTAGATGCAGAGTTGTAGATGTAGAGATGTAGATAGAGAGTTGTAGATGTAGAGATGTAGAGTTGTAGATGTAGAGATGTAGAGTTGTAGATGTAGTGATGTAGAGAGTTGTAGATGTAGAGAGTTGTAGATGTAGCGATGTAAAGAAGTTGTAGATGTAGAGTTGTAGAGAGTTGTAGATGTAGAGTTGTAGATGTAGAGAGTTGTAGATGCAGAGTTGTAGATGTAGAGTTGTAGATGCAGAGATGTAGATGCAGAGTTGTAGATGCAGAGTTGTAGATGCAGAGATGTAGAGTTGTAGATGTAGAGTGTTGTAGAGTTGTAGATGTAGAGAGTTGTAGATGTAGAGATGTAGATGCAGAGTTGTAGATGCAGAGTTGTAGAGATGTAGAGAGTTGTAGATGTAGAGTTGTAGATGTAGAGATAGAGTTGTAGATGTAGAGTTGTAGATGTAGAGATATAGAGTTGTAGATGTAGAGTTGTAGAGATGTAGAGAGTTGTAGATGTAGAGTTGTAGATGTAGAGATAGAGTTGTAGATGTAGAGTTGTAGATGCAGAGTTGTAGAGTTGTAGATGTAGAGATGCAGAGTTGTAGATGTAGAGATGCAGAGTTGTAGATGCAGAGTTGTAGAGTTGTAGATGCAGAGTTGTAGATGTAGAGATGTAGATGCAGAGTTGTAGATGCAGAGATGTAGATGCAGAGTTGTAGAGAGTTGTAGAGTTGTAGATGTAGAGATAGACTTGTAGATGTAGAGATATAGAGTTGTAGATGTAGAGTTGTAGATGCAGAGTTGTAGAGTTGTAGATGTAGAGATGTAGATCCAGAGTTGTAGAGATGTAGATGTAGAGTTGTAGATGCAGAGATGTAGATGCAGAGTTGTAGAGAGTTGTAGATGTAGAGTTGTAGATGTAGAGATAGAGTTGTAGATGTAGAGATATAGAGTTTTAGATGTAGAGTTGTAGATGCAGAGATGTAGATGCAGAGTTGTAGATGCAGAGATGTAGATGCAGAGTTGTAGAGAGTTGTAGATGTAGAGTTGTAGAGTTGTAGATGTAGAGATGCAGAGTTGTAGATGCAGAGTTGTAGATGCAGAGTTGTAGAGTTGTAGATGTAGAGATGCAGAGTTGTAGATGCAGAGTTGTAGAGTTGTAGATGCAGAGTTGTAGATGCAGAGATGTAGATGCAGAGATGTAGATGCAGAGTTGTAGAGATGTAGAGAGTTGTAGATGTAGAGTTGTAGATGTAGAGATAGAGTTGTAGATGTAGAGTTGTAGATGTAGAGATATAGAGTTGTAGATGTAGAGTTGTAGATGCAGAGTTGTAGAGTTGTAGATGCAGAGTTGTAGATGTAGAGATGCAGAGTTGTAGATGCAGACTTGTAGAGTTGTAGATGCAGAGTTGTAGATGTAGAGATGTAGATGCAGAGTTGTAGATGCAGAGTTGTAGAGAGTTGTAGATGTAGAGTTGTAGATGTAGAGATAGAGTTGTAGATGCAGAGTTGTAGATGCAGAGATGTAGATGCAGAGATGTAGATGCAGAGGTAGAGATGTAGAGTTGTAGAGAGTTGTAGATGTAGAGATGTAGAGTTGTAGATGTAGAGATGTAGAGAGTTGTAGATGTAGAGTTGTAGATGTAGAGAGTTGTAGATGTAGAGATGTAGATGTAAAGTTGTAGATGTAGAGATGTAGAGAGTTGTAGATGTAGAGATGTAGATGCAGAGATGTAGATGCAGAGTTGTAGAGAGTTGTAGATGTAGAGTTGTAGATGTAGAGATAGAGTTGTAGATGTAGAGATATAGAGTTGTAGATGTAGAGTTGTAGATGCAGAGTTGTAGAGTTGTAGATGTAGAGATGCAGAGTTGTAGATGCAGAGTTGTAGATGCAGAGTTGTAGATGCAGAGTTGTAGAGATGTAGATGTAGATGTAGAGTTGTAGATGTAGATGCAGAGTTGTAGATGTAGAGATGTAGATAGAGAGTTGTAGATGTAGAGATGTAGAGTTGTAGAGAGTTGTAGATGTAGTGATGTAGAGAGTTGTAGATGCAGAGATGTAGATGCAGAGTTGTAGATGCAGAGTTGTAGATGCAGAGATGTAGAGTTGTAGATGTAGAGTTGTAGATGTAGAGTGTTGTAGATGTAGAGATAGAGTTGTAGATGTAGAGTTGTAGATGTAGAGATATAGAGTTGTAGATGTAGAGTTGTAGATGCAGAGTTGTAGAGTTGTAGATGCAGAGTTGTAGATGTAGAGATGCAGAGTTGTAGATGTAGAGTTGTAGATGTAGAGTGTTGTAGAGTTGTAGATGTAGAGAGTTGTAGATGTAGAGATGTAGATGCAGAGTTGTAGATGCAGAGTTGTAGATGCAGAGTTGTAGAGATGTAGAGAGTTGTAGATGTAGGGATAGAGTTGTAGATGTAGAGTTGTAGATGTAGAGATATAGAGTTGTAGATTTAGAGTTGTAGAGATGTAGAGAGTTGTAGATGTAGAGTTGTAGATGTAGAGATAGAGTTGTAGATGTAGAGATATAGAGTTGTAGATGTAGAGTTGTAGATGCAGAGTTGTAGAGTTGTAGATGTAGAGATGCAGAGTTCTAGATGCAGAGATGTAGATGCAGAGATGTAGATGCAGAGATGTAGATGCAGAGTTGTAGAGAGTTGTAGATGTAGAGTTGTAGATGTAGAGATAGAGTTGTAGATGTAGAGATATAGAGTTGTAGATGTAGAGTTGTAGATGCAGAGATGTAGATGCAGAATTGTACATGCAGAGATGTAGATGCAGAGATGTAGATGCAGAGTTGTAGATGCAGAGATGTAGATGCAGAGATGTAGATGCAGAGTTGTAGAGAGTTGTAGATGTAGAGTTGTAGAGTTGTAGATGTAGAGATGCAGAGTTGTAGATGCAGAGTTGTAGATGCAGAGTTGTAGAGTTGTAGATGTAGAGATGCAGAGTTGTAGATGCAGAGTTGTAGAGTTGTAGATGCAGAGTTGTAGATGCAGAGATGTAGATGCAGAGATGTAGATGCAGAGTTGTAGAGATGTAGAGAGTTGTAGATGTAGAGTTGTAGATGTAGAGATAGAGTTGTAGATGTAGAGTTGTAGATGTAGAGATATAGAGTTGTAGATGTAGAGTTGTAGATGCAGAGTTGTAGAGTTGTAGATGCAGAGTTGTAGATGTAGAGATGCAGAGTTGTAGATGCAGACTTGTAGAGTTGTAGATGCAGAGTTGTAGATGTAGAGATGTAGATGCAGAGTTGTAGATGCAGAGTTGTAGAGAGTTGTAGATGTAGAGTTGTAGATGTAGAGATAGAGTTGTAGATGCAGAGTTGTAGATGCAGAGATGTAGATGCAGAGATGTAGATGCAGAGGTAGAGATGTAGAGTTGTAGAGAGTTGTAGATGTAGAGATGTAGAGTTGTAGATGTAGAGAGTTGTAGATGTAGAGTTGTAGATGTAGAGAGTTGTAGATGTAGAGATGTAGATGTAAAGTTGTAGATGTAGAGATGTAGAGAGTTGTAGATGTAGAGATGTAGATGCAGAGATGTAGATGCAGAGTTGTAGAGAGTTGTAGATGTAGAGTTGTAGATGTAGAGATAGAGTTGTAGATGTAGAGATATAGAGTTGTAGATGTAGAGTTGTAGATGCAGAGTTGTAGAGTTGTAGATGTAGAGATGCAGAGTTGTAGATGCAGAGTTGTAGATGCAGAGTTGTAGAGATGTAGATGTAGATGTAGAGTTGTAGATGTAGATGCAGAGTTGTAGATGTAGAGATGTAGATAGAGAGTTGTAGATGTAGAGATGTAGAGTTGTAGAGAGTTGTAGATGTAGTGATGTAGAGAGTTGTAGATGCAGAGATGTAGATGCAGAGTTGTAGATGCAGAGTTGTAGATGCAGAGATGTAGAGTTGTAGATGTAGAGTTGTAGATGTAGAGTGTTGTAGATGTAGAGATAGAGTTGTAGATGTAGAGTTGTAGATGTAGAGATATAGAGTTGTAGATGTAGAGTTGTAGATGCAGAGTTGTAGAGTTGTAGATGCAGAGTTGTAGATGTAGAGATGCAGAGTTGTAGATGTAGAGATGCAGAGTTGTAGATGCAGAGTTGTAGAGTTGTAGATGCAGAGTTGTAGATGTAGAGATGTAGATGCAGAGTTGTAGATGCAGAGATGTAGATGCAGAGATGTAGATGCAGAGTTGTAGATGCAGAGTTGTAGATGCAGAGATGTAGAGTTGTAGATGTAGAGTTGTAGATGTAGAGTGTTGTAGAGTTGTAGATGTAGAGAGTTGTAGATGTAGAGATGTAGATGCAGAGTTGTAGATGCAGAGTTGTAGATGCAGAGTTGTAGAGATGTAGAGAGTTGTAGATGTAGGGATAGAGTTGTAGATGTAGAGTTGTAGATGTAGAGATATAGAGTTGTAGATTTAGAGTTGTAGAGATGTAGAGAGTTGTAGATGTAGAGTTGTAGATGTAGAGATATAGAGTTGTAGATGTAGAGTTGTAGATGCAGAGTTGTAGAGTTGTAGATGTAGAGATGCAGAGTTCTAGATGCAGAGATGTAGATGCAGAGATGTAGATGCAGAGATGTAGATGCAGAGTTGTAGAGAGTTGTAGATGTAGAGTTGTAGATGTAGAGATAGAGTTGTAGATGTAGAGATATAGAGTTGTAGATGTAGAGTTGTAGATGCAGAGATGTAGATGCAGAATTGTAGATGCAGAGATGTAGATGCAGAGATGTAGATGCAGAGTTGTAGATGCAGAGATGTAGATGCAGAGATGTAGATGCAGAGTTGTAGAGAGTTGTAGATGTAGAGTTGTAGAGTTGTAGATGTAGAGATGCAGAGTTGTAGATGCAGAGTTGTAGATGCAGAGTTGTAGAGTTGTAGATGTAGAGATGCAGAGTTGTAGATGCAGAGTTGTAGAGTTGTAGATGCAGAGTTGTAGATGCAGAGATGTAGATGCAGAGATGTAGATGCAGAGTTGTAGAGATGTAGAGAGTTGTAGATGTAGAGTTGTAGATGTAGAGATAGAGTTGTAGATGTAGAGTTGTAGATGTAGAGATATAGAGTTGTAGATGTAGAGTTGTAGATGCAGAGTTGTAGAGTTGTAGATGCAGAGTTGTAGATGTAGAGATGCAGAGTTGTAGATGCAGACTTGTAGAGTTGTAGATGCAGAGTTGTAGATGTAGAGATGTAGATGCAGAGTTGTAGATGCAGAGTTGTAGAGAGTTGTAGATGTAGAGTTGTAGATGTAGAGATAGAGTTGTAGATGCAGAGTTGTAGATGCAGAGATGTAGATGCAGAGATGTAGATGCAGAGGTAGAGATGTAGAGTTGTAGAGAGTTGTAGATGTAGAGATGTAGAGTTGTAGATGTAGAGATGTAGAGAGTTGTAGATGTAGAGTTGTAGATGTAGAGAGTTGTAGATGTAGAGATGTAGATGTAAAGTTGTAGATGTAGAGATGTAGAGAGTTGTAGATGTAGAGATGTAGATGCAGAGATGTAGATGCAGAGTTGTAGAGAGTTGTAGATGTAGAGTTGTAGATGTAGAGATAGAGTTGTAGATGTAGAGATATAGAGTTGTAGATGTAGAGTTGTAGATGCAGAGTTGTAGAGTTGTAGATGTAGAGATGCAGAGTTGTAGATGCAGAGTTGTAGATGCAGAGTTGTAGATGCAGAGTTGTAGAGATGTAGATGTAGATGTAGAGTTGTAGATGTAGATGCAGAGTTGTAGATGTAGAGATGTAGATAGAGAGTTGTAGATGTAGAGATGTAGAGTTGTAGAGAGTTGTAGATGTAGTGATGTAGAGAGTTGTAGATGCAGAGATGTAGATGCAGAGTTGTAGATGCAGAGTTGTAGATGCAGAGATGTAGAGTTGTAGATGTAGAGTTGTAGATGTAGAGTGTTGTAGATGTAGAGATAGAGTTGTAGATGTAGAGTTGTAGATGTAGAGATATAGAGTTGTAGATGTAGAGTTGTAGATGCAGAGTTGTAGAGTTGTAGATGCAGAGTTGTAGATGTAGAGATGCAGAGTTGTAGATGTAGAGATGCAGAGTTGTAGATGCAGAGTTGTAGAGTTGTAGATGCAGAGTTGTAGATGTAGAGATGTAGATGCAGAGTTGTAGATGCAGAGATGTAGATGCAGAGATGTAGATGCAGAGTTGTAGAGAGTTGTAGATGTAGAGTTGTAGAGATGTAGAGAGTTGTAGATGTAGAGTTGTAGATGTAGAGATAGAGTTGTAGATGTAGAGTTGTAGATGTAGAGATATAGAGTTGTAGATGTAGAGTTGTAGATGCAGAGTTGTAGAGTTGTAGATGTAGAGATATAGAGTTGTAGATGTAGAGTTGTAGATGCAGAGTTGTAGAGTTGTAGATGTAGAGATGCAGATTTGTAGATGTAGAGATGCAGAGTTGTAGATGCAGAGTTGTAGAGTTGTAGATGCAGAGTTGTAGATGTAGAGATGTAGATGCAGAGTTGTAGATGCAGAGTTGTAGAGAGTTGTAGATGTAGAGTTGTAGATGTAGAGATAGAGTTGTAGATGCAGAGTTGTAGATGCAGAGATGTAGATGCAGAGATGTAGATGCAGAGGTAGAGATGTAGAGTTGTAGATGTAGAGATGTAGAGAGTTGTAGATGTAGAGTTGTAGATGTAGAGAGTTGTAGATGTAGAGATGTAGATGTAGAGTTGTAGATGTAGATGTAGAGAGTTGTAGATGTAGAGATGTAGATGCAGAGATGTAGATGCAGAGTTGTAGAGAGTTGTAGATGTAGAGTTGTAGATGTAGAGATAGAGTTGTAGATGTAGAGATATAGAGTTGTAGATGTAGAGTTGTAGATGCAGAGTTGTAGAGTTGTAGATGTAGAGATGCAGAGTTGTAGATGCAGAGTTGTAGAGATGTAGATGTAGATGTAGAGTTGTAGATGTAGATGCAGAGTTGTAGATGTAGAGATGTAGATAGAGAGTTGTAGATGTAGAGATGTAGAGTTGTAGATGTAGAGATGTAGAGTTGTAGAGAGTTGTAGATGTAGAGAGTTGTAGATGTAGAGATGTAGAGAGTTGTAGATGTAGAGTTGTAGAGGGTTGTAGATGTAGAGTTGTAGAGAGTTGTAGATGTAGAGTTGTAGATGTAGAGAGTTGTAGATGCAGAGAGTTGTAGATGTAGAGAGTTGTAGATGCAGAGATGTAGATGCAGAGTTGTAGATGCAGAGTTGTAGATGTAGAGTTGTAGAGAGTTGTAGATGTAGAGTTGTAGAGAGTTGTAGATGTAGAGTTGTAGATGTAGAGAGTTGTAGATGCAGAGAGTTGTAGATGTAGAGAGTTGTAGATGCAGAGATGTAGATGCAGAGTTGTAGATGCAGAGTTGTAGATGTAGAGTTGTAGAGAGTTGTAGATGTAGAGTTGTAGAGAGTTGTAGATGTAGAGTTGTAGATGTAGAGAGTTGTAGATGCAGAGAGTTGTAGATGTTGAGAGTTGTAGATGCAGAGATGTAGATGCAGAGTTGTAGATGCAGAGTTGTAGATGCAGAGATGTAGAGTTGTAGATGTAGAGTGTTGTAGAGTTGTAGATGTAGAGAGTTGTAGATGTAGAGATGTAGATGCAGAGTTGTAGATGCAGAGTTGTAGATGCAGAGTTGTAGAGATGTAGAGAGTTGTAGATGTAGAGATAGAGTTGTAGATGTAGAGTTGTAGATGTAGAGATATAGAGTTGTAGATGTAGAGTTGTAGAGATGTAGAGAGTTGTAGATGTAGAGTTGTAGATGTAGAGATAGAGTTGTAGATGTAGAGTTGTAGATGTAGAGATATAGAGTTGTAGATGTAGAGTTGTAGATGCAGAGTTGTAGAGTTGTAGATGTAGAGATGCAGAGTTGTAGATGTAGAGATGTAGATGCAGAGATGTAGATGCAGAGATGTAGATGCAGAGTTGTAGAGAGTTGTAGATGTAGAGTTGTAGATGTAGAGATAGAGTTGTAGATGTAGATATATAGAGTTGTAGATGTAGAGTTGTAGATGCAGAGATGTAGATGCAGAGTTGTAGATGCAGAGATGTAGATGCAGAGATGTAGATGCAGAGTTGTAGAGAGTTGTAGATGTAGAGTTGTAGAGTTGTAGATGTAGAGATGCAGAGTTGTAGATGCAGAGTTGTAGAGTTGTAGATGCAGAGTTGTAGATGCAGAGTTGTAGAGTTGTAGATGTAGAGATGCAGAGTTGTAGATGCAGAGTTGTAGAGTTGTAGATGCAGAGTTGTAGATGCAGAGATGTAGATGCAGAGATGTAGATGCAGAGATGTAGAGTTGTAGATGCAGAGTTGTAGATGTAGAGATGTAGATGCAGAGTTGTAGATGCAGAGATGTAGATGCAGAGATGTAGATGCAGAGTTGTAGAGAGTTGTAGATGTAGAGTTGTAGAGATGTAGAGAGTTGTAGATGTAGAGTTGTAGATGTAGAGATATAGAGTTGTAGATGTAGAGTTGTAGATGCAGAGTTGTAGAGTTGTAGATGCAGAGTTGTAGAGTTGTAGATGTAGAGATGCAGAGTTGTAGAGTTGTAGATGCAGAGTTGTAGAGTTGTAGATGTAGAGATGCAGAGTTGTAGATGTAGAGATGCAGAGTTGTAGATGCAGAGTTGTAGAGTTGTAGATGCAGAGTTGTAGATGTAGAGATGTAGATGCAGAGTTGTAGATGCAGAGATGTAGATGCAGAGATGTAGATGCAGAGTTGTAGAGAGTTGTAGATGTAGAGTTGTAGAGATGTAGAGAGTTGTAGAGTTGTAGATGTAGAGTTGTAGATGTAGAGATATAGAGTTGTAGATGTAGAGTTGTAGATGCAGAGTTGTAGAGTTGTAGATGTAGAGATATAGAGTTGTAGATGTAGAGATGCAGAGTTGTAGATGCAGAGTTCTAGAGTTGTAGATGCAGAGTTGTAGATGTAGAGATGTAGATGCAGAGTTGTAGAGTTGTAGATGTAGAGATGCAGAGTTGTAGATGTAGAGATGCAGAGTTGTAGATGCAGAGTTGTAGATGCAGAGTTGTAGATGTAGAGATGTAGATGCAGAGTTGTAGATGCAGAGTTGTAGAGAGTTGTAGATGTAGAGATAGAGTTGTAGATGCAGAGTTGTAGATGCAGAGATGTAGATGCAGAGATGTAGATGCAGAGGTAGAGATGTAGAGTTGTAGAGAGTTGTAGATGTAGAGATGTAGAGTTGTAGATGTAGAGATGTAGAGAGTTGTAGATGTAGAGTTGTAGATGTAGAGAGTTGTAGAGATGTAGATGTAGAGTTGTAGATGTAGAGATGTAGAGAGTTGTAGATGTAGAGATGTAGATGCAGAGATGTAGATGCAGAGTTGTAGAGAGTTGTAGATGTAGAGTTGTAGATGTAGAGATAGAGTTGTAGATGTAGAGATATAGAGTTGTAGATGTAGAGTTGTAGATGCAGAGTTGTAGAGTTGTAGATGTAGAGATGCAGAGTTGTAGATGCAGAGTTGTAGATGCAGAGTTGTAGAGATGTAGATGTAGATGTAGAGTTGTAGATGTAGATGCAGAGTTGTAGATGTAGAGATGCAGAGTTGTAGATGCAGAGTTGTAGATGCAGAGTTGTAGAGATGTAGATGTAGATGTAGAGTTGTAGATGTAGATGCAGAGTTGTAGATGTAGAGATGTAGATAGAGAGTTGTAGATGTAGAGATGTAGAGAGTTGTAGATGTAGAGATGTAGAGTTGTAGAGAGTTGTAGATGTAGAGTTGTAGAGAGTTGTAGATGTAGAGTTGTAGATGTAGAGAGTTGTAGATGCAGAGAGTTGTAGATGTAGAGAGTTGTAGATGCAGAGATGTAGATGCAGAGTTGTAGATGCAGAGTTGTAGATGTAGAGTTGTAGAGAGTTGTAGATGTAGAGTTGTAGAGAGTTGTAGATGTAGAGTTGTAGATGTAGAGAGTTGTAGATGCAGAGAGTTGTAGATGTAGAGAGTTGTAGATGCAGAGATGTAGATGCAGAGTTGTAGATGCAGAGTTGTAGATGCAGAGATGTAGAGTTGTAGATGTAGAGTTGTAGATGTAGAGTGTTGTAGAGTTGTAGATGTAGAGAGTTGTAGATGTAGAGATGTAGATGCAGAGTTGTAGATGCAGAGTTGTAGATGCAGAGTTGTAGAGATGTAGAGAGTTGTAGATGTAGGGATAGAGTTGTAGATGTAGAGTTGTAGATGTAGAGATATAGAGTTGTAGATTTAGAGTTGTAGAGATGTAGAGAGTTGTAGATGTAGAGTTGTAGATGTAGAGATAGAGTTGTAGATGTAGAGTTGTAGATGTAGAGATATAGAGTTGTAGATGTAGAGTTGTAGATGCAGAGATGTAGATGCAGAGATGTAGATGCAGAGTTGTAGAGAGTTGTAGATGTAGAGTTGTAGATGTAGAGATAGAGTTGTAGATGTAGAGATATAGAGTTGTAGATGTAGAGTTGTAGATGCAGAGATGTAGATGCAGAGTTGTAGATGCAGAGATGTAGATGCAGAGATGTAGATGCAGAGTTGTAGAGAGTTGTAGATGTAGAGATGTAGAGTTGTAGATGTAGAGATAGAGTTGTAGATGTAGAGTTGTAGATGTAGAGATATAGAGTTGTAGATGTAGAGTTGTAGATGCAGAGTTGTAGAGGTGTAGATGTAGAGATATAGAGTTGTAGATGTAGAGATGCAGAGTTGTAGATGCAGAGTTGTAGAGTTGTAGATGCAGAGTTGTAGATGTAGAGATGTAGATGCAGAGTTGTAGAGTTGTAGATGTAGAGATGCAGAGTTGTAGATGTAGAGATGCAGAGTTGTAGATGCAGAGTTGTAGATGTAGAGATATAGATGCAGAGTTGTAGATGCAGAGTTGTAGAGAGTTGTAGATGTAGAGTTGTAGATGTAGAGATAGAGTTGTAGATGCAGAGTTGTAGATGCAGAGATGTAGATGCAGAGATGTAGATGCAGAGGTAGAGATGTAGAGTTGTAGAGAGTTGTAGATGTAGAGATGTAGAGTTGTAGATGTAGAGATGTAGAGAGTTGTAGATGTAGAGTTGTAGATGTAGAGAGTTGTAGATGTAGAGATGTAGATGTAGAGATGTAGAGAGTTGTAGATGTAGAGATGTAGATGCAGAGATGTAGATGCAGAGTTGTAGAGAGTTGTAGATGTAGAGTTGTAGATGTAGAGATAGAGTTGTAGATGTAGAGATATAGAGTTGTAGATGTAGAGTTGTAGATGCAG
The DNA here is from genome assembly GCF_964276395.1 of Gasterosteus aculeatus. Taxonomy (NCBI): domain Eukaryota; kingdom Metazoa; phylum Chordata; class Actinopteri; order Perciformes; family Gasterosteidae; genus Gasterosteus; species Gasterosteus aculeatus. The sequence continues at coordinate 1,157,563 of NW_027554881.1, read as the reverse complement.
AGTTGTAGAGTTGTAGATGTAGAGATGCAGAGTTGTAGATGCAGAGTTGTAGATGCAGAGTTGTAGAGATGTAGATGTAGAGTTGTAGATGTAGATGCAGAGTTGTAGATGCAGAGTTGTAGAGATGTAGATGTAGATGTAGAGTTGTAGATGTAGATGCAGAGTTGTAGATGTAGAGATGTAGATAGAGAGTTGTACATGTAGAGATGTAGAGTTGTAGATGTAGAGATGTAGAGTTGTAGAGAGTTGTAGATGTAGAGAGTTGTAGATGTAGAGATGTAGAGAGTTGTAGATGTAGAGTTGTAGAGTGTTGTAGATGTAGAGTTGTAGAGAGTTGTAGATGTAGAGTTGTAGATGTAGAGAGTTGTAGATGCAGAGAGTTGTAGATGTAGAGAGTTGTAGATGCAGAGATGTAGATGCAGAGTTGTAGATGCAGAGTTGTAGATGTAGAGTTGTAGAGAGTTGTAGATGTAGAGTTGTAGAGAGTTGTAGATGTAGAGTTGTAGATGTAGAGAGTTGTAGATGCAGAGAGTTGTAGATGTAGAGAGTTGTAGATGCAGAGATGTAGATGCAGAGTTGTAGATGCAGAGTTGTAGATGCAGAGATGTAGAGTTGTAGATGTAGAGAGTTGTAGATGTAGAGATGTAGATGCAGAGTTGTAGATGCAGAGTTGTAGATGCAGAGTTGTAGAGATGTAGAGAGTTGTAGATGTAGGGATAGAGTTGTAGATGTAGAGTTGTAGATGTAGAGATATAGAGTTGTAGATTTAGAGTTGTAGAGATGTAGAGAGTTGTAGATGTAGAGTTGTAGATGTAGAGATAGAGTTGTAGATGTAGAGTTGTAGATGTAGAGATATAGAGTTGTAGATGTAGAGTTGTGGATGCAGAGTTGTAGAGTTGTAGATGTAGAGATAGAGTTGTAGATGTAGAGATATAGAGTTGTAGATGTAGAGTTGTAGATGCAGAGATGTAGATGCAGAGTTGTAGATGCAGAGATGTAGATGCAGAGATGTAGATGCAGAGTTGTAGAGAGTTGTAGATGTAGAGTTGTAGATGTAGAGATGCAGAGTTGTAGATGCAGAGTTGTAGAGTTGTAGATGCAGAGTTGTAGATGCAGAGTTGTAGAGTTGTGGATGTAGAGATGCAGAGTTGTAGATGCAGAGTTGTAGAGTTGTAGATGCAGAGTTGTAGATGCAGAGATGTAGATGCAGAGATGTAGATGCAGAGATGTAGATGCAGAGAGTTGTAGATGTAGAGTTGTAGATGTAGAGATATAGAGTTGTAGATGTAGAGTTGTAGATGCAGAGTTGTAGAGTTGTAGATGCAGAGTTGTAGAGTTGTAGATGTAGAGATGCAGAGTTGCAGATGTAGAGATGCAGAGTTGTAGATGAAGAGTTGTAGAGTTGTAGATGCAGAGTTGTAGATGTAGAGATGTAGATGCAGAGTTGTAGATGCAGAGATGTAGATGCAGAGATGTAGATGCAGAGTTGTAGATGTAGAGTTTTAGAGATGTAGAGAGTTGTAGATGTAGAGTTGTAGATGTAGAGATAGAGTTGTAGATGTAGAGTTGTAGATGTAGAGATATAGAGTTGTAGATGTAGAGTTGTAGATGCAGAGTTGTAGAGTTGTAGATGTAGAGATGCAGAGTTGTAGATGTAGAGATGTAGATGCAGAGATGTAGATGCAGAGATGTAGATGCAGAGTTGTAGATGCAGAGTTGTAGAGATGTAGATGCAGAGTTGTAGATGCAGAGTTGTAGAGATGTAGATGTAGAGTTGTAGATGTAGATGCAGAGTTGTAGATGTAGAGATGTAGATGTAGAGTTGTAGAGAGTTGTAGATGTAGAGATGTAGATTTTTAGATGTAGAGATGTAGAGTTGTAGAGAGTTGTAGATGTAGTGATGTAGAGAGTCGTAGATGTAGAGAGTTGTAGATGTAGAGATGTAGAGAGTTGTAGATGTAGAGTTGTAGAGAGTTGTAGATGTAGAGTTGTAGATGTAGAGAGTTGTAGATGCAGAGATGTAGATGCAGAGTTGTAGATGCAGAGTTGTAGATGCAGAGATGTAGAGTTGTAGATGTAGAGAGTTGTAGATGCAGAGATGTAGATGCAGAGTTGTAGATGCAGAGTTGTAGATGCAGAGATGTAGAGTTGTAGATGTAGAGTTGTAGATGTAGAGTGTTGTAGAGTTGTAGATGTAGAGAGTTGTAGATGTAGAGATGTAGATGCAGAGTTGTAGAGTTGTAGATGCAGAGTTGTAGATGTAGAGATGTAGATGCAGAGATGTAGATGCAGAGATGCAGAGTTGTAGAGATGTAGAGAGTTGTAGATGTAGAGATAGAGTTGTAGATGTAGAGTTGTAGATGTAGAGATATAGAGTTGTAGATGTAGAGATATAGAGTTGTAGATGTAGAGTTGTAGATGTAGAGATATAGAGTTGTAGATGCAGAGTTGTAGAGTTGTAGATGCAGAGTTGTAGATGTAGAGATGTAGATGCAGAGTTGTAGATGCAGAGATGTAGATGCAGAGATGTAGATGCAGAGTTGTAGAGAGTTGTAGATGTAGAGTTATAGATGTAGAGATAGAGTTGTAGATGTAGAGATATAGATGCAGAGATGTAGATGCAGAGTTGTAGAGAGTTGTAGATGTAGAGTTGTAGAGTTGTAGATGCAGAGTTGTAGATGTAGAGATGTAGATGCAGAGTTGTAGATGCAGAGATGTAGATGCAGAGATGTAGATGCAGAGTTGTAGAGAGTTGTAGATGTAGAGATGGAGTTGTAGATGTAGAGATATAGAGTTGTAGATGCAGAGTTGTAGATGCAGAGATGTAGAGTTGTAGATGCAGAGTTGTAGATGTAGAGATGTAGATCCAGAGTTGTAGATGCAGAGTTGTAGAGATGTAGATGTAGAGTTGTAGATGCAGAGTTGTAGATGTAGAGATGTAGATGTAGAGTTGTAGAGAGTTGTAGATGTAGAGATGTAGAGTTGTAGATGCAGAGTTGTAGATGTAGAGATGTAGATGCAGAGTTGTAGATGTAGAGTTTTAGAGATGTAGAGAGTTGTAGATGTAGAGTTGTAGATGTAGAGATAGAGTTGTAGATGTAGAGTTGTAGATGTAGAGATATAGAGTTGTAGATGTAGAGTTGTAGATGCAGAGTTGTAGAGTTGTAGATGTAGAGATGCAGAGTTGTAGATGTAGAGATGTAGATGCAGAGATGTAGATGCAGAGATGTAGATGCAGAGTTGTAGATGCAGAGTTGTAGAGATGTAGATGCAGAGTTGTAGATGCAGAGTTGTAGAGATGTAGATGTAGAGTTGTAGATGTAGATGCAGAGTTGTAGATGTAGAGATGTAGATGTAGAGTTGTAGAGAGTTGTAGATGTAGAGATGTAGATTTTTAGATGTAGAGATGTAGAGTTGTAGAGAGTTGTAGATGTAGTGATGTAGAGAGTCGTAGATGTAGAGAGTTGTAGATGTAGAGATGTAGAGAGTTGTAGATGTAGAGTTGTAGAGAGTTGTAGATGTAGAGTTGTAGATGTAGAGAGTTGTAGATGCAGAGATGTAGATGCAGAGTTGTAGATGCAGAGTTGTAGATGCAGAGATGTAGAGTTGTAGATGTAGAGAGTTGTAGATGCAGAGATGTAGATGCAGAGTTGTAGATGCAGAGTTGTAGATGCAGAGATGTAGAGTTGTAGATGTAGAGTTGTAGATGTAGAGTGTTGTAGAGTTGTAGATGTAGAGAGTTGTAGATGTAGAGATGTAGATGCAGAGTTGTAGAGTTGTAGATGCAGAGTTGTAGATGTAGAGATGTAGATGCAGAGATGTAGATGCAGAGATGCAGAGTTGTAGAGATGTAGAGAGTTGTAGATGTAGAGATAGAGTTGTAGATGTAGAGTTGTAGATGTAGAGATATAGAGTTGTAGATGTAGAGATATAGAGTTGTAGATGTAGAGTTGTAGATGTAGAGATATAGAGTTGTAGATGCAGAGTTGTAGAGTTGTAGATGCAGAGTTGTAGATGTAGAGATGTAGATGCAGAGTTGTAGATGCAGAGATGTAGATGCAGAGATGTAGATGCAGAGTTGTAGAGAGTTGTAGATGTAGAGTTATAGATGTAGAGATAGAGTTGTAGATGTAGAGATATAGATGCAGAGATGTAGATGCAGAGTTGTAGAGAGTTGTAGATGTAGAGTTGTAGAGTTGTAGATGCAGAGTTGTAGATGTAGAGATGTAGATGCAGAGTTGTAGATGCAGAGATGTAGATGCAGAGATGTAGATGCAGAGTTGTAGAGAGTTGTAGATGTAGAGATGGAGTTGTAGATGTAGAGATATAGAGTTGTAGATGCAGAGTTGTAGATGCAGAGATGTAGAGTTGTAGATGCAGAGTTGTAGATGTAGAGATGTAGATCCAGAGTTGTAGATGCAGAGTTGTAGAGATGTAGATGTAGAGTTGTAGATGCAGAGTTGTAGATGTAGAGATGTAGATGTAGAGTTGTAGAGAGTTGTAGATGTAGAGATGTAGAGTTGTAGATGCAGAGTTGTAGATGTAGAGATGTAGATGCAGAGTTGTAGATGCAGAGATGTAGATGCAGAGATGTAGATGCAGAGTTGTAGAGAGTTGTAGATGTAGAGTTGTAGATGTAGAGATAGAGTTGTAGATGTAGAGATATAGAGTTGTAGATGCAGAGTTGTAGAGTTGTAGATGCAGAGTTGTAGATGTAGAGATGTAGATGCAGAGTTGTAGATGCAGAGATGTAGATGCAGAGATGTAGATGCAGAGTTGTAGAGAGTTGTAGATGTAGAGATATAGATGCAGAGATGTAGATGCAGAGTTGTAGAGAGTTGTAGATGTAGAGTTGTAGAGTTGTAGATGCAGAGTTGTAGATGTAGAGATGTAGATGCAGAGTTGTAGATGCAGAGATGTAGATGCAGAGATGTAGATGCAGAGTTGTAGAGAGTTGTAGATGTAGAGATGGAGTTGTAGATGTAGAGATATAGAGTTGTAGATGCAGAGTTGTAGATGCAGAGATGTAGAGTTGTAGATGCAGAGTTGTAGATGTAGAGATGTAGATCCAGAGTTGTAGATGCAGAGTTGTAGAGATGTAGATGTAGAGTTGTAGATGCAGAGTTGTAGATGTAGAGATGTAGATGTAGAGTTGTAGAGAGTTGTAGATGTAGAGATGTAGAGTTGTAGATGCAGAGTTGTAGATGTAGAGATGTAGATGCAGAGTTGTAGATGCAGAGATGTAGATGCAGAGATGTAGATGCAGAGTTGTAGAGAGTTGTAGATGTAGAGTTGTAGATTTAGAGATAGAGTTGTAGATGTAGAGATATAGAGTTGTAGATGTAGAGTTGTAGAGTTGTAGATGCAGAGTTGTAGATGCAGAGTTGTAGAGATGTAGATGTAGAGTTGTAGATGTAGATGCAGAGTTGTAGATGTAGAGATGTAGATGTAGAGTTGTAGAGAGTTGTAGATGTAGAGATGTAGAGTTGAAGATGTAGAGATGTAGAGTTGTAGAGAGTTGTAGATGTAGTGATGTAGAGAGTTGTAGATGTAGAGAGTTGTAGATGTAGAGATGTAGAGAGTTGTAGATGTAGAGTTGTAGAGAGTTGTAGATGTAGAGTTGTAGAGAGTTGTAGATGTAGAGTTGTAGATGTAGAGAGTTGTAGATGCAGAGAGTTGTAGATGTAGAGAGTTGTAGATGCAGAGATGTAGATGCAGAGTTGTAGATGCAGAGTTGTAGATGCAGAGATGTAGAGTTGTAGATGTAGAGTTGTAGATGTAGAGTTGTAGATGTAGAGTGTTGTAGAGTTGTAGATGTAGAGATGTAGATGCAGAGTTGTAGATGTAGAGATGTAGATGCAGAGATGTAGATGCAGAGTTTTAGAGTTGTAGATGCAGAGTTGTAGAGTTGTAGATGTAGAGATGCAGAGTTGTAGATGTAGAGATGTAGAGTTGTAGATGCAGAGTTGTAGATGTAGAGTTGTAGATGTAGAGTGTTGTAGAGTTGTAGATGCAGAGTTGTAGATGTAGAGATGTAGATGTAGAGTTGTAGAGAGTTGTAGATGTAGAGATGTAGAGTTGTAGATGCAGAGTTGTAGATGTAGAGATGTAGATGCAGAGTTGTAGATGCAGAGATGTAGATGCAGAGATGTAGATGCAGAGTTGTAGAGAGTTGTAGATGTAGAGTTGTAGAGAGTTGTAGATGTAGAGTTGTAGAGAGTTGTAGATGTAGAGATATAGAGTTGTAGATGTAGAGTTGTAGATGCAGAGTTGTAGAGTTGTAGATGCAGAGTTGTAGAGATGTAGATGTAGATGCAGAGTTGTAGATGTAGAGATGTAGATGTAGAGTTGTAGAGAGTTGTAGATGTAGAGTTGTAGAGTTGTAGATGCAGAGTTGTAGAGATGTAGATGTAGATGTAGAGTTGTAGATGTAGATGCAGAGTTGTAGATGTAGAGATGTAGATGTAGAGTTGTAGAGAGTTGTAGATGTAGAGTTGTAGAAGTAGAGATGTAGAGTTGTAGAGAGTTGTAGATGTAGTGATGTAGAGAGTTGTAGATGTAGAGTTGTAGAGAGTTGTAGATGTAGAGTTGTAGAGAGTTGTAGATGTAGAGTTGTAGATGTAGAGAGTTGTAGATGCAGAGAGTTGTAGATGTAGAGAGTTGTAGATGCAGAGATGTAAATGCAGAGTTGTAGATGCAGAGATGTAGAGTTGTAGATGTAGAGTTGTAGATGTAGAGTTGTAGATGTAGAGTTGTAGATGTAGAGTGTTGTAGAGTTGTAGATGTAGAGAGTTGTAGAGTTGTAGATGTAGAGTTGTAGATGTAGAGATGTAGATGCAGAGATGTAGATGCAGAGTTGTAGAGATGTAGAGAGTTGTAGATGTAGAGTTGTAGAGATGCAGAGAGTTGTAGATGTAGAGTTGTAGATGTAGAGATAGAGTTGTAGATGTAGAGTTGTAGATGTAGAGATATAGAGTTGTAGATGTAGAGTTGTAGATGTAGAGTTGTAGATGTAGAGTTGTAGATGTAGAGTGTTGTAGAGTTGTAGATGTAGAGATGTAGATGCAGAGTTGTAGATGTAGAGATGTAGATGCAGAGATGTAGATGCAGAGTTGTAGATGTAGAGTTGTAGATGTAGAGTGTTGTAGAGTTGTAGATGTAGAGTTGTAGATGTAGAGATGTAGATGCAGAGATGTAGATGCAGAGTTTTAGAGTTGTAGATGCAGAGTTGTAGAGTTGTAGATGTAGAGATGCAGAGTTGTAGATGTAGAGATGTAGAGTTGTAGATGCAGAGTTGTAGATGTAGAGTTGTAGATGTAGAGTGTTGTAGAGTTGTAGATGCAGAGTTGTAGATGTAGAGATGTAGATGTAGAGTTGTAGAGAGTTGTAGATGTAGAGATGTAGAGTTGTAGATGCAGAGTTGTAGATGTAGAGATGTAGATGTAGAGTTGTAGAGAGTTGTAGATGTAGAGATGTAGAGTTGTAGATGCAGAGTTGTAGATGTAGAGATGTAGATGCAGAGTTGTAGATGCAGAGATGTAGATGCAGAGATGTAGATGCAGAGTTGTAGAGAGTTGTAGATGTAGAGTTGTAGAGAGTTGTAGATGTAGAGTTGTAGAGAGTTGTAGATGTAGAGATATAGATTTGTAGATGTAGAGTTGTAGATGCAGAGTTGTAGAGTTGTAGATGCAGAGTTGTAGAGATGTAGATGTAGATGCAGAGTTGTAGATGTAGAGATGTAGATGTAGAGTTGTAGAGAGTTGTAGATGTAGAGTTGTAGAGTTGTAGATGCAGAGTTGTAGAGATGTAGATGTAGATGTAGAGTTGTAGATGTAGATGCAGAGTTGTAGATGTAGAGATGTAGATGTAGAGTTGTAGAGAGTTGTAGATGTAGAGTTGTAGAAGTAGAGATGTAGAGTTGTAGAGAGTTGTAGATGTAGTGATGTAGAGAGTTGTAGATGTAGAGTTGTAGAGAGTTGTAGATGTAGAGTTGTAGAGAGTTGTAGATGTAGAGTTGTAGATGTAGAGAGTTGTAGATGCAGAGAGTTGTAGATGTAGAGAGTTGTAGATGCAGAGATGTAAATGCAGAGTTGTAGATGCAGAGATGTAGAGTTGTAGATGTAGAGTTGTAGATGTAGAGTTGTAGATGTAGAGTTGTAGATGTAGAGTGTTGTAGAGTTGTAGATGTAGAGAGTTGTAGAGTTGTAGATGTAGAGTTGTAGATGTAGAGATGTAGATGCAGAGATGTAGATGCAGAGTTGTAGAGATGTAGAGAGTTGTAGATGTAGAGTTGTAGAGATGCAGAGAGTTGTAGATGTAGAGTTGTAGATGTAGAGATAGAGTTGTAGATGTAGAGTTGTAGATGTAGAGATATAGAGTTGTAGATGTAGAGTTGTAGATGTAGAGTTGTAGATGTAGAGTTGTAGATGTAGAGTGTTGTAGAGTTGTAGATGTAGAGATGTAGATGCAGAGTTGTAGATGTAGAGATGTAGATGCAGAGATGTAGATGCAGAGTTGTAGATGTAGAGTTGTAGATGTAGAGTGTTGTAGAGTTGTAGATGTAGAGTTGTAGATGTAGAGATGTAGATGCAGAGATGTAGATGCAGAGTTTTAGAGTTGTAGATGCAGAGTTGTAGAGTTGTAGATGTAGAGATGCAGAGTTGTAGATGTAGAGATGTAGAGTTGTAGATGCAGAGTTGTAGATGTAGAGTTGTAGATGTAGAGTGTTGTAGAGTTGTAGATGCAGAGTTGTAGATGTAGAGATGTAGATGTAGAGTTGTAGAGAGTTGTAGATGTAGAGATGTAGAGTTGTAGATGCAGAGTTGTAGATGTAGAGATGTAGATGCAGAGTTGTAGATGCAGAGATGTAGATGCAGAGATGTAGATGCAGAGTTGTAGAGAGTTGTAGATGTAGAGTTGTAGAGAGTTGTAGATGTAGAGTTGTAGAGAGTTGTAGATGTAGAGATATAGAGTTGTAGATGTAGAGTTGTAGATGCAGAGTTGTAGAGTTGTAGATGCAGAGTTGTAGAGATGTAGATGTAGAGTTGTAGATGTAGATGCAGAGTTGTAGATGTAGAGATGTAGATGTAGAGTTGTAGAGAGTTGTAGATGTAGAGTTGTAGAGTTGTAGATGCAGAGTTGTAGAGATGTAGATGTAGATGTAGAGTTGTAGATGTAGATGCAGAGTTGTAGATGTAGAGATGTAGATGTAGAGTTGTAGAGAGTTGTAGATGTAGAGTTGTAGAAGTAGAGATGTAGAGTTGTAGAGAGTTGTAGATGTAGTGATGTAGAGAGTTGTAGATGTAGAGAGTTGTAGATGTAGAGATGTAGAGAGTTGTAGATGTAGAGTTGTAGAGAGTTGTAGATGTAGAGTTGTAGAGAGTTGTAGATGTAGAGTTGTAGATGTAGAGAGTTGTAGATGCAGAGAGTTGTAGATGTAGAGAGTTGTAGATGCAGAGATGTAGATGCAGAGTTGTAGATGCAGAGATGTAGAGTTGTAGATGTAGAGTTGTAGATGTAGAGTTGTAGATGTAGAGTTGTAGATGTAGAGTGTTGTAGAGTTGTAGATGTAGAGAGTTGTAGAGTTGTAGATGTAGAGTTGTAGATGTAGAGATGTAGATGCAGAGATGTAGATGCAGAGTTGTAGAGATGTAGAGAGTTGTAGATGTAGAGTTGTAGAGATGCAGAGAGTTGTAGATGTAGAGTTGTAGATGTAGAGATAGAGTTGTAGATGTAGAGTTGTAGATGTAGAGATATAGAGTTGTAGATGTAGAGTTGTAGATGCAGAGTTGTAGAGTTGTAGATGTAGAGATGCAGAGTTGTAGATGTAGAGATGTAGATGCAGAGATGTAGATGCAGAGATGTAGATGCAGAGTTGTAGAGAGTTGTAGATGTAGAGTTGTAGATGTAGAGATAGAGTTGTAGATTTAGATATATAGAGTTGTAGATGTAGAGTTGTAGATGCAGAGATGTAGATGCAGAGTTGTAGATGCAGAGATTTAGAGTTGTAGATGCAGAGTTGTAGAGTTGTAGATGTAGAGATGCAGAGTTGTAGATGTAGAGATGTAGAGTTGTAGATGCAGAGTTGTAGATGTAGAGTTGTAGATGTAGAGTGTTGTAGAGTTGTAGATGCAGAGTTGTAGATGTAGAGATGTAGATGTAGAGTTGTAGAGAGTTGTAGATGTAGAGATGTAGAGTTGTAGATGCAGAGTTGTAGATGTAGAGATGTAGATGCAGAGTTGTAGATGCAGAGATGTAGATGCAGAGATGTAGATGCAGAGTTGTAGAGAGTTGTAGATGTAGAGTTGTAGAGAGTTGTAGATGTAGAGTTGTAGAGAGTTGTAGATGTAGAGATATAGAGTTGTAGATGTAGAGTTGTAGATGCAGAGTTGTAGAGTTGTAGATGCAGAGTTGTAGAGATGTAGATGTAGAGTTGTAGATGTAGATGCAGAGTTGTAGATGTAGAGATGTAGATGTAGAGTTGTAGAGAGTTGTAGATGTAGAGTTGTAGAGTTGTAGATGCAGAGTTGTAGAGATGTAGATGTAGATGTAGAGTTGTAGATGTAGATGCAGAGTTGTAGATGTAGAGATGTAGATGTAGAGTTGTAGAGAGTTGTAGATGTAGAGTTGTAGAAGTAGAGATGTAGAGTTGTAGAGAGTTGTAGATGTAGTGATGTAGAGAGTTGTAGATGTAGAGAGTTGTAGATGTAGAGATGTAGAGAGTTGTAGATGTAGAGTTGTAGAGAGTTGTAGATGTAGAGTTGTAGAGAGTTGTAGATGTAGAGTTGTAGATGTAGAGAGTTGTAGATGCAGAGAGTTGTAGATGTAGAGAGTTGTAGATGCAGAGATGTAGATGCAGAGTTGTAGATGCAGAGATGTAGAGTTGTAGATGTAGAGTTGTAGATGTAGAGTTGTAGATGTAGAGTTGTAGATGTAGAGTGTTGTAGAGTTGTAGATGTAGAGAGTTGTAGAGTTGTAGATGTAGAGTTGTAGATGTAGAGATGTAGATGCAGAGATGTAGATGCAGAGTTGTAGAGATGTAGAGAGTTGTAGATGTAGAGTTGTAGAGATGCAGAGAGTTGTAGATGTAGAGTTGTAGATGTAGAGATAGAGTTGTAGATGTAGAGTTGTAGATGTAGAGATATAGAGTTGTAGATGTAGAGTTGTAGATGCAGAGTTGTAGATGTAGAGATGCAGAGTTGTAGATGTAGAGATGTAGATGCAGAGATGTAGATGCAGAGATGTAGATGCAGAGTTGTAGAGAGTTGTAGATGTAGAGTTGTAGATGTAGAGATAGAGTTGTAGATTTAGATATATAGAGTTGTAGATGTAGAGTTGTAGATGCAGAGATGTAGATGCAGAGTTGTAGATGCAGAGATGTAGATGCAGAGATGTAGATGCAGAGTTGTAGAGAGTTGTAGATGTAGAGTTGTAGAGTTGTATATGTAGAGATGCAGAGTTGTAGATGCAGAGTTGTAGAGTTGTAGATGCAGAGTTGTAGATGCAGAGTTGTAGAGTTGTAGATGTAGAGATGTAGATGCAGAGTTGTAGATGTAGAGATGTAGATGCAGAGATGTAGATGTAGAGTTGTAGATGTAGAGTGTTGTAGAGTTGTAGATGTAGAGTTGTAGATGTAGAGATGTAGATGCAGAGATGTAGATGCAGAGTTTTAGAGTTGTAGATGCAGAGTTGTAGAGTTGTAGATGTAGAGATGCAGAGTTGTAGATGTAGAGATGTAGAGTTGTAGATGCAGAGTTGTAGATGTAGAGTTGTAGATGTAGAGTGTTGTAGAGTTGTAGATGCAGAGTTGTAGATGTGGAGATGTAGATGTAGAGTTGTAGAGAGTTGTAGATGTAGAGATGTAGAGTTGTAGATGCAGAGTTGTAGATGTAGAGATGTAGATGCAGAGTTGTAGATGCAGAGATGTAGATGCAGAGATGTAGATGCAGAGATGTAGATGCAGAGATGTAGATGCAGAGTTGTAGAGAGTTGTTTATGTAGAGTTGTAGAGAGTTGTAGATGTAGAGTTGTAGAGAGTTGTAGATGTAGAGATATAGAGTTGTAGATGTAGAGTTGTAGATGCAGAGTTGTAGAGTTGTAGATGCAGAGTTGTAGAGATGTAGATGTAGATGTAGAGTTGTAGATGTAGATGCAGAGTTGTAGATGTAGAGATGTAGATGTAGAGTTGTAGAGAGTTGTAGATGTAGAGTTGTAGAGTTGTAGATGCAGAGTTGTAGAGATGTAGATGTAGATGTAGAGTTGTAGATGTAGATGCAGAGTTGTAGATGTAGAGATGTAGATGTAGAGTTGTAGAGAGTTGTAGATGTAGAGTTGTAGAAGTAGAGATGTAGAGTTGTAGAGAGTTGTAGATGTAGTGATGTAGAGAGTTGTAGATGTAGAGAGTTGTAGATGTAGAGATGTAGAGAGTTGTAGATGTAGAGTTGTAGAGAGTTGTAGATGTAGAGTTGTAGAGAGTTGTAGATGTAGAGTTGTAGATGTAGAGAGTTGTAGATGCAGAGAGTTGTAGATGTAGAGAGTTGTAGATGCAGAGATGTAGATGCAGAGTTGTAGATGCAGAGATGTAGAGTTGTAGATGTAGAGTTGTAGATGTAGAGTTGTAGATGTAGAGTTGTAGATGTAGAGTGTTGTAGAGTTGTAGATGTAGAGAGTTGTAGAGTTGTAGATGTAGAGTTGTAGATGTAGAGATGTAGATGCAGAGATGTAGATGCAGAGTTGTAGAGATGTAGAGAGTTGTAGATGTAGAGTTGTAGAGATGCAGAGAGTTGTAGATGTAGAGTTGTAGATGTAGAGATAGAGTTGTAGATGTAGAGTTGTAGATGTAGAGATATAGAGTTGTAGATGTAGAGTTGTAGATGCAGAGTTGTAGAGTTGTAGATGTAGAGATGCAGAGTTGTAGATGTAGAGATGTAGATGCAGAGATGTAGATGCAGAGATGTAGATGCAGAGTTGTAGAGAGTTGTAGATGTAGAGTTGTAGATGTAGAGATAGAGTTGTAGATTTAGATATATAGAGTTGTAGATGTAGAGTTGTAGATGCAGAGATGTAGATGCAGAGTTGTAGATGCAGAGATGTAGATGCAGAGATGTAGATGCAGAGTTGTAGAGAGTTGTAGATGTAGAGTTGTAGAGTTGTATATGTAGAGATGCAGAGTTGTAGATGCAGAGTTGTAGAGTTGTAGATGCAGAGTTGTAGATGCAGAGTTGTAGAGTTGTAGATGTAGAGATGCAGAGTTGTAGATGCAGAGTTGTAGAGTTGTAGATGCAGAGATGTAGATGCAGAGATGTAGATGCAGAGTTGTAGAGATGTAGAGAGTTGTAGATGTAGAGATAGAGTTGTAGATGTAGAGTTGTAGATGTAGAGATATAGAGTTGTAGATGTAGAGTTGTAGATGCAGAGTTGTAGAGTTGTAGATGCAGAGTTGTAGAGTTGTAGATGTAGAGATGCAGAGTTGTAGATGTAGAGTTGTAGAGTTGTAGATTTAGAGTTGTAGATGTAGAGATGTAGATGCAGAGTTGTAGATGCAGAGATGTAGATGCAGAGATGTAGATGTAGAGTTGTAGAGAGTTGTAGATGTAGAGTTGTGGAGATGTAGAGAGTTGTAGATGTAGAGTTGTAGATGCAGAGTTGTAGAGTTGTAGATGTAGAGATGCAGAGTTCTAGATGTAGAGATGTAGATGCAGAGATGTAGATGCAGAGATGTAGATGCAGAGTTGTAGAGAGTTGTAGATGTAGAGTTGTAGATGTAGAGATAGAGTTGTAGATGTAGAGATATAGAGTTGTAGATGTAGAGTTGTAGATGCAGAGATGTAGATGCAGAATTGTAGATGCAGAGATGTAGATGCAGAGATGTAGATGCAGAGTTGTAGAGAGTTGTAGATGTAGAGTTGTAGAGTTGTAGATGTAGAGATGCAGAGTTGTAGATGCAGAGATGTAGATGCAGAGTTGTAGAGAGTTGTAGATGTAGAGTTGTAGAGTTGTATATGTAGAGATGCAGAGTTGTAGATGCAGAGTTGTAGATGCAGAGTTGTAGATGCAGAGTTGTAGAGTTGTAGATGTAGAGATGCAGAGTTGTAGATGCAGAGTTGTAGAGTTGTAGATGCAGAGTTGTAGATGCAGAGATGTAGATGCAGAGATGTAGATGCAGAGATGTAGATGCAGAGTTGTAGAGATGTAGAGAGTTGTAGATGTAGAGTTGTAGATGTAGAGATAGAGTTGTAGATGTAGAGTTGTAGATGTAGAGATATAGAGTTGTAGATGTAGAGTTGTAGATGCAGAGTTGTAGAGTTGTAGATGCAGAGTTGTAGAGTTGTAGATGTAGAGATGCAGAGTTGTAGATGTAGAGATGCAGAGTTGTAGATGCAGAGTTGTAGAGTTGTAGATTTAGAGTTGTAGATGTAGAGATGTAGATGCAGAGTTGTAGATGCAGAGATGTAGATGCAGAGATGTAGATGTAGAGTTGTAGAGAGTTGTAGATGTAGAGTTGTGGAGATGTAGAGAGTTGTAGATGTAGAGTTGTAGATGTAGAGATAGAGTTGTAGATGTAGAGTTGTAGATGTAGAGATATAGAGTTGTAGATGTAGAGTTGTAGATGCAGAGTTGTAGAGTTGTAGATGTAGAGATATAGAGTTGTAGATGTAGAGATGCAGAGTTGTAGATGCAGAGTTGTAGAGTTGTAGATGCAGAGTTGTAGATGTAGAGATGTAGATGCAGAGTTGTAGAGTTGTAGATGTAGAGATGCAGAGTTGTAGATGTAGAGATGCAGAGTTGTAGATGCAGAGTTGTAGAGTTGTAGATGCAGAGTTGTAGATGTAGAGATGTAGATGCAGAGTTGTAGATGCAGAGTTGTAGAGAGTTGTAGATGTAGAGTTGTAGATGTAGAGATAGAGTTGTAGATGTAGAGATGCAGAGTTGTAGATGTAGAGATGCAGAGTTGGAGATGCAGAGTTGTAGAGTTGTAGATGCAAAGTTGTAGATGTAGAGATGTAGATGCAGAGTTGTAGATGCAGAGTTGTAGAGAGTTGTAGATGTAGAGTTGTAGATGTAGAGATAGAGTTGTAGATGCAGAGTTGTAGATGCAGAGATGTAGATGCAGAGATGTAGATGCAGAGGTAGAGATGTAGAGTTGTAGAGAGTTGTAGATGTAGAGATGTAGAGTTGTAGATGTAGAGATGTAGAGAGTTGTAGATGTAGAGTTGTAGATGTAGAGAGTTGTAGATGTAGAGATGTAGATGTAGAGTTGTAGATGTAGAGATGTAGATGCAGAGATGTAGATGCTGAGTTGTAGAGAGTTGTAGATGTAGAGTTGTAGATGTAGAGATAGAGTTGTAGATGTGGAGATATAGAGTTGTAGATGTAGAGTTGTAGATGCAGAGTTGTAGAGTTGTAGATGTAGAGATGCAGAGTTGTAGATGCAGAGTTGTAGATGCAGAGTTGTAGAGATGTATATGTAGATGTAGAGTTGTAGATGTAGATGCAGAGTTGTAGATGTAGAGATGTAGATAGAGAGTTGTAGATGTAGAGATGTAGAGTTGTTGAGAGTTGTAGATGTAGAGAGTTGTAGATGTAGAGATGTAGAGAGTTGTAGATGTAGAGTTGTAGAGAGTTGTAGATGTAGAGTTGTAGAGAGTTGTAGATGTAGAGTTGTAGATGTAGAGAGTTGTAGATGCAGAGAGTTGTAGATGTAGAGAGTTGTAGATGCAGAGATGTAGATGCAGAGTTGTAGATGCAGAGTTGTAGATGTAGAGTTGTAGAGAGTTGTAGATGTAGAGTTGTAGAGAGTTGTAGATGTAGAGTTGTAGATGTAGAGAGTTGTAGATGCAGAGAGTTGTAGATGTAGAGAGTTGTAGATGCAGAGATGTAGATGCAGAGTTGTAGATGCAGAGTTGTAGATGCAGAGATGTAGAGTTGTAGATGTAGAGTTGTAGATGTAGAGTGTTGTAGAGTTGTAGATGTAGAGAGTTGTAGATGTAGAGATGTAGATGCAGAGTTGTAGATGCAGAGTTGTAGATGCAGAGTTGTAGAGATGTAGAGAGTTGTAGATGTAGGGATAGAGTTGTAGATGTAGAGTTGTAGATGTAGAGATATAGAGTTGTAGATTTAGAGTTGTAGAGATGTAGAGAGTTGTAGATGTAGAGTTGTAGATGTAGAGATAGAGTTGTAGATGTAGAGATATAGAGTTGTAGATGTAGAGTTGTAGATGCAGAGTTGTAGAGTTGTAGATGTAGAGATGCAGAGTTCTAGATGCAGAGATGTAGATGCAGAGATGTAGATGCAGAGATGTAGATGCAGAGTTGTAGAGAGTTGTAGATGTAGAGTTGTAGATGTAGAGATAGAGTTGTAGATGTAGAGATATAGAGTTGTAGATGTAGAGTTGTAGATGCAGAGATGTAGATGCAGAATTGTAGATGCAGAGATGTAGATGCAGAGATGTAGATGCAGAGTTGTAGAGAGTTGTAGATGTAGAGTTGTAGAGTTGTAGATGTAGAGATGCAGAGTTGTAGATGCAGAGTTGTAGAGTTGTAGATGCAGAGTTGTAGATGCAGAGTTGTAGAGTTGTAGATGTAGAGATGCAGAGTTGTAGATGCAGAGTTGTAGAGTTGTAGATGCAGAGTTGTAGATGCAGAGATGTAGATGCAGAGATGTAGATGCAGAGTTGTAGAGATGTAGAGAGTTGTAGATGTAGAGTTGTAGATGTAGAGATATAGAGTTGTAGATGTAGAGTTGTAGATGCAGAGTTGTAGAGTTGTAGATGCAGAGTTGTAGAGTTGTAGATGTAGAGATGCAGAGTTGTAGATGTAGAGATGCAGAGTTGTAGATGCAGAGTTGTAGAGTTGTAGATGCAGAGATGTAGATGCAGAGATGTAGATGCAGAGTTGTAGATGTAGAGTTGTAGAGATGTAGAGAGTTGTAGATGTACAGTTGTAGATGCAGAGATAGAGTTGTAGATGTAGAGTTGTAGATGTAGAGATATAGAGTTGTAGATGTAGAGTTGTAGATGCAGAGTTGTAGAGTTGTAGATGTAGAGATGCAGAGTTGTAGATGTAGAGATGTAGATGCAGAGATGTAGATGCAGAGTTGTAGAGAGTTGTAGATGTAGAGTTGTAGATGTAGAGATATAGAGTTGTAGATGTAGAGTTGTAGATGCAGAGATGTAGATGCAGAGTTGTAGATGCAGAGATGTAGATGCAGAGTTGTAGAGAGTTGTAGATGTAGAGTTGTAGATGTAGAGATGCAGAGTTGTAGATGCAGAGTTGTAGAGTTGTAGATGCAGAGTTGTAGATGCAGAGTTGTAGAGTTGTAGATGTAGAGATGCAGAGTTGTAGATGCAGAGTTGTAGAGTTGTAGATGCAGAGTTGTAGATGCAGAGATGTAGATGCAGAGTTGTAGATGCAGAGTTGTAGAGAGTTGTAGATGTAGAGTTGTAGATGTAGAGATAGAGTTGTAGATGCAGAGTTGTAGATGCAGAGATGTAGATGCAGAGATGTAGATGCAGAGGTAGAGATGTAGAGTTGTAGAGAGTTGTAGATGTAGAGATGTAGAGTTGTAGATGTAGAGATGTAGAGAGTTGTAGATGTAGAGTTGTAGATGTAGAGAGTTGTAGATGTAGAGATGTAGATGTAGAGTTGTAGATGTAGAGATGTAGAGAGTTGTAGATGTAGAGATGTAGATGCAGAGATGTAGATGCAGAGTTGTAGAGAGTTGTAGATGTAGAGTTGTAGATGTAGAGATAGAGTTGTAGATGTGGAGATATAGAGTTGTAGATGTAGAGTTGTAGATGCAGAGTTGTAGAGTTGTAGATGTAGAGATGCAGAGTTGTAGATGCAGAGTTGTAGATGCAGAGTTGTAGAGATGTAGATGTAGATGTAGAGTTGTAGATGTAGATGCAGAGTTGTAGATGTAGAGATGTAGATAGAGAGTTGTAGATGTAGAGATGTAGAGTTGTTGAGAGTTGTAGATGTAGAGAGTTGTAGATGTAGAGATGTAGAGAGTTGTAGATGTAGAGTTGTAGAGAGTTGTAGATGTAGAGTTGTAGAGAGTTGTAGATGTAGAGTTGTAGATGTAGAGAGTTGTAGATGCAGAGAGTTGTAGATGTAGAGAGATGTAGATGCAGAGATGTAGATGCAGAGATGTAGATGCAGAGATGTAGATGCAGAGTTGTAGAGAGTTGTAGATGTAGAGTTGTAGATGTAGAGATAGAGTTGTAGATGTAGAGATATAGAGTTGTAGATGTAGAGTTGTAAATGCAGAGATGTAGATGCAGAATTGTAGATGCAGAGATGTAGATGCAGAGATGTAGATGCAGAGTTGTAGAGAGTTGTAGATGTAGAGTTGTAGAGTTGTAGATGTAGAGATGCAGAGTTGTAGATGCAGAGATGTAGATGCAGAGATGTAGATGCAGAGTTGTAGAGAGTTGTAGATGTAGAGTTGTAGAGTTGTATATGTAGAGATGCAGAGTTGTAGATGCAGAGTTGTAGAGTTGTAGATGCAGAGTTGTAGATGCAGAGTTGTAGAGTTGTAGATGTAGAGATGCAGAGTTGTAGATGCAGAGTTGTAGAGTTGTAGATGCAGAGTTGTAGATGCAGAGATGTAGATGCAGAGATGTAGATGCAGAGATGTAGATGCAGAGTTGTAGAGATGTAGAGAGTTGTAGATGTAGAGTTGTAGATGTAGAGATAGAGTTGTAGATGTAGAGTTGTAGATGTAGAGATATAGAGTTGTAGATGTAGAGTTGTAGATGCAGAGTTGTAGAGTTGTAGATGCAGAGTTGTAGAGTTGTAGATGTAGAGATGCAGAGTTGTAGATGTAGAGATGCAGAGTTGTAGATGCAGAGTTGTAGAGTTGTAGATTTAGAGTTGTAGATGTAGAGATGTAGATGCAGAGTTGTAGATGCAGAGATGTAGATGCAGAGATGTAGATGTAGAGTTGTAGAGAGTTGTAGATGTAGAGTTGTGGAGATGTAGAGAGTTGTAGATGTAGAGTTGTAGATGTAGAGATAGAGTTGTAGATGTAGAGTTGTAGATGTAGAGATATAGAGTTGTAGATGTAGAGTTGTAGATGCAGAGTTGTAGAGTTGTAGATGTAGAGATATAGAGTTGTAGATGTAGAGATGCAGAGTTGTAGATGCAGAGTTGTAGAGTTGTAGATGCAGAGTTGTAGATGTAGAGATGTAGATGCAGAGTTGTAGAGTTGTAGATGTAGAGATGCAGAGTTGTAGATGTAGAGATGCAGAGTTGTAGATGCAGAGTTGTAGAGATGTAGATGCAGAGTTGTAGATGCAGAGTTGTAGAGAGTTGTAGATGTAGAGTTGTAGATGTAGAGATAGAGTTGTAGATGTAGAGATGCAGAGTTGTAGATGTAGAGATGCAGAGTTGTAGATGCAGAGTTGTAGAGTTGTAGATGCAGAGTTGTAGATGTAGAGATGTAGATGCAGAGTTGTAGATGCAGAGTTGTAGAGAGTTGTAGATGTAGAGTTGTAGATGTAGAGATAGAGTTGTAGATGCAGAGTTGTAGATGCAGAGATGTAGATGCAGAGATGTAGATGCAGAGGTAGAGATGTAGAGTTGTAGAGAGTTGTAGATGTAGAGATGTAGAGTTGTAGATGTAGAGATGTAGAGAGTTGTAGATGTAGAGTTGTAGATGTAGAGAGTTGTAGATGTAGAGATGTAGATGTAGAGTTGTAGATGTAGAGATGTAGAGAGTTGTAGATGTAGAGATGTAGATGCAGAGATGTAGATGCAGAGTTGTAGAGAGTTGTAGATGTAGAGTTGTAGATGTAGAGATAGAGTTGTAGATGTGGAGATATAGAGTTGTAGATGTAGAGTTGTAGATGCAGAGTTGTAGAGTTGTAGATGTAGAGATGCAGAGTTGTAGATGCAGAGTTGTAGATGCAGAGTTGTAGAGATGTATATGTAGATGTAGAGTTGTAGATGTAGATGCAGAGTTGTAGATGTAGAGATGTAGATAGAGAGTTGTAGATGTAGAGATGTAGAGTTGTTGAGAGTTGTAGATGTAGAGAGTTGTAGATGTAGAGATGTAGAGAGTTGTAGATGTAGAGTTGTAGAGAGTTGTAGATGTAGAGTTGTAGAGAGTTGTAGATGTAGAGTTGTAGATGTAGAGAGTTGTAGATGCAGAGAGTTGTAGATGTAGAGAGTTGTAGATGCAGAGATGTAGATGCAGAGTTGTAGATGCAGAGTTGTAGATGTAGAGTTGTAGAGAGATGTAGAGTTGTAGAGAGTTGTAGATGTAGAGTTGTAGATGTAGAGAGTTGTAGATGCAGAGAGTTGTAGATGTAGAGAGTTGTAGATGCAGAGATGTAGATGCAGAGTTGTAGATGCAGAGTTGTAGATGCAGAGATGTAGAGTTGTAGATGTAGAGTTGTAGATGTAGAGTGTTGTAGAGTTGTAGATGTAGAGAGTTGTAGATGTAGAGATGTAGATGCAGAGTTGTAGATGCAGAGTTGTAGATGCAGAGTTGTAGAGATGTAGAGAGTTGTAGATGTAGGGATAGAGTTGTAGATGTAGAGTTGTAGATGTAGAGATATAGAGTTGTAGATTTAGAGTTGTAGAGATGTAGAGAGTTGTAGATGTAGAGTTGTAGATGTAGAGATAGAGTTGTAGATGTAGAGATATAGAGTTGTAGATGTAGAGTTGTAGATGCAGAGTTGTAGAGTTGTAGATGTAGAGATGCAGAGTTCTAGATGCAGAGATGTAGATGCAGAGATGTAGATGCAGAGATGTAGATGCAGAGTTGTAGAGAGTTGTAGATGTAGAGTTGTAGATGTAGAGATAGAGTTGTAGATGTAGAGATATAGAGTTGTAGATGTAGAGTTGTAGATGCAGAGATGTAGATGCAGAATTGTAGATGCAGAGATGTAGATGCAGAGATGTAGATGCAGAGTTGTAGAGAGTTGTAGATGTAGAGTTGTAGAGTTGTAGATGTAGAGATGCAGAGTTGTAGATGCAGAGTTGTAGAGTTGTAGATGCAGAGTTGTAGATGCAGAGTTGTAGAGTTGTAGATGTAGAGATGCAGAGTTGTAGATGCAGAGTTGTAGAGTTGTAGATGCAGAGTTGTAGATGCAGAGATGTAGATGCAGAGATGTAGATGCAGAGATGTAGATGCAGAGTTGTAGAGATGTAGAGAGTTGTAGATGTAGAGTTGTAGATGTAGAGATAGAGTTGTAGATGTAGAGTTGTAGATGTAGAGATATAGAGTTGTAGATGTAGAGTTGTAGATGCAGAGTTGTAGAGTTGTAGATGCAGAGTTGTAGAGTTGTAGATGTAGAGATGCAGAGTTGTAGATGTAGAGATGCAGAGTTGTAGATGCAGAGTTGTAGAGTTGTAGATTTAGAGTTGTAGATGTAGAGATGTAGATGCAGAGTTGTAGATGCAGAGATGTAGATGCAGAGATGTAGATGTAGAGTTGTAGAGAGTTGTAGATGTAGAGTTGTGGAGATGTAGAGAGTTGTAGATGTAGAGTTGTAGATGTAGAGATAGAGTTGTAGATGTAGAGTTGTAGATGTAGAGATATAGAGTTGTAGATGTAGAGTTGTAGATGCAGAGTTGTAGAGTTGTAGATGTAGAGATATAGAGTTGTAGATGTAGAGATGCAGAGTTGTAGATGCAGAGTTGTAGAGTTGTAGATGCAGAGTTGTAGATGTAGAGATGTAGATGCAGAGTTGTAGAGTTGTAGATGTAGAGATGCAGAGTTGTAGATGTAGAGATGCAGAGTTGTAGATGCAGAGTTGTAGAGATGTAGATGCAGAGTTGTAGATGCAGAGTTGTAGAGAGTTGTAGATGTAGAGTTGTAGATGTAGAGATAGAGTTGTAGATGTAGAGATGCAGAGTTGTAGATGTAGAGATGCAGAGTTGTAGATGCAGAGTTGTAGAGTTGTAGATGCAGAGTTGTAGATGTAGAGATGTAGATGCAGAGTTGTAGATGCAGAGTTGTAGAGAGTTGTAGATGTAGAGTTGTAGATGTAGAGATAGAGTTGTAGATGCAGAGTTGTAGATGCAGAGATGTAGATGCAGAGATGTAGATGCAGAGGTAGAGATGTAGAGTTGTAGAGAGTTGTAGATGTAGAGATGTAGAGTTGTAGATGTAGAGATGTAGAGAGTTGTAGATGTAGAGTTGTAGATGTAGAGAGTTGTAGATGTAGAGATGTAGATGTAGAGTTGTAGATGTAGAGATGTAGAGAGTTGTAGATGTAGAGATGTAGATGCAGAGATGTAGATGCAGAGTTGTAGAGAGTTGTAGATGTAGAGTTGTAGATGTAGAGATAGAGTTGTAGATGTGGAGATATAGAGTTGTAGATGTAGAGTTGTAGATGCAGAGTTGTAGAGTTGTAGATGTAGAGATGCAGAGTTGTAGATGCAGAGTTGTAGATGCAGAGTTGTAGAGATGTATATGTAGATGTAGAGTTGTAGATGTAGATGCAGAGTTGTAGATGTAGAGATGTAGATAGAGAGTTGTAGATGTAGAGATGTAGAGTTGTTGAGAGTTGTAGATGTAGAGAGTTGTAGATGTAGAGATGTAGAGAGTTGTAGATGTAGAGTTGTAGAGAGTTGTAGATGTAGAGTTGTAGAGAGTTGTAGATGTAGAGTTGTAGATGTAGAGAGTTGTAGATGCAGAGAGTTGTAGATGTAGAGAGTTGTAGATGCAGAGATGTAGATGCAGAGTTGTAGATGCAGAGTTGTAGATGTAGAGTTGTAGAGAGATGTAGAGTTGTAGAGAGTTGTAGATGTAGAGTTGTAGATGTAGAGAGTTGTAGATGCAGAGAGTTGTAGATGTAGAGAGTTGTAGATGCAGAGATGTAGATGCAGAGTTGTAGATGCAGAGTTGTAGATGCAGAGATGTAGAGTTGTAGATGTAGAGTTGTAGATGTAGAGTGTTGTAGAGTTGTAGATGTAGAGAGTTGTAGATGTAGAGATGTAGATGCAGAGTTGTAGATGCAGAGTTGTAGATGCAGAGTTGTAGAGATGTAGAGAGTTGTAGATGTAGGGATAGAGTTGTAGATGTAGAGTTGTAGATGTAGAGATATAGAGTTGTAGATTTAGAGTTGTAGAGATGTAGAGAGTTGTAGATGTAGAGTTGTAGATGTAGAGATAGAGTTGTAGATGTAGAGATATAGAGTTGTAGATGTAGAGTTGTAGATGCAGAGTTGTAGAGTTGTAGATGTAGAGATGCAGAGTTCTAGATGCAGAGATGTAGATGCAGAGATGTAGATGCAGAGATGTAGATGCAGAGTTGTAGAGAGTTGTAGATGTAGAGTTGTAGATGTAGAGATAGAGTTGTAGATGTAGAGATATAGAGTTGTAGATGTAGAGTTGTAGATGCAGAGATGTAGATGCAGAATTGTAGATGCAGAGATGTAGATGCAGAGATGTAGATGCAGAGTTGTAGAGAGTTGTAGATGTAGAGTTGTAGAGTTGTAGATGTAGAGATGCAGAGTTGTAGATGCAGAGTTGTAGAGTTGTAGATGCAGAGTTGTAGATGCAGAGTTGTAGAGTTGTAGATGTAGAGATGCAGAGTTGTAGATGCAGAGTTGTAGAGTTGTAGATGCAGAGTTGTAGATGCAGAGATGTAGATGCAGAGATGTAGATGCAGAGTTGTAGAGATGTAGAGAGTTGTAGATGTAGAGTTGTAGATGTAGAGATATAGAGTTGTAGATGTAGAGTTGTAGATGCAGAGTTGTAGAGTTGTAGATGCAGAGTTGTAGAGTTGTAGATGTAGAGATGCAGAGTTGTAGATGTAGAGATGCAGAGTTGTAGATGCAGAGTTGTAGAGTTGTAGATGCAGAGATGTAGATGCAGAGATGTAGATGCAGAGTTGTAGATGTAGAGTTGTAGAGATGTAGAGAGTTGTAGATGTACAGTTGTAGATGCAGAGATAGAGTTGTAGATGTAGAGTTGTAGATGTAGAGATATAGAGTTGTAGATGTAGAGTTGTAGATGCAGAGTTGTAGAGTTGTAGATGTAGAGATGCAGAGTTGTAGATGTAGAGATGTAGATGCAGAGATGTAGATGCAGAGTTGTAGAGAGTTGTAGATGTAGAGTTGTAGATGTAGAGATATAGAGTTGTAGATGTAGAGTTGTAGATGCAGAGATGTAGATGCAGAGTTGTAGATGCAGAGATGTAGATGCAGAGTTGTAGAGAGTTGTAGATGTAGAGTTGTAGATGTAGAGATGCAGAGTTGTAGATGCAGAGTTGTAGAGTTGTAGATGCAGAGTTGTAGATGCAGAGTTGTAGAGTTGTAGATGTAGAGATGCAGAGTTGTAGATGCAGAGTTGTAGAGTTGTAGATGCAGAGTTGTAGATGCAGAGATGTAGATGCAGAGTTGTAGATGCAGAGTTGTAGAGAGTTGTAGATGTAGAGTTGTAGATGTAGAGATAGAGTTGTAGATGCAGAGTTGTAGATGCAGAGATGTAGATGCAGAGATGTAGATGCAGAGGTAGAGATGTAGAGTTGTAGAGAGTTGTAGATGTAGAGATGTAGAGTTGTAGATGTAGAGATGTAGAGAGTTGTAGATGTAGAGTTGTAGATGTAGAGAGTTGTAGATGTAGAGATGTAGATGTAGAGTTGTAGATGTAGAGATGTAGAGAGTTGTAGATGTAGAGATGTAGATGCAGAGATGTAGATGCAGAGTTGTAGAGAGTTGTAGATGTAGAGTTGTAGATGTAGAGATAGAGTTGTAGATGTGGAGATATAGAGTTGTAGATGTAGAGTTGTAGATGCAGAGTTGTAGAGTTGTAGATGTAGAGATGCAGAGTTGTAGATGCAGAGTTGTAGATGCAGAGTTGTAGAGATGTAGATGTAGATGTAGAGTTGTAGATGTAGATGCAGAGTTGTAGATGTAGAGATGTAGATAGAGAGTTGTAGATGTAGAGATGTAGAGTTGTTGAGAGTTGTAGATGTAGAGAGTTGTAGATGTAGAGTTGTAGAGAGTTGTAGATGTAGAGTTGTAGATGTAGAGTTGTAGAGAGTTGTAGATGTAGAGTTGTAGAGAGTTGTAGATGTAGAGTTGTAGATGTAGAGAGTTGTAGATGCAGAGAGTTGTAGATGTAGAGAGTTGTAGATGCAGAGATGTAGATGCAGAGTTGTAGATGCAGAGTTGTAGATGTAGAGTTGTAGAGAGTTGTAGATGTAGAGTTGTAGAGAGTTGTAGATGTAGAGTTGTAGATGTAGAGAGTTGTAGATGCAGAGAGTTGTAGATGTAGAGAGTTGTAGATGCAGAGATGTAGATGCAGAGTTGTAGATGCAGAGTTGTAGATGCAGAGATGTAGAGTTGTAGATGTAGAGTTGTAGATGTAGAGTGTTGTAGAGTTGTAGATGTAGAGAGTTGTAGATGTAGAGATGTAGATGCAGAGTTGTAGATGCAGAGTTGTAGATGCAGAGTTGTAGAGATGTAGAGAGTTGTAGATGTAGGGATAGAGTTGTAGATGTAGAGTTGTAGATGTAGAGATATAGAGTTGTAGATTTAGAGTTGTAGAGATGTAGAGAGTTGTAGATGTAGAGTTGTAGATGTAGAGATAGAGTTGTAGATGTAGAGTTGTAGATGTAGAGATATAGAGTTGTAGATGTAGAGTTGTAGATGCAGAGTTGTAGAGTTGTAGATGTAGAGATGCAGAGTTCTAGATGTAGAGATGTAGATGCAGAGATGTAGATGCAGAGATGTAGATGCAGAGTTGTAGAGAGTTGTAGATGTAGAGTTGTAGATGTAGAGATAGAGTTGTAGATGTAGAGATATAGAGTTGTAGATGTAGAGTTGTAGATGCAGAGATGTAGATGCAGAATTGTAGATGCAGAGATGTAGATGCAGAGATGTAGATGCAGAGTTGTAGAGAGTTGTAGATGTAGAGTTGTAGAGTTGTAGATGTAGAGATGCAGAGTTGTAGATGCAGAGTTGTAGAGTTGTAGATGCAGAGTTGTAGATGCAGAGTTGTAGAGTTGTAGATGTAGAGATGCAGAGTTGTAGATGCAGAGTTGTAGAGTTGTAGATGCAGAGTTGTAGATGCAGAGATGTAGATGCAGAGATGTAGATGCAGAGTTGTAGAGATGTAGAGAGTTGTAGATGTAGAGTTGTAGATGTAGAGATATAGAGTTGTAGATGTAGAGTTGTAGATGCAGAGTTGTAGAGTTGTAGATGCAGAGTTGTAGAGTTGTAGATGTAGAGATGCAGAGTTGTAGATGTAGAGATGCAGAGTTGTAGATGCAGAGTTGTAGAGTTGTAGATGCAGAGATGTAGATGCAGAGATGTAGATGCAGAGTTGTAGATGTAGAGTTGTAGAGATGTAGAGAGTTGTAGATGTACAGTTGTAGATGTAGAGATAGAGTTGTAGATGTAGAGTTGTAGATGTAGAGATATAGAGTTGTAGATGTAGAGTTGTAGATGCAGAGTTGTAGAGTTGTAGATGTAGAGATGCAGAGTTGTAGATGTAGAGATGTAGATGCAGAGATGTAGATGCAGAGTTGTAGAGAGTTGTAGATGTAGAGTTGTAGATGTAGAGATATAGAGTTGTAGATGTAGAGTTGTAGATGCAGAGATGTAGATGCAGAGTTGTAGATGCAGAGATGTAGATGCAGAGTTGTAGAGAGTTGTAGATGTAGAGTTGTAGATGTAGAGATGCAGAGTTGTAGATGCAGAGTTGTAGAGTTGTAGATGCAGAGTTGTAGATGCAGAGTTGTAGAGTTGTAGATGTAGAGATGCAGAGTTGTAGATGCAGAGTTGTAGAGTTGTAGATGCAGAGTTGTAGATGCAGAGATGTAGATGCAGAGATGTAGATGCAGAGATGTAGATGCAGAGTTGTAGAGATGTAGAGAGTTGTAGATGTAGAGTTGTAGATGTAGAGATAGAGTTGTAGATGTAGAGTTGTAGATGTAGAGATATAGAGTTGTAGATGTAGAGTTGTAGATGCAGAGTTGTAGAGTTGTAGATGTAGAGTTGTAGATGTAGAGATGTAGAGTTGTAGATGTAGAGATGCAGAGTTGTAGATGCAGAGTTGTAGAGTTGTAGATGCAGAGTTGTAGATGTAGAGATGTAGATGCAGAGTTGTAGATGCAGAGATGTAGATGCAGAGATGTAGATGCAGAGTTGGAGAGAGTTGTAGATGTAGAGTTGTAGAGTTGTAGATGCAGAGTTGTAGATGTAGAGATGTAGATGCAGAGTTGTAGATGCAGAGATGTAGATGCAGAGATGTAGATGCAGAGTTGTAGAGAGTTGTAGATGTAGAGATAGAGTTGTAGATGTAGAGATATATAGTTGTAGATGTAGAGTTGTAGATGCAGAGTTGTAGAGTTGTAGATGCAGAGTTGTAGATGCAGAGTTGTAGATGTAGAGATGTAGATGTAGAGTTGTAGAGAGTTGTAGATGTAGAGATGTAGAGTTGTAGATGCAGAGTTGTAGAGTTGTAGATGCAGAGTTGTAGATGCAGAGTTGTAGAGATGTAGATGTAGAGTTGTAGATGTAGATGCAGAGTTGTAGATGTAGAGATGTAGATGTAGAGTTGTAGAGAGTTGTAGATGTAGAGATGTAGAGTTGTAGATGTAGAGATGTAGAGTTGTAGAGAGTTGTAGATGTAGTGATGTAGAGAGTCGTAGATGTAGAGAGTTGTAGATGTAGAGATGTAGAGAGTTGTAGATGTAGAGTTGTAGAGAGTTGTAGATGTAGAGTTGTAGATGTAGAGTTGTAGATGTAGAGAGTTGTAGATGCAGAGATGTAGATGCAGAGTTGTAGATGCAGAGTTGTAGATGCAGAGATGTAGAGTTGTAGATGTAGAGTTGTAGATGCAGAGTTGTAGATGCAGAGTTGTAGAGTTGTAGATGCAGAGTTGTAGATGTAGAGATGTAGATGCAGAGAGTTGTAGATGCAGAGATGTAGATGCAGAGTTGTAGATGCAGAGTTGTAGATGCAGAGATGCAGAGTTGTAGATGCAGAGTTGTAGATGCAGAGATGTAGAGTTGTAGATGTAGAGTTGTAGATGCAGAGTTGTAGATGCAGAGTTGTAGAGTTGTAGATGTAGAGTTGTAGAGAGTTGTAGATGTAGAGTTGTAGAGAGTTGTAGATGTAGAGTTGTAGATGTAGAGTTGTAGAGAGTTGTAGATGTAGAGTTGTAGAGAGTTGTAGATGTAGAGTTGTAGATGTAGAGAGTTGTAGATGCAGAGAGTTGTAGATGTAGAGAGTTGTAGATGCAGAGATGTAGATGCAGAGTTGTAGATGCAGAGTTGTAGATGTAGAGTTGTAGAGAGTTGTAGATGTAGAGTTGTAGAGAGTTGTAGATGTAGAGTTGTAGATGTAGAGAGTTGTAGATGCAGAGAGTTGTAGATGTAGAGAGTTGTAGATGCAGAGATGTAGATGCAGAGTTGTAGATGCAGAGTTGTAGATGCAGAGATGTAGAGTTGTAGATGTAGAGTTGTAGATGTAGAGTGTTGTAGAGTTGTAGATGTAGAGAGTTGTAGATGTAGAGATGTAGATGCAGAGTTGTAGATGCAGAGTTGTAGATGCAGAGTTGTAGAGATGTAGAGAGTTGTAGATGTAGGGATAGAGTTGTAGATGTAGAGTTGTAGATGTAGAGATATAGAGTTGTAGATTTAGAGTTGTAGAGATGTAGAGAGTTGTAGATGTAGAGTTGTAGATGTAGAGATAGAGTTGTAGATGTAGAGTTGTAGATGTAGAGATATAGAGTTGTAGATGTAGAGTTGTAGATGCAGAGTTGTAGAGTTGTAGATGTAGAGATGCAGAGTTCTAGATGTAGAGATGTAGATGCAGAGATGTAGATGCAGAGATGTAGATGCAGAGTTGTAGAGAGTTGTAGATGTAGAGTTGTAGATGTAGAGATAGAGTTGTAGATGTAGAGATATAGAGTTGTAGATGTAGAGTTGTAGATGCAGAGATGTAGATGCAGAATTGTAGATGCAGAGATGTAGATGCAGAGATGTAGATGCAGAGTTGTAGAGAGTTGTAGATGTAGAGTTGTAGAGTTGTAGATGTAGAGATGCAGAGTTGTAGATGCAGAGTTGTAGAGTTGTAGATGCAGAGTTGTAGATGCAGAGTTGTAGAGTTGTAGATGTAGAGATGCAGAGTTGTAGATGCAGAGTTGTAGAGTTGTAGATGCAGAGTTGTAGATGCAGAGATGTAGATGCAGAGATGTAGATGCAGAGTTGTAGAGATGTAGAGAGTTGTAGATGTAGAGTTGTAGATGTAGAGATATAGAGTTGTAGATGTAGAGTTGTAGATGCAGAGTTGTAGAGTTGTAGATGCAGAGTTGTAGAGTTGTAGATGTAGAGATGCAGAGTTGTAGATGTAGAGATGCAGAGTTGTAGATGCAGAGTTGTAGAGTTGTAGATGCAGAGATGTAGATGCAGAGATGTAGATGCAGAGTTGTAGATGTAGAGTTGTAGAGATGTAGAGAGTTGTAGATGTACAGTTGTAGATGTAGAGATAGAGTTGTAGATGTAGAGTTGTAGATGTAGAGATATAGAGTTGTAGATGTAGAGTTGTAGATGCAGAGTTGTAGAGTTGTAGATGTAGAGATGCAGAGTTGTAGATGTAGAGATGTAGATGCAGAGATGTAGATGCAGAGTTGTAGAGAGTTGTAGATGTAGAGATATAGAGTTGTAGATGTAGAGTTGTAGATGCAGAGATGTAGATGCAGAGTTGTAGATGCAGAGATGTAGATGCAGAGTTGTAGAGAGTTGTAGATGTAGAGTTGTAGATGTAGAGATGCAGAGTTGTAGATGCAGAGTTGTAGAGTTGTAGATGCAGAGTTGTAGATGCAGAGTTGTAGAGTTGTAGATGTAGAGATGCAGAGTTGTAGATGCAGAGTTGTAGAGTTGTAGATGCAGAGTTGTAGATGCAGAGATGTAGATGCAGAGATGTAGATGCAGAGATGTAGATGCAGAGTTGTAGAGATGTAGAGAGTTGTAGATGTAGAGTTGTAGATGTAGAGATAGAGTTGTAGATGTAGAGTTGTAGATGTAGAGATATAGAGTTGTAGATGTAGAGTTGTAGATGCAGAGTTGTAGAGTTGTAGATGTAGAGTTGTAGATGTAGAGATGTAGAGTTGTAGATGTAGAGATGCAGAGTTGTAGATGCAGAGTTGTAGAGTTGTAGATGCAGAGTTGTAGATGTAGAGATGTAGATGCAGAGTTGTAGATGCAGAGATGTAGATGCAGAGATGTAGATGCAGAGTTGGAGAGAGTTGTAGATGTAGAGTTGTAGAGTTGTAGATGCAGAGTTGTAGATGTAGAGATGTAGATGCAGAGTTGTAGATGCAGAGATGTAGATGCAGAGATGTAGATGCAGAGTTGTAGAGAGTTGTAGATGTAGAGATAGAGTTGTAGATGTAGAGATATATAGTTGTAGATGTAGAGTTGTAGATGCAGAGTTGTAGAGTTGTAGATGCAGAGTTGTAGATGCAGAGTTGTAGATGTAGAGATGTAGATGTAGAGTTGTAGAGAGTTGTAGATGTAGAGATGTAGAGTTGTAGATGCAGAGTTGTAGAGTTGTAGATGCAGAGTTGTAGATGCAGAGTTGTAGAGATGTAGATGTAGAGTTGTAGATGTAGATGCAGAGTTGTAGATGTAGAGATGTAGATGTAGAGTTGTAGAGAGTTGTAGATGTAGAGATGTAGAGTTGTAGATGTAGAGATGTAGAGTTGTAGAGAGTTGTAGATGTAGTGATGTAGAGAGTCGTAGATGTAGAGAGTTGTAGATGTAGAGATGTAGAGAGTTGTAGATGTAGAGTTGTAGAGAGTTGTAGATGTAGAGTTGTAGATGTAGAGTTGTAGATGTAGAGAGTTGTAGATGCAGAGATGTAGATGCTGAGTTGTAGATGCAGAGTTGTAGATGCAGAGATGTAGAGTTGTAGATGTAGAGTTGTAGATGCAGAGTTGTAGATGCAGAGTTGTAGAGTTGTAGATGCAGAGTTGTAGATGTAGAGATGTAGATGCAGAGATGTAGATGCAGAGATGCAGAGTTGTAGAGATGTAGAGAGTTGTAGATGTAGAGATGTAGATGCAGAGTTGTAGATGCAGAGTTGTAGAGTTGTAGATGCAGAGTTGTAGATGTAGAGATGTAGATGCAGAGATGTAGATGCAGAGATGCAGAGTTGTAGAGATGTAGAGAGTTGTAGATGTAGAGATAGAGTTGTAGATGTAGAGTTGTAGATGTAGAGATATAGAGTTGTAGATGTAGAGATATAGAGTTGTAGATGTAGAGTTGTAGATGTAGAGATATAGAGTTGTAGATGTAGAGTTGTAGATGCAGAGTTTTAGAGTTGTAGATGCAGAGTTGTAGAGTTGTAGATGTAGAGATGCAGAGTTGTAGATGCAGAGTTGTAGAGTTGTAGATGCAGAGTTGTAGATGTAGAGATGTAGATGCAGAGTTGTAGATGCAGAGATGTAGATGCAGAGATGTAGATGCAGAGTTGTAGAGAGTTGTAGATGTAGAGTTGTGGAGATGTAGAGAGTTGTAGATGTAGAGTTGTAGATGTAGAGATAGAGTTGTAGATGTAGAGTTGTAGATGTAGAGATATAGAGTTGTAGATGTAGAGTTGTAGATGCAGAGTTGTAGAGTTGTAGATGTAGAGATATAGAGTTGTAGATGTAGAGATGCAGAGTTGTAGATGCAGAGTTGTAGAGTTGTAGATGCAGAGTTGTAGATGTAGAGATGTAGATGCAGAGTTGTAGAGTTGTAGATGTAGAGATGCAGAGTTGTAGATGCAGAGTTGTAGAGTTGTAGATGCAGAGTTGTAGATGTAGAGATGCAGAGTTGTAGATGCAGAGTTGTAGAGTTGTAGATGCAGAGTTGTAGATGTAGAGATGTAGATGCAGAGTTGTAGAGTTGTAGATGTAGAGATGCAGAGTTGTAGATGTAGAGATGCAGAGTTGTAGATGCAGAGTTGTAGAGTTGTAGATGCAGAGTTGTAGATGTAGAGATGTAGATGCAGAGTTGTAGATGCAGAGTTGTAGAGAGTTGTAGATGTAGAGTTGTAGATGTAGAGATAGAGTTGTAGATGCAGAGTTGTAGATGCAGAGATGTAGATGCAGAGATGTAGATGCAGAGGTAGAGATGTAGAGTTGTAGAGAGTTGTAGATGTAGAGATGTAGAGTTGTAGATGTAGAGATGTAGAGAGTTGTAGATGTAGAGTTGTAGATGTAGAGAGTTGTAGATGTAGAGATGTAGATGTAGAGTTGTAGATGTAGAGATGTAGAGAGTTGTAGATGTAGAGATGTAGATGTAGAGAGTTGTAGATGTAGAGATGTAGATGTAGAGTTGTAGAGAGTTGTAGATGTAGAGATGTAGATGCAGAGATGTAGATGCAGAGTTGTAGAGAGTTGTAGATGTAGGGTTGTAGATGTAGAGATAGAGTTGTAGATGTAGAGATATAGAGTTGTAGATGTAGAGTTGTAGATGCAGAGTTGTAGATTTTAGAGATGCAGAGTTGTAGATGCAGAGTTGTAGATGCAGAGTTGTAGAGATGTAGATGTAGATGTAGAGTTGTAGATGTAGATGCAGAGTTGTAGATGTAGAGATGTAGATAGAGAGTTGTAGATGTAGAGATGTAGAGTTGTAGATGTAGAGATGTAGAGTTGTAGAGAGTTGTAGATGTAGAGAGTTGTAGATGTAGAGATGTAGAGAGTTGTAGATGTAGAGTTGTAGAGAGTTGTAGATGTAGAGTTGTAGAGAGTTGTAGATGTAGAGTTGTAGATGTAGAGAGTTGTAGATGCAGAGAGTTGTAGATGTAGAGAGTTGTAGATGCAGAGATGTAGATGCAGAGTTGTAGATGCAGAGTTGTAGATGTAGAGTTGTAGAGAGTTGTAGATGTAGAGTTGTAGAGAGTTGTAGATGTAGAGTTGTAGATGTAGAGAGTTGTAGATGCAGAGAGTTGTAGATGTAGAGAGTTGTAGATGCAGAGATGTAGATGCAGAGTTGTAGATGCAGAGTTGTAGATGCAGAGATGTAGAGTTGTAGATGTAGAGTTGTAGATGTAGAGTGTTGTAGAGTTGTAGATGTAGAGAGTTGTAGATGTAGAGATGTAGATGCAGAGTTGTAGATGCAGAGTTGTAGAGATGTAGAGAGTTGTAGATGTAGGGATAGAGTTGTAGATGTAGAGTTGTAGATGTAGAGATATAGAGTTGTAGATTTAGAGTTGTAGAGATGTAGAGAGTTGTAGATGTAGAGTTGTAGATGTAGAGATAGAGTTGTAGATGTAGAGATAGAGTTGTAGATGTAGAGTTGTAGATGTAGAGATATAGAGTTGTAGATGTAGAGTTGTAGATGCAGAGTTGTAGAGTTGTAGATGTAGAGATGCAGAGTTCTAGATGTAGAGATGTAGATGCAGAGATGTAGATGCAGAGATGTAGATGCAGAGTTGTAGAGAGTTGTAGATGTAGAGTTGTAGATGTAGAGATAGAGTTGTAGATGTAGAGATATAGAGTTGTAGATGTAGAGTTGTAGATGCAGAGATGTAGATGCAGAATTGTAGATGCAGAGATGTAGATGCAGAGATGTAGATGCAGAGTTGTAGAGAGTTGTAGATGTAGAGTTGTAGAGTTGTAGATGTAGAGATGCAGAGTTGTAGATGCAGAGTTGTAGAGTTGTAGATGCAGAGTTGTAGATGCAGAGTTGTAGAGTTGTAGATGTAGAGATGCAGAGTTGTAGATGCAGAGTTGTAGAGTTGTAGATGCAGAGTTGTAGATGCAGAGATGTAGATGCAGAGATGTAGATGCAGAGATGTAGATGCAGAGTTGTAGAGATGTAGAGAGTTGTAGATGTAGAGTTGTAGATGTAGAGATATAGAGTTGTAGATGTAGAGTTGTAGATGCAGAGTTGTAGAGTTGTAGATGCAGAGTTGTAGAGTTGTAGATGTAGAGATGCAGAGTTGT
Source organism: Gasterosteus aculeatus (assembly GCF_964276395.1). Classification (NCBI taxonomy): domain Eukaryota; kingdom Metazoa; phylum Chordata; class Actinopteri; order Perciformes; family Gasterosteidae; genus Gasterosteus; species Gasterosteus aculeatus. The sequence goes on along the minus strand of NW_027554881.1, from coordinate 1,123,664 downwards.
AGATGTAGAGATGCAGAGTTGTAGATGCAGAGTTGTAGAGTTGTAGATGCAGAGATGTAGATGCAGAGATGTAGATGCAGAGTTGTAGATGTAGAGTTGTAGAGATGTAGAGAGTTGTAGATGTAGAGTTGTAGATGTAGAGATAGAGTTGTAGATGTAGAGTTGTAGATGTAGAGATATAGAGTTGTAGATGTAGAGTTGTAGATGCAGAGTTGTAGAGTTGTAGATGTAGAGATGCAGAGTTGTAGATGTAGAGATGTAGATGCAGAGATGTAGATGCAGAGTTGTAGAGAGTTGTAGATGTAGAGTTGTAGATGTAGAGATATAGAGTTGTAGATGTAGAGTTGTAGATGCAGAGTTGTAGAGTTGTAGATGTAGAGATGCAGAGTTGTAGATGTAGAGATGTAGATGCAGAGATGTAGATGCAGAGTTGTAGAGAGTTGTAGATGTAGAGTTGTAGATGTAGAGATATAGAGTTGTAGATGTAGAGTTGTAGATGCAGAGATGTAGATGCAGAGTTGTAGATGCAGAGATGTAGATGCAGAGTTGTAGAGAGTTGTAGATGTAGAGTTGTAGAGTTGTAGATGTAGAGATGCAGAGTTGTAGAGTTGTAGATGCAGAGTTGTAGATGCAGAGTTGTAGATGTAGAGATGCAGAGTTGTAGATGCAGAGTTGTAGAGTTGTAGATGCAGAGTTGTAGATGCAGAGATGTAGATGCAGAGATGTAGATGCAGAGATGTAGATGCAGAGTTGTAGAGATGTAGAGAGTTGTAGATGTAGAGTTGTAGATGTAGAGATAGAGTTGTAGATGTAGAGTTGTAGATGTAGAGATATAGAGTTGTAGATGTAGAGTTGTAGATGTAGAGTTGTAGATGTAGAGATGTAGAGTTGTAGATGTAGAGATGCAGAGTTGTAGATGCAGAGTTGTAGAGTTGTAGATGCAGAGTTGTAGATGTAGAGATGTAGATGCAGAGTTGTAGATGCAGAGATGTAGATGCAGAGATGTAGATGCAGAGTTGGAGAGAGTTGTAGATGTAGAGTTGTAGAGTTGTAGATGCAGAGTTGTAGATGTAGAGATGTAGATGCAGAGTTGTAGATGCAGAGATGTAGATGCAGAGATGTAGATGCAGAGTTGTAGAGAGTTGTAGATGTAGAGATAGAGTTGTAGATGTAGAGATATAGAGTTGTAGATGTAGAGTTGTAGATGCAGAGTTGTAGATGCAGAGTTGTAGATGCAGAGTTGTAGATGCAGAGTTGTAGATGTAGAGATGTAGATGTAGAGTTGTAGAGAGTTGTAGATGTAGAGATGTAGAGTTGTAGATGCAGAGTTGTAGAGTTGTAGATGCAGAGTTGTAGATGCAGAGTTGTAGAGATGTAGATGTAGAGTTGTAGATGTAGATGCAGAGTTGTAGATGTAGAGATGTAGATGTAGAGTTGTAGAGAGTTGTAGATGTAGAGATGTAGAGTTGTAGATGTAGAGATTTAGAGTTGTAGAGAGTTGTAGATGTAGTGATGTAGAGATTTAGAGTTGTAGAGAGTTGTAGATGTAGTGATGTAGAGAGTCGTAGATGTAGAGAGTTGTAGATGTAGAGATGTAGAGAGTTGTAGATGTAGAGTTGTAGAGAGTTGTAGATGTAGAGTTGTAGATGTAGAGTTGTAGATGTAGAGAGTTGTAGATGCAGAGATGTAGATGCAGAGTTGTAGATGCAGAGTTGTAGATGCAGAGATGTAGAGTTGTAGATGTAGAGTTGTAGATGCAGAGTTGTAGATGCAGAGTTGTAGAGTTGTAGATGCAGAGAGTTGTAGATGTAGAGAGTTGTAGATGCAGAGATGTAGATGCAGAGTTGTAGATGCAGAGTTGTAGATGCAGAGATGTAGAGTTGTAGATGTAGAGTTGTAGATGTAGAGTGTTGTAGAGTTGTAGATGTAGAGAGTTGTAGATGTAGAGATGTAGATGCAGAGTTGTAGATGCAGAGTTGTAGATGCAGAGTTGTAGAGATGTAGAGAGTTGTAGATGTAGGGATAGAGTTGTAGATGTAGAGTTGTAGATGTAGAGATATAGAGTTGTAGATTTAGAGTTGTAGAGATGTAGAGAGTTGTAGATGTAGAGTTGTAGATGTAGAGATAGAGTTGTAGATGTAGAGTTGTAGATGTAGAGATATAGAGTTGTAGATGTAGAGTTGTAGATGCAGAGTTGTAGAGTTGTAGATGTAGAGATGCAGAGTTCTAGATGTAGAGATGTAGATGCAGAGATGTAGATGCAGAGATGTAGATGCAGAGTTGTAGAGAGTTGTAGATGTAGAGTTGTAGATGTAGAGATAGAGTTGTAGATGTAGAGATATAGAGTTGTAGATGTAGAGTTGTAGATGCAGAGATGTAGATGCAGAATTGTAGATGCAGAGATGTAGATGCAGAGATGTAGATGCAGAGTTGTAGAGAGTTGTAGATGTAGAGTTGTAGAGTTGTAGATGTAGAGATGCAGAGTTGTAGATGCAGAGTTGTAGAGTTGTAGATGCAGAGTTGTAGATGCAGAGATGTAGATGCAGAGTTGTAGAGTTGTAGATGTAGAGATGCAGAGTTGTAGATGCAGAGTTGTAGAGTTGTAGATGCAGAGTTGTAGATGCAGAGATGTAGATGCAGAGATGTAGATGCAGAGATGTAGATGCAGAGTTGTAGAGATGTAGAGAGTTGTAGATGTAGAGTTGTAGATGTAGAGATATAGAGTTGTAGATGTAGAGTTGTAGATGCAGAGTTGTAGAGTTGTAGATGCAGAGTTGTAGAGTTGTAGATGTAGAGATGCAGAGTTGTAGATGTAGAGATGCAGAGTTGTAGATGCAGAGTTGTAGAGTTGTAGATGCAGAGATGTAGATGCAGAGATGTAGATGCAGAGTTGTAGATGTAGAGTTGTAGAGATGTAGAGAGTTGTAGATGTAGAGTTGTAGATGTAGAGATAGAGTTGTAGATGTAGAGTTGTAGATGTAGAGATATAGAGTTGTAGATGTAGAGTTGTAGATGCAGAGTTGTAGAGTTGTAGATGTAGAGATGCAGAGTTGTAGATGTAGAGATGTAGATGCAGAGATGTAGATGCAGAGTTGTAGAGAGTTGTAGATGTAGAGTTGTAGATGTAGAGATATAGAGTTGTAGATGTAGAGTTGTAGATGCAGAGATGTAGATGCAGAGTTGTAGATGCAGAGATGTAGATGCAGAGTTGTAGAGAGTTGTAGATGTAGAGTTGTAGAGTTGTAGATGTAGAGATGCAGAGTTGTAGATGCAGAGTTGTAGAGTTGTAGATGCAGAGTTGTAGATGCAGAGTTGTAGAGTTGTAGATGTAGAGATGCAGAGTTGTAGATGCAGAGTTGTAGAGTTGTAGATGCAGAGTTGTAGATGCAGAGATGTAGATGCAGAGATGTAGATGCAGAGATGTAGATGCAGAGTTGTAGAGATGTAGAGAGTTGTAGATGTAGAGTTGTAGATGTAGAGATAGAGTTGTAGATGTAGAGTTGTAGATGTAGAGATATAGAGTTGTAGATGTAGAGTGGTAGATGCAGAGTTGTAGAGTTGTAGATGTAGAGTTGTAGATGTAGAGATGTAGAGTTGTAGATGTAGAGATGCAGAGTTGTAGATGCAGAGTTGTAGAGTTGTAGATGCAGAGTTGTAGATGTAGAGATGTAGATGCAGAGTTGTAGATGCAGAGATGTAGATGCAGAGATGTAGATGCAGAGTTGTAGAGAGTTGTAGATGTAGAGTTGTAGAGTTGTAGATGCAGAGTTGTAGATGCAGAGATGTAGATGCAGATATGTAGATGCAGAGTTGTAGAGAGTTGTAGATGTAGAGATGTAGAGTTGTAGATGCAGAGTTGTAGAGTTGTAGATGCAGATTTGTAGATGCAGAGTTGTAGAGATGTAGATGTAGAGTTGTAGATGTAGATGCAGAGTTGTAGATGTAGAGATGTAGATGTAGAGTTGTAGAGAGTTGTAGATGTAGAGATGTAGAGTTGTAGATGTAGAGATGTAGAATTGTAGAGAGTTGTAGATGTAGTGATGTAGAGAGTCGTAGATGTAGAGAGTTGTAGATGTAGAGATGTAGAGAGTTGTAGATGTAGAGTTGTAGAGAGTTGTAGATGTAGAGTTGTAGATGTAGAGTTGTAGATGTAGAGAGTTGTAGATGCAGAGATGTAGATGCAGAGTTGTAGATGCAGAGTTGTAGATGCAGAGATGTAGAGTTGTAGATGTAGAGTTGTAGATGCAGAGTTGTAGATGCAGAGTTGTAGAGTTGTAGATGCAGAGTTGTAGATGTAGAGATGTAGATGCAGAGATGTAGATGCAGAGATGCAGAGTTGTAGAGATGTAGAGAGTTGTAGATGTAGAGATGTAGATGCAGAGTTGTAGATGCAGAGTTGTAGAGTTGTAGATGCAGAGTTGTAGATGTAGAGATGTAGATGCAGAGATGTAGATGCAGAGATGCAGAGTTGTAGAGATGTAGAGAGTTGTAGATGTAGAGATAGAGTTGTAGATGTAGAGTTGTAGATGTAGAGATATAGAGTTGTAGATGTAGAGATATAGAGTTGTAGATGTAGAGTTGTAGATGTAGAGATATAGAGTTGTAGATGTAGAGTTGTAGATGCAGAGTTTTAGAGTTGTAGAGTTGTAGATGTAGAGATGCAGAGTTGTAGATGCAGAGTTGTAGAGTTGTAGATGCAGAGTTGTAGATGTAGAGATGTAGATGCAGAGTTGTAGATGCAGAGATGTAGATGCAGAGATGTAGATGCAGAGTTGTAGAGAGTTGTAGATGTAGAGATGTAGAGTTGTAGATGCAGAGTTGTAGAGTTGTAGATGCAGAGTTGTAGATGCAGAGTTGTAGAGATGTAGATGTAGAGTTGTAGATGTAGATGCAGAGTTGTAGATGTAGAGATGTAGATGTAGAGTTGTAGAGAGTTGTAGATGTAGAGATGTAGAGTTGTAGATGTAGAGATGTAGAGTTGTAGAGAGTTGTAGATGTAGTGATGTAGAGAGTCGTAGATGTAGAGAGTTGTAGATGTAGAGATGTAGAGAGTTGTAGATGTAGAGTTGTAGAGAGTTGTAGATGTAGAGTTGTAGATGTAGAGTTGTAGATGTAGAGAGTTGTAGATGCAGAGATGTAGATGCAGAGTTGTAGATGCAGAGTTGTAGAGTTGTAGATGTAGAGTTGTAGATGTAGAGTGTTGTAGAGTTGTAGATGTAGAGAGTTGTAGATGTAGAGATGTAGATGCAGAGTTGTAGATGCAGAGTTGTAGAGTTGTAGATGCAGAGTTGTAGAGATGTAGAGAGTTGTAGATGTAGAGATAGAGTTGTAGATGTAGAGTTGTAGATGTAGAGATATAGAGTTGTAGATGTAGAGATATAGAGTTGTAGATGTAGAGATGCAGAGTTGTAGATGCAGAGTTGTAGAGTTGTAGATGCAGAGTTGTAGATGTAGAGATGTAGATGCAGAGTTGTAGAGTTGTAGATGTAGAGATGCAGAGTTGTAGATGTAGAGATGCAGAGTTGTAGATGCAGAGTTGTAGAGTTGTAGATGTAGAGATATAGAGTTGTAGATGTAGAGATGCAGAGTTGTAGATGCAGAGTTGTAGAGTTGTAGATGCAGAGTTGTAGATGTAGAGATGTAGATGCAGAGTTGTAGAGTTGTAGATGTAGAGATGCAGAGTTGTAGATGTAGAGATGCAGAGTTGTAGATGCAGAGTTGTAGAGTTGTAGATGCAGAGTTGTAGATGTAGAGATGTAGATGCAGAGTTGTAGATGCAGAGATGTAGATGCAGAGATGTAGATGCAGAGTTGTAGAGAGTTGTAGATGTAGAGTTGTGGAGATGTAGAGAGTTGTAGATGTAGAGTTGTAGATGTAGAGATAGAGTTGTAGATGTAGAGTTGTAGATGTAGAGATATAGAGTTGTAGATGTAGAGTTGTAGATGCAGAGTTGTAGAGTTGTAGATGTAGAGATATAGAGTTGTAGATGTAGAGATGCAGAGTTGTAGATGCAGAGTTGTAGAGTTGTAGATGCAGAGTTGTAGATGTAGAGATGTAGATGCAGAGTTGTAGAGTTGTAGATGTAGAGATGCAGAGTTGTAGATGTAGAGATGCAGAGTTGTAGATGCAGAGTTGTAGAGTTGTAGATGCAGAGTTGTAGATGTAGAGATGTAGATGCAGAGTTGTAGATGCAGAGTTGTAGAGAGTTGTAGATGTAGAGTTGTAGATGTAGAGATAGAGTTGTAGATGCAGAGTTGTAGATGCAGAGATGTAGATGCAGAGATGTAGATGCAGAGGTAGAGATGTAGAGTTGTAGAGAGTTGTAGATGTAGAGATGTAGAGTTGTAGATGTAGAGATGTAGAGAGTTGTAGATGTAGAGTTGTAGATGTAGAGAGTTGTAGATGTAGAGATGTAGATGTAGAGTTGTAGATGTAGAGATGTAGAGAGTTGTAGATGTAGAGATGTAGATGTAGAGAGTTGTAGATGTAGAGATGTAGATGTAGAGTTGTAGATGTAGAGATGTAGATGCAGAGATGTAGATGCAGAGTTGTAGAGAGTTGTAGATGTAGAGTTGTAGATGTAGAGATAGAGTTGTAGATGTAGAGATATAGAGTTGTAGATGTAGAGTTGTAGATGCAGAGTTGTAGATGTAGAGATGCAGAGTTGTAGATGCAGAGTTGTAGATGCAGAGTTGTAGAGATGTAGATGTAGATGTAGAGTTGTAGATGTAGATGCAGAGTTGTAGATGTAGAGATGTAGATAGAGAGTTGTAGATGTAGAGATGTAGAGTTGTAGATGTAGAGATGTAGAGTTGTAGAGAGTTGTAGATGTAGAGAGTTGTAGATGTAGAGATGTAGAGAGTTGTAGATGTAGAGTTGTAGAGAGTTGTAGATGTAGAGTTGTAGAGAGTTGTAGATGTAGAGTTGTAGATGTAGAGAGTTGTAGATGCAGAGAGTTGTAGATGTAGAGAGTTGTAGATGCAGAGATGTAGATGCAGAGTTGTAGATGCAGAGTTGTAGATGTAGAGTTGTAGAGAGTTGTAGATGTAGAGTTGTAGAGAGTTGTAAATGTAGAGTTGTAGATGTAGAGAGTTGTAGATGCAGAGAGTTGTAGATGTAGAGAGTTGTAGATGCAGAGATGTAGATGCAGAGTTGTAGATGCAGAGTTGTAGATGCAGAGATGTAGAGTTGTAGATGTAGAGTGTTGTAGAGTTGTAGATGTAGAGAGTTGTAGATGTAGAGATGTAGATGCAGAGTTGTAGATGCAGAGTTGTAGATGCAGAGTTGTAGAGATGTAGAGAGTTGTAGATGTAGGGATAGAGTTGTAGATGTAGAGTTGTAGATGTAGAGATATAGAGTTGTAGATTTAGAGTTGTAGAGATGTAGAGAGTTGTAGATGTAGAGATAGAGTTGTAGATGTAGAGTTGTAGATGTAGAGATATAGAGTTGTAGATGTAGAGTTGTAGATGCAGAGTTGTAGAGTTGTAGATGTAGAGATGCAGAGTTCTAGATGTAGAGATGTAGATGCAGAGATGTAGATGCAGAGATGTAGATGCAGAGTTGTAGAGAGTTGTAGATGTAGAGTTGTAGATGCAGAGATGTAGATGCAGAATTGTAGATGCAGAGATGTAGATGCAGAGATGTAGATGCAGAGTTGTAGAGAGTTGTAGATGTAGAGTTGTAGAGTTGTAGATGTAGAGATGCAGAGTTGTAGATGCAGAGTTGTAGAGTTGTAGATGCAGAGTTGTAGATGCAGAGTTGTAGAGTTGTAGATGTAGAGATGCAGAGTTGTAGATGCAGAGTTGTAGAGTTGTAGATGCAGAGTTGTAGATGCAGAGATGTAGATGCAGAGATGTAGATGCAGAGATGTAGATGCAGAGTTGTAGAGATGTAGAGAGTTGTAGATGTAGAGTTGTAGATGTAGAGATATAGAGTTGTAGATGTAGAGTTGTAGATGCAGAGTTGTAGAGTTGTAGATGCAGAGTTGTAGAGTTGTAGATGTAGAGATGCAGAGTTGTAGATGTAGAGATGCAGAGTTGTAGATGCAGAGTTGTAGAGTTGTAGATGCAGAGTTGTAGATGTAGAGATGTAGATGCAGAGTTGTAGATGCAGAGATGTAGATGCAGAGATGTAGATGCAGAGTTGTAGATGTAGAGTTGTAGAGATGTAGAGAGTTGTAGATGTAGAGTTGTAGATGTAGAGATAGAGTTGTAGATGTAGAGTTGTAGATGTAGAGATATAGAGTTGTAGATGTAGAGTTGTAGATGCAGAGTTGTAGAGTTGTAGATGTAGAGATGCAGAGTTGTAGATGTAGAGATGTAGATGCAGAGATGTAGATGCAGAGTTGTAGAGAGTTGTAGATGTAGAGTTGTAGATGTAGAGATATAGAGTTGTAGATGTAGAGTTGTAGATGCAGAGATGTAGATGCAGAGTTGTAGATGCAGAGATGTAGATGCAGAGTTGTAGAGAGTTGTAGATGTAGAGTTGTAGAGTTGTAGATGTAGAGATGCAGAGTTGTAGATGCAGAGTTGTAGAGTTGTAGATGCAGAGTTGTAGATGCAGAGTTGTAGAGTTGTAGATGTAGAGATGCAGAGTTGTAGATGCAGAGTTGTAGAGTTGTAGATGCAGAGTTGTAGATGCAGAGATGTAGATGCAGAGATGTAGATGCAGAGATGTAGATGCAGAGTTGTAGAGATGTAGAGAGTTGTAGATGTAGAGTTGTAGATGTAGAGATAGAGTTGTAGATGTAGAGTTGTAGATGTAGAGATATAGAGTTGTAGATGTAGAGTGGTAGATGCAGAGTTGTAGAGTTGTAGATGTAGAGTTGTAGATGTAGAGATGTAGAGTTGTAGATGTAGAGATGCAGAGTTGTAGATGCAGAGTTGTAGAGTTGTAGATGCAGAGTTGTAGATGTAGAGATGTAGATGCAGAGTTGTAGATGCAGAGATGTAGATGCAGAGATGTAGATGCAGAGTTGTAGAGAGTTGTAGATGTAGAGTTGTAGAGTTGTAGATGCAGAGTTGTAGATGCAGAGATGTAGATGCAGATATGTAGATGCAGAGTTGTAGAGAGTTGTAGATGTAGAGATGTAGAGTTGTAGATGCAGAGTTGTAGAGTTGTAGATGCAGATTTGTAGATGCAGAGTTGTAGAGATGTAGATGTAGAGTTGTAGATGTAGATGCAGAGTTGTAGATGTAGAGATGTAGATGTAGAGTTGTAGAGAGTTGTAGATGTAGAGATGTAGAGTTGTAGATGTAGAGATGTAGAATTGTAGAGAGTTGTAGATGTAGTGATGTAGAGAGTCGTAGATGTAGAGAGTTGTAGATGTAGAGATGTAGAGAGTTGTAGATGTAGAGTTGTAGAGAGTTGTAGATGTAGAGTTGTAGATGTAGAGTTGTAGATGTAGAGAGTTGTAGATGCAGAGATGTAGATGCAGAGTTGTAGATGCAGAGTTGTAGATGCAGAGATGTAGAGTTGTAGATGTAGAGTTGTAGATGCAGAGTTGTAGATGCAGAGTTGTAGAGTTGTAGATGCAGAGTTGTAGATGTAGAGATGTAGATGCAGAGATGTAGATGCAGAGATGCAGAGTTGTAGAGATGTAGAGAGTTGTAGATGTAGAGATGTAGATGCAGAGTTGTAGATGCAGAGTTGTAGAGTTGTAGATGCAGAGTTGTAGATGTAGAGATGTAGATGCAGAGATGTAGATGCAGAGATGCAGAGTTGTAGAGATGTAGAGAGTTGTAGATGTAGAGATAGAGTTGTAGATGTAGAGTTGTAGATGTAGAGATATAGAGTTGTAGATGTAGAGATATAGAGTTGTAGATGTAGAGTTGTAGATGTAGAGATATAGAGTTGTAGATGTAGAGTTGTAGATGCAGAGTTTTAGAGTTGTAGAGTTGTAGATGTAGAGATGCAGAGTTGTAGATGCAGAGTTGTAGAGTTGTAGATGCAGAGTTGTAGATGTAGAGATGTAGATGCAGAGTTGTAGATGCAGAGATGTAGATGCAGAGATGTAGATGCAGAGTTGTAGAGAGTTGTAGATGTAGAGATGTAGAGTTGTAGATGCAGAGTTGTAGAGTTGTAGATGCAGAGTTGTAGATGCAGAGTTGTAGAGATGTAGATGTAGAGTTGTAGATGTAGATGCAGAGTTGTAGATGTAGAGATGTAGATGTAGAGTTGTAGAGAGTTGTAGATGTAGAGATGTAGAGTTGTAGATGTAGAGATGTAGAGTTGTAGAGAGTTGTAGATGTAGTGATGTAGAGAGTCGTAGATGTAGAGAGTTGTAGATGTAGAGATGTAGAGAGTTGTAGATGTAGAGTTGTAGAGAGTTGTAGATGTAGAGTTGTAGATGTAGAGTTGTAGATGTAGAGAGTTGTAGATGCAGAGATGTAGATGCAGAGTTGTAGATGCAGAGTTGTAGAGTTGTAGATGTAGAGTTGTAGATGTAGAGTGTTGTAGAGTTGTAGATGTAGAGAGTTGTAGATGTAGAGATGTAGATGCAGAGTTGTAGATGCAGAGTTGTAGAGTTGTAGATGCAGAGTTGTAGAGATGTAGAGAGTTGTAGATGTAGAGATAGAGTTGTAGATGTAGAGTTGTAGATGTAGAGATATAGAGTTGTAGATGTAGAGATATAGAGTTGTAGATGTAGAGATGCAGAGTTGTAGATGCAGAGTTGTAGAGTTGTAGATGCAGAGTTGTAGATGTAGAGATGTAGATGCAGAGTTGTAGAGTTGTAGATGTAGAGATGCAGAGTTGTAGATGTAGAGATGCAGAGTTGTAGATGCAGAGTTGTAGAGTTGTAGATGTAGAGATATAGAGTTGTAGATGTAGAGATGCAGAGTTGTAGATGCAGAGTTGTAGAGTTGTAGATGCAGAGTTGTAGATGTAGAGATGTAGATGCAGAGTTGTAGAGTTGTAGATGTAGAGATGCAGAGTTGTAGATGTAGAGATGCAGAGTTGTAGATGCAGAGTTGTAGAGTTGTAGATGCAGAGTTGTAGATGTAGAGATGTAGATGCAGAGTTGTAGATGCAGAGTTGTAGAGAGTTGTAGATGTAGAGTTGTAGATGTAGAGATAGAGTTGTAGATGCAGAGTTGTAGATGCAGAGATGTAGATGCAGAGATGTAGATGCAGAGGTAGAGATGTAGAGTTGTAGAGAGTTGTAGATGTAGAGATGTAGAGTTGTAGATGTAGAGATGTAGAGAGTTGTAGATGTAGAGTTGTAGATGTAGAGAGTTGTAGATGTAGAGATGTAGATGTAGAGTTGTAGATGTAGAGATGTAGAGAGTTGTAGATGTAGAGATGTAGATGTAGAGAGTTGTAGATGTAGAGATGTAGATGTAGAGTTGTAGATGTAGAGATGTAGATGCAGAGATGTAGATGCAGAGTTGTAGAGAGTTGTAGATGTAGAGTTGTAGATGTAGAGATAGAGTTGTAGATGTAGAGTTGTAGATGCAGAGTTGTAGATGTAGAGATGCAGAGTTGTAGATGCAGAGTTGTAGATGCAGAGTTGTAGAGATGTAGATGTAGATGTAGAGTTGTAGATGTAGATGCAGAGTTGTAGATGTAGAGATGTAGATAGAGAGTTGTAGATGTAGAGATGTAGAGTTGTAGATGTAGAGATGTAGAGTTGTAGAGAGTTGTAGATGTAGAGAGTTGTAGATGTAGAGATGTAGAGAGTTGTAGATGTAGAGTTGTAGAGAGTTGTAGATGTAGAGTTGTAGAGAGTTGTAGATGTAGAGTTGTAGATGTAGAGAGTTGTAGATGCAGAGAGTTGTAGATGTAGAGAGTTGTAGATGCAGAGATGTAGATGCAGAGTTGTAGATGCAGAGTTGTAGATGTAGAGTTGTAGAGAGTTGTAGATGTAGAGTTGTAGAGAGTTGTAGATGTAGAGTTGTAGATGTAGAGAGTTGTAGATGCAGAGAGTTGTAGATGTAGAGAGTTGTAGATGCAGAGATGTAGATGCAGAGTTGTAGATGCAGAGTTGTAGATGCAGAGATGTAGAGTTGTAGATGTAGAGTGTTGTAGAGTTGTAGATGTAGAGAGTTGTAGATGTAGAGATGTAGATGCAGAGTTGTAGATGCAGAGTTGTAGATGCAGAGTTGTAGAGATGTAGAGAGTTGTAGATGTAGGGATAGAGTTGTAGATGTAGAGTTGTAGATGTAGAGATATAGAGTTGTAGATTTAGAGTTGTAGAGATGTAGAGAGTTGTAGATGTAGAGATAGAGTTGTAGATGTAGAGTTGTAGATGTAGAGATATAGAGTTGTAGATGTAGAGTTGTAGATGCAGAGTTGTAGAGTTGTAGATGTAGAGATGCAGAGTTCTAGATGTAGAGATGTAGATGCAGAGATGTAGATGCAGAGATGTAGATGCAGAGTTGTAGAGAGTTGTAGATGTAGAGTTGTAGATGCAGAGATGTAGATGCAGAATTGTAGATGCAGAGATGTAGATGCAGAGATGTAGATGCAGAGTTGTAGAGAGTTGTAGATGTAGAGTTGTAGAGTTGTAGATGTAGAGATGCAGAGTTGTAGATGCAGAGTTGTAGAGTTGTAGATGCAGAGTTGTAGATGCAGAGTTGTAGAGTTGTAGATGTAGAGATGCAGAGTTGTAGATGCAGAGTTGTAGAGTTGTAGATGCAGAGTTGTAGATGCAGAGATGTAGATGCAGAGATGTAGATGCAGAGATGTAGATGCAGAGTTGTAGAGATGTAGAGAGTTGTAGATGTAGAGTTGTAGATGTAGAGATATAGAGTTGTAGATGTAGAGTTGTAGATGCAGAGTTGTAGAGTTGTAGATGCAGAGTTGTAGAGTTGTAGATGTAGAGATGCAGAGTTGTAGATGTAGAGATGCAGAGTTGTAGATGCAGAGTTGTAGAGTTGTAGATGCAGAGTTGTAGATGTAGAGATGTAGATGCAGAGTTGTAGATGCAGAGATGTAGATGCAGAGATGTAGATGCAGAGTTGTAGATGTAGAGTTGTAGAGATGTAGAGAGTTGTAGATGTAGAGTTGTAGATGTAGAGATAGAGTTGTAGATGTAGAGTTGTAGATGTAGAGATATAGAGTTGTAGATGTAGAGTTGTAGATGCAGAGTTGTAGAGTTGTAGATGTAGAGATGCAGAGTTGTAGATGTAGAGATGTAGATGCAGAGATGTAGATGCAGAGTTGTAGAGAGTTGTAGATGTAGAGTTGTAGATGTAGAGATATAGAGTTGTAGATGTAGAGTTGTAGATGCAGAGATGTAGATGCAGAGTTGTAGATGCAGAGATGTAGATGCAGAGTTGTAGAGAGTTGTAGATGTAGAGTTGTAGAGTTGTAGATGTAGAGATGCAGAGTTGTAGATGCAGAGTTGTAGAGTTGTAGATGCAGAGTTGTAGATGCAGAGTTGTAGAGTTGTAGATGTAGAGATGCAGAGTTGTAGATGCAGAGTTGTAGAGTTGTAGATGCAGAGTTGTAGATGCAGAGATGTAGATGCAGAGATGTAGATGCAGAGATGTAGATGCAGAGTTGTAGAGATGTAGAGAGTTGTAGATGTAGAGTTGTAGATGTAGAGATAGAGTTGTAGATGTAGAGTTGTAGATGTAGAGATATAGAGTTGTAGATGTAGAGTGGTAGATGCAGAGTTGTAGAGTTGTAGATGTAGAGTTGTAGATGTAGAGATGTAGAGTTGTAGATGTAGAGATGCAGAGTTGTAGAGTTGTAGATGCAGAGTTGTAGATGTAGAGATGTAGATGCAGAGTTGTAGATGCAGAGATGTAGATGCAGAGATGTAGATGCAGAGTTGTAGAGAGTTGTAGATGTAGAGTTGTAGAGTTGTAGATGCAGAGTTGTAGATGCAGAGATGTAGATGCAGATATGTAGATGCAGAGTTGTAGAGAGTTGTAGATGTAGAGATGTAGAGTTGTAGATGCAGAGTTGTAGAGTTGTAGATGCAGATTTGTAGATGCAGAGTTGTAGAGATGTAGATGTAGAGTTGTAGATGTAGATGCAGAGTTGTAGATGTAGAGATGTAGATGTAGAGTTGTAGAGAGTTGTAGATGTAGAGATGTAGAGTTGTAGATGTAGAGATGTAGAGTTGTAGAGAGTTGTAGATGTAGTGATGTAGAGAGTCGTAGATGTAGAGAGTTGTAGATGTAGAGATGTAGAGAGTTGTAGATGTAGAGTTGTAGAGAGTTGTAGATGTAGAGTTGTAGATGTAGAGTTGTAGATGTAGAGAGTTGTAGATGCAGAGATGTAGATGCAGAGTTGTAGATGCAGAGTTGTAGATGCAGAGATGTAGAGTTGTAGATGTAGAGTTGTAGATGCAGAGTTGTAGATGCAGAGTTGTAGAGTTGTAGATGCAGAGTTGTAGATGTAGAGATGTAGATGCAGAGATGTAGATGCAGAGATGCAGAGTTGTAGAGATGTAGAGAGTTGTAGATGTAGAGATGTAGATGCAGAGTTGTAGATGCAGAGTTGTAGAGTTGTAGATGCAGAGTTGTAGATGTAGAGATGTAGATGCAGAGATGTAGATGCAGAGATGCAGAGTTGTAGAGATGTAGAGAGTTGTAGATGTAGAGATAGAGTTGTAGATGTAGAGTTGTAGATGTAGAGATATAGAGTTGTAGATGTAGAGTTGTAGATGTAGAGATATAGAGTTGTAGATGTAGAGTTGTAGATGCAGAGTTTTAGAGTTGTAGAGTTGTAGATGTAGAGATGCAGAGTTGTAGATGCAGAGTTGTAGAGTTGTAGATGCAGAGTTGTAGATGTAGAGATGTAGATGCAGAGTTGTAGATGCAGAGATGTAGATGCAGAGATGTAGATGCAGAGTTGTAGAGAGTTGTAGATGTAGAGATGTAGAGTTGTAGATGCAGAGTTGTAGAGTTGTAGATGCAGAGTTGTAGATGCAGAGTTGTAGAGATGTAGATGTAGAGTTGTAGATGTAGATGCAGAGTTGTAGATGTAGAGATGTAGATGTAGAGTTGTAGAGAGTTGTAGATGTAGAGATGTAGAGTTGTAGATGTAGAGATGTAGAGTTGTAGAGAGTTGTAGATGTAGTGATGTAGAGAGTCGTAGATGTAGAGAGTTGTAGATGTAGAGATGTAGAGAGTTGTAGATGTAGAGTTGTAGAGAGTTGTAGATGTAGAGTTGTAGATGTAGAGTTGTAGATGTAGAGAGTTGTAGATGCAGAGATGTAGATGCAGAGTTGTAGATGCAGAGTTGTAGAGTTGTAGATGTAGAGTTGTAGATGTAGAGTGTTGTAGAGTTGTAGATGTAGAGAGTTGTAGATGTAGAGATGTAGATGCAGAGTTGTAGATGCAGAGTTGTAGAGTTGTAGATGCAGAGTTGTAGAGATGTAGAGAGTTGTAGATGTAGAGATAGAGTTGTAGATGTAGAGTTGTAGATGTAGAGATATAGAGTTGTAGATGTAGAGATATAGAGTTGTAGATGTAGAGTTGTAGATGTAGAGATATAGAGTTGTAGATGTAGAGTTGTAGATGCAGAGTTTTAGAGTTGTAGATGCAGAGTTGTAGATGTAGAGATGCAGAGTTGTAGATGCAGAGTTGTAGAGTTGTAGATGCAGAGTTGTAGATGCAGAGATGTAGATGTAGAGATATAGAGTTGTAGATGTAGAGTTGTAGATGCAGAGTTGTAGAGTTGTAGATGCAGAGTTGTAGAGTTGTAGATGTAGAGATGCAGAGTTGTAGATGTAGAGATGCAGAGTTGTAGATGCAGAGTTGTAGAGTTGTAGATGCAGAGTTGTAGATGTAGAGATGTAGATGCAGAGTTGTAGATGCAGAGATGTAGATGCAGAGATGTAGATGCAGAGTTGTAGATGTAGAGTTGTAGAGATGTAGAGAGTTGTAGATGTAGAGTTGTAGATGTAGAGATAGAGTTGTAGATGTAGAGTTGTAGATGTAGAGATATAGAGTTGTAGATGTAGAGTTGTAGATGCAGAGTTGTAGATGTAGAGATGCAGAGTTGTAGATGTAGAGATGTAGATGCAGAGATGTAGATGCAGAGTTGTAGAGAGTTGTAGATGTAGAGTTGTAGATGTAGAGATATAGAGTTGTAGATGTAGAGTTGTAGATGCAGAGATGTAGATGCAGAGTTGTAGATGCAGAGATGTAGATGCAGAGTTGTAGAGAGTTGTAGATGTAGAGTTGTAGAGTTGTAGATGTAGAGATGCAGAGTTGTAGATGCAGAGTTGTAGAGTTGTAGATGCAGAGTTGTAGATGCAGAGTTGTAGAGTTGTAGATGTAGAGATGCAGAGTTGTAGATGCAGAGTTGTAGAGTTGTAGATGCAGAGTTGTAGATGCAGAGATGTAGATGCAGAGATGTAGATGCAGAGATGTAGATGCAGAGTTGTAGAGATGTAGAGAGTTGTAGATGTAGAGTTGTAGATGTAGAGATAGAGTTGTAGATGTAGAGTTGTAGATGTAGAGATATAGAGTTGTAGATGTAGAGTTGTAGATGCAGAGTTGTAGAGTTGTAGATGCAGAGTTGTAGAGTTGTAGATGTAGAGATGTAGAGTTGTAGATGTAGAGATGCAGAGTTGTAGATGCAGAGTTGTAGAGTTGTAGATGCAGGGTTGTAGATGTAGAGATAGAGTTGTAGATGTAGAGTTGTAGATGTAGAGATATAGAGTTGTAGATGTAGAGTTGTAGATGCAGAGTTGTAGAGTTGTAGATGTAGAGATGCAGAGTTGTAGATGTAGAGATGTAGATGCAGAGATGTAGATGCAGAGTTGTAGAGAGTTGTAGATGTAGAGTTGTAGATGTAGAGATATAGAGTTGTAGATGTAGAGTTGTAGATGCAGAGATGTAGATGCAGAGTTGTAGATGCAGAGATGTAGATGCAGAGTTGTAGAGAGTTGTAGATGTAGAGTTGTAGAGTTGTAGATGTAGAGATGCAGAGTTGTAGATGCAGAGTTGTAGAGTTGTAGATGCAGAGTTGTAGATGCAGAGTTGTAGAGTTGTAGATGTAGAGATGCAGAGTTGTAGATGCAGAGTTGTAGAGTTGTAGATGCAGAGTTGTAGATGCAGAGATGTAGATGCAGAGATGTAGATGCAGAGATGTAGATGCAGAGTTGTAGAGATGTAGAGAGTTGTAGATGTAGAGTTGTAGATGTAGAGATATAGAGTTGTAGATGTAGAGTTGTAGATGCAGAGTTGTAGAGTTGTAGATGCAGAGTTGTAGAGTTGTAGATGTAGAGATGCAGAGTTGTAGATGTAGAGATGCAGAGTTGTAGATGCAGAGTTGTAGAGTTGTAGATGCAGAGTTGTAGATGTAGAGATGTAGATGCAGAGTTGTAGATGCAGAGATGTAGATGCAGAGATGTAGATGCAGAGTTGTAGATGTAGAGTTGTAGAGATGTAGAGAGTTGTAGATGTAGAGTTGTAGATGTAGAGATAGAGTTGTAGATGTAGAGTTGTAGATGTAGAGATAGAGTTGTAGATGTAGAGTTGTAGATGTAGAGATATAGAGTTGTAGATGTAGAGTTGTAGATGCAGAGTTGTAGAGTTGTAGATGTAGAGATGCAGAGTTGTAGATGTAGAGATGTAGATGCAGAGATGTAGATGCAGAGTTGTAGAGAGTTGTAGATGTAGAGTTGTAGATGTAGAGATATAGAGTTGTAGATGTAGAGTTGTAGATGCAGAGATGTAGATGCAGAGTTGTAGATGCAGAGATGTAGATGCAGAGTTGTAGAGAGTTGTAGATGTAGAGTTGTAGAGTTGTAGATGTAGAGATGCAGAGTTGTAGATGCAGAGTTGTAGAGTTGTAGATGCAGAGTTGTAGATGCAGAGTTGTAGAGTTGTAGATGTAGAGATGCAGAGTTGTAGATGCAGAGTTGTAGAGTTGTAGATGCAGAGTTGTAGATGCAGAGATGTAGATGCAGAGATGTAGATGCAGAGTTGTAGAGATGTAGAGAGTTGTAGATGTAGAGTTGTAGATGTAGAGATAGAGTTGTAGATGTAGAGTTGTAGATGTAGAGATATAGAGTTGTAGATGTAGAGTGGTAGATGCAGAGTTGTAGAGTTGTAGATGTAGAGTTGTAGATGTAGAGATGTAGAGTTGTAGATGTAGAGATGCAGAGTTGTAGATGCAGAGTTGTAGAGTTGTAGATGCAGAGTTGTAGATGTAGAGATGTAGATGCAGAGTTGTAGATGCAGAGATGTAGATGCAGAGATGTAGATGCAGAGTTGTAGAGAGTTTTAGATGTAGAGTTGTAGAGTTGTAGATGCAGAGTTGTAGATGTAGAGATGTAGATGCAGAGTTGTAGATGCAGAGATGTAGATGCAGATATGTAGATGCAGAGTTGTAGAGAGTTGTAGATGTAGAGATGTAGAGTTGTAGATGCAGAGTTGTAGAGTTGTAGATGCAGATTTGTAGATGCAGAGTTGTAGAGATGTAGATGTAGAGTTGTAGATGTAGATGCAGAGTTGTAGATGTAGAGATGTAGATGTAGAGTTGTAGAGAGTTGTAGATGTAGAGATGTAGAGTTGTAGATGTAGAGATGTAGAGTTGTAGAGAGTTGTAGATGTAGTGATGTAGAGAGTCGTAGATGTAGAGAGTTGTAGATGTAGAGATGTAGAGAGTTGTAGATGTAGAGTTGTAGAGAGTTGTAGATGTAGAGTTGTAGATGTAGAGTTGTAGATGTAGAGAGTTGTAGATGCAGAGATGTAGATGCAGAGTTGTAGATGCAGAGTTGTAGATGCAGAGATGTAGAGTTGTAGATGTAGAGTTGTAGATGCAGAGTTGTAGATGCAGAGTTGTAGAGTTGTAGATGCAGAGTTGTAGATGTAGAGATGTAGATGCAGAGATGTAGATGCAGAGATGCAGAGTTGTAGAGATGTAGAGAGTTGTAGATGTAGAGATGTAGATGCAGAGTTGTAGATGCAGAGTTGTAGAGTTGTAGATGCAGAGTTGTAGATGTAGAGATGTAGATGCAGAGATGTAGATGCAGAGATGCAGAGTTGTAGAGATGTAGAGAGTTGTAGATGTAGAGATAGAGTTGTAGATGTAGAGTTGTAGATGTAGAGATATAGAGTTGTAGATGTAGAGATATAGAGTTGTAGATGTAGAGTTGTAGATGTAGAGATATAGAGTTGTAGATGTAGAGTTGTAGATGCAGAGTTTTAGAGTTGTAGAGTTGTAGATGTAGAGATGCAGAGTTGTAGATGCAGAGTTGTAGAGTTGTAGATGCAGAGTTGTAGATGTAGAGATGTAGATGCAGAGTTGTAGATGCAGAGATGTAGATGCAGAGATGTAGATGCAGAGTTGTAGAGAGTTGTAGATGTAGAGATGTAGAGTTGTAGATGCAGAGTTGTAGAGTTGTAGATGCAGAGTTGTAGATGCAGAGTTGTAGAGATGTAGATGTAGAGTTGTAGATGTAGATGCAGAGTTGTAGATGTAGAGATGTAGATGTAGAGTTGTAGAGAGTTGTAGATGTAGAGATGTAGAGTTGTAGATGTAGAGATGTAGAGTTGTAGAGAGTTGTAGATGTAGTGATGTAGAGAGTCGTAGATGTAGAGAGTTGTAGATGTAGAGATGTAGAGAGTTGTAGATGTAGAGTTGTAGAGAGTTGTAGATGTAGAGTTGTAGATGTAGAGTTGTAGATGTAGAGAGTTGTAGATGCAGAGATGTAGATGCAGAGTTGTAGATGCAGAGTTGTAGAGTTGTAGATGTAGAGTTGTAGATGTAGAGTGTTGTAGAGTTGTAGATGTAGAGAGTTGTAGATGTAGAGATGTAGATGCAGAGTTGTAGATGCAGAGTTGTAGAGTTGTAGATGCAGAGTTGTAGAGATGTAGAGAGTTGTAGATGTAGAGATAGAGTTGTAGATGTAGAGTTGTAGATGTAGAGATATAGAGTTGTAGATGTAGAGATATAGAGTTGTAGATGTAGAGTTGTAGATGTAGAGATATAGAGTTGTAGATGTAGAGTTGTAGATGCAGAGTTTTAGAGTTGTAGATGCAGAGTTGTAGAGTTGTAGATGTAGAGATGCAGAGTTGTAGATGCAGAGTTGTAGAGTTGTAGATGCAGAGTTGTAGATGCAGAGATGTAGATGCAGAGATGTAGATGCAGAGATGTAGATGCAGAGTTGTAGAGATGTAGAGAGTTGTAGATGTAGAGTTGTAGATGTAGAGATATAGAGTTGTAGATGTAGAGTTGTAGATGCAGAGTTGTAGAGTTGTGGATGCAGAGTTGTAGAGTTGTAGATGTAGAGATGCAGAGTTGTAGATGTAGAGATGCAGAGTTGTAGATGCAGAGTTGTAGAGTTGTAGATGCAGAGTTGTAGATGTAGAGATGTAGATGCAGAGTTGTAGATGCAGAGATGTAGATGCAGAGATGTAGATGCAGAGTTGTAGATGTAGAGTTGTAGAGATGTAGAGAGTTGTAGATGTAGAGTTGTAGATGTAGAGATAGAGTTGTAGATGTAGAGTTGTAGATGTAGAGATATAGAGTTGTAGATGTAGAGTTGTAGATGCAGAGTTGTAGATGTAGAGATGCAGAGTTGTAGATGTAGAGATGTAGATGCAGAGATGTAGATGCAGAGTTGTAGAGAGTTGTAGATGTAGAGATATAGAGTTGTAGATGTAGAGTTGTAGATGCAGAGATGTAGATGCAGAGTTGTAGATGCAGAGATGTAGATGCAGAGTTGTAGAGAGTTGTAGATGTAGAGTTGTAGAGTTGTAGATGTAGAGATGCAGAGTTGTAGATGCAGAGTTGTAGAGTTGTAGATGCAGAGTTGTAGATGCAGAGTTGTAGAGTTGTAGATGTAGAGATGCAGAGTTGTAGATGCAGAGTTGTAGAGTTGTAGATGCAGAGTTGTAGATGCAGAGATGTAGATGCAGAGATGTAGATGCAGAGATGTAGATGCAGAGTTGTAGAGATGTAGAGAGTTGTAGATGTAGAGTTGTAGATGTAGAGATAGAGTTGTAGATGTAGAGTTGTAGATGTAGAGATATAGAGTTGTAGATGTAGAGTTGTAGATGCAGAGTTGTAGAGTTGTAGATGCAGAGTTGTAGAGTTGTAGATGTAGAGATGTAGAGTTGTAGATGTAGAGATGCAGAGTTGTAGATGCAGAGTTGTAGAGTTGTAGATGCAGAGTTGTAGATGTAGAGATAGAGTTGTAGATGTAGAGTTGTAGATGCAGAGTTGTAGAGTTGTAGATGTAGAGATGCAGAGTTGTAGATGTAGAGATGTAGATGCAGAGATGTAGATGCAGAGTTGTAGAGAGTTGTAGATGTAGAGTTGTAGATGTAGAGATATAGAGTTGTAGATGTAGAGTTGTAGATGCAGAGATGTAGATGCAGAGTTGTAGATGCAGAGATGTAGATGCAGAGTTGTAGAGAGTTGTAGATGTAGAGTTGTAGAGTTGTAGATGTAGAGATGCAGAGTTGTAGATGCAGAGTTTTAGAGTTGTAGATGCAGAGTTGTAGATGCAGAGTTGTAGAGTTGTAGATGTAGAGATGCAGAGTTGTAGATGCAGAGTTGTAGAGTTGTAGATGCAGAGTTGTAGATGCAGAGATGTAGATGCAGAGATGTAGATGCAGAGATGTAGATGCAGAGTTGTAGAGATGTAGAGAGTTGTAGATGTAGAGTTGTAGATGTAGAGATAGAGTTGTAGATGTAGAGTTGTAGATGTAGAGATATAGAGTTGTAGATGTAGAGTTGTAGATGCAGAGTTGTAGAGTTGTAGATGCAGAGTTGTAGAGTTGTAGATGTAGAGATGTAGAGTTGTAGATGTAGAGATGCAGAGTTGTAGATGCAGAGTTGTAGAGTTGTAGATGCAGAGTTGTAGATGTAGAGATGTAGATGCAGAGTTGTAGATGCAGAGATGTAGATGCAGAGTTGTAGATGCAGAGTTGTAGATGTAGAGATGTAGATGCAGAGTTGTAGATGCAGAGATGTAGATGCAGAGATGTAGATGCAGAGTTGTAGAGAGTTGTAGATGTAGAGATAGAGTTGTAGATGTAGAGAACTAGAGTTGTAGATGTAGAGTTGTAGATGCAGAGTTGTAGAGTTGTAGATGCAGAGTTGTAGATGCAGAGTTGTAGATGTAGAGATGTAGATGTAGAGTTGTAGAGAGTTGTAGATGTAGAGATGTAGAGTTGTAGATGCAGAGTTGTAGAGTTGTAGATGCAGAGTTGTAGATGCAGAGTTGTAGAGATGTAGATGTAGAGTTGTAGATGTAGATGCAGAGTTGTAGATGTAGAGATGTAGATGTAGAGTTGTAGAGAGTTGTAGATGTAGAGTTGTAGATGTAGAGATGTAGAGTTGTAGAGAGTTGTAGATGTAGTGATGTAGAGAGTCGTAGATGTAGAGAGTTGTAGATGTAGAGATGTAGAGAGTTGTAGATGTAGAGTTGTAGAGAGTTGTAGATGTAGAGTTGTAGATGTAGAGTTGTAGATGTAGAGAGTTGTAGATGCAGAGATGTAGATGCAGAGTTGTAGATGCAGAGTTGTAGAGTTGTAGATGTAGAGTTGTAGATGTAGAGTGTTGTAGAGTTGTAGATGTAGAGAGTTGTAGATGTAGAGATGTAGATGCAGAGTTGTAGATGCAGAGTTGTAGAGATGTAGAGAGTTGTAGATGTAGAGATAGAGTTGTAGATGTAGAGTTGTAGATGTAGAGATATAGAGTTGTAGATGTAGAGATATAGAGTTGTAGATGTAGAGTTGTAGATGTAGAGATATAGAGTTGTAGATGTAGAGTTGTAGATGCAGAGTTTTAGAGTTGTAGATGCAGAGTTGTAGAGTTGTAGATGTAGAGATGCAGAGTTGTAGATGCAGAGTTGTAGAGTTGTAGATGCAGAGTTGTAGATGCAGAGATGTAGATGCAGAGATGTAGATGCAGAGATGTAGATGCAGAGATGTAGATGCAGAGTTGTAGAGAGTTGTAGATGTAGAGTTGTAGAGTTGTAGATGTAGAGATGCAGAGTTGTAGATGCAGAGTTGTAGAGTTGTAGATGCAGAGTTGTAGATGCAGAGATGTAGATGCAGAGATGTAGATGCAGAGATGTAGATGCAGAGATGTAGATGCAGAGTTGTAGAGAGTTGTAGATGTAGAGTTGTAGATGCAGAGTTGTAGAGTTGTAGATGCAGAGTTGTAGAGTTGTAGATGTAGAGATGTAGAGTTGTAGATGTAGAGATGCAGAGTTGTAGATGCAGAGTTGTAGAGTTGTAGATGCAGAGTTGTAGATGTAGAGATGTAGATGCAGAGTTGTAGATGCAGAGATGTAGATGCAGAGATGTAGATGCAGAGTTGTAGAGAGTTGTAGATGTAGAGTTGTAGAGTTGTAGATGCAGAGTTGTAGATGTAGAGATGTAGATGCAGAGTTGTAGATGCAGAGATGTAGATGCAGAGATGTAGATGCAGAGTTGTAGAGAGTTGTAGATGTAGAGATAGAGTTGTAGATGTAGAGAACTAGAGTTGTAGATGTAGAGTTGTAGATGCAGAGTTGTATAGTTGTAGATGCAGAGTTGTAGATGCAGAGTTGTAGATGCAGAGTTGTAGATGTAGAGATGTAGATGTAGAGTTGTAGAGAGTTGTAGATGTAGAGATGTAGAGTTGTAGATGCAGAGTTGTAGAGTTGTAGATGCAGAGTTGTAGATGCAGAGTTGTAGAGATGTAGATGTAGAGTTGTAGATGTAGATGCAGAGTTGTAGATGTAGAGATGTAGATGTAGAGTTGTAGAGAGTTGTAGATGTAGAGATGTAGAGATGTAGAGTTGTAGATGTAGAGATGTAGAGTTGTAGAGAGTTGTAGATGTAGTGATGTAGAGAGTCGTAGATGTAGAGAGTTGTAGATGTAGAGATGTAGAGAGTTGTAGATGTAGAGTTGTAGAGAGTTGTAGATGTAGAGTTGTAGATGTAGAGTTGTAGATGTAGAGAGTTGTAGATGCAGAGATGTAGATGCAGAGTTGTAGATGCAGAGTTGTAGATGCAGAGATGTAGAGTTGTAGATGTAGAGTGTTGTAGAGTTGTAGATGTAGAGAGTTGTAGATGTAGAGATGTAGATGCAGAGTTGTAGAGTTGTAGATGCAGAGTTGTAGATGTAGAGATGTAGATGCAGAGATGTAGATGCAGAGATGCAGAGTTGTAGAGATGTAGAGAGTTGTAGATGTAGAGATAGAGTTGTAGATGTAGAGTTGTAGATGTAGATATATAGAGTTGTAGATGTAGAGATATAGAGTTGTAGATGTAGAGTTGTAGATGTAGAGATATAGAGTTGTAGATGTAGAGTTGTAGATGCAGAGTTTTAGAGTTGTAGATGCAGAGTTGTAGAGTTGTAGATGTAGAGATGCAGAGTTGTAGATGCAGAGTTGTAGAGTTGTAGATGCAGAGTTGTAGATGTAGAGATGTAGATGCAGAGTTGTAGATGCAGAGATGTAGATGCAGAGATGTAGATGCAGAGTTGTAGAGAGTTGTAGATGTAGAGTTATAGATGTAGAGATAGAGTTGTAGATGTAGTGATACAGATGCAGAGATGTAGATGCAGAGTTGTAGAGAGTTCTAGATGTAGAGTTGTAGAGTTGTAGATGCAGAGTTGTAGATGTAGAGATGTAGATGCAGAGTTGTAGATGCAGAGATGTAGATGCAGAGATGTAGATGCAGAGTTGTAGAGAGTTGTAGATGTAGAGATGGAGTTGTAGATGTAGAGATATAGAGTTGTAGATGCAGAGTTGTAGATGCAGAGATGTAGAGTTGTAGATGCAGAGTTGTAGATGTAGAGATGTAGATCCAGAGTTGTAGATGCAGAGTTGTAGAGATGTAGATGTAGAGTTGTAGATGCAGAGTTGTAGATGTAGAGATGTAGATGTAGAGTTGTAGAGAGTTGTAGATGTAGAGATGTAGAGTTGTAGATGCAGAGTTGTAGATGTAGAGATGTAGATGCAGAGTTGTAGATGCAGAGATGTAGATGCAGAGTTGTAGAGAGTTGTAGATGTAGAGTTGTAGATGTAGAGATAGAGTTGTAGATGTAGAGATATAGAGTTGTAGATGCAGAGTTGTAGAGTTGTAGATGTAGAGATGCAGAGTTGTAGATGTAGAGATGCAGAGTTGTAGATGCAGAGTTGTAGAGTTGTAGATGTAGAGATATAGAGTTGTAGATGTAGAGATATAGAGTTGTAGATGTAGAGTTGTAGATGTAGAGATATAGAGTTGTAGATGTAGAGTTGTAGATGCAGAGTTTTAGAGTTGTAGATGCAGAGTTGTAGAGTTGTAGATGTAGAGATGCAGAGTTGTAGATGCAGAGTTGTAGAGTTGTAGATGCAGAGTTGTAGATGTAGAGATGTAGATGCAGAGTTGTAGATGCAGAGATGTAGATGCAGAGATGTAGATGCAGAGTTCTAGAGAGTTGTAGATGTAGAGATGTAGAGTTGTAGATGCAGAGTTGTAGATGCAGAGTTGTAGAGATGTAGATGCAGAGTTGTAGATGTAGAGATGTAGATGCAGAGATGTAGATGCAGAGATGCAGAGTTGTAGAGATGTAGAGAGTTGTAGATGTAGAGATAGAGTTGTAGATGTAGAGTTGTAGATGTAGAGATATAGAGTTGTAGATGTAGAGAGTTGTAGATGTAGAGATGTAGATGCAGAGTTGTAGATGCAGAGTTGTAGAGTTGTAGATGCAGAGTTGTAGATGTAGAGATGTAGATGCAGAGATGTAGATGCAGAGATGCAGAGTTGTAGAGATGTAGAGAGTTGTAGATGTAGAGATAGAGTTGTAGATGTAGAGTTGTAGATGTAGAGATATAGAGTTGTAGATGTAGAGATATAGAGTTGTAGATGTAGAGTTGTAGATGTAGAGATATAGAGTTGTAGATGTAGAGTTGTAGATGCAGAGTTTTAGAGTTGTAGATGCAGAGTTGTAGAGTTGTAGATGTAGAGATGCAGAGTTGTAGATGCAGAGTTGTAGAGTTGTAGATGCAGAGTTGTAGATGCAGAGATGTAGATGCAGAGATGTAGATGCAGAGATGTAGATGCAGAGTTGTAGAGATGTAGAGAGTTGTAGATGTAGAGTTGTAGATGTAGAGATATAGAGTTGTAGATGTAGAGTTGTAGATGCAGAGTTGTAGAGTTGTAGATGCAGAGTTGTAGATGTAGAGATGTAGAGTTGTAGATGTAGAGATGTAGAGTTGTAGAGAGTTGTAGATGTAGTGATGTAGAGAGTCGTAGATGAAGAGAGTTGTAGATGTAGAGATGTAGAGAGTTGTAGATGTAGAGTTGTAGAGAGTTGTAGATGTAGAGTTGTAGATGTAGAGTTGTAGATGTAGAGAGTTGTAGATGCAGAGATGTAGATGCAGAGTTGTAGATGCAGAGTTGTAGAGTTGTAGATGTAGAGTTGTAGATGTAGAGTGTTGTAGAGTTGTAGATGTAGAGAGTTGTAGATGTAGAGATGTAGATGCAGAGTTGTAGATGCAGAGTTGTAGAGTTGTAGATGCAGAGTTGTAGATGTAGAGATGTAGATGCAGAGATGTAGATGCAGAGATGCAGAGTTGTAGAGATGTAGAGAGTTGTAGATGTAGAGATAGAGTTGTAGATGTAGAGTTGTAGATGTAGAGATATAGAGTTGTAGATGTAGAGATATAGAGTTGTAGATGTAGAGTTGTAGATGTAGAGTTGTAGATGCAGAGTTGTAGAGTTGTAGATGTAGAGATGCAGAGTTGTAGATGCAGAGTTGTAGAGTTGTAGATGCAGAGTTGTAGATGCAGAGATGTAGATGCAGAGATGTAGATGCAGAGATGTAGATGCAGAGTTGTAGAGATGTAGAGAGTTGTAGATGTAGAGTTGTAGATGTAGAGATATAGAGTTGTAGATGTAGAGTTGTAGATGCAGAGTTGTAGAGTTGTAGATGCAGAGTTGTAGAGTTGTAGATGTAGAGATGCAGAGTTGTAGATGTAGAGATGCAGAGTTGTAGATGTAGAGTTGTAGAGTTGTAGATGCAGAGTTGTAGATGTAGAGATGTAGATGCAGAGTTGTAGATGCAGAGATGTAGATGCAGAGATGTAGATGCAGACTTGTAGAGAGTTGTAGATGTAGAGATGGAGTTGTAGATGTAGAGATATAGAGTTGTAGATGCAGAGTTGTAGATGCAGAGATGTAGAGTTGTAGATGCAGAGTTGTAGATGTAGAGATGTAGATCCAGAGTTGTAGATGCAGAGTTGTAGAGATGTAGATGTAGAGTTGTAGATGCAGAGTTGTAGATGTAGAGATGTAGATGTAGAGTTGTAGAGAGTTGTAGATGTAGAGATGTAGAGTTGTAGATGCAGAGTTGTAGATGTAGAGATGTGGATGCAGAGTTGTAGATGCAGAGATGTAGATGCAGAGATGTAGATGCAGAGTTGTAGAGAGTTGTAGATGTAGAGTTGTAGATGTAGAGATAGAGTTGTAGATGTAGAGATATAGAGTTGTAGATGTAGAGTTGTAGAGTTGTAGATGCAGAGATGTAGATGCAGAGTTGTAGATGCAGAGTTGTAGAGATGTAGATGTAGATGTAGAGTTGTAGATGTAGATGCAGAGTTGTAGATGTAGAGTTGTAGAGAGTTGTAGATGTAGAGATGTAGAGTTGAAGATGTAGAGATGTAGAGTTGTAGAGAGTTGTAGATGTAGTGATGTAGAGAGTTGTAGATGTAGAGAGTTGTAGATGTAGAGATGTTGAGAGTTGTAGATGTAGAGTTGTAGAGAGTTGTAGATGTAGAGTTGTAGAGAGTTGTAGATGTAGAGTTGTAGATGTAGAGAGTTGTAGATGCAGAGATGTAGATGCAGAGTTGTAGATGCAGAGTTGTAGATGCAGAGATGTAGAGTTGTAGATGTAGAGTTGTAGATGTAGAGTTGTAGATGTAGAGTGTTGTAGAGTTGTAGATGTAGAGAGTTGTAGATGTAGAGATGTAGATGCAGAGTTGTAGATGCAGAGTTGTAGATGCAGAGATGTAGAGATGTAGAGTTGTAGATGCAGAGTTGTAGATGTAGAGTTGTAGATGTAGAGTGTTGTAGAGTTGTAGATGTAGAGTTGTAGATGTAGAGATGTAGATGCAGAGATGTAGATGTAGAGTTGTAGATGCAGAGTTGTAGAGTTGAAGATGTAGAGATGCAGAGTTGTAGATGTAGAGATGTAGAGTTGTAGATGCAGAGTTGTAGATGTAGAGTTGTAGATGTAGAGTGTTGTAGAGTTGTAGATGCAGAGTTGTAGATGTAGAGATGTAGATGTAGAGTTGTAGAGAGTTGTAGATGTAGAGATGTAGAGTTGTAGATGCAGAGTTGTAGATGTAGAGATGTAGATGCAGAGTTGTAGATGCAGAGATGTAGATGCAGAGATGTAGATGTAGAGTTGTAGAGAGTTGTAGATGTAGAGTTGTAGATGTAGAGATAGAGTTGTAGATGTAGAGATATAGAGTTGTAGATGTAGAGTTGTAGATGCAGAGTTGTAGAGTTGTAGATGCAGAGTTGTAGAGATGTAGATGTAGAGTTGTAGATGTAGATGCAGAGTTGTAGATGTAGAGATGTAGATGTAGAGTTGTAGAGAGTTGTAGATGTAGAGTTGTAGAAGTAGAGATGTAGAGTTGTAGAGAGTTGTAGATGTAGTGATGTAGAGAGTTGTAGATGTAGAGAGTTGTAGATGTAGAGATGTAGAGAGTTGTAGATGTAGAGTTGTAGAGAGTTGTAGATGTAGAGTTGTAGAGAGTTGTAGATGTAGAGTTGTAGATGTAGAGAGTTGTAGATGCAGAGAGTTGTAGATGTAGAGAGTTGTAGATGCAGAGATGTAGATGCAGAGTTGTAGATGCAGAGATGTAGAGTTGTAGATGTAGAGTTGCAGATGTAGAGTTGTAGATGTAGAGTTGTAGATGTAGAGTGTTGTAGAGTTGTAGATGTAGAGAGTTGTAGAGTTGTAGATGTATAGTTGTAGATGTAGAGATGTAGATGCAGAGATGTAGATGTAGAGTTGTAGATGTAGAGAGTTGTAGAGTTGTAGATGTAGAGAGTTGTAGATGCAGAGTTGTAGATGTAGAGATGTAGATGTAGAGTTGTAGAGAGTTGTAGATGTAGAGATGTAGAGTTGTAGATGCAGAGTTGTAGATGTAGAGATGTAGATGCAGAGTTGTAGATGCAGAGATGTAGATGCAGAGATGTAGATGCAGAGTTGTAGATGTAGAGTTGTAGATGTAGAGATAGAGTTGTAGATGTAGAGATATAGAGTTGTAGATGCAGAGTTGTAGATGCAGAGATGTAGAGTTGTAGATGTAGAGTTGTAGAGTGTTGTAGAGTTGTAGATGTAGAGAGTTGTAGATGTAGAGATGTAGATGCAGAGTTGTAGATGCAGAGTTGTAGATGCAGAGATGTAGAGATGTAGAGTTGTAGATGCAGAGTTGTAGATGTAGAGTTGTAGATGTAGAGTGTTGTAGAGTTGTAGATGTAGAGTTGTAGATGTAGAGATGTAGATGCAGAGATGTAGATGTAGAGTTGTAGATGTAGAGAGTTGTAGAGTTGTAGATGTAGAGAGTTGTAGATGTAGAGTTGTAGATGTAGAGTGTTGTAGAGTTGTAGATGCAGAGTTGTAGATGTAGAGATGTAGATGTAGAGTTGTAGAGAGTTGTAGATGTAGAGATGTAGAGTTGTAGATGCAGAGTTGTAGATGTAGAGATGTAGATGCAGAGTTGTAGATGCAGAGATGTAGATGCAGAGATGTAGATGCAGACTTGTAGAGAGTTGTAGATGTAGAGATGGAGTTGTAGATGTAGAGATATAGAGTTGTAGATGCAGAGTTGTAGATGCAGAGATGTAGAGTTGTAGATGCAGAGTTGTAGATGTAGAGATGTAGATCCAGAGTTGTAGATGCAGAGTTGTAGAGATGTAGATGTAGAGTTGTAGATGCAGAGTTGTAGATGTAGAGATGTAGATGTAGAGTTGTAGAGAGTTGTAGATGTAGAGATGTAGAGTTGTAGATGCAGAGTTGTAGATGTAGAGATGTAGATGCAGAGTTGTAGATGCAGAGATGTAGATGCAGAGATGTAGATGCAGAGTTGTAGAGAGTTGTAGATGTAGAGTTGTAGATGTAGAGATAGAGTTGTAGATGTAGAGATATAGAGTTGTAGATGTAGAGTTGTAGATGCAGAGTTGTAGAGAGTTGTAGATGTAGAGTTGTAGATGTAGAGATAGAGTTGTAGATGTAGAGATATAGAGTTGTAGATGTAGAGTTGTAGATGTAGAGTTGTAGAGTTGTAGATGTAGAGATGCAGAGTTGTAGATGCAGAGTTGTAGAGTTGTAGATGCAGAGTTGTAGATGCAGAGTTGTAGAGTTGTAGATGTAGAGATGCAGAGTTGTAGATGCAGAGTTGTAGAGTTGTAGATGCAGAGTTGTAGATGCAGAGATGTAGATGCAGAGATGTAGATGCAGAGATGTAGATGCAGAGTTGTAGAGATGTAGAGAGTTGTAGATGTAGAGTTGTAGATGTAGAGATAGAGTTGTAGATGTAGAGTTGTAGATGTAGAGATATAGAGTTGTAGATGTAGAGTGGTAGATGCAGAGTTGTAGAGTTGTAGATGTAGAGTTGTAGATGTAGAGATGTAGAGTTGTAGATGTAGAGATGCAGAGTTGTAGAGTTGTAGATGCAGAGTTGTAGATGTAGAGATGTAGATGCAGAGTTGTAGATGCAGAGATGTAGATGCAGAGATGTAGATGCAGAGTTGTAGAGAGTTGTAGATGTAGAGTTGTAGAGTTGTAGATGCAGAGTTGTAGATGCAGAGATGTAGATGCAGATATGTAGATGCAGAGTTGTAGAGAGTTGTAGATGTAGAGATGTAGAGTTGTAGATGCAGAGTTGTAGAGTTGTAGATGCAGATTTGTAGATGCAGAGTTGTAGAGATGTAGATGTAGAGTTGTAGATGTAGATGCAGAGTTGTAGATGTAGAGATGTAGATGTAGAGTTGTAGAGAGTTGTAGATGTAGAGATGTAGAGTTGTAGATGTAGAGATGTAGAGTTGTAGAGAGTTGTAGATGTAGTGATGTAGAGAGTCGTAGATGTAGAGAGTTGTAGATGTAGAGATGTAGAGAGTTGTAGATGTAGAGTTGTAGAGAGTTGTAGATGTAGAGTTGTAGATGTAGAGTTGTAGATGTAGAGAGTTGTAGATGCAGAGATGTAGATGCAGAGTTGTAGATGCAGAGTTGTAGATGCAGAGATGTAGAGTTGTAGATGTAGAGTTGTAGATGCAGAGTTGTAGATGCAGAGTTGTAGAGTTGTAGATGCAGAGTTGTAGATGTAGAGATGTAGATGCAGAGATGTAGATGCAGAGATGCAGAGTTGTAGAGATGTAGAGAGTTGTAGATGTAGAGATGTAGATGCAGAGTTGTAGATGCAGAGTTGTAGAGTTGTAGATGCAGAGTTGTAGATGTAGAGATGTAGATGCAGAGATGTAGATGCAGAGATGCAGAGTTGTAGAGATGTAGAGAGTTGTAGATGTAGAGATAGAGTTGTAGATGTAGAGTTGTAGATGTAGAGATATAGAGTTGTAGATGTAGAGTTGTAGATGTAGAGATATAGAGTTGTAGATGTAGAGTTGTAGATGCAGAGTTTTAGAGTTGTAGAGTTGTAGATGTAGAGATGCAGAGTTGTAGATGCAGAGTTGTAGAGTTGTAGATGCAGAGTTGTAGATGTAGAGATGTAGATGCAGAGTTGTAGATGCAGAGATGTAGATGCAGAGATGTAGATGCAGAGTTGTAGAGAGTTGTAGATGTAGAGATGTAGAGTTGTAGATGCAGAGTTGTAGAGTTGTAGATGCAGAGTTGTAGATGCAGAGTTGTAGAGATGTAGATGTAGAGTTGTAGATGTAGATGCAGAGTTGTAGATGTAGAGATGTAGATGTAGAGTTGTAGAGAGTTGTAGATGTAGAGATGTAGAGTTGTAGATGTAGAGATGTAGAGTTGTAGAGAGTTGTAGATGTAGTGATGTAGAGAGTCGTAGATGTAGAGAGTTGTAGATGTAGAGATGTAGAGAGTTGTAGATGTAGAGTTGTAGAGAGTTGTAGATGTAGAGTTGTAGATGTAGAGTTGTAGATGTAGAGAGTTGTAGATGCAGAGATGTAGATGCAGAGTTGTAGATGCAGAGTTGTAGAGTTGTAGATGTAGAGTTGTAGATGTAGAGTGTTGTAGAGTTGTAGATGTAGAGAGTTGTAGATGTAGAGATGTAGATGCAGAGTTGTAGATGCAGAGTTGTAGAGTTGTAGATGCAGAGTTGTAGAGATGTAGAGAGTTGTAGATGTAGAGATAGAGTTGTAGATGTAGAGTTGTAGATGTAGAGATATAGAGTTGTAGATGTAGAGATATAGAGTTGTAGATGTAGAGTTGTAGATGTAGAGATATAGAGTTGTAGATGTAGAGTTGTAGATGCAGAGTTTTAGAGTTGTAGATGCAGAGTTGTAGATGTAGAGATGCAGAGTTGTAGATGCAGAGTTGTAGAGTTGTAGATGCAGAGTTGTAGATGCAGAGATGTAGATGTAGAGATATAGAGTTGTAGATGTAGAGTTGTAGATGCAGAGTTGTAGAGTTGTAGATGCAGAGTTGTAGAGTTGTAGATGTAGAGATGCAGAGTTGTAGATGTAGAGATGCAGAGTTGTAGATGCAGAGTTGTAGAGTTGTAGATGCAGAGTTGTAGATGTAGAGATGTAGATGCAGAGTTGTAGATGCAGAGATGTAGATGCAGAGATGTAGATGCAGAGTTGTAGATGTAGAGTTGTAGAGATGTAGAGAGTTGTAGATGTAGAGTTGTAGATGTAGAGATAGAGTTGTAGATGTAGAGTTGTAGATGTAGAGATATAGAGTTGTAGATGTAGAGTTGTAGATGCAGAGTTGTAGATGTAGAGATGCAGAGTTGTAGATGTAGAGATGTAGATGCAGAGATGTAGATGCAGAGTTGTAGAGAGTTGTAGATGTAGAGTTGTAGATGTAGAGATATAGAGTTGTAGATGTAGAGTTGTAGATGCAGAGATGTAGATGCAGAGTTGTAGATGCAGAGATGTAGATGCAGAGTTGTAGAGAGTTGTAGATGTAGAGTTGTAGAGTTGTAGATGTAGAGATGCAGAGTTGTAGATGCAGAGTTGTAGAGTTGTAGATGCAGAGTTGTAGATGCAGAGTTGTAGAGTTGTAGATGTAGAGATGCAGAGTTGTAGATGCAGAGTTGTAGAGTTGTAGATGCAGAGTTGTAGATGCAGAGATGTAGATGCAGAGATGTAGATGCAGAGATGTAGATGCAGAGTTGTAGAGATGTAGAGAGTTGTAGATGTAGAGTTGTAGATGTAGAGATAGAGTTGTAGATGTAGAGTTGTAGATGTAGAGATATAGAGTTGTAGATGTAGAGTTGTAGATGCAGAGTTGTAGAGTTGTAGATGCAGAGTTGTAGAGTTGTAGATGTAGAGATGTAGAGTTGTAGATGTAGAGATGCAGAGTTGTAGATGCAGAGTTGTAGAGTTGTAGATGCAGGGTTGTAGATGTAGAGATAGAGTTGTAGATGTAGAGTTGTAGATGTAGAGATATAGAGTTGTAGATGTAGAGTTGTAGATGCAGAGTTGTAGAGTTGTAGATGTAGAGATGCAGAGTTGTAGATGTAGAGATGTAGATGCAGAGATGTAGATGCAGAGTTGTAGAGAGTTGTAGATGTAGAGTTGTAGATGTAGAGATATAGAGTTGTAGATGTAGAGTTGTAGATGCAGAGATGTAGATGCAGAGTTGTAGATGCAGAGATGTAGATGCAGAGTTGTAGAGAGTTGTAGATGTAGAGTTGTAGAGTTGTAGATGTAGAGATGCAGAGTTGTAGATGCAGAGTTGTAGAGTTGTAGATGCAGAGTTGTAGATGCAGAGTTGTAGAGTTGTAGATGTAGAGATGCAGAGTTGTAGATGCAGAGTTGTAGAGTTGTAGATGCAGAGTTGTAGATGCAGAGATGTAGATGCAGAGATGTAGATGCAGAGATGTAGATGCAGAGTTGTAGAGATGTAGAGAGTTGTAGATGTAGAGTTGTAGATGTAGAGATATAGAGTTGTAGATGTAGAGTTGTAGATGCAGAGTTGTAGAGTTGTAGATGCAGAGTTGTAGAGTTGTAGATGTAGAGATGCAGAGTTGTAGATGTAGAGATGCAGAGTTGTAGATGCAGAGTTGTAGAGTTGTAGATGCAGAGTTGTAGATGTAGAGATGTAGATGCAGAGTTGTAGATGCAGAGATGTAGATGCAGAGATGTAGATGCAGAGTTGTAGATGTAGAGTTGTAGAGATGTAGAGAGTTGTAGATGTAGAGTTGTAGATGTAGAGATAGAGTTGTAGATGTAGAGTTGTAGATGTAGAGATAGAGTTGTAGATGTAGAGTTGTAGATGTAGAGATATAGAGTTGTAGATGTAGAGTTGTAGATGCAGAGTTGTAGAGTTGTAGATGTAGAGATGCAGAGTTGTAGATGTAGAGATGTAGATGCAGAGATGTAGATGCAGAGTTGTAGAGAGTTGTAGATGTAGAGTTGTAGATGTAGAGATATAGAGTTGTAGATGTAGAGTTGTAGATGCAGAGATGTAGATGCAGAGTTGTAGATGCAGAGATGTAGATGCAGAGTTGTAGAGAGTTGTAGATGTAGAGTTGTAGAGTTGTAGATGTAGAGATGCAGAGTTGTAGATGCAGAGTTGTAGAGTTGTAGATGCAGAGTTGTAGATGCAGAGTTGTAGAGTTGTAGATGTAGAGATGCAGAGTTGTAGATGCAGAGTTGTAGAGTTGTAGATGCAGAGTTGTAGATGCAGAGATGTAGATGCAGAGATGTAGATGCAGAGTTGTAGAGATGTAGAGAGTTGTAGATGTAGAGTTGTAGATGTAGAGATAGAGTTGTAGATGTAGAGTTGTAGATGTAGAGATATAGAGTTGTAGATGTAGAGTGGTAGATGCAGAGTTGTAGAGTTGTAGATGTAGAGTTGTAGATGTAGAGATGTAGAGTTGTAGATGTAGAGATGCAGAGTTGTAGATGCAGAGTTGTAGAGTTGTAGATGCAGAGTTGTAGATGTAGAGATGTAGATGCAGAGTTGTAGATGCAGAGATGTAGATGCAGAGATGTAGATGCAGAGTTGTAGAGAGTTTTAGATGTAGAGTTGTAGAGTTGTAGATGCAGAGTTGTAGATGTAGAGATGTAGATGCAGAGTTGTAGATGCAGAGATGTAGATGCAGATATGTAGATGCAGAGTTGTAGAGAGTTGTAGATGTAGAGATGTAGAGTTGTAGATGCAGAGTTGTAGAGTTGTAGATGCAGATTTGTAGATGCAGAGTTGTAGAGATGTAGATGTAGAGTTGTAGATGTAGATGCAGAGTTGTAGATGTAGAGATGTAGATGTAGAGTTGTAGAGAGTTGTAGATGTAGAGATGTAGAGTTGTAGATGTAGAGATGTAGAGTTGTAGAGAGTTGTAGATGTAGTGATGTAGAGAGTCGTAGATGTAGAGAGTTGTAGATGTAGAGATGTAGAGAGTTGTAGATGTAGAGTTGTAGAGAGTTGTAGATGTAGAGTTGTAGATGTAGAGTTGTAGATGTAGAGAGTTGTAGATGCAGAGATGTAGATGCAGAGTTGTAGATGCAGAGTTGTAGATGCAGAGATGTAGAGTTGTAGATGTAGAGTTGTAGATGCAGAGTTGTAGATGCAGAGTTGTAGAGTTGTAGATGCAGAGTTGTAGATGTAGAGATGTAGATGCAGAGATGTAGATGCAGAGATGCAGAGTTGTAGAGATGTAGAGAGTTGTAGATGTAGAGATGTAGATGCAGAGTTGTAGATGCAGAGTTGTAGAGTTGTAGATGCAGAGTTGTAGATGTAGAGATGTAGATGCAGAGATGTAGATGCAGAGATGCAGAGTTGTAGAGATGTAGAGAGTTGTAGATGTAGAGATAGAGTTGTAGATGTAGAGTTGTAGATGTAGAGATATAGAGTTGTAGATGTAGAGATATAGAGTTGTAGATGTAGAGTTGTAGATGTAGAGATATAGAGTTGTAGATGTAGAGTTGTAGATGCAGAGTTTTAGAGTTGTAGAGTTGTAGATGTAGAGATGCAGAGTTGTAGATGCAGAGTTGTAGAGTTGTAGATGCAGAGTTGTAGATGTAGAGATGTAGATGCAGAGTTGTAGATGCAGAGATGTAGATGCAGAGATGTAGATGCAGAGTTGTAGAGAGTTGTAGATGTAGAGATGTAGAGTTGTAGATGCAGAGTTGTAGAGTTGTAGATGCAGAGTTGTAGATGCAGAGTTGTAGAGATGTAGATGTAGAGTTGTAGATGTAGATGCAGAGTTGTAGATGTAGAGATGTAGATGTAGAGTTGTAGAGAGTTGTAGATGTAGAGATGTAGAGTTGTAGATGTAGAGATGTAGAGTTGTAGAGAGTTGTAGATGTAGTGATGTAGAGAGTCGTAGATGTAGAGAGTTGTAGATGTAGAGATGTAGAGAGTTGTAGATGTAGAGTTGTAGAGAGTTGTAGATGTAGAGTTGTAGATGTAGAGTTGTAGATGTAGAGAGTTGTAGATGCAGAGATGTAGATGCAGAGTTGTAGATGCAGAGTTGTAGAGTTGTAGATGTAGAGTTGTAGATGTAGAGTGTTGTAGAGTTGTAGATGTAGAGAGTTGTAGATGTAGAGATGTAGATGCAGAGTTGTAGATGCAGAGTTGTAGAGTTGTAGATGCAGAGTTGTAGAGATGTAGAGAGTTGTAGATGTAGAGATAGAGTTGTAGATGTAGAGTTGTAGATGTAGAGATATAGAGTTGTAGATGTAGAGATATAGAGTTGTAGATGTAGAGTTGTAGATGTAGAGATATAGAGTTGTAGATGTAGAGTTGTAGATGCAGAGTTTTAGAGTTGTAGATGCAGAGTTGTAGAGTTGTAGATGTAGAGATGCAGAGTTGTAGATGCAGAGTTGTAGAGTTGTAGATGCAGAGTTGTAGATGCAGAGATGTAGATGCAGAGATGTAGATGCAGAGATGTAGATGCAGAGTTGTAGAGATGTAGAGAGTTGTAGATGTAGAGTTGTAGATGTAGAGATATAGAGTTGTAGATGTAGAGTTGTAGATGCAGAGTTGTAGAGTTGTGGATGCAGAGTTGTAGAGTTGTAGATGTAGAGATGCAGAGTTGTAGATGTAGAGATGCAGAGTTGTAGATGCAGAGTTGTAGAGTTGTAGATGCAGAGTTGTAGATGTAGAGATGTAGATGCAGAGTTGTAGATGCAGAGATGTAGATGCAGAGATGTAGATGCAGAGTTGTAGATGTAGAGTTGTAGAGATGTAGAGAGTTGTAGATGTAGAGTTGTAGATGTAGAGATAGAGTTGTAGATGTAGAGTTGTAGATGTAGAGATATAGAGTTGTAGATGTAGAGTTGTAGATGCAGAGTTGTAGATGTAGAGATGCAGAGTTGTAGATGTAGAGATGTAGATGCAGAGATGTAGATGCAGAGTTGTAGAGAGTTGTAGATGTAGAGATATAGAGTTGTAGATGTAGAGTTGTAGATGCAGAGATGTAGATGCAGAGTTGTAGATGCAGAGATGTAGATGCAGAGTTGTAGAGAGTTGTAGATGTAGAGTTGTAGAGTTGTAGATGTAGAGATGCAGAGTTGTAGATGCAGAGTTGTAGAGTTGTAGATGCAGAGTTGTAGATGCAGAGTTGTAGAGTTGTAGATGTAGAGATGCAGAGTTGTAGATGCAGAGTTGTAGAGTTGTAGATGCAGAGTTGTAGATGCAGAGATGTAGATGCAGAGATGTAGATGCAGAGATGTAGATGCAGAGTTGTAGAGATGTAGAGAGTTGTAGATGTAGAGTTGTAGATGTAGAGATAGAGTTGTAGATGTAGAGTTGTAGATGTAGAGATATAGAGTTGTAGATGTAGAGTTGTAGATGCAGAGTTGTAGAGTTGTAGATGCAGAGTTGTAGAGTTGTAGATGTAGAGATGTAGAGTTGTAGATGTAGAGATGCAGAGTTGTAGATGCAGAGTTGTAGAGTTGTAGATGCAGAGTTGTAGATGTAGAGATAGAGTTGTAGATGTAGAGTTGTAGATGCAGAGTTGTAGAGTTGTAGATGTAGAGATGCAGAGTTGTAGATGTAGAGATGTAGATGCAGAGATGTAGATGCAGAGTTGTAGAGAGTTGTAGATGTAGAGTTGTAGATGTAGAGATATAGAGTTGTAGATGTAGAGTTGTAGATGCAGAGATGTAGATGCAGAGTTGTAGATGCAGAGATGTAGATGCAGAGTTGTAGAGAGTTGTAGATGTAGAGTTGTAGAGTTGTAGATGTAGAGATGCAGAGTTGTAGATGCAGAGTTTTAGAGTTGTAGATGCAGAGTTGTAGATGCAGAGTTGTAGAGTTGTAGATGTAGAGATGCAGAGTTGTAGATGCAGAGTTGTAGAGTTGTAGATGCAGAGTTGTAGATGCAGAGATGTAGATGCAGAGATGTAGATGCAGAGATGTAGATGCAGAGTTGTAGAGATGTAGAGAGTTGTAGATGTAGAGTTGTAGATGTAGAGATAGAGTTGTAGATGTAGAGTTGTAGATGTAGAGATATAGAGTTGTAGATGTAGAGTTGTAGATGCAGAGTTGTAGAGTTGTAGATGCAGAGTTGTAGAGTTGTAGATGTAGAGATGTAGAGTTGTAGATGTAGAGATGCAGAGTTGTAGATGCAGAGTTGTAGAGTTGTAGATGCAGAGTTGTAGATGTAGAGATGTAGATGCAGAGTTGTAGATGCAGAGATGTAGATGCAGAGTTGTAGATGCAGAGTTGTAGATGTAGAGATGTAGATGCAGAGTTGTAGATGCAGAGATGTAGATGCAGAGATGTAGATGCAGAGTTGTAGAGAGTTGTAGATGTAGAGATAGAGTTGTAGATGTAGAGAACTAGAGTTGTAGATGTAGAGTTGTAGATGCAGAGTTGTAGAGTTGTAGATGCAGAGTTGTAGATGCAGAGTTGTAGATGTAGAGATGTAGATGTAGAGTTGTAGAGAGTTGTAGATGTAGAGATGTAGAGTTGTAGATGCAGAGTTGTAGAGTTGTAGATGCAGAGTTGTAGATGCAGAGTTGTAGAGATGTAGATGTAGAGTTGTAGATGTAGATGCAGAGTTGTAGATGTAGAGATGTAGATGTAGAGTTGTAGAGAGTTGTAGATGTAGAGTTGTAGATGTAGAGATGTAGAGTTGTAGAGAGTTGTAGATGTAGTGATGTAGAGAGTCGTAGATGTAGAGAGTTGTAGATGTAGAGATGTAGAGAGTTGTAGATGTAGAGTTGTAGAGAGTTGTAGATGTAGAGTTGTAGATGTAGAGTTGTAGATGTAGAGAGTTGTAGATGCAGAGATGTAGATGCAGAGTTGTAGATGCAGAGTTGTAGAGTTGTAGATGTAGAGTTGTAGATGTAGAGTGTTGTAGAGTTGTAGATGTAGAGAGTTGTAGATGTAGAGATGTAGATGCAGAGTTGTAGATGCAGAGTTGTAGAGTTGTAGATGCAGAGTTGTAGAGATGTAGAGAGTTGTAGATGTAGAGATAGAGTTGTAGATGTAGAGTTGTAGATGTAGAGATATAGAGTTGTAGATGTAGAGATATAGAGTTGTAGATGTAGAGTTGTAGATGTAGAGATATAGAGTTGTAGATGTAGAGTTGTAGATGCAGAGTTTTAGAGTTGTAGATGCAGAGTTGTAGAGTTGTAGATGTAGAGATGCAGAGTTGTAGATGCAGAGTTGTAGAGTTGTAGATGCAGAGTTGTAGATGCAGAGATGTAGATGCAGAGATGTAGATGCAGAGATGTAGATGCAGAGATGTAGATGCAGAGTTGTAGAGAGTTGTAGATGTAGAGTTGTAGAGTTGTAGATGTAGAGATGCAGAGTTGTAGATGCAGAGTTGTAGAGTTGTAGATGCAGAGTTGTAGATGCAGAGATGTAGATGCAGAGATGTAGATGCAGAGATGTAGATGCAGAGATGTAGATGCAGAGTTGTAGAGAGTTGTAGATGTAGAGTTGTAGATGCAGAGTTGTAGAGTTGTAGATGCAGAGTTGTAGAGTTGTAGATGTAGAGATGTAGAGTTGTAGATGTAGAGATGCAGAGTTGTAGATGCAGAGTTGTAGAGTTGTAGATGCAGAGTTGTAGATGTAGAGATGTAGATGCAGAGTTGTAGATGCAGAGATGTAGATGCAGAGATGTAGATGCAGAGTTGTAGAGAGTTGTAGATGTAGAGTTGTAGAGTTGTAGATGCAGAGTTGTAGATGTAGAGATGTAGATGCAGAGTTGTAGATGCAGAGATGTAGATGCAGAGATGTAGATGCAGAGTTGTAGAGAGTTGTAGATGTAGAGATAGAGTTGTAGATGTAGAGAACTAGAGTTGTAGATGTAGAGTTGTAGATGCAGAGTTGTATAGTTGTAGATGCAGAGTTGTAGATGCAGAGTTGTAGATGCAGAGTTGTAGATGTAGAGATGTAGATGTAGAGTTGTAGAGAGTTGTAGATGTAGAGATGTAGAGTTGTAGATGCAGAGTTGTAGAGTTGTAGATGCAGAGTTGTAGATGCAGAGTTGTAGAGATGTAGATGTAGAGTTGTAGATGTAGATGCAGAGTTGTAGATGTAGAGATGTAGATGTAGAGTTGTAGAGAGTTGTAGATGTAGAGATGTAGAGATGTAGAGTTGTAGATGTAGAGATGTAGAGTTGTAGAGAGTTGTAGATGTAGTGATGTAGAGAGTCGTAGATGTAGAGAGTTGTAGATGTAGAGATGTAGAGAGTTGTAGATGTAGAGTTGTAGAGAGTTGTAGATGTAGAGTTGTAGATGTAGAGTTGTAGATGTAGAGAGTTGTAGATGCAGAGATGTAGATGCAGAGTTGTAGATGCAGAGTTGTAGATGCAGAGATGTAGAGTTGTAGATGTAGAGTGTTGTAGAGTTGTAGATGTAGAGAGTTGTAGATGTAGAGATGTAGATGCAGAGTTGTAGAGTTGTAGATGCAGAGTTGTAGATGTAGAGATGTAGATGCAGAGATGTAGATGCAGAGATGCAGAGTTGTAGAGATGTAGAGAGTTGTAGATGTAGAGATAGAGTTGTAGATGTAGAGTTGTAGATGTAGATATATAGAGTTGTAGATGTAGAGATATAGAGTTGTAGATGTAGAGTTGTAGATGTAGAGATATAGAGTTGTAGATGTAGAGTTGTAGATGCAGAGTTTTAGAGTTGTAGATGCAGAGTTGTAGAGTTGTAGATGTAGAGATGCAGAGTTGTAGATGCAGAGTTGTAGAGTTGTAGATGCAGAGTTGTAGATGTAGAGATGTAGATGCAGAGTTGTAGATGCAGAGATGTAGATGCAGAGATGTAGATGCAGAGTTGTAGAGAGTTGTAGATGTAGAGTTATAGATGTAGAGATAGAGTTGTAGATGTAGTGATACAGATGCAGAGATGTAGATGCAGAGTTGTAGAGAGTTCTAGATGTAGAGTTGTAGAGTTGTAGATGCAGAGTTGTAGATGTAGAGATGTAGATGCAGAGTTGTAGATGCAGAGATGTAGATGCAGAGATGTAGATGCAGAGTTGTAGAGAGTTGTAGATGTAGAGATGGAGTTGTAGATGTAGAGATATAGAGTTGTAGATGCAGAGTTGTAGATGCAGAGATGTAGAGTTGTAGATGCAGAGTTGTAGATGTAGAGATGTAGATCCAGAGTTGTAGATGCAGAGTTGTAGAGATGTAGATGTAGAGTTGTAGATGCAGAGTTGTAGATGTAGAGATGTAGATGTAGAGTTGTAGAGAGTTGTAGATGTAGAGATGTAGAGTTGTAGATGCAGAGTTGTAGATGTAGAGATGTAGATGCAGAGTTGTAGATGCAGAGATGTAGATGCAGAGTTGTAGAGAGTTGTAGATGTAGAGTTGTAGATGTAGAGATAGAGTTGTAGATGTAGAGATATAGAGTTGTAGATGCAGAGTTGTAGAGTTGTAGATGTAGAGATGCAGAGTTGTAGATGTAGAGATGCAGAGTTGTAGATGCAGAGTTGTAGAGTTGTAGATGTAGAGATATAGAGTTGTAGATGTAGAGATATAGAGTTGTAGATGTAGAGTTGTAGATGTAGAGATATAGAGTTGTAGATGTAGAGTTGTAGATGCAGAGTTTTAGAGTTGTAGATGCAGAGTTGTAGAGTTGTAGATGTAGAGATGCAGAGTTGTAGATGCAGAGTTGTAGAGTTGTAGATGCAGAGTTGTAGATGTAGAGATGTAGATGCAGAGTTGTAGATGCAGAGATGTAGATGCAGAGATGTAGATGCAGAGTTCTAGAGAGTTGTAGATGTAGAGATGTAGAGTTGTAGATGCAGAGTTGTAGATGCAGAGTTGTAGAGATGTAGATGCAGAGTTGTAGATGTAGAGATGTAGATGCAGAGATGTAGATGCAGAGATGCAGAGTTGTAGAGATGTAGAGAGTTGTAGATGTAGAGATAGAGTTGTAGATGTAGAGTTGTAGATGTAGAGATATAGAGTTGTAGATGTAGAGAGTTGTAGATGTAGAGATGTAGATGCAGAGTTGTAGATGCAGAGTTGTAGAGTTGTAGATGCAGAGTTGTAGATGTAGAGATGTAGATGCAGAGATGTAGATGCAGAGATGCAGAGTTGTAGAGATGTAGAGAGTTGTAGATGTAGAGATAGAGTTGTAGATGTAGAGTTGTAGATGTAGAGATATAGAGTTGTAGATGTAGAGATATAGAGTTGTAGATGTAGAGTTGTAGATGTAGAGATATAGAGTTGTAGATGTAGAGTTGTAGATGCAGAGTTTTAGAGTTGTAGATGCAGAGTTGTAGAGTTGTAGATGTAGAGATGCAGAGTTGTAGATGCAGAGTTGTAGAGTTGTAGATGCAGAGTTGTAGATGCAGAGATGTAGATGCAGAGATGTAGATGCAGAGATGTAGATGCAGAGTTGTAGAGATGTAGAGAGTTGTAGATGTAGAGTTGTAGATGTAGAGATATAGAGTTGTAGATGTAGAGTTGTAGATGCAGAGTTGTAGAGTTGTAGATGCAGAGTTGTAGATGTAGAGATGTAGAGTTGTAGATGTAGAGATGTAGAGTTGTAGAGAGTTGTAGATGTAGTGATGTAGAGAGTCGTAGATGAAGAGAGTTGTAGATGTAGAGATGTAGAGAGTTGTAGATGTAGAGTTGTAGAGAGTTGTAGATGTAGAGTTGTAGATGTAGAGTTGTAGATGTAGAGAGTTGTAGATGCAGAGATGTAGATGCAGAGTTGTAGATGCAGAGTTGTAGAGTTGTAGATGTAGAGTTGTAGATGTAGAGTGTTGTAGAGTTGTAGATGTAGAGAGTTGTAGATGTAGAGATGTAGATGCAGAGTTGTAGATGCAGAGTTGTAGAGTTGTAGATGCAGAGTTGTAGATGTAGAGATGTAGATGCAGAGAT
The DNA here is from genome assembly GCF_964276395.1 of Gasterosteus aculeatus. Lineage (NCBI taxonomy): Eukaryota > Metazoa > Chordata > Actinopteri > Perciformes > Gasterosteidae > Gasterosteus > Gasterosteus aculeatus. The sequence continues at coordinate 1,080,308 of NW_027554881.1, read as the reverse complement.
GTAGATGCAGAGATGCAGAGTTGTAGAGATGTAGAGAGTTGTAGATGTAGAGATAGAGTTGTAGATGTAGAGTTGTAGATGTAGAGATATAGAGTTGTAGATGTAGAGATATAGAGTTGTAGATGTAGAGTTGTAGATGTAGAGTTGTAGATGCAGAGTTGTAGAGTTGTAGATGTAGAGATGCAGAGTTGTAGATGCAGAGTTGTAGAGTTGTAGATGCAGAGTTGTAGATGCAGAGATGTAGATGCAGAGATGTAGATGCAGAGATGTAGATGCAGAGTTGTAGAGATGTAGAGAGTTGTAGATGTAGAGTTGTAGATGTAGAGATATAGAGTTGTAGATGTAGAGTTGTAGATGCAGAGTTGTAGAGTTGTAGATGCAGAGTTGTAGAGTTGTAGATGTAGAGATGCAGAGTTGTAGATGTAGAGATGCAGAGTTGTAGATGTAGAGTTGTAGAGTTGTAGATGCAGAGTTGTAGATGTAGAGATGTAGATGCAGAGTTGTAGATGCAGAGATGTAGATGCAGAGATGTAGATGCAGACTTGTAGAGAGTTGTAGATGTAGAGATGGAGTTGTAGATGTAGAGATATAGAGTTGTAGATGCAGAGTTGTAGATGCAGAGATGTAGAGTTGTAGATGCAGAGTTGTAGATGTAGAGATGTAGATCCAGAGTTGTAGATGCAGAGTTGTAGAGATGTAGATGTAGAGTTGTAGATGCAGAGTTGTAGATGTAGAGATGTAGATGTAGAGTTGTAGAGAGTTGTAGATGTAGAGATGTAGAGTTGTAGATGCAGAGTTGTAGATGTAGAGATGTGGATGCAGAGTTGTAGATGCAGAGATGTAGATGCAGAGATGTAGATGCAGAGTTGTAGAGAGTTGTAGATGTAGAGTTGTAGATGTAGAGATAGAGTTGTAGATGTAGAGATATAGAGTTGTAGATGTAGAGTTGTAGAGTTGTAGATGCAGAGATGTAGATGCAGAGTTGTAGATGCAGAGTTGTAGAGATGTAGATGTAGATGTAGAGTTGTAGATGTAGATGCAGAGTTGTAGATGTAGAGTTGTAGAGAGTTGTAGATGTAGAGATGTAGAGTTGAAGATGTAGAGATGTAGAGTTGTAGAGAGTTGTAGATGTAGTGATGTAGAGAGTTGTAGATGTAGAGAGTTGTAGATGTAGAGATGTTGAGAGTTGTAGATGTAGAGTTGTAGAGAGTTGTAGATGTAGAGTTGTAGAGAGTTGTAGATGTAGAGTTGTAGATGTAGAGAGTTGTAGATGCAGAGATGTAGATGCAGAGTTGTAGATGCAGAGTTGTAGATGCAGAGATGTAGAGTTGTAGATGTAGAGTTGTAGATGTAGAGTTGTAGATGTAGAGTGTTGTAGAGTTGTAGATGTAGAGAGTTGTAGATGTAGAGATGTAGATGCAGAGTTGTAGATGCAGAGTTGTAGATGCAGAGATGTAGAGATGTAGAGTTGTAGATGCAGAGTTGTAGATGTAGAGTTGTAGATGTAGAGTGTTGTAGAGTTGTAGATGTAGAGTTGTAGATGTAGAGATGTAGATGCAGAGATGTAGATGTAGAGTTGTAGATGCAGAGTTGTAGAGTTGAAGATGTAGAGATGCAGAGTTGTAGATGTAGAGATGTAGAGTTGTAGATGCAGAGTTGTAGATGTAGAGTTGTAGATGTAGAGTGTTGTAGAGTTGTAGATGCAGAGTTGTAGATGTAGAGATGTAGATGTAGAGTTGTAGAGAGTTGTAGATGTAGAGATGTAGAGTTGTAGATGCAGAGTTGTAGATGTAGAGATGTAGATGCAGAGTTGTAGATGCAGAGATGTAGATGCAGAGATGTAGATGTAGAGTTGTAGAGAGTTGTAGATGTAGAGTTGTAGATGTAGAGATAGAGTTGTAGATGTAGAGATATAGAGTTGTAGATGTAGAGTTGTAGATGCAGAGTTGTAGAGTTGTAGATGCAGAGTTGTAGAGATGTAGATGTAGAGTTGTAGATGTAGATGCAGAGTTGTAGATGTAGAGATGTAGATGTAGAGTTGTAGAGAGTTGTAGATGTAGAGTTGTAGAAGTAGAGATGTAGAGTTGTAGAGAGTTGTAGATGTAGTGATGTAGAGAGTTGTAGATGTAGAGAGTTGTAGATGTAGAGATGTAGAGAGTTGTAGATGTAGAGTTGTAGAGAGTTGTAGATGTAGAGTTGTAGAGAGTTGTAGATGTAGAGTTGTAGATGTAGAGAGTTGTAGATGCAGAGAGTTGTAGATGTAGAGAGTTGTAGATGCAGAGATGTAGATGCAGAGTTGTAGATGCAGAGATGTAGAGTTGTAGATGTAGAGTTGCAGATGTAGAGTTGTAGATGTAGAGTTGTAGATGTAGAGTGTTGTAGAGTTGTAGATGTAGAGAGTTGTAGAGTTGTAGATGTATAGTTGTAGATGTAGAGATGTAGATGCAGAGATGTAGATGTAGAGTTGTAGATGTAGAGAGTTGTAGAGTTGTAGATGTAGAGAGTTGTAGATGCAGAGTTGTAGATGTAGAGATGTAGATGTAGAGTTGTAGAGAGTTGTAGATGTAGAGATGTAGAGTTGTAGATGCAGAGTTGTAGATGTAGAGATGTAGATGCAGAGTTGTAGATGCAGAGATGTAGATGCAGAGATGTAGATGCAGAGTTGTAGATGTAGAGTTGTAGATGTAGAGATAGAGTTGTAGATGTAGAGATATAGAGTTGTAGATGCAGAGTTGTAGATGCAGAGATGTAGAGTTGTAGATGTAGAGTTGTAGAGTGTTGTAGAGTTGTAGATGTAGAGAGTTGTAGATGTAGAGATGTAGATGCAGAGTTGTAGATGCAGAGTTGTAGATGCAGAGATGTAGAGATGTAGAGTTGTAGATGCAGAGTTGTAGATGTAGAGTTGTAGATGTAGAGTGTTGTAGAGTTGTAGATGTAGAGTTGTAGATGTAGAGATGTAGATGCAGAGATGTAGATGTAGAGTTGTAGATGTAGAGAGTTGTAGAGTTGTAGATGTAGAGAGTTGTAGATGTAGAGTTGTAGATGTAGAGTGTTGTAGAGTTGTAGATGCAGAGTTGTAGATGTAGAGATGTAGATGTAGAGTTGTAGAGAGTTGTAGATGTAGAGATGTAGAGTTGTAGATGCAGAGTTGTAGATGTAGAGATGTAGATGCAGAGTTGTAGATGCAGAGATGTAGATGCAGAGATGTAGATGCAGACTTGTAGAGAGTTGTAGATGTAGAGATGGAGTTGTAGATGTAGAGATATAGAGTTGTAGATGCAGAGTTGTAGATGCAGAGATGTAGAGTTGTAGATGCAGAGTTGTAGATGTAGAGATGTAGATCCAGAGTTGTAGATGCAGAGTTGTAGAGATGTAGATGTAGAGTTGTAGATGCAGAGTTGTAGATGTAGAGATGTAGATGTAGAGTTGTAGAGAGTTGTAGATGTAGAGATGTAGAGTTGTAGATGCAGAGTTGTAGATGTAGAGATGTAGATGCAGAGTTGTAGATGCAGAGATGTAGATGCAGAGATGTAGATGCAGAGTTGTAGAGAGTTGTAGATGTAGAGTTGTAGATGTAGAGATAGAGTTGTAGATGTAGAGATATAGAGTTGTAGATGTAGAGTTGTAGAGTTGTAGATGCAGAGATGTAGATGCAGAGTTGTAGATGCAGAGTTGTAGAGATGTAGATGTAGATGTAGAGTTGTAGATGTAGATGCAGAGTTGTAGATGTAGAGTTGTAGAGAGTTGTAGATGTAGAGATGTAGAGTTGAAGATGTAGAGATGTAGAGTTGTAGAGAGTTGTAGATGTAGTGATGTAGAGAGTTGTAGATGTAGAGAGTTGTAGATGTAGAGATGTTGAGAGTTGTAGATGTAGAGTTGTAGAGAGTTGTAGATGTAGAGTTGTAGAGAGTTGTAGATGTAGAGTTGTAGATGTAGAGAGTTGTAGATGCAGAGATGTAGATGCAGAGTTGTAGATGCAGAGTTGTAGATGCAGAGATGTAGAGTTGTAGATGTAGAGTTGTAGATGTAGAGTTGTAGATGTAGAGTGTTGTAGAGTTGTAGATGTAGAGAGTTGTAGATGTAGAGATGTAGATGCAGAGTTGTAGATGCAGAGTTGTAGATGCAGAGATGTAGAGATGTAGAGTTGTAGATGCAGAGTTGTAGATGTAGAGTTGTAGATGTAGAGTGTTGTAGAGTTGTAGATGTAGAGTTGTAGATGTAGAGATGTAGATGCAGAGATGTAGATGCAGAGTTTTAGAGTTGTAGATGCAGAGTTGTAGAGTTGAAGATGTAGAGATGCAGAGTTGTAGATGTAGAGATGTAGAGTTGTAGATGCAGAGTTGTAGATGTAGAGTTGTAGATGTAGAGTGTTGTAGAGTTGTAGATGCAGAGTTGTAGATGTAGAGATGTAGATGTAGAGTTGTAGAGAGTTGTAGATGTAGAGATGTAGAGTTGTAGATGCAGAGTTGTAGATGTAGAGATGTAGATGCAGAGTTGTAGATGCAGAGATGTAGATGCAGAGATGTAGATGTAGAGTTGTAGAGAGTTGTAGATGTAGAGTTGTAGATGTAGAGATAGAGTTGTAGATGTAGAGATATAGAGTTGTAGATGTAGAGTTGTAGATGCAGAGTTGTAGAGTTGTAGATGCAGAGTTGTAGAGATGTAGATGTAGAGTTGTAGATGTAGATGCAGAGTTGTAGATGTAGAGATGTAGATGTAGAGTTGTAGAGAGTTGTAGATGTAGAGTTGTAGAAGTAGAGATGTAGAGTTGTAGAGAGTTGTAGATGTAGTGATGTAGAGAGTTGTAGATGTAGAGAGTTGTAGATGTAGAGATGTAGAGAGTTGTAGATGTAGAGTTGTAGAGAGTTGTAGATGTAGAGTTGTAGAGAGTTGTAGATGTAGAGTTGTAGATGTAGAGAGTTGTAGATGCAGAGAGTTGTAGATGTAGAGAGTTGTAGATGCAGAGATGTAGATGCAGAGTTGTAGATGCAGAGATGTAGAGTTGTAGATGTAGAGTTGCAGATGTAGAGTTGTAGATGTAGAGTTGTAGATGTAGAGTGTTGTAGAGTTGTAGATGTAGAGAGTTGTAGAGTTGTAGATGTATAGTTGTAGATGTAGAGATGTAGATGCAGAGATGTAGATGTAGAGTTGTAGATGTAGAGAGTTGTAGAGTTGTAGATGTAGAGAGTTGTAGATGCAGAGTTGTAGATGTAGAGATGTAGATGTAGAGTTGTAGAGAGTTGTAGATGTAGAGATGTAGAGTTGTAGATGCAGAGTTGTAGATGTAGAGATGTAGATGCAGAGTTGTAGATGCAGAGATGTAGATGCAGAGATGTAGATGCAGAGTTGTAGATGTAGAGTTGTAGATGTAGAGATAGAGTTGTAGATGTAGAGATATAGAGTTGTAGATGCAGAGTTGTAGATGCAGAGATGTAGAGTTGTAGATGTAGAGTTGTAGAGTGTTGTAGAGTTGTAGATGTAGAGAGATGTAGATGCAGAGTTGTAGATGCAGAGATGTAGATGCAGAGATGTAGATGCAGAGTTGTAGATGTAGAGTTGTAGATGTAGAGATAGAGTTGTAGATGTAGAGATATAGAGTTGTAGATGCAGAGTTGTAGATGCAGAGATGTAGAGTTGTAGATGTAGAGTTGTAGATGTAGAGTGTTGTAGAGTTGTAGATGTAGAGAGTTGTAGATGTAGAGATGTAGATGCAGAGTTGTAGATGCAGAGTTGTAGATGCAGAGATGTAGAGTTGTAGATGCAGAGTTGTAGATGTAGAGTTGTAGATGTAGAGTGTTGTAGAGTTGTAGATGTAGAGTTGTAGATGTAGAGATGTAGATGCAGAGATGTAGATGTAGAGTTGTAGATGTAGAGAGTTGTAGAGTTGTAGATGTAGAGAGTTGTAGATGTAGAGTTGTAGATGTAGAGTGTTGTAGAGTTGTAGATGCAGAGTTGTAGATGTAGAGTTGTAGAGAGTTGTAGATGTAGAGTTGTAGATGTAGAGAGTTGTAGATGCAGAGAGTTGTAGATGTAGAGAGTTGTAGATGCAGAGATGTAGATGCAGAGTTGTAGATGCAGAGATGTAGAGTTGTAGATGTAGAGTTGTAGATGTAGAGTTGTAGATGTAGAGTGTTGTAGAGTTGTAGATGTAGAGTTGTAGATGTAGAGATGTAGATGCAGAGATGTAGATGTAGAGTTGTAGATGTAGAGAGTTGTAGAGTTGTAGATGTAGAGAGTTGTAGATGTAGAGTTGTAGATGTAGAGTGTTGTAGAGTTGTAGATGCAGAGTTGTAGATGTAGAGATGTAGATGTAGAGTTGTAGAGAGTTGTAGATGTAGAGATGTAGAGTTGTAGATGCAGAGTTGTAGATGTAGAGATGTAGATGCAGAGTTGTAGATGCAGAGATGTAGATGCAGAGATGTAGATGCAGAGTTGTAGAGAGTTGTAGATGTAGAGTTGTAGATGTAGAGATAGAGTTGTAGATGTAGAGATATAGAGTTGTAGATGTAGAGTTGTAGATGCAGAGTTGTAGAGTTGCAGATGCAGATGCAGAGTTGTAGATGCAGAGTTGTAGAGATGTAGATGTAGAGTTGTAGATGTAGATGCAGAGTTGTAGATGTAGAGTTGTAGATGCAGAGTTGTAGAGTTGTAGATGTAGAGATGCAGAGTTGTAGATGCAGAGTTGTAGAGTTGTAGATGCAGAGTTGTAGATGCAGAGATGTAGATGCAGAGATGTAGATGCAGAGATGTAGATGCAGAGTTGTAGAGATGTAGAGAGTTGTAGATGTAGAGTTGTAGATGTAGAGATAGAGTTGTAGATGTAGAGTTGTAGATGTAGAGATATAGAGTTGTAGATGTAGAGTTGTAGATGCAGAGTTGTAGAGTTGTAGATGCAGAGTTGTAGAGTTGTAGATGTAGAGATGTAGAGTTGTAGATGTAGAGATGCAGAGTTGTAGATGCAGAGTTGTAGAGTTGTAGATGCAGAGTTGTAGATGTAGAGATGTAGATGCAGAGTTGTAGATGCAGAGATGTAGATGCAGAGATGTAGATGCAGAGTTGTAGAGAGTTGTAGATGTAGAGTTGTAGAGTTGTAGATGCAGAGTTGTAGATGTAGAGATGTAGATGCAGAGTTGTAGATGCAGAGATGTAGATGCAGAGATGTAGATGCAGAGTTGTAGAGAGTTGTAGATGTAGAGATAGAGTTGTAGATATAGAGATATAGAGTTGTAGATGTAGAGTTGTAGATGCAGAGTTGTAGAGTTGTAGATGCAGAGATGTAGATGCAGAGATGTAGATGCAGAGTTGTAGAGAGTTGTAGATGTAGAGTTGTAGATGTAGAGATAGAGTTGTAGATGTAGAGATATAGAGTTGTAGATGTAGAGTTGTAGAGTTGTAGATGCAGAGATGTAGATGCAGAGTTGTAGATGCAGAGTTGTAGAGATGTAGATGTAGATGTAGAGTTGTAGATGTAGATGCAGAGTTGTAGATGTAGAGTTGTAGAGAGTTGTAGATGTAGAGATGTAGAGTTGAAGATGTAGAGATGTAGAGTTGTAGAGAGTTGTAGATGTAGTGATGTAGAGAGTTGTAGATGTAGAGTTGTAGAGAGTTGTAGATGTAGAGTTGTAGAGAGTTGTAGATGTAGAGTTGTAGATGTAGAGAGTTGTAGATGCAGAGATGTAGATGCAGAGTTGTAGATGCAGAGTTGTAGATGCAGAGATGTAGAGTTGTAGATGTAGAGTTGTAGATGTAGAGTTGTAGATGTAGAGTGTTGTAGAGTTGTAGATGTAGAGAGTTGTAGATGTAGAGATGTAGATGCAGAGTTGTAGATGCAGAGTTGTAGATGCAGAGATGTAGAGATGTAGAGTTGTAGATGCAGAGTTGTAGATGTAGAGTTGTAGATGTAGAGTGTTGTAGAGTTGTAGATGTAGAGATGTAGATGCAGAGATGTAGATGCAGAGTTTTAGAGTTGTAGATGCAGAGTTGTAGAGTTGAAGATGTAGAGATGCAGAGTTGTAGATGTAGAGATGTAGAGTTGTAGATGCAGAGTTGTAGATGTAGAGTTGTAGATGTAGAGTGTTGTAGAGTTGTAGATGCAGAGTTGTAGATGTAGAGATGTAGATGTAGAGTTGTAGAGAGTTGTAGATGTAGAGATGTAGAGTTGTAGATGCAGAGTTGTAGATGTAGAGATGTAGATGCAGAGTTGTAGATGCAGAGATGTAGATGCAGAGATGTAGATGTAGAGTTGTAGAGAGTTGTAGATGTAGAGTTGTAGATGTAGAGATAGAGTTGTAGATGTAGATATATAGAGTTGTAGATGTAGAGTTGTAGATGCAGAGTTGTAGAGTTGTAGATGCAGAGTTGTAGAGATGTAGATGTAGAGTTGTAGATGTAGATGCAGAGTTGTAGATGTAGAGATGTAGATGTAGAGTTGTAGAGAGTTGTAGATGTAGAGTTGTAGAAGTAGAGATGTAGAGTTGTAGAGAGTTGTAGATGTAGTGATGTAGAGAGTTGTAGATGTAGAGAGTTGTAGATGTAGAGATGTAGAGAGTTGTAGATGTAGAGTTGTAGAGAGTTGTAGATGTAGAGTTGTAGAGAGTTGTAGATGTAGAGTTGTAGATGTAGAGAGTTGTAGATGCAGAGAGTTGTAGATGTAGAGAGTTGTAGATGCAGAGATGTAGATGCAGAGTTGTAGATGCAGAGATGTAGAGTTGTAGATGTAGAGTTGTAGATGTAGAGTTGTAGATGTAGAGTGTTGTAGAGTTGTAGATGTAGAGAGTTGTAGAGTTGTAGATGTATAGTTGTAGATGTAGAGATGTAGATGCAGAGATGTAGATGTAGAGTTGTAGATGTAGAGAGTTGTAGAGTTGTAGATGTAGAGAGTTGTAGATGCAGAGTTGTAGATGTAGAGATGTAGATGTAGAGTTGTAGAGAGTTGTAGATGTAGAGATGTAGAGTTGTAGATGCAGAGTTGTAGATGTAGAGATGTAGATGCAGAGTTGTAGATGCAGAGATGTAGATGCAGAGATGTAGATGCAGAGTTGTAGATGTAGAGTTGTAGATGTAGAGATAGAGTTGTAGATGTAGAGATATAGAGTTGTAGATGCAGAGTTGTAGATGCAGAGATGTAGAGTTGTAGATGTAGAGTTGTAGATGTAGAGTGTTGTAGAGTTGTAGATGTAGAGAGTTGTAGATGTAGAGATGTAGATGCAGAGTTGTAGATGCAGAGTTGTAGATGCAGAGATGTAGAGTTGTAGATGCAGAGTTGTAGATGTAGAGTTGTAGATGTAGAGTGTTGTAGAGTTGTAGATGTAGAGTTGTAGATGTAGAGATGTAGATGCAGAGATGTAGATGTAGAGTTGTAGATGTAGAGAGTTGTAGAGTTGTAGATGTAGAGAGTTGTAGATGTAGAGTTGTAGATGTAGAGTGTTGTAGAGTTGTAGATGCAGAGTTGTAGATGTAGAGATGTAGATGTAGAGTTGTAGAGAGTTGTAGATGTAGAGATGTAGAGTTGTAGATGCAGAGTTGTAGATGTAGAGATGTAGATGCAGAGTTGTAGATGCAGAGATGTAGATGCAGAGATGTAGATGCAGAGTTGTAGAGAGTTGTAGATGTAGAGTTGTAGATGTAGAGATAGAGTTGTAGATGTAGAGATATAGAGTTGTAGATGTAGAGTTGTAGATGCAGAGTTGTAGAGTTGCAGATGCAGATGCAGAGTTGTAGATGCAGAGTTGTAGAGATGTAGATGTAGAGTTGTAGATGTAGATGCAGAGTTGTAGATGTAGAGTTGTAGATGCAGAGTTGTAGAGTTGTAGATGTAGAGATGCAGAGTTGTAGATGCAGAGTTGTAGAGTTGTAGATGCAGAGTTGTAGATGCAGAGATGTAGATGCAGAGATGTAGATGCAGAGATGTAGATGCAGAGTTGTAGAGATGTAGAGAGTTGTAGATGTAGAGTTGTAGATGTAGAGATAGAGTTGTAGATGTAGAGTTGTAGAGTTGTAGATGCAGAGTTGTAGATGTAGAGTTGTAGAGAGTTGTAGATGTAGAGTTGTAGATGTAGAGAGTTGTAGATGCAGAGAGTTGTAGATGTAGAGAGTTGTAGATGCAGAGATGTAGATGCAGAGTTGTAGATGCAGAGATGTAGAGTTGTAGATGTAGAGTTGTAGATGTAGAGTTGTAGATGTAGAGTGTTGTAGAGTTGTAGATGTAGAGAGTTGTAGAGTTGTAGATGTATAGTTGTAGATGTAGAGATGTAGATGCAGAGATGTAGATGTAGAGTTGTAGATGTAGAGAGTTGTAGAGTTGTAGATGTAGAGAGTTGTAGATGCAGAGTTGTAGATGTAGAGATGTAGATGTAGAGTTGTAGAGAGTTGTAGATGTAGAGATGTAGAGTTGTAGATGCAGAGTTGTAGATGTAGAGATGTAGATGCAGAGTTGTAGATGCAGAGATGTAGATGCAGAGATGTAGATGCAGAGTTGTAGATGTAGAGTTGTAGATGTAGAGATAGAGTTGTAGATGTAGAGATATAGAGTTGTAGATGCAGAGTTGTAGATGCAGAGATGTAGAGTTGTAGATGTAGAGTTGTAGATGTAGAGTGTTGTAGAGTTGTAGATGTAGAGAGTTGTAGATGTAGAGATGTAGATGCAGAGTTGTAGATGCAGAGTTGTAGATGCAGAGATGTAGAGTTGTAGATGCAGAGTTGTAGATGTAGAGTTGTAGATGTAGAGTGTTGTAGAGTTGTAGATGTAGAGTTGTAGATGTAGAGATGTAGATGCAGAGATGTAGATGTAGAGTTGTAGATGTAGAGAGTTGTAGAGTTGTAGATGTAGAGAGTTGTAGATGTAGAGTTGTAGATGTAGAGTGTTGTAGAGTTGTAGATGCAGAGTTGTAGATGTAGAGATGTAGATGTAGAGTTGTAGAGAGTTGTAGATGTAGAGATGTAGAGTTGTAGATGCAGAGTTGTAGATGTAGAGATGTAGATGCAGAGTTGTAGATGCAGAGATGTAGATGCAGAGATGTAGATGCAGAGTTGTAGAGAGTTGTAGATGTAGAGTTGTAGATGTAGAGATAGAGTTGTAGATGTAGAGATATAGAGTTGTAGATGTAGAGTTGTAGATGCAGAGTTGTAGAGTTGCAGATGCAGATGCAGAGTTGTAGATGCAGAGTTGTAGAGATGTAGATGTAGAGTTGTAGATGTAGATGCAGAGTTGTAGATGTAGAGTTGTAGATGCAGAGTTGTAGAGTTGTAGATGTAGAGATGCAGAGTTGTAGATGCAGAGTTGTAGAGTTGTAGATGCAGAGTTGTAGATGCAGAGATGTAGATGCAGAGATGTAGATGCAGAGATGTAGATGCAGAGTTGTAGAGATGTAGAGAGTTGTAGATGTAGAGTTGTAGATGTAGAGATAGAGTTGTAGATGTAGAGTTGTAGATGTAGAGATATAGAGTTGTAGATGTAGAGTTGTAGATGCAGAGTTGTAGAGTTGTAGATGCAGAGTTGTAGAGTTGTAGATGTAGAGATGTAGAGTTGTAGATGTAGAGATGCAGAGTTGTAGATGCAGAGTTGTAGAGTTGTAGATGCAGAGTTGTAGATGTAGAGATGTAGATGCAGAGTTGTAGATGCAGAGATGTAGATGCAGAGATGTAGATGCAGAGTTGTAGAGAGTTGTAGATGTAGAGTTGTAGAGTTGTAGATGCAGAGTTGTAGATGTAGAGATGTAGATGCAGAGTTGTAGATGCAGAGATGTAGATGCAGAGATGTAGATGCAGAGTTGTAGAGAGTTGTAGATGTAGAGATAGAGTTGTAGATGTAGAGATATAGAGTTGTAGATGTAGAGTTGTAGATGCAGAGTTGTAGAGTTGTAGATGCAGAGTTGTAGATGCAGAGTTGTAGATGTAGAGATGTAGATGTAGAGTTGTAGAGAGTTGTAGATGTAGAGATGTAGAGTTGTAGATGCAGAGTTGTAGAGTTGTAGATGCAGAGTTCTAGATGCAGAGTTGTAGAGATGTAGATGTAGATGTAGAGTTGTAGATGTAGATGCAGAGTTGTAGATGTAGAGATGTAGATGTAGAGTTGTAGAGAGTTGTAGATGTAGAGATGTAGAGTTGTAGATGTAGAGATGTAGAGTTGTAGAGAGTTGTAGATGTAGTGATGTAGATGCAGAGATGTAGATGCAGAGATGCAGAGTTGTAGAGATGTAGAGAGTTGTAGATGTAGAGATAGAGTTGTAGATGTAGAGTTGTAGATGTAGAGATATAGAGTTGTAGATGTAGAGATATAGAGTTGTAGATGTAGAGTTGTAGATGTAGAGATATAGAGTTGTAGATGTAGAGTTGTAGATGCAGAGTTTTAGAGTTGTAGATGCAGAGTTGTAGAGTTGTAGATGTAGAGATGCAGAGTTGTAGATGCAGAGTTGTAGAGTTGTAGATGCAGAGTTGTAGATGCAGAGATGTAGATGCAGAGATGTAGATGCAGAGATGTAGATGCAGAGTTGTAGAGATGTAGAGAGTTGTAGATGTAGAGTTGTAGATGTAGAGATATAGAGTTGTAGATGTAGAGTTGTAGATGCAGAGTTGTAGAGTTGTAGATGCAGAGTTGTAGAGTTGTAGATGTAGAGATGTAGAGTTGTAGATGTAGAGATGTAGAGTTGTAGAGAGTTGTAGATGTAGTGATGTAGAGAGTCGTAGATGTAGAGAGTTGTAGATGTAGAGATGTAGAGAGTTGTAGATGTAGAGTTGTAGAGAGTTGTAGATGTAGAGTTGTAGATGTAGAGTTGTAGATGTAGAGAGTTGTAGATGCAGAGATGTAGATGCAGAGTTGTAGATGCAGAGTTGTAGAGTTTTAGATGTAGAGTTGTAGATGTAGAGTGTTGTAGAGTTGTAGATGTAGAGAGTTGTAGATGTAGAGATGTAGATGCAGAGTTGTAGATGCAGAGTTGTAGAGTTGTAGATGCAGAGTTGTAGATGTAGAGATGTAGATGCAGAGATGTAGATGCAGAGATGCAGAGTTGTAGAGATGTAGAGAGTTGTAGATGTAGAGATAGAGTTGTAGATGTAGAGTTGTAGATGTAGAGATATAGAGTTGTAGATGTAGACATATAGAGTTGTAGATGTAGAGTTGTAGATGTAGAGTTGTAGATGCAGAGTTGTAGAGTTGTAGATGTAGAGATGCAGAGTTGTAGATGCAGAGTTGTAGAGTTGTAGATGCAGAGTTGTAGATGCAGAGATGTAGATGCAGAGATGTAGATGCAGAGATGTAGATGCAGAGTTGTAGAGATGTAGAGAGTTGTAGATGTAGAGTTGTAGATGTAGAGATATAGAGTTGTAGATGTAGAGTTGTAGATGCAGAGTTGTAGAGTTGTAGATGCAGAGTTGTAGAGTTGTAGATGTAGAGATGCAGAGTTGTAGATGTAGAGATGCAGAGTTGTAGATGCAGAGTTGTAGAGTTGTAGATGCAGAGTTGTAAATGTAGAGATGTAGATGCAGAGTTGTAGATGCAGAGATGTAGATGCAGAGATGTAGATGCAGAGTTGTAGAGAGTTGTAGATGTAGAGATGGAGTTGTAGATGTAGAGATATAGAGTTGTAGATGCAGAGTTGTAGATGCAGAGATGTAGAGTTGTAGATGCAGAGTTGTAGATGTAGAGATGTAGATCCAGAGTTGTAGATGCAGAGTTGTAGAGATGTAGATGTAGAGTTGTAGATGCAGAGTTGTAGATGTAGAGATGTAGATGTAGAGTTGTAGAGAGTTGTAGATGTAGAGATGTAGAGTTGTAGATGCAGAGTTGTAGATGTAGAGATGTAGATGCAGAGTTGTAGATGCAGAGATGTAGATGCAGAGATGTAGATGCAGAGTTGTAGAGAGTTGTAGATGTAGAGTTGTAGATGTAGAGATAGAGTTGTAGATGTAGAGATATAGAGTTGTAGATGTAGAGTTGTAGAGTTGTAGATGCAGAGATGTAGATGCAGAGTTGTAGATGCAGAGTTGTAGAGATGTAGATGTAGATGTAGAGTTGTAGATGTAGATGCAGAGTTGTAGATGTAGAGTTGTAGAGAGTTGTAGATGTAGAGATGTAGAGTTGAAGATGTAGAGATGTAGAGTTGTAGAGAGTTGTAGATGTAGTGATGTAGAGAGTTGTAGATGTAGAGAGTTGTAGATGTAGAGATGTAGAGAGTTGTAGATGTAGAGTTGTAGAGAGTTGTAGATGTAGAGTTGTAGAGAGTTGTAGATGTAGAGTTGTAGATGTAGAGAGTTGTAGATGCAGAGATGTAGATGCAGAGTTGTAGATGCAGAGTTGTAGATGCAGAGATGTAGAGATGTAGAGTTGTAGATGCAGAGTTGTAGATGTAGAGTTGTAGATGTAGAGTGTTGTAGAGTTGTAGATGTAGAGTTGTAGATGTAGAGATGTAGATGCAGAGATGTAGATGCAGAGTTTTAGAGTTGTAGATGCAGAGTTGTAGAGTTGAAGATGTAGAGATGCAGAGTTGTAGATGTAGAGATGTAGAGTTGTAGATGCAGAGTTGTAGATGTAGAGTTGTAGATGTAGAGTGTTGTAGAGTTGTAGATGCAGAGTTGTAGATGTAGAGATGTAGATGTAGAGTTGTAGAGAGTTGTAGATGTAGAGATGTAGAGTTGTAGATGCAGAGTTGTAGATGTAGAGATGTAGATGCAGAGTTGTAGATGCAGAGATGTAGATGCAGAGATGTAGATGTAGAGTTGTAGAGAGTTGTAGATGTAGAGTTGTAGATGTAGAGATAGAGTTGTAGATGTAGAGATATAGAGTTGTAGATGTAGAGTTGTAGATGCAGAGTTGTAGATGCAGAGATGTAGATGCAGAGATGTAGATGCAGAGTTGTAGAGAGTTGTAGATGTAGAGTTGTAGATGTAGAGATATAGAGTTGTAGATGTAGAGTTGTAGATGCAGAGTTTTAGAGTTGTAGATGCAGAGTTGTAGAGTTGTAGATGTAGAGATGCAGAGTTGTAGATGCAGAGTTGTAGAGTTGTAGATGCAGAGTTGTAGATGTAGAGATGTAGATGCAGAGTTGTAGATGCAGAGATGTAGATGCAGAGATGTAGATGCAGAGTTGTAGAGAGTTGTAGATGTAGAGTTATAGATGTAGAGATAGAGTTGTAGATGTAGAGATATAGATGCAGAGATGTAGATGCAGAGTTGTAGAGAGTTGTAGATGTAGAGTTGTAGAGTTGTAGATGTAGAGATATAGAGTTGTAGATGTAGAGTTGTAGATGCAGAGTTTTAGAGTTGTAGATGCAGAGTTGTAGAGTTGTAGATGTAGAGATGCAGAGTTGTAGATGCAGAGTTGTAGAGTTGTAGATGCAGAGTTGTAGATGTAGAGATGTAGATGCAGAGTTGTAGATGCAGAGATGTAGATGCAGAGATGTAGATGCAGAGTTGTAGAGAGTTGTAGATGTAGAGTTATAGATGTAGAGATAGAGTTGTAGATGTAGAGATATAGATGCAGAGATGTAGATGCAGAGTTGTAGAGAGTTGTAGATGTAGAGTTGTAGAGTTGTAGATGCAGAGTTGTAGATGTAGAGATGTAGATGCAGAGTTGTAGATGCAGAGATGTAGATGCAGAGATGTAGATGCAGAGTTGTAGAGAGTTGTAGATGTAGAGATGGAGTTGTAGATGTAGAGGTATAGAGTTGTAGATGCAGAGTTGTAGATGCAGAGATGTAGAGTTGTAGATGCAGAGTTGTAGATGTAGAGATGTAGATCCAGAGTTGTAGATGCAGAGTTGTAGAGAGTTGTAGATGTAGAGTTGTAGATGCAGAGTTGTAGATGTAGAGATGTAGATGCAGAGTTGTAGAGAGTTGTAGATGTAGAGTTGTAGATGCAGAGTTGTAGATGTAGAGATGTAGATGCAGAGTTGTAGATGCAGAGATGTAGATGCAGAGTTGTAGATGTAGAGTTGTAGATGTAGAGATAGAGTTGTAGATGTAGAGATATAGAGTTGTAGATGTAGAGTTGTAGAGTTGTACATGCAGAGATGTAGATGTAGAGTTGTAGATGCAGAGTTGTAGATGTAGAGATGTAGATGTAGAGTTGTAGAGAGTTGTAGATGTAGAGATGTAGAGTTGTAGATGCAGAGTTGTAGATGTAGAGATGTAGATGCAGAGTTGTAGATGCAGAGATGTAGATGCAGAGATGTAGATGTAGAGTTGTAGAGAGTTGTAGATGTAGAGTTGTAGATGTAGAGATATAGAGTTGTAGATGTAGAGTTGTAGATGCAGAGTTGTAGAGTTGTAGATGCAGAGTTGTAGAGATGTAGATGTAGAGTTGTAGATGTAGATGCAGAGTTGTAGATGTAGAGATGTAGATGTAGAGTTGTAGATGTAGAGTTGTAGAAGTAGAGATGTAGAGTTGTAGAGAGTTGTAGATGTAGTGATGTAGAGAGTTGTAGATGTAGAGAGTTGTAGATGTAGAGATGTAGAGAGTTGTAGATGTAGAGTTGTAGAGAGTTGTAGATGTAGAGTTGTAGAGAGTTGTAGATGTAGAGTTGTAGATGTAGAGAGTTGTAGATGCAGAGAGTTGTAGATGTAGAGAGTTGTAGATGCAGAGATGTAGATGCAGAGTTGTAGATGCAGAGATGTAGAGTTGTAGATGTAGAGTTGTAGATGTAGAGTTGTAGATGTAGAGTGTTGTAGAGTTGTAGATGTAGAGAGTTGTAGAGTTGTAGATGTATAGTTGTAGATGTAGAGATGTAGATGCAGAGATGTAGATGTAGAGTTGTAGATGTAGAGAGTTGTAGATGCAGAGTTGTAGATGTAGAGATGTAGATGTAGAGATAGAGTTGTAGATGTAGAGTTGTAGATGTAGAGATATAGAGTTGTAGATGTAGAGATATAGAGTTGTAGATGTAGAGTTGTAGATGTAGAGAAATAGAGTTGTAGATGTAGAGTTGTAGATGCAGAGTTTTAGAGTTGTAGATGCAGAGTTGTAGAGTTGTAGATGTAGAGATGCAAAGTTGTAGATGCAGAGTTGTAGAGTTGTAGATGCAGAGTTGTAGATGTAGAGATGTAGATGCAGAGTTGTAGATGCAGAGATGTAGATGCAGAGATGTAGATGCAGAGTTGTAGAGAGTTGTAGATGTAGAGTTATAGATGTAGAGATAGAGTTGTAGATGTAGAGATATAGATGCAGAGATGTAGATGCAGAGTTGTAGAGAGTTGTAGATGTAGAGTTGTAGAGTTGTAGATGCAGAGTTGTAGATGTAGAGATGTAGATGCAGAGTTGTAGATGCAGAGATGTAGATGCAGAGATGTAGATGCAGAGTTGTAGAGAGTTGTAGATGTAGAGATGGAGTTGTAGATGTAGAGGTATAGAGTTGTA
Organism: Gasterosteus aculeatus; assembly: GCF_964276395.1. Classification (NCBI taxonomy): domain Eukaryota; kingdom Metazoa; phylum Chordata; class Actinopteri; order Perciformes; family Gasterosteidae; genus Gasterosteus; species Gasterosteus aculeatus. The sequence goes on along the minus strand of NW_027554881.1, from coordinate 1,062,961 downwards.
GATGCAGAGTTGTAGATGCAGAGATGTAGAGTTGTAGATGCAGAGTTGTAGATGTAGAGATGTAGATCCAGAGTTGTAGATGCAGAGTTGTAGAGAGTTGTAGATGTAGAGTTGTAGATGCAGAGTTGTAGATGTAGAGATGTAGATGCAGAGTTGTAGATGCAGAGATGTAGATGCAGAGTTGTAGATGTAGAGTTGTAGATGTAGAGATAGAGTTGTAGATGTAGAGATATAGAGTTGTAGATGTAGAGTTGTAGAGTTGTACATGCAGAGATGTAGATGCAGAGTTGTAGATGCAGAGTTGTAGAGATGTAGATGTAGATGTAGAGTTGTAGATGTAGATGCAGAGTTGTAGATGTAGAGATGTAGATGTAGAGTTGTAGAGAGTTGTAGATGTAGAGATGTAGAGTTGAAGATGTAGAGATGTAGAGTTGTAGAGAGTTGTAGATGTAGTGATGTAGAGAGTTGTAGATGTAGAGAGTTGTAGATGTAGAGATGTAGAGAGTTGTAGATGTAGAGTTGTAGAGAGTTGTAGATGTAGAGTTGTAGAGAGTTGTAGATGTAGAGTTGTAGATGTAGAGAGTTCTAGATGCAGAGAGTTGTAGATGTAGAGAGTTGTAGATGCAGAGATGTAGATGCAGAGTTGTAGATGCAGAGTTGTAGATGCAGAGATGTAGAGTTGTAGATGTAGAGTTGTAGATGTAGAGTTGTAGATGTAGAGTGTTGTAGAGTTGTAGATGTAGAGAGTTGTAGATGTAGAGATGTAGATGCAGAGTTGTAGATGCAGAGTTGTAGATGCAGAGATGTAGAGATGTAGAGTTGTAGATGCAGAGTTGTAGATGTAGAGTTGTAGATGTAGAGTGTTGTAGAGTTGTAGATGTAGAGTTGTAGATGTAGAGATGTAGATGCAGAGATGTAGATGCAGAGTTTTAGAGTTGTAGATGCAGAGTTGTAGAGTTGTAGATGTAGAGATGCAGAGTTGTAGATGTAGAGATGTAGAGTTGTAGATGCAGAGTTGTAGATGTAGAGATGTAGATGTAGAGTTGTAGAGAGTTGTAGATGTAGAGATGTAGAGTTGTAGATGCAGAGTTGTAGATGTAGAGATGTAGATGCTGAGTTGTAGATGCAGAGATGTAGATGCAGAGATGTAGATGCAGAGTTGTAGAGAGTTGTAGATGTAGAGTTGTAGATGTAGAGATAGAGTTGTAGATGTAGAGATATAGAGTTGTAGATGTAGAGTTGTAGATGCAGAGTTGTAGAGTTGTAGATGCAGAGTTGTAGAGATGTAGATGCAGAGTTGTAGAGATGTAGAGAGTTGTAGATGTAGAGATATAGAGTTGTAGATGTAGAGTTGTAGATGCAGAGTTGTAGAGTTGTAGATGCAGAGTTGTAGATGTAGAGATGCAGAGTTGTAGATGTAGAGATGCAGAGTTGTAGATGCAGAGTTGTAGAGTTGTAGATGCAGAGTTGTAGATGTAGAGATGTAGATGCAGAGTTGTAGATGCAGAGATGTAGATGCAGAGATGTAGATGCAGAGTTGTAGAGTTGTAGAGATGTAGAGAGTTGTAGATGTAGAGTTGTAGATGTAGAGATAGAGTTGTAGATGTAGAGTTGTAGATGTAGAGATATAGAGTTGTAGATGTAGAGTTGTAGATGCAGAGTTGTAGAGTTGTAGATGTAGAGATGCAGAGTTGTAGATGTAGAGATGTAGATGCAGAGATGTAGATGCAGAGTTGTAGAGAGTTGTAGATGTAGAGTTGTAGATGTAGAGTTGTAGAGTTGTAGATGCAGAGTTGTAGATGCAGAGTTGTAGATGCAGAGTTGTAGATGTAGAGATGTAGATGTAGAGTTGTAGAGAGTTGTATATGTAGAGATGTAGAGTTGTAGATGCAGAGTTGTAGAGTTGTAGATGCAGAGTTGTAGATGCAGAGTTGTAGAGATGTAGATGTAGAGTTGTAGATGTAGATGCAGAGTTGTAGATGTAGAGATGTAGATGTAGAGTTGTAGAGAGTTGTAGATGTAGAGATGTAGAGTTGTAGATGTAGAGATGTAGAGTTGTAGAGAGTTGTAGATGTAGTGATGTAGAGAGTCATAGATGTAGAGAGTTGTAGATGTAGAGATGTAGAGAGTTGTAGATGTAGAGTTGTAGAGAGTTGTAGATGTAGAGTTGTAGATGTAGAGTTGTAGATGCAGAGTTGTAGAGTTGTAGATGCAGAGTTGTAGATGTAGAGATGCAGAGTTGTAGATGTAGAGATGCAGAGTTGTAGATGCAGAGTTGTAGAGTTGTAGATGCAGAGTTGTAGATGTAGAGATGTAGATGCAGAGTTGTAGATGCAGAGATGTAGATGCAGAGATGTAGATGCAGAGTTGTAGAGTTGTAGAGATGTAGAGAGTTGTAGATGTAGAGTTGTAGATGTAGAGATAGAGTTGTAGATGTAGAGTTGTAGATGTAGAGATATAGAGTTGTAGATGTAGAGTTGTAGATGCAGAGTTGTAGAGTTGTAGATGTAGAGATGCAGAGTTGTAGATGTAGAGATGTAGATGCAGAGATGTAGATGCAGAGTTGTAGAGAGTTGTAGATGTAGAGTTGTAGATGTAGAGTTGTAGAGTTGTAGATGCAGAGTTGTAGATGCAGAGTTGTAGATGCAGAGTTGTAGATGTAGAGATGTAGATGTAGAGTTGTAGAGAGTTGTATATGTAGAGATGTAGAGTTGTAGATGCAGAGTTGTAGAGTTGTAGATGCAGAGTTGTAGATGCAGAGTTGTAGAGATGTAGATGTAGAGTTGTAGATGTAGATGCAGAGTTGTAGATGTAGAGATGTAGATGTAGAGTTGTAGAGAGTTGTAGATGTAGAGATGTAGAGTTGTAGATGTAGAGATGTAGAGTTGTAGAGAGTTGTAGATGTAGTGATGTAGAGAGTCATAGATGTAGAGAGTTGTAGATGTAGAGATGTAGAGAGTTGTAGATGTAGAGTTGTAGAGAGTTGTAGATGTAGAGTTGTAGATGTAGAGTTGTAGATGTAGAGAGTTGTAGATGCAGAGATGTAGATGCAGAGTTGTAGATGCAGAGTTGTAGATGCAGAGATGTAGAGTTGTAGATGTAGAGTTGTAGATGTAGAGTGTTGTAGAGTTGTAGATGTAGAGAGTTGTAGATGTAGAGATGTAGATGCAGAGTTGTAGATGCAGAGTTGTAGAGTTGTAGATGCAGAGTTGTAGATGTAGAGATGTAGATGCAGAGATGTAGATGCAGAGATGCAGAGTTGTAGAGATGTAGAGAGTTGTAGATGTAGAGATAGAGTTGTAGATGTAGAGTTGTAGATGTAGAGATATAGAGTTGTAGATGTAGAGATATAGAGTTGTAGATGTAGAGTTGTAGATGTAGAGATATAGAGTTGTAGATGTAGAGTTGTAGATGCAGAGTTTTAGAGTTGTAGATGCAGAGTTGTAGAGTTGTAGATGTAGAGATGCAGAGTTGTAGATGCAGAGTTGTAGAGTTGTAGATGCAGAGTTGTAGATGTAGAGATGTAGATGCAGAGTTGTAGATGCAGAGATGTAGATGCAGAGATGTAGATGCAGAGTTGTAGAGAGTTGTAGATGTAGAGTTATAGATGTAGAGATAGAGTTGTAGATGTAGAGATATAGATGCAGAGATGTAGATGCAGAGTTGTAGAGAGTTGTAGATGTAGAGTTGTAGAGTTGTAGATGCAGAGTTGTAGATGTAGATATGTAGATGCAGAGTTGTAGATGCAGAGATGTAGATACAGAGATGTAGATGCAGAGTTGTAGAGAGTTGTAGATGTAGAGATGGAGTTGTAGATGTAGAGATATAGAGTTGTAGATGCAGAGTTGTAGATGCAGAGATGTAGAGTTGTAGATGCAGGGTTGTAGATGTAGAGATGTAGATCCAGAGTTGTAGATGCAGAGTTGTAGAGATGTAGATGTAGAGTTGTAGATGCAGAGTTGTAGATGTAGAGATGTAGATGTAGAGTTGTAGAGAGTTGTAGATGTAGAGATGTAGAGTTGTAGATGCAGAGTTGTAGATGTAGAGATGTAGATGCAGAGTTGTAGATGCAGAGATGTAGATGCAGAGTTGTAGATGTAGAGTTGTAGATGTAGAGATAGAGTTGTAGATGTAGAGATATAGAGTTGTAGATGTAGAGTTGTAGAGTTGTAGATGTAGATGTAGAGTTGTAGATGTAGATGCAGAGTTGTAGATGCAGAGTTGTAGAGATGTAGATGTAGATGTAGAGTTGTAGATGTAGATGCAGAGTTGTAGATGTAGAGATGTAGATGTAGAGTTGTAGAGAGTTGTAGATGTAGAGATGTAGAGTTGAAGATGTAGAGATGTAGAGTTGTAGAGAGTTGTAGATGTAGTGATGTAGAGAGTTGTAGATGTAGAGAGTTGTAGATGTAGAGAGTTGTAGATGTAGAGTTGTAGAGAGTTGTAGATGCAGAGTTGTAGAGAGTTGTAGATGTAGAGTTGTAGATGTAGAGAGTTCTAGATGCAGAGAGTTGTAGATGTAGAGAGTTGTAGATGCAGAGATGTAGATGCAGAGTTGTAGATGCAGAGTTGTAGATGCAGAGATGTAGAGTTGTAGATGTAGAGTTGTAGATGTAGAGTTGTAGATGTAGAGTGTTGTAGAGTTGTAGATGTAGAGAGTTGTAGATGCAGAGTTGTAGATGCAGAGATGTAGAGATGTAGAGTTGTAGATGCAGAGTTGTAGATGTAGAGTTGTAGATGTAGAGTGTTGTAGAGTTGTAGATGTAGAGTTGTAGATGTAGAGATGTAGATGCAGAGATGTAGATGCAGAGTTTTAGAGTTGTAGATGCAGAGTTGTAGAGTTGTAGATGTAGAGATGCAGAGTTGTAGATGTAGAGATGTAGAGTTGTAGATGCAGAGTTGTAGATGTAGAGTTGTAGATGTAGAGTGTTGTAGAGTTGTAGATGCAGAGTTGTAGATGTAGAGATGTAGAGTTGTAGATGCAGAGTTGTAGATGTAGAGTTGTAGATGTAGAGTGTTGTAGAGTTGTAGATGCAGAGTTGTAGATGTAGAGATGTAGATGTAGAGTTGTAGAGAGTTGTAGATGTAGAGATGTAGATGTAGAGTTGTAGAGAGTTGTAGATGTAGAGATGTAGAGTTGTAGATGCAGAGTTGTAGATGTAGAGATGTAGATGCAGAGTTGTAGATGCAGAGATGTAGATGCAGAGTTGTAGAGAGTTGTAGATGTAGAGTTGTAGATGTAGAGATAGAGTTGTAGATGTAGAGATATAGAGTTGTAGATGCAGAGTTGTAGAGTTGTAGATGTAGAGATGCAGAGTTGTAGATGTAGAGATGCAGAGTTGTAGATGCAGAGTTGTAGAGTTGTAGATGTAGAGATATAGAGTTGTAGATGTAGAGATATAGAGTTGTAGATGTAGAGTTGTAGATGTAGAGATATAGAGTTGTAGATGTAGAGTTGTAGATGCAGAGTTTTAGAGTTGTAGATGCAGAGTTGTAGAGTTGTAGATGTAGAGATGCAGAGTTGTAGATGCAGAGTTGTAGAGTTGTAGATGCAGAGTTGTAGATGTAGAGATGTAGATGCAGAGTTGTAGATGCAGAGATGTAGATGCAGAGATGTAGATGCAGAGTTCTAGAGAGTTGTAGATGTAGAGATGTAGAGTTGTAGATGCAGAGTTGTAGATGCAGAGTTGTAGAGATGTAGATGCAGAGTTGTAGATGTAGAGATGTAGATGCAGAGATGTAGATGCAGAGATGCAGAGTTGTAGAGATGTAGAGAGTTGTAGATGTAGAGATAGAGTTGTAGATGTAGAGTTGTAGATGTAGAGATATAGAGTTGTAGATGTAGAGAGTTGTAGATGTAGAGATGTAGATGCAGAGTTGTAGATGCAGAGTTGTAGAGTTGTAGATGCAGAGTTGTAGATGTAGAGATGTAGATGCAGAGATGTAGATGCAGAGATGCAGAGTTGTAGAGATGTAGAGAGTTGTAGATGTAGAGATAGAGTTGTAGATGTAGAGTTGTAGATGTAGAGATATAGAGTTGTAGATGTAGAGTTGTAGATGTAGAGATATAGAGTTGTAGATGTAGAGTTGTAGATGCAGAGTTTTAGAGTTGTAGATGCAGAGTTGTAGAGTTGTAGATGTAGAGATGCAGAGTTGTAGATGCAGAGTTGTAGAGTTGTAGATGCAGAGTTGTAGATGCAGAGATGTAGATGCAGAGATGTAGATGCAGAGATGTAGATGCAGAGTTGTAGAGATGTAGAGAGTTGTAGATGTAGAGTTGTAGATGTAGAGATATAGAGTTGTAGATGTAGAGTTGTAGATGCAGAGTTGTAGAGTTGTAGATGCAGAGTTGTAGATGTAGAGATGTAGAGTTGTAGATGTAGAGATGTAGAGTTGTAGAGAGTTGTAGATGTAGTGATGTAGAGAGTCGTAGATGTAGAGAGTTGTAGATGTAGAGATGTAGAGAGTTGTAGATGTAGAGTTGTAGAGAGTTGTAGATGTAGAGTTGTAGATGTAGAGTTGTAGATGTAGAGAGTTGTAGATGCAGAGATGTAGATGCAGAGTTGTAGATGCAGAGTTGTAGAGTTGTAGATGTAGAGTTGTAGATGTAGAGTGTTGTAGAGTTGTAGATGTAGAGAGTTGTAGATGTAGAGATGTAGATGCAGAGTTGTAGATGCAGAGTTGTAGAGTTGTAGATGCAGAGTTGTAGATGTAGAGATGTAGATGCAGAGATGTAGATGCAGAGATGCAGAGTTGTAGAGATGTAGAGAGTTGTAGATGTAGAGATAGAGTTGTAGATGTAGAGTTGTAGATGTAGAGATATAGAGTTGTAGATGTAGAGATATAGAGTTGTAGATGTAGAGTTGTAGATGTAGAGTTGTAGATGCAGAGTTGTAGAGTTGTAGATGTAGAGATGCAGAGTTGTAGATGCAGAGTTGTAGAGTTGTAGATGCAGAGTTGTAGATGCAGAGATGTAGATGCAGAGATGTAGATGCAGAGATGTAGATGCAGAGTTGCAGAGATGTAGAGAGTTGTAGATGTAGAGTTGTAGATGTAGAGATATAGAGTTGTAGATGTAGAGTTGTAGATGCAGAGTTGTAGAGTTGTAGATGCAGAGTTGTAGAGTTGTAGATGTAGAGATGCAGAGTTGTAGATGTAGAGATGCAGAGTTGTAGATGTAGAGTTGTAGAGTTGTAGATGCAGAGTTGTAGATGTAGAGATGTAGATGCAGAGTTGTAGATGCAGAGATGTAGATGCAGAGATGTAGATGCAGACTTGTAGAGAGTTGTAGATGTAGAGATGGAGTTGTAGATGTAGAGATATAGAGTTGTAGATGCAGAGTTGTAGATGCAGAGATGTAGAGTTGTAGATGCAGAGTTGTAGATGTAGAGATGTAGATCCAGAGTTGTAGATGCAGAGTTGTAGAGATGTAGATGTAGAGTTGTAGATGCAGAGTTGTAGATGTAGAGATGTAGATGTAGAGTTGTAGAGAGTTGTAGATGTAGAGATGTAGAGTTGTAGATGCAGAGTTGTAGATGTAGAGATGTAGATGCAGAGTTGTAGATGCAGAGATGTAGATGCAGAGATGTAGATGCAGAGTTGTAGAGAGTTGTAGATGTAGAGTTGTAGATGTAGAGATAGAGTTGTAGATGTAGAGATATAGAGTTGTAGATGTAGAGTTGTAGAGTTGTAGATGCAGAGATGTAGATGCAGAGTTGTAGATGCAGAGTTGTAGAGATGTAGATGTAGATGTAGAGTTGTAGATGTAGATGCAGAGTTGTAGATGTAGAGTTGTAGAGAGTTGTAGATGTAGAGATGTAGAGTTGAAGATGTAGAGATGTAGAGTTGTAGAGAGTTGTAGATGTAGTGATGTAGAGAGTTGTAGATGTAGAGAGTTGTAGATGTAGAGATGTTGAGAGTTGTAGATGTAGAGTTGTAGAGAGTTGTAGATGTAGAGTTGTAGAGAGTTGTAGATGTAGAGTTGTAGATGTAGAGAGTTGTAGATGCAGAGATGTAGATGCAGAGTTGTAGATGCAGAGTTGTAGATGCAGAGATGTAGAGTTGTAGATGTAGAGTTGTAGATGTAGAGTTGTAGATGTAGAGTGTTGTAGAGTTGTAGATGTAGAGAGTTGTAGATGTAGAGATGTAGATGCAGAGTTGTAGATGCAGAGTTGTAGATGCAGAGATGTAGAGATGTAGAGTTGTAGATGCAGAGTTGTAGATGTAGAGTTGTAGATGTAGAGTGTTGTAGAGTTGTAGATGTAGAGTTGTAGATGTAGAGATGTAGATGCAGAGATGTAGATGCAGAGTTTTAGAGTTGTAGATGCAGAGTTGTAGAGTTGAAGATGTAGAGATGCAGAGTTGTAGATGTAGAGATGTAGAGTTGTAGATGCAGAGTTGTAGATGTAGAGTTGTAGATGTAGAGTGTTGTAGAGTTGTAGATGCAGAGTTGTAGATGTAGAGATGTAGATGTAGAGTTGTAGAGAGTTGTAGATGTAGAGATGTAGAGTTGTAGATGCAGAGTTGTAGATGTAGAGATGTAGATGCAGAGTTGTAGATGCAGAGATGTAGATGCAGAGATGTAGATGTAGAGTTGTAGAGAGTTGTAGATGTAGAGTTGTAGATGTAGAGATAGAGTTGTAGATGTAGAGATATAGAGTTGTAGATGTAGAGTTGTAGATGCAGAGTTGTAGAGTTGTAGATGCAGAGTTGTAGAGATGTAGATGTAGAGTTGTAGATGTAGATGCAGAGTTGTAGATGTAGAGATGTAGATGTAGAGTTGTAGAGAGTTGTAGATGTAGAGTTGTAGAAGTAGAGATGTAGAGTTGTAGAGAGTTGTAGATGTAGTGATGTAGAGAGTTGTAGATGTAGAGATGTAGAGAGTTGTAGATGTAGAGTTGTAGAGAGTTGTAGATGTAGAGTTGTAGAGAGTTGTAGATGTAGAGTTGTAGATGTAGAGAGTTGTAGATGCAGAGAGTTGTAGATGTAGAGAGTTGTAGATGCAGAGATGTAGATGCAGAGTTGTAGATGCAGAGATGTAGAGTTGTAGATGTAGAGTTGCAGATGTAGAGTTGTAGATGTAGAGTTGTAGATGTAGAGTGTTGTAGAGTTGTAGATGTAGAGAGTTGTAGAGTTGTAGATGTATAGTTGTAGATGTAGAGATGTAGATGCAGAGATGTAGATGTAGAGTTGTAGATGTAGAGAGTTGTAGAGTTGTAGATGTAGAGAGTTGTAGATGCAGAGTTGTAGATGTAGAGATGTAGATGTAGAGTTGTAGAGAGTTGTAGATGTAGAGATGTAGAGTTGTAGATGCAGAGTTGTAGATGTAGAGATGTAGATGCAGAGTTGTAGATGCAGAGATGTAGATGCAGAGATGTAGATGCAGAGTTGTAGATGTAGAGTTGTAGATGTAGAGATAGAGTTGTAGATGTAGAGATATAGAGTTGTAGATGCAGAGTTGTAGATGCAGAGATGTAGAGTTGTAGATGTAGAGTTGTAGAGTGTTGTAGAGTTGTAGATGTAGAGAGTTGTAGATGTAGAGATGTAGATGCAGAGTTGTAGATGCAGAGTTGTAGATGCAGAGATGTAGAGATGTAGAGTTGTAGATGCAGAGTTGTAGATGTAGAGTTGTAGATGTAGAGTGTTGTAGAGTTGTAGATGTAGAGTTGTAGATGTAGAGATGTAGATGCAGAGATGTAGATGTAGAGTTGTAGATGTAGAGAGTTGTAGAGTTGTAGATGTAGAGAGTTGTAGATGTAGAGTTGTAGATGTAGAGTGTTGTAGAGTTGTAGATGCAGAGTTGTAGATGTAGAGATGTAGATGTAGAGTTGTAGAGAGTTGTAGATGTAGAGATGTAGAGTTGTAGATGCAGAGTTGTAGATGTAGAGATGTAGATGCAGAGTTGTAGATGCAGAGATGTAGATGCAGAGATGTAGATGCAGAGTTGTAGAGAGTTGTAGATGTAGAGTTGTAGATGTAGAGATAGAGTTGTAGATGTAGAGATATAGAGTTGTAGATGTAGAGTTGTAGATGCAGAGTTGTAGAGTTGCAGATGCAGATGCAGAGTTGTAGATGCAGAGTTGTAGAGATGTAGATGTAGAGTTGTAGATGTAGATGCAGAGTTGTAGATGTAGAGTTGTAGATGCAGAGTTGTAGAGTTGTAGATGTAGAGATGCAGAGTTGTAGATGCAGAGTTGTAGAGTTGTAGATGCAGAGTTGTAGATGCAGAGATGTAGATGCAGAGATGTAGATGCAGAGATGTAGATGCAGAGTTGTAGAGTTGTAGATGTAGAGATGTAGAGTTGTAGATGTAGAGATGCAGAGTTGTAGATGCAGAGTTGTAGAGTTGTAGATGCAGAGTTGTAGATGTAGAGATGTAGATGCAGAGTTGTAGATGCAGAGATGTAGATGCAGAGATGTAGATGCAGAGTTGTAGAGAGTTGTAGATGTAGAGTTGTAGAGTTGTAGATGCAGAGTTGTAGATGTAGAGATGTAGATGCAGAGTTGTAGATGCAGAGATGTAGATGCAGAGATGTAGATGCAGAGTTGTAGAGAGTTGTAGATGTAGAGATAGAGTTGTAGATGTAGAGATATAGAGTTGTAGATGTAGAGTTGTAGATGCAGAGTTGTAGAGTTGTAGATGCAGAGATGTAGATGCAGAGATGTAGATGCAGAGTTGTAGAGAGTTGTAGATGTAGAGTTGTAGATGTAGAGATAGAGTTGTAGATGTAGAGATATAGAGTTGTAGATGTAGAGTTGTAGAGTTGTAGATGGAGAGATGTAGATGCAGAGTTGTAGATGCAGAGTTGTAGAGATGTAGATGTAGATGTAGAGTTGTAGATGTAGATGCAGAGTTGTAGATGTAGAGTTGTAGAGAGTTGTAGATGTAGAGATGTAGAGTTGAAGATGTAGAGATGTAGAGTTGTAGAGAGTTGTAGATGTAGTGATGTAGAGAGTTGTAGATGTAGAGAGTTGTAGATGTAGAGATGTAGAGAGTTGTAGATGTAGAGTTGTAGAGAGTTGTAGATGTAGAGTTGTAGAGAGTTGTAGATGTAGAGTTGTAGATGTAGAGAGTTGTAGATGCAGAGATGTAGATGCAGAGTTGTAGATGCAGAGTTGTAGATGCAGAGATGTAGAGTTGTAGATGTAGAGTTGTAGATGTAGAGTTGTAGATGTAGAGTGTTGTAGAGTTGTAGATGTAGAGAGTTGTAGATGTAGAGATGTAGATGCAGAGTTGTAGATGCAGAGTTGTAGATGCAGAGATGTAGAGATGTAGAGTTGTAGATGCAGAGTTGTAGATGTAGAGTTGTAGATGTAGAGTGTTGTAGAGTTGTAGATGTAGAGTTGTAGATGTAGAGATGTAGATGCAGAGATGTAGATGCAGAGTTTTAGAGTTGTAGATGCAGAGTTGTAGAGTTGAAGATGTAGAGATGCAGAGTTGTAGATGTAGAGATGTAGAGTTGTAGATGCAGAGTTGTAGATGTAGAGTTGTAGATGTAGAGTGTTGTAGAGTTGTAGATGCAGAGTTGTAGATGTAGAGATGTAGATGTAGAGTTGTAGAGAGTTGTAGATGTAGATATGTAGAGTTGTAGATGCAGAGTTGTAGATGTAGAGATGTAGATGCAGAGTTGTAGATGCAGAGATGTAGATGCAGAGATGTAGATGTAGAGTTGTAGAGAGTTGTAGATGTAGAGTTGTAGATGTAGAGATAGAGTTGTAGATGTAGAGATATAGAGTTGTAGATGTAGAGTTGTAGATGCAGAGTTGTAGAGTTGTAGATGCAGAGTTGTAGAGATGTAGATGTAGAGTTGTAGATGTAGATGCAGAGTTGTAGATGTAGAGATGTAGATGTAGAGTTGTAGAGAGTTGTAGATGTAGAGTTGTAGAAGTAGAGATGTAGAGTTGTAGAGAGTTGTAGATGTAGTGATGTAGAGAGTTGTAGATGTAGAGAGTTGTAGATGTAGAGATGTAGAGAGTTGTAGATGTAGAGTTGTAGAGAGTTGTAGATGTAGAGTTGTAGAGAGTTGTAGATGTAGAGTTGTAGATGTAGAGAGTTGTAGATGCAGAGAGTTGTAGATGTAGAGAGTTGTAGATGCAGAGATGTAGATGCAGAGTTGTAGATGCAGAGATGTAGAGTTGTAGATGTAGAGTTGTAGATGTAGAGTTGTAGATGTAGAGTGTTGTAGAGTTGTAGATGTAGAGAGTTGTAGAGTTGTAGATGTATAGTTGTAGATGTAGAGATGTAGATGCAGAGATGTAGATGTAGAGTTGTAGATGTAGAGAGTTGTAGAGTTGTAGATGTAGAGAGTTGTAGATGCAGAGTTGTAGATGTAGAGATGTAGATGTAGAGTTGTAGAGAGTTGTAGATGTAGAGATGTAGAGTTGTAGATGCAGAGTTGTAGATGTAGAGATGTAGATGCAGAGATGTAGATGCAGAGATGTAGATGCAGAGTTGTAGAGATGTAGAGAGTTGTAGATGTAGAGTTGTAGATGTAGAGATAGAGTTGTAGATGTAGAGTTGTAGATGTAGAGATATAGAGTTGTAGATGTAGAGTTGTAGATGCAGAGTTGTAGAGTTGTAGATGCAGAGTTGTAGAGTTGTAGATGTAGAGATGTAGAGTTGTAGATGTAGAGATGCAGAGTTGTAGATGCAGAGTTGTAGAGTTGTAGATGCAGAGTTGTAGATGTAGAGATGTAGATGCAGAGTTGTAGATGCAGAGATGTAGATGCAGAGATGTAGATGCAGAGTTGTAGAGAGTTGTAGATGTAGAGTTGTAGAGTTGTAGATGCAGAGTTGTAGATGTAGAGATGTAGATGCAGAGTTGTAGATGCAGAGATGTAGATGCAGAGATGTAGATGCAGAGTTGTAGAGAGTTGTAGATGTAGAGATAGAGTTGTAGATGTAGAGATATAGAGTTGTAGATGTAGAGTTGTAGATGCAGAGTTGTAGATGCAGAGTTGTAGATGCAGAGTTGTAGATGTAGAGATGTAGATGTAGAGTTGTAGAGAGTTGTAGATGTAGAGATGTAGAGTTGTAGATGCAGAGTTGTAGAGTTGTAGATGCAGAGTTCTAGATGCAGAGTTGTAGAGATGTAGATGTAGATGTAGAGTTGTAGATGTAGATGCAGAGTTGTAGATGTAGAGATGTAGATGTAGAGTTGTAGAGAGTTGTAGATGTAGAGATGTAGAGTTGTAGATGTAGAGATGTAGAGTTGTAGAGAGTTGTAGATGTAGTGATGTAGATGCAGAGATGCAGAGTTGTAGAGATGTAGAGAGTTGTAGATGTAGAGATAGAGTTGTAGATGTAGAGTTGTAGATGTAGAGATATAGAGTTGTAGATGTAGAGATATAGAGTTGTAGATGTAGAGTTGTAGATGTAGAGATATAGAGTTGTAGATGTAGAGTTGTAGATGCAGAGTTTTAGAGTTGTAGATGCAGAGTTGTAGAGTTGTAGATGTAGAGATGCAGAGTTGTAGATGCAGAGTTGTAGAGTTGTAGATGCAGAGTTGTAGATGCAGAGATGTAGATGCAGAGATGTAGATGCAGAGATGTAGATGCAGAGTTGTAGAGATGTAGAGAGTTGTAGATGTAGAGTTGTAGATGTAGAGATATAGAGTTGTAGATGTAGAGTTGTAGATGCAGAGTTGTAGAGTTGTAGATGCAGAGTTGTAGAGTTGTAGATGTAGAGATGTAGAGTTGTAGATGTAGAGATGTAGAGTTGTAGAGAGTTGTAGATGTAGTGATGTAGAGAGTCGTAGATGTAGAGAGTTGTAGATGTAGAGATGTAGAGAGTTGTAGATGTAGAGTTGTAGAGAGTTGTAGATGTAGAGTTGTAGATGTAGAGTTGTAGATGTAGAGAGTTGTAGATGCAGAGATGTAGATGCAGAGTTGTAGATGCAGAGTTGTAGAGTTGTAGATGTAGAGTTGTAGATGTAGAGTGTTGTAGAGTTGTAGATGTAGAGAGTTGTAGATGTAGAGATGTAGATGCAGAGTTGTAGATGCAGAGTTGTAGAGTTGTAGATGCAGAGTTGTAGATGTAGAGATGTAGATGCAGAGATGTAGATGCAGAGATGCAGAGTTGTAGAGATGTAGAGAGTTGTAGATGTAGAGATAGAGTTGTAGATGTAGAGTTGTAGATGTAGAGATATAGAGTTGTAGATGTAGACATATAGAGTTGTAGATGTAGAGTTGTAGATGTAGAGTTGTAGATGCAGAGTTGTAGAGTTGTAGATGTAGAGATGCAGAGTTGTAGATGCAGAGTTGTAGAGTTGTAGATGCAGAGTTGTAGATGCAGAGATGTAGATGCAGAGATGTAGATGCAGAGATGTAGATGCAGAGTTGTAGAGATGTAGAGAGTTGTAGATGTAGAGTTGTAGATGTAGAGATATAGAGTTGTAGATGTAGAGTTGTAGATGCAGAGTTGTAGAGTTGTAGATGCAGAGTTGTAGAGTTGTAGATGTAGAGATGCAGAGTTGTAGATGTAGAGATGCAGAGTTGTAGATGCAGAGTTGTAGAGTTGTAGATGCAGAGTTGTAGATGTAGAGATGTAGATGCAGAGTTGTAGATGCAGAGATGTAGATGCAGAGATGTAGATGCAGAGTTGTAGAGAGTTGTAGATGTAGAGATGGAGTTGTAGATGTAGAGATATAGAGTTGTAGATGCAGAGTTGTAGATGCAGAGATGTAGAGTTGTAGATGCAGAGTTGTAGATGTAGAGATGTAGATCCAGAGTTGTAGATGCAGAGTTGTAGAGATGTAGATGTAGAGTTGTAGATGCAGAGTTGTAGATGTAGAGATGTAGATGTAGAGTTGTAGAGAGTTGTAGATGTAGAGATGTAGAGTTGTAGATGCAGAGTTGTAGATGTAGAGATGTAGATGCAGAGTTGTAGATGCAGAGATGTAGATGCAGAGATGTAGATGCAGAGTTGTAGAGAGTTGTAGATGTAGAGTTGTAGATGTAGAGATAGAGTTGTAGATGTAGAGATATAGAGTTGTAGATGTAGAGTTGTAGAGTTGTAGATGCAGAGATGTAGATGCAGAGTTGTAGATGCAGAGTTGTAGAGATGTAGATGTAGATGTAGAGTTGTAGATGTAGATGCAGAGTTGTAGATGTAGAGTTGTAGAGAGTTGTAGATGTAGAGATGTAGAGTTGAAGATGTAGAGATGTAGAGTTGTAGAGAGTTGTAGATGTAGTGATGTAGAGAGTTGTAGATGTAGAGAGTTGTAGATGTAGAGATGTAGAGAGTTGTAGATGTAGAGTTGTAGAGAGTTGTAGATGTAGAGTTGTAGAGAGTTGTAGATGTAGAGTTGTAGATGTAGAGAGTTGTAGATGCAGAGATGTAGATGCAGAGTTGTAGATGCAGAGTTGTAGATGCAGAGATGTAGAGTTGTAGATGTAGAGTTGTAGATGTAGAGAGTTGTAGATGTAGAGATGTAGATGCAGAGTTGTAGATGCAGAGTTGTAGATGCAGAGATGTAGAGATGTAGAGTTGTAGATGCAGAGTTGTAGATGTAGAGTTGTAGATGTAGAGTGTTGTAGAGTTGTAGATGTAGAGTTGTAGATGTAGAGATGTAGATGCAGAGATGTAGATGCAGAGTTTTAGAGTTGTAGATGCAGAGTTGTAGAGTTGAAGATGTAGAGATGCAGAGTTGTAGATGTAGAGATGTAGATGTAGAGTGTTGTAGAGTTGTAGATGCAGAGTTGTAGATGTAGAGATGTAGATGTAGAGTTGTAGAGAGTTGTAGATGTAGAGATGTAGAGTTGTAGATGCAGAGTTGTAGATGTAGAGATGTAGATGCAGAGTTGTAGATGCAGAGATGTAGATGCAGAGATGTAGATGTAGAGTTGTAGAGAGTTGTAGATGTAGAGTTGTAGATGTAGAGATAGAGTTGTAGATGTAGAGATATAGAGTTGTAGATGTAGAGTTGTAGATGCAGAGTTGTAGATGCAGAGATGTAGATGCAGAGATGTAGATGCAGAGTTGTAGAGAGTTGTAGATGTAGAGTTGTAGATGTAGAGATAGAGTTGTAGATGTAGAGATATAGAGTTGTAGATGTAGAGTTGTAGAGTTGTAGATGCAGAGATGTAGATGCAGAGTTGTAGATGCAGAGTTGTAGAGATGTAGATGTAGATGTAGAGTTGTAGATGTAGATGCAGAGTTGTAGATGTAGAGTTGTAGAGAGTTGTAGATGTAGAGATGTAGAGTTGAAGATGTAGAGATGTAGAGTTGTAGAGAGTTGTAGAT
Organism: Gasterosteus aculeatus; assembly: GCF_964276395.1. Taxonomy (NCBI): domain Eukaryota; kingdom Metazoa; phylum Chordata; class Actinopteri; order Perciformes; family Gasterosteidae; genus Gasterosteus; species Gasterosteus aculeatus. Next base: position 1,046,718 of record NW_027554881.1, on the reverse strand, counting down.
GTAGTGATGTAGAGAGTTGTAGATGTAGAGATGTAGAGAGTTGTAGATGTAGAGTTGTAGAGAGTTGTAGATGTAGAGTTGTAGAGAGTTGTAGATGTAGAGTTGTAGATGTAGAGAGTTGTAGATGCAGAGATGTAGATGCAGAGTTGTAGATGCAGAGTTGTAGATGCAGAGATGTAGAGTTGTAGATGTAGAGTTGTAGATGTAGAGTGTTGTAGAGTTGTAGATGTAGAGAGTTGTAGATGTAGAGATGTAGATGCAGAGTTGTAGATGCAGAGTTGTAGATGCAGAGATGTAGAGATGTAGAGTTGTAGATGCAGAGTTGTAGATGTAGAGTTGTAGATGTAGAGTGTTGTAGAGTTGTAGATGTAGAGTTGTAGATGTAGAGATGTAGATGCAGAGATGTAGATGCAGAGTTTTAGAGTTGTAGATGCAGAGTTGTAGAGTTGAAGATGTAGAGATGCAGAGTTGTAGATGTAGAGATGTAGAGTTGTAGATGCAGAGTTGTAGATGTAGAGTTGTAGATGTAGAGTGTTGTAGAGTTGTAGATGCAGAGTTGTAGATGTAGAGATGTAGATGTAGAGTTGTAGAGAGTTGTAGATGTAGAGATGTAGAGTTGTAGATGCAGAGTTGTAGATGTAGAGATGTAGATGCAGAGTTGTAGATGCAGAGATGTAGATGCAGAGATGTAGATGTAGAGTTGTAGAGAGTTGTAGATGTAGAGTTGTAGATGTAGAGATAGAGTTGTAGATGTAGAGATATAGAGTTGTAGATGTAGAGTTGTAGATGCAGAGTTGTAGATGCAGAGATGTAGATGCAGAGATGTAGATGCAGAGTTGTAGAGAGTTGTAGATGTAGAGTTGTAGATGTAGAGATATAGAGTTGTAGATGTAGAGTTGTAGATGCAGAGTTTTAGAGTTGTAGATGCAGAGTTGTAGAGTTGTAGATGTAGAGATGCAGAGTTGTAGATGCAGAGTTGTAGAGTTGTAGATGCAGAGTTGTAGATGTAGAGATGTAGATGCAGAGTTGTAGATGCAGAGATGTAGATGCAGAGATGTAGATGCAGAGTTGTAGAGAGTTGTAGATGTAGAGTTATAGATGTAGAGATAGAGTTGTAGATGTAGAGATATAGATGCAGAGATGTAGATGCAGAGTTGTAGAGAGTTGTAGATGTAGAGTTGTAGAGTTGTAGATGTAGAGATATAGAGTTGTAGATGTAGAGTTGTAGATGCAGAGTTTTAGAGTTGTAGATGCAGAGTTGTAGAGTTGTAGATGTAGAGATGCAGAGTTGTAGATGCAGAGTTGTAGAGTTGTAGATGCAGAGTTGTAGATGTAGAGATGTAGATGCAGAGTTGTAGATGCAGAGATGTAGATGCAGAGATGTAGATGCAGAGTTGTAGAGAGTTGTAGATGTAGAGTTATAGATGTAGAGATAGAGTTGTAGATGTAGAGATATAGATGCAGAGATGTAGATGCAGAGTTGTAGAGAGTTGTAGATGTAGAGTTGTAGAGTTGTAGATGCAGAGTTGTAGATGTAGAGATGTAGATGCAGAGTTGTAGATGCAGAGATGTAGATGCAGAGATGTAGATGCAGAGTTGTAGAGAGTTGTAGATGTAGAGATGGAGTTGTAGATGTAGAGGTATAGAGTTGTAGATGCAGAGTTGTAGATGCAGAGATGTAGAGTTGTAGATGCAGAGTTGTAGATGTAGAGATGTAGATCCAGAGTTGTAGATGCAGAGTTGTAGAGAGTTGTAGATGTAGAGTTGTAGATGCAGAGTTGTAGATGTAGAGATGTAGATGCAGAGTTGTAGATGCAGAGATGTAGATGCAGAGTTGTAGATGTAGAGTTGTAGATGTAGAGATAGAGTTGTAGATGTAGAGATATAGAGTTGTAGATGTAGAGTTGTAGAGTTGTACATGCAGAGATGTAGATGTAGAGTTGTAGATGCAGAGTTGTAGATGTAGAGATGTAGATGTAGAGTTGTAGAGAGTTGTAGATGTAGAGATGTAGAGTTGTAGATGCAGAGTTGTAGATGTAGAGATGTAGATGCAGAGTTGTAGATGCAGAGATGTAGATGCAGAGATGTAGATGTAGAGTTGTAGAGAGTTGTAGATGTAGAGTTGTAGATGTAGAGATATAGAGTTGTAGATGTAGAGTTGTAGATGCAGAGTTGTAGAGTTGTAGATGCAGAGTTGTAGAGATGTAGATGTAGAGTTGTAGATGTAGATGCAGAGTTGTAGATGTAGAGATGTAGATGTAGAGTTGTAGATGTAGAGTTGTAGAAGTAGAGATGTAGAGTTGTAGAGAGTTGTAGATGTAGTGATGTAGAGAGTTGTAGATGTAGAGAGTTGTAGATGTAGAGATGTAGAGAGTTGTAGATGTAGAGTTGTAGAGAGTTGTAGATGTAGAGTTGTAGAGAGTTGTAGATGTAGAGTTGTAGATGTAGAGAGTTGTAGATGCAGAGAGTTGTAGATGTAGAGAGTTGTAGATGCAGAGATGTAGATGCAGAGTTGTAGATGCAGAGATGTAGAGTTGTAGATGTAGAGTTGTAGATGTAGAGTTGTAGATGTAGAGTGTTGTAGAGTTGTAGATGTAGAGAGTTGTAGAGTTGTAGATGTATAGTTGTAGATGTAGAGATGTAGATGCAGAGATGTAGATGTAGAGTTGTAGATGTAGAGAGTTGTAGAGTTGTAGATGTAGAGAGTTGTAGATGCAGAGTTGTAGATGTAGAGATGTAGATGTAGAGATAGAGTTGTAGATGTAGAGTTGTAGATGTAGAGATATAGAGTTGTAGATGTAGAGATATAGAGTTGTAGATGTAGAGTTGTAGATGTAGAGAAATAGAGTTGTAGATGTAGAGTTGTAGATGCAGAGTTTTAGAGTTGTAGATGCAGAGTTGTAGAGTTGTAGATGTAGAGATGCAAAGTTGTAGATGCAGAGTTGTAGAGTTGTAGATGCAGAGTTGTAGATGTAGAGATGTAGATGCAGAGTTGTAGATGCAGAGATGTAGATGCAGAGATGTAGATGCAGAGTTGTAGAGAGTTGTAGATGTAGAGTTATAGATGTAGAGATAGAGTTGTAGATGTAGAGATATAGATGCAGAGATGTAGATGCAGAGTTGTAGAGAGTTGTAGATGTAGAGTTGTAGAGTTGTAGATGCAGAGTTGTAGATGTAGAGATGTAGATGCAGAGTTGTAGATGCAGAGATGTAGATGCAGAGATGTAGATGCAGAGTTGTAGAGAGTTGTAGATGTAGAGATGGAGTTGTAGATGTAGAGGTATAGAGTTGTAGATGCAGAGTTGTAGATGCAGAGATGTAGAGTTGTAGATGCAGAGTTGTAGATGTAGAGATGTAGATCCAGAGTTGTAGATGCAGAGTTGTAGAGAGTTGTAGATGTAGAGTTGTAGATGCAGAGTTGTAGATGTAGAGATGTAGATGCAGAGTTGTAGATGCAGAGATGTAGATGCAGAGTTGTAGATGTAGAGTTGTAGATGTAGAGATAGAGTTGTAGATGTAGAGATATAGAGTTGTAGATGTAGAGTTGTAGAGTTGTACATGCAGAGATGTAGATGCAGAGTTGTAGATGCAGAGTTGTAGAGATGTAGATGTAGATGTAGAGTTGTAGATGTAGATGCAGAGTTGTAGATGTAGAGATGTAGATGTAGAGTTGTAGAGAGTTGTAGATGTAGAGATGTAGAGTTGAAGATGTAGAGATGTAGAGTTGTAGAGAGTTGTAGATGTAGTGATGTAGAGAGTTGTAGATGTAGAGAGTTGTAGATGTAGAGATGTAGAGAGTTGTAGATGTAGAGTTGTAGAGAGTTGTAGATGTAGAGTTGTAGAGAGTTGTAGATGTAGAGTTGTAGATGTAGAGAGTTCTAGATGCAGAGAGTTGTAGATGTAGAGAGTTGTAGATGCAGAGATGTAGATGCAGAGTTGTAGATGCAGAGTTGTAGATGCAGAGATGTAGAGTTGTAGATGTAGAGTTGTAGATGTAGAGTTGTAGATGTAGAGTGTTGTAGAGTTGTAGATGTAGAGAGTTGTAGATGTAGAGATGTAGATGCAGAGTTGTAGATGCAGAGTTGTAGATGCAGAGATGTAGAGATGTAGAGTTGTAGATGCAGAGTTGTAGATGTAGAGTTGTAGATGTAGAGTGTTGTAGAGTTGTAGATGTAGAGTTGTAGATGTAGAGATGTAGATGCAGAGATGTAGATGCAGAGTTTTAGAGTTGTAGATGCAGAGTTGTAGAGTTGTAGATGTAGAGATGCAGAGTTGTAGATGTAGAGATGTAGAGTTGTAGATGCAGAGTTGTAGATGTAGAGTTGTAGATGTAGAGTGTTGTAGAGTTGTAGATGCAGAGTTGTAGATGTAGAGATGTAGATGTAGAGTTGTAGAGAGTTGTAGATGTAGAGATGTAGAGTTGTAGATGCAGAGTTGTAGATGTAGAGATGTAGATGCTGAGTTGTAGATGCAGAGATGTAGATGCAGAGATGTAGATGCAGAGTTGTAGAGAGTTGTAGATGTAGAGTTGTAGATGTAGAGATAGAGTTGTAGATGTAGAGATATAGAGTTGTAGATGTAGAGTTGTAGATGCAGAGTTGTAGAGTTGTAGATGCAGAGTTGTAGAGATGTAGATGCAGAGTTGTAGAGATGTAGAGAGTTGTAGATGTAGAGATATAGAGTTGTAGATGTAGAGTTGTAGATGCAGAGTTGTAGAGTTGTAGATGCAGAGTTGTAGATGTAGAGATGCAGAGTTGTAGATGTAGAGATGCAGAGTTGTAGATGCAGAGTTGTAGAGTTGTAGATGCAGAGTTGTAGATGTAGAGATGTAGATGCAGAGTTGTAGATGCAGAGATGTAGATGCAGAGATGTAGATGCAGAGTTGTAGAGTTGTAGAGATGTAGAGAGTTGTAGATGTAGAGTTGTAGATGTAGAGATAGAGTTGTAGATGTAGAGTTGTAGATGTAGAGATATAGAGTTGTAGATGTAGAGTTGTAGATGCAGAGTTGTAGAGTTGTAGATGTAGAGATGCAGAGTTGTAGATGTAGAGATGTAGATGCAGAGATGTAGATGCAGAGTTGTAGAGAGTTGTAGATGTAGAGTTGTAGATGTAGAGTTGTAGAGTTGTAGATGCAGAGTTGTAGATGCAGAGTTGTAGATGCAGAGTTGTAGATGTAGAGATGTAGATGTAGAGTTGTAGAGAGTTGTATATGTAGAGATGTAGAGTTGTAGATGCAGAGTTGTAGAGTTGTAGATGCAGAGTTGTAGATGCAGAGTTGTAGAGATGTAGATGTAGAGTTGTAGATGTAGATGCAGAGTTGTAGATGTAGAGATGTAGATGTAGAGTTGTAGAGAGTTGTAGATGTAGAGATGTAGAGTTGTAGATGTAGAGATGTAGAGTTGTAGAGAGTTGTAGATGTAGTGATGTAGAGAGTCATAGATGTAGAGAGTTGTAGATGTAGAGATGTAGAGAGTTGTAGATGTAGAGTTGTAGAGAGTTGTAGATGTAGAGTTGTAGATGTAGAGTTGTAGATGTAGAGAGTTGTAGATGCAGAGATGTAGATGCAGAGTTGTAGATGCAGAGTTGTAGATGCAGAGATGTAGAGTTGTAGATGTAGAGTTGTAGATGTAGAGTGTTGTAGAGTTGTAGATGTAGAGAGTTGTAGATGTAGAGATGTAGATGCAGAGTTGTAGATGCAGAGTTGTAGAGTTGTAGATGCAGAGTTGTAGATGTAGAGATGTAGATGCAGAGATGTAGATGCAGAGATGCAGAGTTGTAGAGATGTAGAGAGTTGTAGATGTAGAGATAGAGTTGTAGATGTAGAGTTGTAGATGTAGAGATATAGAGTTGTAGATGTAGAGATATAGAGTTGTAGATGTAGAGTTGTAGATGTAGAGATATAGAGTTGTAGATGTAGAGTTGTAGATGCAGAGTTTTAGAGTTGTAGATGCAGAGTTGTAGAGTTGTAGATGTAGAGATGCAGAGTTGTAGATGCAGAGTTGTAGAGTTGTAGATGCAGAGTTGTAGATGTAGAGATGTAGATGCAGAGTTGTAGATGCAGAGATGTAGATGCAGAGATGTAGATGCAGAGTTGTAGAGAGTTGTAGATGTAGAGTTATAGATGTAGAGATAGAGTTGTAGATGTAGAGATATAGATGCAGAGATGTAGATGCAGAGTTGTAGAGAGTTGTAGATGTAGAGTTGTAGAGTTGTAGATGCAGAGTTGTAGATGTAGATATGTAGATGCAGAGTTGTAGATGCAGAGATGTAGATACAGAGATGTAGATGCAGAGTTGTAGAGAGTTGTAGATGTAGAGATGGAGTTGTAGATGTAGAGATATAGAGTTGTAGATGCAGAGTTGTAGATGCAGAGATGTAGAGTTGTAGATGCAGGGTTGTAGATGTAGAGATGTAGATCCAGAGTTGTAGATGCAGAGTTGTAGAGATGTAGATGTAGAGTTGTAGATGCAGAGTTGTAGATGTAGAGATGTAGATGTAGAGTTGTAGAGAGTTGTAGATGTAGAGATGTAGAGTTGTAGATGCAGAGTTGTAGATGTAGAGATGTAGATGCAGAGTTGTAGATGCAGAGATGTAGATGCAGAGTTGTAGATGTAGAGTTGTAGATGTAGAGATAGAGTTGTAGATGTAGAGATATAGAGTTGTAGATGTAGAGTTGTAGAGTTGTAGATGTAGATGTAGAGTTGTAGATGTAGATGCAGAGTTGTAGATGCAGAGTTGTAGAGATGTAGATGTAGATGTAGAGTTGTAGATGTAGATGCAGAGTTGTAGATGTAGAGATGTAGATGTAGAGTTGTAGAGAGTTGTAGATGTAGAGATGTAGAGTTGAAGATGTAGAGATGTAGAGTTGTAGAGAGTTGTAGATGTAGTGATGTAGAGAGTTGTAGATGTAGAGAGTTGTAGATGTAGAGATGTAGAGAGTTGTAGATGTAGAGTTGTAGAGAGTTGTAGATGCAGAGTTGTAGAGAGTTGTAGATGTAGAGTTGTAGATGTAGAGAGTTCTAGATGCAGAGAGTTGTAGATGTAGAGAGTTGTAGATGCAGAGATGTAGATGCAGAGTTGTAGATGCAGAGTTGTAGATGCAGAGATGTAGAGTTGTAGATGTAGAGTTGTAGATGTAGAGTTGTAGATGTAGAGTGTTGTAGAGTTGTAGATGTAGAGAGTTGTAGATGCAGAGTTGTAGATGCAGAGATGTAGAGATGTAGAGTTGTAGATGCAGAGTTGTAGATGTAGAGTTGTAGATGTAGAGTGTTGTAGAGTTGTAGATGTAGAGTTGTAGATGTAGAGATGTAGATGCAGAGATGTAGATGCAGAGTTTTAGAGTTGTAGATGCAGAGTTGTAGAGTTGTAGATGTAGAGATGCAGAGTTGTAGATGTAGAGATGTAGAGTTGTAGATGCAGAGTTGTAGATGTAGAGTTGTAGATGTAGAGTGTTGTAGAGTTGTAGATGCAGAGTTGTAGATGTAGAGATGTAGAGTTGTAGATGCAGAGTTGTAGATGTAGAGTTGTAGATGTAGAGTGTTGTAGAGTTGTAGATGCAGAGTTGTAGATGTAGAGATGTAGATGTAGAGTTGTAGAGAGTTGTAGATGTAGAGATGTAGAGTTGTAGATGCAGAGTTGTAGATGTAGAGATGTAGATGCAGAGTTGTAGATGCAGAGATGTAGATGCAGAGATGTAGATGCAGAGTTGTAGAGAGTTGTAGATGTAGAGTTGTAGATGTAGAGATAGAGTTGTAGATGTAGAGATATAGAGTTGTAGATGTAGAGTTGTAGATGCAGAGTTGTAGATGCAGAGTTGTAGAGATGTAGATGTAGATGTAGAGTTGTAGATGTAGATGCAGAGTTGTAGATGTAGAGATGTAGATGTAGAGTTGTAGAGAGTTGTAGATGTAGAGTTGTAGAAGTAGAGATGTAGAGTTGTAGAGAGTTGTAGATGTAGTGATGTAGAGAGTTGTAGATGTAGAGATGTAGAGAGTTGTAGATGTAGAGTTGTAGAGAGTTGTAGATGTAGAGTTGTAGAGAGTTGTAGATGTAGAGTTGTAGATGTAGAGAGTTGTAGATGCAGAGAGTTGTAGATGTAGAGAGTTGTAGATGCAGAGATGTAGATGCAGAGTTGTAGATGCAGAGATGTAGAGTTGTAGATGTAGAGTTGTAGATGTAGAGTGTTGTAGAGTTGTAGATGTAGAGAGTTGTAGAGTTGTAGATGTAGAGTTGTAGATGTAGAGATGTAGATGCAGAGATGTAGATGTAGAGTTGTAGATGTAGAGAGTTGTAGAGTTGTAGATGTAGAGAGTTGTAGATGCAGAGTTGTAGATGTAGAGATGTAGATGTAGAGTTGTAGAGAGTTGTAGATGTAGAGATGTAGAGTTGTAGATGCAGAGTTGTAGATGTAGAGATGTAGATGCAGAGTTGTAGATGCAGAGATGTAGATGCAGAGATGTAGATGCAGAGTTGTAGATGTAGAGTTGTAGATGTAGAGATAGAGTTGTAGATGTAGAGATATAGAGTTGTAGATGCAGAGTTGTAGATGCAGAGATGTAGAGTTGTAGATGTAGAGTTGTAGATGTAGAGTGTTGTAGAGTTGTAGATGTAGAGAGTTGTAGATGTAGAGATGTAGATGCAGAGTTGTAGATGCAGAGTTGTAGATGCAGAGATGTAGAGATGTAGAGTTGTAGATGCAGAGTTGTAGATGTAGAGATGTAGAGTTGTAGATGTAGAGATGTAGAGTTGTAGAGAGTTGTAGATGTAGTGATGTAGAGAGTCATAGATGTAGAGAGTTGTAGATGTAGAGATGTAGAGAGTTGTAGATGTAGAGTTGTAGAGAGTTGTAGATGTAGAGTTGTAGATGTAGAGTTGTAGATGTAGAGAGTTGTAGATGCAGAGATGTAGATGCAGAGATGTAGATGCAGAGTTTTAGAGTTGTAGATGCAGAGTTGTAGAGTTGTAGATGTAGAGATGCAGAGTTGTAGATGTAGAGATGTAGAGTTGTAGATGCAGAGTTGTAGATGTAGAGTTGTAGATGTAGAGTGTTGTAGAGTTGTAGATGCAGAGTTGTAGATGTAGAGATGTAGATGTAGAGTTGTAGAGAGTTGTAGATGTAGAGATGTAGAGTTGTAGATGCAGAGTTGTAGATGTAGAGATGTAGATGCAGAGTTGTAGATGCAGAGATGTAGATGCAGAGATGTAGATGCAGAGTTGTAGAGAGTTGTAGATGTAGAGTTGTAGATGTAGAGATAGAGTTGTAGATGTAGAGATATAGAGTTGTAGATGTAGAGTTGTAGATGCAGAGTTGTAGATGCAGAGTTGTAGAGATGTAGATGTAGATGTAGAGTTGTAGATGTAGATGCAGAGTTGTAGATGTAGAGATGTAGAGTTGTAGAGAGTTGTAGATGTAGAGTTGTAGAAGTAGAGATGTAGAGTTGTAGAGAGTTGTAGATGTAGTGATGTAGAGAGTTGTAGATGTAGAGAGTTGTAGATGTAGAGATGTAGAGAGTTGTAGATGTAGAGTTGTAGATGTAGAGTTGTAGAGAGTTGTAGATGTAGAGTTGTAGATGTAGAGAGTTGTAGATGCAGAGAGTTGTAGATGTAGAGAGTTGTAGATGCAGAGATGTAGATGCAGAGTTGTAGATGCAGAGATGTAGAGTTGTAGATGTAGAGTTGTAGATGTAGAGTGTTGTAGAGTTGTAGATGTAGAGAGTTGTAGAGTTGTAGATGTAGAGTTGTAGATGTAGAGATGTAGATGCAGAGATGTAGATGTAGAGTTGTAGATGTAGAGAGTTGTAGAGTTGTAGATGTAGAGAGTTGTAGATGCAGAGTTGTAGATGTAGAGATGTAGATGTAGAGTTGTAGAGAGTTGTAGATGTAGAGATGTAGAGTTGTAGATGCAGAGTTGTAGATGTAGAGATGTAGATGCAGAGTTGTAGATGCAGAGATGTAGATGCAGAGATGTAGATGCAGAGTTGTAGATGTAGAGTTGTAGATGTAGAGATAGAGTTGTAGATGTAGAGATATAGAGTTGTAGATGCAGAGTTGTAGATGCAGAGATGTAGAGTTGTAGATGTAGAGTTGTAGATGTAGAGTGTTGTAGAGTTGTAGATGTAGAGAGTTGTAGATGTAGAGATGTAGATGCAGAGTTGTAGATGCAGAGTTGTAGATGCAGAGATGTAGAGATGTAGAGTTGTAGATGCAGAGTTGTAGATGTAGAGATGTAGAGTTGTAGATGTAGAGATGTAGAGTTGTAGAGAGTTGTAGATGTAGTGATGTAGAGAGTCATAGATGTAGAGAGTTGTAGATGTAGAGATGTAGAGAGTTGTAGATGTAGAGTTGTAGAGAGTTGTAGATGTAGAGTTGTAGATGTAGAGATGTAGATGCAGAGATGTAGATGCAGAGTTTTAGAGTTGTAGATGCAGAGTTGTAGAGTTGTAGATGTAGAGATGCAGAGTTGTAGATGTAGAGATGTAGAGTTGTAGATGCAGAGTTGTAGATGTAGAGTTGTAGATGTAGAGTGTTGTAGAGTTGTAGATGCAGAGTTGTAGATGTAGAGATGTAGATGTAGAGTTGTAGAGAGTTGTAGATGTAGAGATGTAGAGTTGTAGATGCAGAGTTGTAGATGTAGAGATGTAGATGCAGAGTTGTAGATGCAGAGATGTAGATGCAGAGATGTAGATGCAGAGTTGTAGAGAGTTGTAGATGTAGAGTTGTAGATGTAGAAATAGAGTTGTAGATGTAGAGATATAGAGTTGTAGATGTAGAGTTGTAGATGCAGAGTTGTAGATGCAGAGTTGTAGAGATGTAGATGTAGAGTTGTAGATGTAGAGATGTAGATGTAGAGTTGTAGAGAGTTGTAGATGTAGAGTTGTAGAAGTAGAGATGTAGAGTTGTAGAGAGTTGTAGATGTAGTGATGTAGAGAGTTGTAGATGTAGAGAGTTGTAGATGTAGAGATGTAGAGAGTTGTAGATGTAGAGTTGTAGAGAGTTGTAGATGTAGAGTTGTAGAGAGTTGTAGATGTAGAGTTGTAGATGTAGAGAGTTGTAGATGCAGAGAGTTGTAGATGTAGAGAGTTGTAGATGCAGAGATGTAGATGCAGAGTTGTAGATGCAGAGATGTAGAGTTGTAGATGTAGAGTTGTAGATGTAGAGTGTTGTAGAGTTGTAGATGTAGAGAGTTGTAGAGTTGTAGATGTAGAGTTGTAGATGTAGAGATGTAGATGCAGAGATGTAGATGTAGAGTTGTAGATGTAGAGAGTTGTAGAGTTGTAGATGTAGAGAGTTGTAGATGCAGAGTTGTAGATGTAGAGATGTAGATGTAGAGTTGTAGAGAGTTGTAGATGTAGAGATGTAGAGTTGTAGATGCAGAGTTGTAGATGTAGAGATGTAGATGCAGAGTTGTAGATGCAGAGATGTAGATGCAGAGATGTAGATGCAGAGTTGTAGATGTAGAGTTGTAGATGTAGAGATAGAGTTGTAGATGTAGAGATATAGAGTTGTAGATGCAGAGTTGTAGATGCAGAGATGTAGAGTTGTAGATGTAGAGTTGTAGATGTAGAGTGTTGTAGAGTTGTAGATGTAGAGAGTTGTAGATGTAGAGATGTAGATGCAGAGTTGTAGATGCAGAGTTGTAGATGCAGAGATGTAGAGATGTAGAGTTGTAGATGCAGAGTTGTAGATGTAGAGATGTAGAGTTGTAGATGTAGAGATGTAGAGTTGTAGAGAGTTGTAGATGTAGTGATGTAGAGAGTCATAGATGTAGAGAGTTGTAGATGTAGAGATGTAGAGAGTTGTAGATGTAGAGTTGTAGAGAGTTGTAGATGTAGAGTTGTAGATGTAGAGTTGTAGATGTAGAGAGTTGTAGATGCAGAGATGTAGATGCAGAGATGTAGATGCAGAGTTTTAGAGTAGTAGATGCAGAGTTGTAGAGTTGTAGATGTAGAGATGCAGAGTTGTAGATGTAGAGATGTAGAGTTGTAGATGCAGAGTTGTAGATGTAGAGTTGTAGATGTAGAGTGTTGTAGAGTTGTAGATGCAGAGTTGTAGATGTAGAGATGTAGATGTAGAGTTGTAGAGAGTTGTAGATGTAGAGATGTAGAGTTGTAGATGCAGAGTTGTAGATGTAGAGATGTAGATGCAGAGTTGTAGATGCAGAGATGTAGATGCAGAGATGTAGATGCAGAGTTGTAGAGAGTTGTAGATGTAGAGTTGTAGATGTAGAGATAGAGTTGTAGATGTAGAGATATAGAGTTGTAGATGTAGAGTTGTAGATGCAGAGTTGTAGATGCAGAGTTGTAGAGATGTAGATGTAGATGTAGAGTTGTAGATGTAGATGCAGAGTTGTAGATGTAGAGATGTAGATGTAGAGTTGTAGAGAGTTGTAGATGTAGAGTTGTAGAAGTAGAGATGTAGAGTTGTAGAGAGTTGTAGATGTAGTGATGTAGAGAGTTGTAGATGTAGAGAGTTGTAGATGTAGAGATGTAGAGAGTTGTAGATGTAGAGTTGTAGAGAGTTGTAGATGTAGAGTTGTAGAGAGTTGTAGATGTAGAGTTGTAGATGTAGAGTTGTAGATGTAGAGTGTTGTAGAGTTGTAGATGTAGAGAGTTGTAGAGTTGTAGATGTAGAGTTGTAGATGTAGAGATGTAGATGCAGAGATGTAGATGTAGAGTTGTAGATGTAGAGAGTTGTAGAGTTGTAGATGTAGAGAGTTGTAGATGCAGAGTTGTAGATGTAGAGATGTAGATGTAGAGTTGTAGAGAGTTGTAGATGTAGAGATGTAGAGTTGTAGATGCAGAGTTGTAGATGTAGAGATGTAGATGCAGAGTTGTAGATGCAGAGATGTAGATGCAGAGATGTAGATGCAGAGTTGTAGATGTAGAGTTGTAGATGTAGAGATAGAGTTGTAGATGTAGAGATATAGAGTTGTAGATGCAGAGTTGTAGATGCAGAGATGTAGAGTTGTAGATGTAGAGTTGTAGATGTAGAGTGTTGTAGAGTTGTAGATGTAGAGAGTTGTAGATGTAGAGATGTAGATGCAGAGTTGTAGATGCAGAGTTGTAGATGCAGAGATGTAGAGATGTAGAGTTGTAGATGCAGAGTTGTAGATGTAGAGATGTAGAGTTGTAGATGTAGAGATGTAGAGTTGTAGAGAGTTGTAGATGTAGTGATGTAGAGAGTCATAGATGTAGAGAGTTGTAGATGTAGAGATGTAGAGAGTTGTAGATGTAGAGTTGTAGAGAGTTGTAGATGTAGAGTTGTAGATGTAGAGTTGTAGATGTAGAGAGTTGTAGATGCAGAGATGTAGATGCAGAGATGTAGATGCAGAGTTTTAGAGTTGTAGATGCAGAGTTGTAGAGTTGTAGATGTAGAGATGGAGAGTTGTAGATGTAGAGATGTAGAGTTGTAGATGCAGAGTTGTAGATGTAGAGTTGTAGATGTAGAGTGTTGTAGAGTTGTAGATGCAGAGTTGTAGATGTAGAGATGTAGATGTAGAGTTGTAGAGAGTTGTAGATGTAGAGATGTAGAGTTGTAGATGCAGAGTTGTAGATGTAGAGATGTAGATGCAGAGTTGTAGATGCAGAGATGTAGATGCAGAGATGTAGATGCAGAGTTGTAGAGAGTTGTAGATGTAGAGTTGTAGATGTAGAGATAGAGTTGTAGATGTAGAGATATAGAGTTGTAGATGTAGAGTTGTAGATGCAGAGTTGTAGATGCAGAGTTGTAGAGATGTAGATGTAGATGTAGAGTTGTAGATGTAGATGCAGAGTTGTAGATGTAGAGATGTAGATGTAGAGTTGTAGAGAGTTGTAGATGTAGAGTTGTAGAAGTAGAGATGTAGAGTTGTAGAGAGTTGTAGATGTAGTGATGTAGAGAGTTGTAGATGTAGAGAGTTGTAGATGTAGAGATGTAGAGAGTTGTAGATGTAGAGTTGTAGAGAGTTGTAGATGTAGAGTTGTAGAGAGTTGTAGATGTAGAGTTGTAGATGTAGAGAGTTGTAGATGCAGAGAGTTGTAGATGTAGAGAGTTGTAGATGCAGAGATGTAGATGCAGAGTTGTAGATGCAGAGATGTAGAGTTGTAGATGTAGAGTTGTAGATGTAGAGTGTTGTAGAGTTGTAGATGTAGAGAGTTGTAGAGTTGTAGATGTAGAGTTGTAGATGTAGAGATGTAGAGAGTTGTAGATGTAGAGTTGTAGATGTAGATGCAGAGTTGTAGATGTAGAGATGTAGATGTAGAGTTGTAGAGAGTTGTAGATGTAGAGTTGTAGAAGTAGAGATGTAGAGTTGTAGAGAGTTGTAGATGTAGTGATGTAGAGAGTTGTAGATGTAGAGAGTTGTAGATGTAGAGATGTAGAGAGTTGTAGATGTAGAGTTGTAGAGAGTTGTAGATGTAGAGTTGTAGAGAGTTGTAGATGTAGAGTTGTAGATGTAGAGAGTTGTAGATGCAGAGAGTTGTAGATGTAGAGAGTTGTAGATGCAGAGATGTAGATGCAGAGTTTTAGATGCAGAGATGTAGAGTTGTAGATGTAGAGTTGTAGATGTAGAGTGTTGTAGAGTTGTAGATGTAGAGAGTTGTAGAGTTGTAGATGTAGAGTTGTAGATGTAGAGATGTAGATGCAGAGATGTAGATGTAGAGTTGTAGATGTAGAGAGTTGTAGAGTTGTAGATGTAGAGAGTTGTAGATGCAGAGTTGTAGATGTAGAGATGTAGATGTAGAGTTGTAGAGAGTTGTAGATGTAGAGATGTAGAGTTGTAGATGCAGAGTTGTAGATGCAGAGATGTAGAGTTGTAGATGTAGAGTTGTAGAGAGTTGTAGATGTAGAGTTGTAGATGTAGAGTTGTAGATGTAGAGAGTTGTAGATGCAGAGATGTAGATGCAGAGATGTAGATGCAGAGTTTTAGAGTTGTAGATGCAGAGTTGTAGAGTTGTAGATGTAGAGATGGAGAGTTGTAGATGTAGAGATGTAGAGTTGTAGATGCAGAGTTGTAGATGTAGAGTTGTAGATGTAGAGTGTTGTAGAGTTGTAGATGCAGAGTTGTAGATGTAGAGATGTAGATGTAGAGTTGTAGAGAGTTGTAGATGTAGAGATGTAGAGTTGTAGATGCAGAGTTGTAGATGTAGAGATGTAGATGCAGAGTTGTAGATGCAGAGATGTAGATGCAGAGATGTAGATGCAGAGTTGTAGAGAGTTGTAGATGTAGAGTTGTAGATGTAGAGATAGAGTTGTAGATGTAGAGATATAGAGTTGTAGATGTAGAGTTGTAGATGCAGAGTTGTAGATGCAGAGTTGTAGAGATGTAGATGTAGATGTAGAGTTGTAGATGTAGATGCAGAGTTGTAGATGTAGAGATGTAGATGTAGAGTTGTAGAGAGTTGTAGATGTAGAGTTGTAGAAGTAGAGATGTAGAGTTGTAGAGAGTTGTAGATGTAGTGATGTAGAGAGTTGTAGATGTAGAGAGTTGTAGATGTAGAGATGTAGAGAGTTGTAGATGTAGAGTTGTAGAGAGTTGTAGATGTAGAGTTGTAGAGAGTTGTAGATGTAGAGTTGTAGATGTAGAGAGTTGTAGATGCAGAGAGTTGTAGATGTAGAGAGTTGTAGATGCAGAGATGTAGATGCAGAGTTGTAGATGCAGAGATGTAGAGTTGTAGATGTAGAGTTGTAGATGTAGAGTGTTGTAGAGTTGTAGATGTAGAGAGTTGTAGAGTTGTAGATGTAGAGTTGTAGATGTAGAGATGTAGATGCAGAGATGTAGATGTAGAGTTGTAGATGTAGAGAGTTGTAGAGTTGTAGATGTAGAGAGTTGTAGATGCAGAGTTGTAGATGTAGAGATGTAGATGTAGAGTTGTAGAGAGTTGTAGATGTAGAGATGTAGAGTTGTAGATGCAGAGTTGTAGATGCAGAGATGTAGAGTTGTAGATGTAGAGTTGTAGATGTAGAGTGTTGTAGAGTTGTAGATGTAGAGAGTTGTAGATGTAGAGATGTAGATGCAGAGTTGTAGATGCAGAGTTGTAGATGCAGAGATGTAGAGATGTAGAGTTGTAGATGCAGAGTTGTAGATGTAGAGATGTAGAGTTGTAGATGTAGAGATGTAGAGTTGTAGAGAGTTGTAGATGTAGTGATGTAGAGAGTCATAGATGTAGAGAGTTGTAGATGTAGAGATGTAGAGAGTTGTAGATGTAGAGTTGTAGAGAGTTGTAGATGTAGAGTTGTAGATGTAGAGAGTTGTAGATGTAGAGTTGTAGAGAGTTGTAGATGTAGAGTTGTAGAGAGTTGTAGATGTAGAGTTGTAGATGTAGAGAGTTGTAGATGCAGAGAGTTGTAGATGTAGAGAGTTGTAGATGCAGAGATGTAGATGCAGAGTTGTAGATGCAGAGATGTAGAGTTGTAGATGTAGAGTTGTAGATGTAGAGTGTTGTAGAGTTGTAGATGTAGAGAGTTGTAGAGTTGTAGATGTAGAGTTGTAGATGTAGAGATGTAGATGCAGAGATGTAGATGTAGAGTTGTAGATGTAGAGAGTTGTAGAGTTGTAGATGTAGAGAGTTGTAGATGCAGAGTTGTAGATGTAGAGATGTAGATGTAGAGTTGTAGAGAGTTGTAGATGTAGAGATGTAGAGTTGTAGATGCAGAGTTGTAGATGCAGAGATGTAGAGTTGTAGATGTAGAGTTGTAGATGTAGAGTGTTGTAGAGTTGTAGATGTAGAGAGTTGTAGATGTAGAGATGTAGATGCAGAGTTGTAGATGCAGAGTTGTAGATGCAGAGATGTAGAGATGTAGAGTTGTAGATGCAGAGTTGTAGATGTAGAGATGTAGAGTTGTAGATGTAGAGATGTAGAGTTGTAGAGAGTTGTAGATGTAGTGATGTAGAGAGTCATAGATGTAGAGAGTTGTAGATGTAGAGATGTAGAGAGTTGTAGATGTAGAGTTGTAGAGAGTTGTAGATGTAGAGTTGTAGATGTAGAGAGTTGTAGATGTAGAGTTGTAGATGCAGAGTTGTAGATGCAGAGTTGTAGAGATGTAGATGTAGATGTAGAGTTGTAGATGTAGATGCAGAGTTGTAGATGTAGAGATGTAGATGTAGAGTTGTAGAGAGTTGTAGATGTAGAGTTGTAGAAGTAGAGATGTAGAGTTGTAGAGAGTTGTAGATGTAGTGATGTAGAGAGTTGTAGATGTAGAGAGTTGTAGATGTAGAGATGTAGAGAGTTGTAGATGTAGAGTTGTAGAGAGTTGTAGATGTAGAGTTGTAGAGAGTTGTAGATGTAGAGTTGTAGATGTAGAGAGTTGTAGATGCAGAGAGTTGTAGATGTAGAGAGTTGTAGATGCAGAGATGTAGATGCAGAGTTTTAGATGCAGAGATGTAGAGTTGTAGATGTAGAGTTGTAGATGTAGAGTGTTGTAGAGTTGTAGATGTAGAGAGTTGTAGAGTTGTAGATGTAGAGTTGTAGATGTAGAGATGTAGATGCAGAGATGTAGATGTAGAGTTGTAGATGTAGAGAGTTGTAGAGTTGTAGATGTAGAGAGTTGTAGATGCAGAGTTGTAGATGTAGAGATGTAGATGTAGAGTTGTAGAGAGTTGTAGATGTAGAGATGTAGAGTTGTAGATGCAGAGTTGTAGATGCAGAGATGTAGAGTTGTAGATGTAGAGTTGTAGAGAGTTGTAGATGTAGAGTTGTAGATGTAGAGTTGTAGATGTAGAGAGTTGTAGATGCAGAGATGTAGATGCAGAGATGTAGATGCAGAGTTTTAGAGTTGTAGATGCAGAGTTGTAGAGTTGTAGATGTAGAGATGGAGAGTTGTAGATGTAGAGATGTAGAGTTGTAGATGCAGAGTTGTAGATGTAGAGTTGTAGATGTAGAGTGTTGTAGAGTTGTAGATGCAGAGTTGTAGATGTAGAGATGTAGATGTAGAGTTGTAGAGAGTTGTAGATGTAGAGATGTAGAGTTGTAGATGCAGAGTTGTAGATGTAGAGATGTAGATGCAGAGTTGTAGATGCAGAGATGTAGATGCAGAGATGTAGATGCAGAGTTGTAGAGAGTTGTAGATGTAGAGTTGTAGATGTAGAGATAGAGTTGTAGATGTAGAGATATAGAGTTGTAGATGTAGAGTTGTAGATGCAGAGTTGTAGATGCAGAGTTGTAGAGATGTAGATGTAGATGTAGAGTTGTAGATGTAGATGCAGAGTTGTAGATGTAGAGATGTAGATGTAGAGTTGTAGAGAGTTGTAGATGTAGAGTTGTAGAAGTAGAGATGTAGAGTTGTAGAGAGTTGTAGATGTAGAGAGTTGTAGATGTAGAGATGTAGAGAGTTGTAGATGTAGAGTTGTAGAGAGTTGTAGATGTAGAGTTGTAGAGAGTTGTAGATGTAGAGTTGTAGATGTAGAGAGTTGTAGATGCAGAGAGTTGTAGATGTAGAGAGTTGTAGATGCAGAGATGTAGATGCAGAGTTGTAGATGCAGAGATGTAGAGTTGTAGATGTAGAGTTGTAGATGTAGAGTGTTGTAGAGTTGTAGATGTAGAGAGTTGTAGAGTTGTAGATGTAGAGTTGTAGATGTAGAGATGTAGATGCAGAGATGTAGATGTAGAGTTGTAGATGTAGAGAGTTGTAGAGTTGTAGATGTAGAGAGTTGTAGATGCAGAGTTGTAGATGTAGAGATGTAGATGTAGAGTTGTAGAGAGTTGTAGATGTAGAGATGTAGAGTTGTAGATGCAGAGTTGGAGATGCAGAGATGTAGAGTTGTAGATGTAGAGTTGTAGATGTAGAGTGTTGTAGAGTTGTAGATGTAGAGAGTTGTAGATGTAGAGATGTAGATGCAGAGTTGTAGATGCAGAGTTGTAGATGCAGAGATGTAGAGATGTAGAGTTGTAGATGCAGAGTTGTAGATGTAGAGATGTAGAGTTGTAGATGTAGAGATGTAGAGTTGTAGAGAGTTGTAGATGTAGTGATGTAGAGAGTCATAGATGTAGAGAGTTGTAGATGTAGAGATGTAGAGAGTTGTAGATGTAGAGTTGTAGAGAGTTGTAGATGTAGAGTTGTAGATGTAGAGAGTTGTAGATGCAGAGATGTAGATGCAGAGATGTAGATGCAGAGTTTTAGAGTTGTAGATGCAGAGTTGTAGAGTTGTAGATGTAGAGATGCAGAGTTGTAGATGTAGAGATGTAGAGTTGTAGATGCAGAGTTGTAGATGTAGAGTTGTAGATGTAGAGTGTTGTAGAGTTGTAGATGCAGAGTTGTAGATGTAGAGATGTAGATGTAGAGTTGTAGAGAGTTGTAGATGTAGAGATGTAGAGTTGTAGATGCAGAGTTGTAGATGTAGAGATGTAGATGCAGAGTTGTAGATGCAGAGATGTAGATGCAGAGATGTAGATGCAGAGTTGTAGAGAGTTGTAGATGTAGAGTTGTAGATGTAGAGATAGAGTTGTAGATGTAGAGATATAGAGTTGTAGATGTAGAGTTGTAGATGCAGAGTTGTAGATGCAGAGTTGTAGAGATGTAGATGTAGATGTAGAGTTGTAGATGTAGATGCAGAGTTGTAGATGTAGAGATGTAGATGTAGAGTTGTAGAGAGTTGTAGATGTAGAGTTGTAGAAGTAGAGATGTAGAGTTGTAGAGAGTTGTAGATGTAGTGATGTAGAGAGTTGTAGATGTAGAGAGTTGTAGATGTAGAGATGTAGAGAGTTGTAGATGTAGAGTTGTAGAGAGTTGTAGATGTAGAGTTGTAGAGAGTTGTAGATGTAGAGTTGTAGATGTAGAGAGTTGTAGATGCAGAGAGTTGTAGATGTAGAGAGTTGTAGATGCAGAGATGTAGATGCAGAGTTTTAGATGCAGAGATGTAGAGTTGTAGATGTAGAGTTGTAGATGTAGAGTGTTGTAGAGTTGTAGATGTAGAGAGTTGTAGAGTTGTAGATGTAGAGTTGTAGATGTAGAGATGTAGATGCAGAGATGTAGATGTAGAGTTGTAGATGTAGAGAGTTGTAGAGTTGTAGATGTAGAGAGTTGTAGATGCAGAGTTGTAGATGTAGAGATGTAGATGTAGAGTTGTAGAGAGTTGTAGATGTAGAGATGTAGAGTTGTAGATGCAGAGTTGTAGATGCAGAGATGTAGAGTTGTAGATGTAGAGTTGTAGATGTAGAGTGTTGTAGAGTTGTAGATGTAGAGAGTTGTAGATGTAGAGATGTAGATGCAGAGTTGTAGATGCAGAGTTGTAGATGCAGAGTTGTAGATGCAGAGATGTAGAGATGTAGAGTTGTAGATGCAGAGTTGTAGATGTAGAGATGTAGAGTTGTAGATGTAGAGATGTAGAGTTGTAGAGAGTTGTAGATGTAGTGATGTAGAGAGTCATAGATGTAGAGAGTTGTAGATGTAGAGATGTAGAGAGTTGTAGATGTAGAGTTGTAGAGAGTTGTAGATGTAGAGTTGTAGATGTAGAGTTGTAGATGTAGAGAGTTGTAGATGCAGAGATGTAGATGCAGAGATGTAGATGCAGAGTTTTAGAGTTGTAGATGCAGAGTTGTAGAGTTGTAGATGTAGAGATGCAGAGTTGTAGATGTAGAGATGTAGAGTTGTAGATGCAGATTTGTAGATGTAGAGTTGTAGATGTAGAGTGTTGTAGAGTTGTAGATGCAGAGTTGTAGATGTAGAGATGTAGATGTAGAGTTGTAGAGAGTTGTAGATGTAGAGATGTAGAGTTGTAGATGCAGAGTTGTAGATGTAGAGATGTAGATGCAGAGTTGTAGATGCAGAGATGTAGATGCAGAGATGTAGATGCAGAGTTGTAGAGAGTTGTAGATGTAGAGTTGTGGATGTAGAGATAGAGTTGTAGATGTAGAGATATAGAGTTGTAGATGTAGAGTTGTAGATGCAGAGTTGTAGATGCAGAGTTGTAGAGATGTAGATGTAGATGTAGAGTTGTAGATGTAGATGCAGAGTTGTAGATGTAGAGATGTAGATGTAGAGTTGTAGAGAGTTGTAGATGTAGAGTTGTAGAACTAGAGATGTAGAGTTGTAGAGAGTTGTAGATGTAGTGATGTAGAGAGTTGTAGATGTAGAGAGTTGTAGATGTAGAGATGTAGAGAGTTGTAGATGTAGAGTTGTAGAGAGTTGTAGATGTAGAGTTGTAGAGAGTTGTAGATGTAGAGTTGTAGATGTAGAGAGTTGTAGATGCAGAGAGTTGTAGATGTAGAGAGTTGTAGATGCAGAGATGTAGATGCAGAGTTGTAGATGCAGAGATGAAGAGTTGTAGATGTAGAGTTGTAGATGTAGAGTGTTGTAGAGTTGTAGATGTAGAGAGTTGTAGAGTTGTAGATGTAGAGTTGTAGATGTAGAGATGTAGATGCAGAGATGTAGATGTAGAGTTGTAGATGTAGAGAGTTGTAGAGTTGTAGATGTAGAGAGTTGTAGATGCAGAGTTGTAGATGTAGAGATGTAGATGTAGAGTTGTAGAGAGTTGTAGATGTAGAGTTGTAGATGCAGAGTTGTAGATGTAGAGATGTAGATGCAGAGTTGTAGATGCAGAGATGTAGATGCAGAGATGTAGATGCAGAGTTGTAGATGTAGAGTTGTAGATGTAGAGATAGAGTTGTAGATGTAGAGATTTAGAGTTGTAGATGCAGAGTTGTAGATGCAGAGATGTAGAGTTGTAGATGTAGAGTGTTGTAGAGTTGTAGATGTAGAGAGTTGTAGATGTAGAGATGTAGATGCAGAGTTGTAGATGCAGAGTTGTAGATGCAGAGTTGTAGATGTAGAGATGTAGAGTTGTAGATGTAGAGATGTAGAGTTGTAGAGAGTTGTAGATGTAGTGATGTAGAGAGTCATAGATGTAGAGTGTTGTAGATGTAGAGATGTAGAGAGTTGTAGATGTAGAGTTGTAGAGAGTTGTAGATGTAGAGTTGTAGATGTAGAGTTGTAGATGTAGAGAGTTGTAGATGCAGAGATGTAGATGCAGAGATGTAGATGCAGAGTTTTAGAGTTGTAGATGCAGAGTTGTAGAGTTGTAGATGTAGAGATGCAGAGTTGTAGATGTAGAGATGTAGAGTTGTAGATGCAGAGTTGTAGATGTAGAGTTGTAGATGTAGAGTGTTGTAGAGTTGTAGATGCAGAGTTGTAGATGTAGAGATGTAGATGTAGAGTTGTAGAGAGTTGTAGATGTAGAGATGTAGAGTTGTAGATGCAGAGTTGTAGATGTAGAGATGTAGATGCAGAGTTGTAGATGCAGAGATGTAGATGCAGAGATGTAGATGCAGAGTTGTAGAGAGTTGTAGATGTAGAGTTGTAGATGTAGAGTTGTAGATGCAGAGTTGTAGATGCAGAGTTGTAGAGATGTAGATGTAGATGTAGAGTTGTAGATGTAGATGCAGAGTTGTAGATGTAGAGATGTAGATGTAGAGTTGTAGAGAGTTGTAGATGTAGAGTTGTAGAAGTAGAGATGTAGAGTTGTAGAGAGTTGTAGATGTAGTGATGTAGAGAGTTGTAGATGTAGAGAGTTGTAGATGTAGAGATGTAGAGAGTTGTAGATGTAGAGTTGTAGAGAGTTGTAGATGTAGAGTTGTAGAGAGTTGTAGATGTAGAGTTGTAGATGTAGAGAGTTGTAGATGCAGAGAGTTGTAGATGTAGAGAGTTGTAGATGCAGAGATGTAGATGCAGAGTTGTAGATGCAGAGATGTAGAGTTGTAGATGTAGAGTTGTAGATGTAGAGTGTTGTAGAGTTGTAGATGTAGAGAGTTGTAGAGTTGTAGATGTAGAGTTGTAGATGTAGAGATGTAGATGCAGAGATGTAGATGTAGAGTTGTAGATGTAGAGAGTTGTAGAGTTGTAGATGTAGAGAGTTGTAGATGCAGAGTTGTAGATGTAGAGATGTAGATGTAGAGTTGTAGAGAGTTGTAGATGTAGAGATGTAGAGTTGTAGATGCAGAGTTGTAGATGTAGAGATGTAGATGCAGAGTTGTAGATGCAGAGATGTAGATGCAGAGATGTAGATGCAGAGTTGTAGATGTAGAGTTGTAGATGTAGAGATAGAGTTGTAGATGTAGAGATATAGAGTTGTAGATGCAGAGTTGTAGATGCAGAGATGTAGAGTTGTAGATGTAGAGTTGTAGATGTAGAGTGTTGTAGAGTTGTAGATGTAGAGAGTTGTAGATGTAGAGATGTAGATGCAGAGTTGTAGATGCAGAGATGTAGATGCAGAGATGTAGATGCAGAGTTGTAGAGAGTTGTAGATGTAGAGTTGTAGATGTAGAGATAGAGTTGTAGATGTAGAGATATAGAGTTGTAGATGTAGAGTTGTAGATGCAGAGTTGTAGAGTTGTAGATGCAGATGCAGAGTTGTAGATGCAGAGTTGTAGAGATGTAGATGTAGAGTTGTAGATGTAGATGCAGAGTTGTAGATGTAGAGATGTAGATGTAGAGTTGTAGAGAGTTGTAGATGTAGAGTTGTAGATGTAGAGATGTAGAGTTGTAGAGAGTTGTAGATGTAGTGATGTAGAGAGTTGTAGATGCAGAGAGTTGTAGAGTTGTAGATGTAGAGAGTTATAGATGTAGAGATGTAGATGCAGAGTTGTAGAGAGTTGTAGATGTAGAGTTGTAGATGTAGAGAGTTGTAGATGCAGAGAGTTGTAGATGTAGAGAGTTGTAGATGCAGAGATGTAGATGCAGAGTTGTAGATGCAGAGTTGTAGATGCAGAGATGTAGAGTTGTAGATGTAGAGTTGTAGATGTAGAGTGTTGTAGAGTTGTAGATGTAGAGAGTTGTAGATGTAGATATGTAGATGCAGAGTTGTAGATGCAGAGATGTAGAGATGTAGAGTTGTAGATGCAGAGTTGTAGATGTAGAGTTGTAGATGTAGAGTGTTGTAGAGTTGTAGATGTAGAGTTGTAGATGTAGAGATGTAGATGCAGAGATGTAGATGTAGAGTTGTAGATGTAGAGAGTTGTAGAGTTGTAGATGTAGAGAGTTGTAGATGCAGAGTTGTAGATGCAGAGGTAGAGATGTAGAGGTGTAGAGAGTTGTAGAGACGTGGAGAGTTGTAGATGTAGAGTTGTAGATGTAGAGAGTTGTAGATGTAGAGATGTAGATGTAGAGTTGTAGAGAGTTGTAGATGCAGAGTTGTAGATGCAGAGGTAGAGATGTAGAGGTGTAGAGAGTTGTAGAGACGTAGAGAGTTGTAGATGTAGAGTTGTAGATGTAGAGAGTTGTAGATGTAGAGATGTAGATGTAGAGTTGTAGATGTAGAGATGTAGAGTTGTAGATGCAGAGTTGTAGATGTAGAGATGTAGATGCAGAGATGTAGAGATGTAGAGTTGTAGATGCAGAGTTGTAGATGTAGAGTTGTAGATGTAGAGTGTTGTAGAGTTGTAGATGTAGAGAGTTGTAGATGTAGAGTGTTGTAGAGTTGTAGATGCAGAGTTGTAGATGTAGAGATGTAGATGTAGAGTTGTAGAGAGTTGTAGATGTAGAGATGTAGAGTTGTAGATGCAGAGTTGTAGATGTAGAGATGTAGATGCAGAGTTGTAGAGAGTTGTAGTTGTAGAGTTGTAGATGTAGAGTTGTAGAGTTGTAGATGCAGATGCAGAGTTGTAGATGCAGAGTTGTAGAGATGTAGATGTAGAGTTGTAGATGTAGATGCAGAGTTGTAGATGTAGAGATGTAGATGTAGAGTTGTAGAGAGTTGTAGATGTAGAGTTGTAGATGTAGAGATGTAGAGTTGTAGAGAGTTGTAGATGTAGTGATGTAGAGAGTTGTAGATGCAGAGAGTTGTAGAGTTGTAGATGTAGAGAGTTGTAGATGTAGAGATGTAGATGCAGAGTTGTAGAGAGTTGTAGATGTAGAGTTGTAGATGTAGAGAGTTGTAGATGCAGAGAGTTGTAGATGTAGAGAGTTGTAGATGCAGAGATGTAGATGCAGAGTTGTAGATGCAGAGTTGTAGATGCAGAGATGTAGAGTTGTAGATGTAGAGTTGTAGATGTAGAGTTGTAGATATAGAGTGTTGTAGAGTTGTAGATGTAGAGAGTTGTAGATGTATAGATGTAGATGCAGAGTTGTAGATGCAGAGATGTAGAGATGTAGAGTTGTAGATGCAGAGTTGTAGATGTAGAGTTGTAGATGTAGAGTGTTGTAGAGTTGTAGATGTAGAGTTGTAGATGTAGAGATGTAGATGCAGAGATGTAGATGTAGAGTTGTAGATGTAGAGAGTTGTAGAGTTGTAGATGTAGAGAGTTGTAGATGCAGAGTTGTAGATGCAGAGGTAGAGATGTAGAGGTGTAGAGAGTTGTAGAGACGTAGAGAGTTGTAGATGTAGAGTTGTAGATGTAGAGAGTTGTAGATGTAGAGATGTAGATGTAGAGTTGTAGAGAGTTGTAGATGCAGAGTTGTAGATGCAGAGGTAGAGATGTAAAGGTGTAGAGAGTTGTAGAGACGTAGAGAGTTGTAGATGTAGAGTTGTAGATGTAGAGAGTTGTAGATGTAGAGATGTAGATGTAGAGTTGTAGAGAGTTGTAGATGTAGAGATGTAGAGTTGTAGATGTAGAGAGTTGTAGATGTAGAGATGTAGATGTAGAGTTGTAGAGAGTTGTAGATGCAGAGTTGTAGATGCAGAGGTAGAGATGTAGAGGTGTAGAGAGTTGTAGAGACGTAGATAGTTGTAGATGTAGAGTTGTAGATGTAGAGAGTTGTAGATGTAGAGATGTAGATGTAGAGTTGTAGAGAGTTGTAGATGTAGAGATGTAGAGTTGTAGATGCAGAGTTGTAGATGTAGAGATGTAGATGCAGAGATGTAGAGATGTAGAGTTGTAGATGCAGAGTTGTAGATGTAGAGTTGTAGATGTAGAGTGTTGTAGAGTTGTAGATGTAGAGAGTTGTAGATGTAGAGTTGTAGATGTAGAGTGTTGTAGAGTTGTAGATGCAGAGTTGTAGATGTAGAGTTGTAGATGTAGTGATGTAGAGAGTTGTAGATGCAGAGAGTTGTAGAGTTGTAGATGTAGAGAGTTGTAGATGTAGAGATGTAGATGCAGAGTTGTAGAGAGTTGTAGATGTAGAGTTGTAGATGTAGAGAGTTGTAGATGCAGAGAGTTGTAGATGTAGAGATTTGTAGATGCAGAGATGTAGATGCAGAGTTGTAGATGCAGAGTTGTAGATGCAGAGATGTAGAGTTGTAGATGTAGAGTTGTAGATGTAGAGTTGTAGATATAGAGTGTTGTAGAGTTGTAGATGTAGAGAGTTGTAGATGTATAGATGTAGATGCAGAGTTGTAGATGCAGAGATGTAGAGATGTAGAGTTGTAGATGCAGAGTTGTAGATGTAGAGTTGTAGATGTAGAGTGTTGTAGAGTTGTAGATGTAGAGTTGTAGATGTAGAGATGTAGATGCAGAGATGTAGATGTAGAGTTGTAGATGTAGAGAGTTGTAGAGTTGTAGATGTAGAGAGTTGTAGATGCAGAGTTGTAGATGCAGAGGTAGAGATGTAGAGGTGTAGAGAGTTGTAGAGACGTAGAGAGTTGTAGATGTAGAGTTGTAGATGTAGAGAGTTGTAGATGTAGAGATGTAGATGTAGAGTTGTAGAGAGTTGTAGATGCAGAGTTGTAGATGCAGAGGTAGAGATGTAGAGGTGTAGAGAGTTGTAGAGACGTAGAGAGTTGTAGATGTAGAGTTGTAGATGTAGAGAGTTGTAGATGTAGAGATGTAGATGTAGAGTTGTAGAGAGTTGTAGATGTAGAGATGTAGAGTTGTAGATGTAGAGAGTTGTAGATGTAGAGATGTAGATGTAGAGTTGTAGAGAGTTGTAGATGCAGAGTTGTAGATGCAGAGGTAGAGATGTAGAGGTGTAGAGAGTTGTAGAGACGTAGATAGTTGTAGATGTAGAGTTGTAGATGTAGAGAGTTGTAGATGTAGAGATGTAGATGTAGAGTTGTAGAGAGTTGTAGATGTAGAGATGTAGAGTTGTAGATGCAGAGTTGTAGATGTAGAGATGTAGATGCAGAGATGTAGAGATGTAGAGTTGTAGATGCAGAGTTGTAGATGTAGAGTTGTAGATGTAGAGTGTTGTAGAGTTGTAGATGTAGAGAGTTGTAGATGTAGAGTTGTAGATGTAGAGTGTTGTAGAGTTGTAGATGCAGAGTTGTAGATGTAGAGATGTAGATGTAGAGTTGTAGAGAGTTGTAGATGTAGAGTTGTAGATGCAGAGTTGTAGATGTAGAGATGTAGATGCAGAGTTGTAGATGCAGAGATGTAGATGCAGAGATGTAGATGCAGAGTTGTAGAGAGTTGTAGATGTAGAGTTGTAGATGTAGAGATAGAGTTGTAGATGTAGAGATATAGAGTTGTAGATGTAGAGTTGTAGATGCAGAGTTGTAGAGTTGTAGATGCAGATGCAGAGTTGTAGATGCAGAGTTGTAGAGATGTAGATGTAGATGTAGATGCAGAGTTGTAGATGTAGAGATGTAGATGTAGAGTTGTAGAGAGTTGTAGATGTAGAGTTGTAGATGTAGAGATGTAGAGTTGTAGAGAGTTGTAGATGTAGTGATGTAGAGAGTTGTAGATGCAGAGAGTTGTAGAGTTGTAGATGTAGAGAGTTGTAGATGTAGAGATGTAGATGCAGAGTTGTAGAGAGTTGTAGATGTAGAGTTGTAGATGTAGAGAGTTGTAGATGCAGAGAGTTGTAGATGTAGAGAGTTGTAGATGCAGAGATGTAGATGCAGAGTTGTAGATGCAGAGTTGTAGATGCAGAGATGTAGAGTTGTAGATGTAGAGTTGTAGATGTAGAGTTGTAGATGTAGAGTGTTGTAGAGTTGTAGATGTAGAGAGTTGTAGATGTAGAGATGTAGATGCAGAGTTGTAGATGCAGAGTTGTAGATGCAGAGATGTAGAGATGTAGAGTTGTAGATGCAGAGTTGTAGATGTAGAGTTGTAGATGTAGAGTGTTGTAGAGTTGTAGATGTAGAGTTGTAGATGTAGAGATGTAGATGCAGAGATGTAGATGTAGAGTTGTAGATGTAGAGAGTTGTAGAGTTGTAGATGTAGAGAGTTGTAGATGCAGAGTTGTAGATGCAGAGGTAGAGATGTAGAGGTGTAGAGAGTTGTAGAGACGTAGAGAGTTGTAGATGTAGAGTTGTAGATGTAGAGAGTTGTAGATGTAGAGATGTAGATGTAGAGTTGTAGAGAGTTGTAGATGTAGAGATGTAGAGTTGTAGATGCAGAGTTGTAGATGTAGAGATGTAGATGCAGAGTTGTAGATGCAGAGATGTAGATGCAGAGATGTAGATGCAGAGTTGTAGAGAGTTGTAGATGTAGAGTTGTAGATGTAGAGATAGAGTTGTAGATGTAGAGATATAGAGTTGTAGATGTAGAGTTGTAAATGCAGAGTTGTAGAGTTGTAGATGCAGATGCAGAGTTGTAGATGCAGAGTTGTAGAGATGTAGATGTAGATGTAGAGTTGTAGATGTAGATGCAGAGTTGTAGATGTAGAGATGTAGATGTAGAGTTGTAGATGTAGAGATGCAGAGTTGTAGATGCAGAGTTGTAGATGCAGAGTTGTAGATGCAGAGTTGTAGAGAGTTGTAGATGTAGAGTTGTAGATGTAGAGATAGAGTTGTAGATGTAGAGATATAGAGTTGTAGATGTAGAGTTGTAGATGCAGAGTTGTAGAGATGCAGAGTTGTAGATTCAGAGTTGTAGATGCAGAGATGTAGAGATGTAGAGTTGTAGAGATGTAGATGTAGAGTTGTAGATGTAGATGCAGAGTTGTAGATGTAGAGATGTAGATGTAGAGTTGTAGAGAGTTGTAGATGTAGTGATGTAGAGAGTTGTAGATGTAGAGAGTTGTAGATGTAGAGATGTAGAGAGTTGTAGATGTAGAGTTGTAGATGTAGAGAGTTGTAGATGCAGAGAGTTGTAGATGTAGAGAGTTGTAGATGCAGAGTTGTAGATGCAGAGTTGTAGATGCAGAGATGTAGAGTTGTAGATGTAGAGTTGTAGATGTAGAGTGTTGTAGAGTTGTAGATGTAGAGTTGTAGATGTAGAGATGTAGAGATGCAGAGTTGTAGATGCAGAGTTGTAGAGATGTAGATGTAGAGTTGTAGAGAGTTGTAGATGTAGAGATGTAGAGTCGTAGAGAGTTGTAGATCTAGTGATGTAGAGAGTTGTATATGTAGAGAGTTGTAGATGTAGAGATGTAGAGAGTTGTAGATGTAGAATTGTAGAGAGTTGTAGATGTAGAGTTGTAGATGTAGAGAGTTGTAGATGCAGAGAGTTGTAGATGCAGAGTTGTAGATGCAGAGTTGTAGATGCAGAGATGTAGAGTTGTAGATGTAGAGTTGTAGATGTAGAGTGTTGTAGAGTTGTAGATGTAGAGAGTTGTAGATGTAGAGATGTAGATGCAGAGTTGTAGATGCAGAGTTGTAGATGCAGAGATGTAGAGATGTAGAGTTGTAGAGATGTAGATGTAGAGTTCTAGATGTAGAGTTGTAGATGTAGAGATATAGAGAGTTGTAGATGTAGAGTTGTAGAGATGTAGAGTTGTAGATGTAGAGATGTAGAGAGTTGTAGATGTAGAGTTGTAGATGTAGAGAGTTGTAGATGCAGAGAGTTGTAGATGTAGAGAGTTGTAGATGCAGAGTTGTAGATGCAGAGTTGTAGATGCAGAGATGTAGAGTTGTAGATGTAGAGTTGTAGATGTAGAGTGTTGTAGAGTTGTAGATGTAGAGTTGTAGATGTAGAGATGTAGAGATGCAGAGTTGTAGATGCAGAGTTGTAGAGATGTAGATGTAGAGTTGTAGAGAGTTGTAGATGTAGAGATGTAGAGTCGTAGAGAGTTGTAGATCTAGTGATGTAGAGAGTTGTATATGTAGAGAGTTGTAGATGTAGAGATGTAGAGAGTTGTAGATGTAGAATTGTAGAGAGTTGTAGATGTAGAGTTGTAGATGTAGAGAGTTGTAGATGCAGAGAGTTGTAGATGCAGAGTTGTAGATGCAGAGTTGTAGATGCAGAGATGTAGAGTTGTAGATGTAGAGTTGTAGATGTAGAGTGTTGTAGAGTTGTAGATGTAGAGAGTTGTAGATGTAGAGATGTAGATGCAGAGTTGTAGATGCAGAGTTGTAGATGCAGAGATGTAGAGATGTAGAGTTGTAGAGATGTAGATGTAGAGTTCTAGATGTAGAGTTGTAGATGTAGAGATATAGAGAGTTGTAGATGTAGAGTTGTAGAGATGTAGAGTTGTAGATGTAGAGATGTAGAGAGTTGTAGAGTTGTAGATTTGTAGATGTAGAGTTGTAGATGTAGAGAGTTGTAGATGTAGAGTTGTAGATGTAGAGTTTTAGATGTAGAGAGTTGTAGATGCAGAGTTGTAGATGTAGAGTTGTAGATGCAGAGTTGTAGATGTAGAGTTGTAGATGCAGAGGTAGAGATGTAGAGTTGTAGATGTAGAGTTGTAGATGTAGAGATGTAGATGTAGAAAGTTGTAGATTTGTAGATGTAGAGTTGTAGATGTAGAGAGTTTTAGATGTAGAGAGTTGTAGATGCAGAGTTGTAGATGTAGAGTTGTAGATGCAGAGATGTAGATGCAGAGTTGTAGAGAGTTGTAGATTTAGAGTTGTAGATGTAGAGATAGAGTTGTAGATGTAGAGATATAGAGTTGTAGATGTAGAGTTGTAGATGCAGAGTTGTAGAGTTGTAGATGCAGAGTTGTAGATGCAGAGTTGTAGATGTAGAGTTGTAGATGCAGAGATGTAGATGCAGAGTTGTAGAGAGTTGTAGATTTAGAGTTGTAGATGTAGAGATAGAGTTGTAGATGTAGAGATATAGAGTTGTAGATGTAGAGTTGTAGATGCAGAGTTGTAGAGTTGTAGATGCAGAGTTGTAGATGCAGAGTTGTAGAGATGTAGAGTTGTAGATGTAGATGCAGAGTTGTAGATGTAGAGATGTAGATGTAGAGTTGTAGAGAGTTGTAGATGTAGAGATGTAGAGTTGTAGAGAGTTGTAGATGTAGTGATGCAGAGAGTTGTAGATGTAGAGAGTTGTAGATGTAGAGATGTAGAGAGTTGTAGATGTAGAGTTGTAGAGAGTTGTAGATGTAGAGTTGTAGAGAGTTGTAGATGTAGAGTTGTAGATGTAGAGAGTTGTAGATGCAGAGAGTTGTAGATGTAGAGAGTTGTAGATGCAGAGATGTAGATGCAGAGTTGTAGATGCAGAGTTGTAGATGCAGAGATGTAGATGTAGAGTTGTAGATGTAGAGTGTTGTAGAGTTGTAGATGTAGAGAGTTGTAGATGTAGAGATGTAGATGCAGAGTTGTAGATGCAGAGTTGTAGAGTTGTAGATGCAGAGATGTAGATGTAGAGATGTAGATGCAGAGATGTAGATGCAGAGATGTAGATGCAGAGTTGTAGAGATGTAGAGAGTTGTAGATGTAGAGATAGAGTTGTAGATGTAGAGTTGTAGATGTAGAGATATAGAGTTGTAGATGTAGAGATATAGAGTTGTAGATGTAGATGTAGAGTTGTAGATGCAGAGTTGTAGAGTTGTAGATGCAGAGTTGTAGATGCAGAGATGTAGATGCAGAGATGTAGATGCAGAGTTGTAGAGATGTAGAGAGTTGTAGATGTAGAGTTGTAGATGTAGAGATAGAGTTGTAGATGTAGAGAGTTGTAGATGTAGAGATGTAGAGTTGTAGATGTAGAGATGTAGAGTTGTAGAGAGTTGTAGATGTAGTGATGTAGAGAGTTGTAGATGTAGAGAGTTGTAGATGTAGAGATGTAGAGAGTTGTAGATGTAGAGTTGTAGAGAGTTGTAGATGTAGAGTTGTAGAGAGTTGTAGATGTAGAGTTGTAGATGTAGAGTGTTGTAGATGCAGAGAGTTGTAGATGTAGAGAGTTGTAGATGCAGAGATGTAGATGCAGAGTTGTAGATGCAGAGTTGTAGATGCAGAGATGTAGATGTAGAGTTGTAGATGTAGAGTGTTGTAGAGTTGTAGATGTAGAGAGTTGTAGATGTAGAGATGTAGATGCAGAGTTGTAGATGCAGAGTTGTAGAGTTGTAGATGCAGAGTTGTAGATGTAGAGATGTAGATGCAGAGTTGTAGATGTAGAGATGTAGATGCAGAGTTGTAGATGCAGAGATGTAGATGCAGAGATGTAGATGCAGAGTTGTAGAGAGTTGTAGATGTAGAGTTGTAGAGATGTAGAGAGTTGTAGAGTTGTAGATGTAGAGAGTTGTAGTTGTAGAGTTGTAGATGTAGAGAGTTGTAGATGTAGAGATGTAGATGCAGAGTTGTAGATGCAGAGTTGTAGAGTTGTAGATGCAGAGTTGTAGATGTAGAGATGTAGATGCAGAGATGTAGATGCAGAGATGTAGATGCAGAGTTGTAGAGATGTAGAGAGTTGTAGATGTAGAGATAGAGTTGTAGATGTAGAGTTGTAGATGTAGAGATATAGAGTTGTAGATGTAGAGATATAGAGTTGTAGATGTAGAGTTGTAGATGCAGAGTTGTAGAGTTGTAGATGCAGAGTTGTAGATGCAGAGATGTAGATGCAGAGATGTAGATGCAGAGTTGTAGAGATGTAGAGAGTTGTAGATGTAGAGTTGTAGATGTAGAGATAGAGTTGTAGATGTAGAGAGTTGTAGATGTAGAGATGTAGAGTTGTAGATGTAGAGATGTAGAGTTGTAGAGAGTTGTAGATGTAGTGATGTAGAGAGTTGTAGATGTAGAGAGTTGTAGATGTAGAGATGTAGAGAGTTGTAGATGTAGAGTTGTAGAGAGTTGTAGATGTAGAGTTGTAGAGAGTTGTAGATGTAGAGTTGTAGATGTAGAGTGTTGTAGATGCAGAGAGTTGTAGATGTAGAGAGTTGTAGATGCAGAGATGTAGATGCAGAGTTGTAGATGCAGAGTTGTAGATGCAGAGATGTAGATGTAGAGTTGTAGATGTAGAGTGTTGTAGAGTTGTAGATGTAGAGAGTTGTAGATGTAGAGATGTAGATGCAGAGTTGTAGATGCAGAGTTGTAGAGTTGTAGATGCAGAGTTGTAGATGTAGAGATGTAGATGCAGAGTTGTAGATGTAGAGATGTAGATGCAGAGTTGTAGATGCAGAGATGTAGATGCAGAGATGTAGATGCAGAGTTGTAGAGAGTTGTAGATGTAGAGTTGTAGAGATGTAGAGAGTTGTAGATGTAGAGTTGTAGATGTAGAGATAGAGTTGTAGATGTAGAGTTGTAGATGTAGAGATATAGAGTTGTAGATGTAGAGTTGTAGATGCAGAGTTGTAGAGTTGTAGATGTAGAGATATAGAGTTGTAGATGTAGAGATGCAGAGTTGTAGATGCAGAGTTGTAGAGTTGTAGATGCAGAGTTGTAGATGTAGAGATGTAGATGCAGAGTTGTAGAGTTGTAGATGTAGAGATGCAGAGTTGTAGATGTAGAGATGCAGAGATGTAGATTCAGAGTTGTAGAGTTGTAGATGCAGAGTTGTAGATGTAGAGATGTAGATGCAGAGTTGTAGATGCAGAGTTGTAGAGAGTTGTAGATGTAGAGTTGTAGATGTAGAGATAGAGTTGTAGATGCAGAGTTGTAGATGCAGAGATGTAGATGCAGAGATGTAGATGCAGAGGTAGAGATGTAGAGTTGTAGAGAGTTGTAGATGTAGAGATGTAGAGTTGTAGATGTAGAGATGTAGAGAGTTGTAGATGTAGAGTTGTAGATGTAGAGAGTTGTAGATGTAGAGATGTAGATGTAGAGTTGTAGATGTAGAGATGTAGAGAGTTGTAGATGTAGAGATGTAGATGCAGAGATGTAGATGCAGAGTTGTAGAGAGTTGTAGATGTAGAGTTGTAGATGTAGAGATAGAGTTGTAGATGTAGAGATATAGAGTTGTAGATGCAGAGTTGTAGAGTTGTAGATGTAGAGATGCAGAGTTGTAGATGCAGAGTTGTAGATGCAGAGTTGTAGAGATGTAAATGTAGATGTAGAGTTGTAGATGTAGATGCAGAGTTGTAGATGTAGAGATGTAGATAGAGAGTTGTAGATGTAGAGATGTAGATGCAGAGATGTAGATGCAGAGTTGTAGAGAGTTGTAGATGTAGAGTTGTAGAGTTGTAGATGTAGAGATGCAGAGTTGTAGATGCAGAGTTGTAGAGTTGTAGATGCAGAGTTGTAGATGCAGAGTTGTAGAGTTGTAGATGTAGAGATGCAGATTTGTAGATGCAGAGTTGTAGAGTTGTAGATGCAGAGTTGTAGATGCAGAGATGTAGATGCAGAGATGTAGATGCAGAGTTGTAGAGATGTAGAGAGTTGTAGATGTAGAGTTGTAGATGTAGAGATAGAGTTGTAGATGTAGAGAGTTGTAGATGTAGAGATGTAGAGTTGTAGATGTAGAGATGTAGAGTTGTAGAGAGTTGTAGATGTAGTGATGTAGAGAGTTGTAGATGTAGAGTTGTAGATGTAGAGATGTAGAGAGTTGTAGATGTAGAGATGTAGATGCAGAGATGTAGATGCAGAGTTGTAGAGAGTTGTAGATGTAGAGTTGTAGATGTAGAGATAGAGTTGTAGATGTAGAGATATAGAGTTGTAGATGCAGAGTTGTAGAGTTGTAGATGTAGAGATGCAGAGTTGTAGATGCAGAGTTGTAGATGCAGAGTTGTAGAGATGTAAATGTAGATGTAGAGTTGTAGATGTAGATGCAGAGTTGTAGATGTAGAGATGTAGATAGAGAGTTGTAGATGTAGAGATGTAGATGCAGAGATGTAGATGCAGAGTTGTAGAGAGTTGTAGATGTAGAGTTGTAGAGTTGTAGATGTAGAGATGCAGAGTTGTAGATGCAGAGTTGTAGAGTTGTAGATGCAGAGTTGTAGATGCAGAGTTGTAGAGTTGTAGATGTAGAGATGCAGATTTGTAGATGCAGAGTTGTAGAGTTGTAGATGCAGAGTTGTAGATGCAGAGATGTAGATGCAGAGATGTAGATGCAGAGTTGTAGAGATGTAGAGAGTTGTAGATGTAGAGTTGTAGATGTAGAGATAGAGTTGTAGATGTAGAGAGTTGTAGATGTAGAGATGTAGAGTTGTAGATGTAGAGATGTAGAGTTGTAGAGAGTTGTAGATGTAGAGTTGTAGAGAGTTGTAGATGTAGAGTTGTAGATGTAGAGTGTTGTAGATGCAGAGAGTTGTAGATGTAGAGAGTTGTAGATGCAGAGATGTAGATGCAGAGTTGTAGATGCAGAGTTGTAGATGCAGAGATGTAGATGTAGAGTTGTAGATGTAGAGTGTTGTAGAGTTGTAGATGTAGAGAGTTGTAGATGTAGAGATGTAGATGCAGAGTTGTAGATGCAGAGTTGTAGAGTTGTAGATGCAGAGTTGTAGATGTAGAGATGTAGATGCAGAGTTGTAGATGTAGAGATGTAGATGCAGAGTTGTAGATGCAGAGATGTAGATGCAGAGATGTAGATGCAGAGTTGTAGAGAGTTGTAGATGTAGAGTTGTAGATGTAGATATAGAGTTGTAGATGTAGAGTTGTAGATGTAGAGATATAGAGTTGTAGATGTAGAGTTGTAGATGCAGAGTTGTAGAGTTGTAGATGTAGAGATATAGAGTTGTAGATGTAGAGATGCAGAGTTGTAGATGCAGAGTTGTAGAGTTGTAGATGCAGAGTTGTAGATGTAGAGATGTAGATGCAGAGTTGTAGAGTTGTAGATGTAGAGATGCAGAGTTGTAGATGTAGAGATGCAGAGTTGTAGATGCAGAGTTGTAGAGTTGTAGATGCAGAGTTGTAGATGTAGAGATGTAGATGCAGAGTTGTAGATGCAGAGTTGTAGAGAGTTGTAGATGTAGAGTTGTAGATGTAGAGATAGAGTTGTAGATGCAGAGTTGTAGATGCAGAGATGTAGATGCAGAGATGTAGATGCAGAGGTAGAGATGTAGAGTTGTAGAGAGTTGTAGATGTAGAGATGTAGAGTTGTAGATGTAGAGATGTAGAGAGTTGTAGATGTAGAGTTGTAGATGTAGAGAGTTGTAGATGTAGAGATGTAGAGTTGTAGATGTAGAGATGTAGAGAGTTGTAGATGTAGAGATGTAGATGCAGAGATGTAGATGCAGAGTTGTAGAGAGTTGTAGATGTAGAGTTGTAGATGTAGAGATAGAGTTGTAGATGTAGAGATATAGAGTTGTAGATGTAGAGTTGTAGATGC
The DNA here is from genome assembly GCF_964276395.1 of Gasterosteus aculeatus. Taxonomy (NCBI): domain Eukaryota; kingdom Metazoa; phylum Chordata; class Actinopteri; order Perciformes; family Gasterosteidae; genus Gasterosteus; species Gasterosteus aculeatus. The sequence continues at coordinate 1,010,568 of NW_027554881.1, read as the reverse complement.
AGAGTTGTAGATGCAGAGTTGTAGAGATGTAGATGTAGAGTTGTAGATGTAGATGCAGAGTTGTAGATGTAGAGATGTAGATAGAGAGTTGTAGATGTAGAGATGTAGAGTTGTAGATGTAGAGATGTAGAGTTGTAGAGAGTTGTAGATGTAGTGATGCAGAGAGTTGTAGATGTAGAGAGTTGTAGATGTAGAGATGTAGAGAGTTGTAGATGTAGAGTTGTAGAGAGTTGTAGATGTAGAGTTGTAGAGAGTTGTAGATGTAGAGTTGTAGATGTAGAGAGTTGTAGATGTAGAGAGTTGTAGATGCAGAGAGTTGTAGATGTAGAGAGTTGTAGATGCAGAGATGTAGATGCAGAGTTGTAGATGCAGAGTTGTAGATGCAGAGATGTAGATGTAGAGTTGTAGATGTAGAGTGTTGTAGAGTTGTAGATGTAGAGAGTTGTAGATGTAGAGATGTAGATGCAGAGTTGTAGATGCAGAGTTGTAGAGTTGTAGATGCAGAGTTGTAGATGTAGAGATGTAGATGCAGAGATGTAGATGCAGAGATGTAGATGCAGAGTTGTAGAGATGTAGAGAGTTGTAGATGTAGAGATAGAGTTGTAGATGTAGAGTTGTAGATGTAGAGATATAGAGTTGTAGATGTAGAGATATAGAGTTGTAGATGTAGAGTTGTAGATGCAGAGTTGTAGAGTTGTAGATGCAGAGTTGTAGAGTTGTAGATGTAGAGATGCAGAGTTGTAGATGCAGAGTTGTAGAGTTGTAGATGCAGAGTTGTAGATGCAGAGATGTAGATGCAGAGATGTAGATGCAGAGTTGTAGAGATGTAGAGAGTTGTAGATGTAGAGTTGTAGATGTAGAGATAGAGTTGTAGATGTAGAGAGTTGTAGATGTAGAGATGTAGAGTTGTAGATGTAGAGATGTAGAGTTGTAGAGAGTTGTAGATGTAGTGATGTAGAGAGTTGTAGATGTAGAGAGTTGTAGATGTAGAGATGTAGAGAGTTGTAGATGTAGAGTTGTAGAGAGTTGTAGATGTAGTGATGTAGAGAGTTGTAGATGTAGAGAGTTGTAGATGTAGAGATGTAGAGAGTTGTAGATGTAGATGTAGAGTTGTAGATGCAGAGTTGTAGAGTTGTAGATGCAGAGTTGTAGATGCAGAGATGTAGATGCAGAGATGTAGATGCAGAGTTGTAGAGATGTAGAGAGTTGTAGATGTAGAGTTGTAGATGTAGAGATAGAGTTGTAGATGTAGAGAGTTGTAGATGTAGAGATGTAGAGTTGTAGATGTAGAGATGTAGAGTTGTAGAGAGTTGTAGATGTAGTGATGTAGAGAGTTGTAGATGTAGAGATGTAGAGAGTTGTAGATGTAGAGTTGTAGAGAGTTGTAGATGTAGAGTTGTAGAGAGTTGTAGATGTAGAGTTGTAGATGTAGAGTGTTGTAGATGCAGAGAGTTGTAGATGTAGAGAGTTGTAGATGCAGAGATGTAGATGCAGAGTTGTAGATGCAGAGTTGTAGATGCAGAGATGTAGATGTAGAGTTGTAGATGTAGAGTGTTGTAGAGTTGTAGATGTAGAGAGTTGTAGATGTAGAGATGTAGATGCAGAGTTGTAGATGCAGAGTTGTAGAGTTGTAGATGCAGAGTTGTAGATGTAGAGATGTAGATGCAGAGTTGTAGATGTAGAGATGTAGATGCAGAGTTGTAGATGCAGAGATGTAGATGCAGAGATGTAGATGCAGAGTTGTAGAGAGTTGTAGATGTAGAGTTGTAGAGATGTAGAGAGTTGTAGAGTTGTAGATGTAGAGAGTTGTAGTTGTAGAGTTGTAGATGTAGAGAGTTGTAGATGTAGAGATGTAGATGCAGAGTTGTAGATGCAGAGTTGTAGAGTTGTAGATGCAGAGTTGTAGATGTAGAGATGTAGATGCAGAGATGTAGATGCAGAGATGTAGATGCAGAGTTGTAGAGATGTAGAGAGTTGTAGATGTAGAGATAGAGTTGTAGATGTAGAGTTGTAGATGTAGAGATATAGAGTTGTAGATGTAGAGATATAGAGTTGTAGATGTAGAGTTGTAGATGCAGAGTTGTAGAGTTGTAGATGCAGAGTTGTAGATGCAGAGATGTAGATGCAGAGATGTAGATGCAGAGTTGTAGAGATGTAGAGAGTTGTAGATGTAGAGTTGTAGATGTAGAGATAGAGTTGTAGATGTAGAGAGTTGTAGATGTAGAGATGTAGAGTTGTAGATGTAGAGATGTAGAGTTGTAGAGAGTTGTAGATGTAGTGATGTAGAGAGTTGTAGATGTAGAGAGTTGTAGATGTAGAGATGTAGAGAGTTGTAGATGTAGAGTTGTAGAGAGTTGTAGATGTAGAGTTGTAGAGAGTTGTAGATGTAGAGTTGTAGATGTAGAGTGTTGTAGATGCAGAGAGTTGTAGATGTAGAGAGTTGTAGATGCAGAGATGTAGATGCAGAGTTGTAGATGCAGAGTTGTAGATGCAGAGATGTAGATGTAGAGTTGTAGATGTAGAGTGTTGTAGAGTTGTAGATGTAGAGAGTTGTAGATGTAGAGATGTAGATGCAGAGTTGTAGATGCAGAGTTGTAGAGTTGTAGATGCAGAGTTGTAGATGTAGAGATGTAGATGCAGAGTTGTAGATGTAGAGATGTAGATGCAGAGTTGTAGATGCAGAGATGTAGATGCAGAGATGTAGATGCAGAGTTGTAGAGAGTTGTAGATGTAGAGTTGTAGAGATGTAGAGAGTTGTAGATGTAGAGTTGTAGATGTAGAGATAGAGTTGTAGATGTAGAGTTGTAGATGTAGAGATATAGAGTTGTAGATGTAGAGTTGTAGATGCAGAGTTGTAGAGTTGTAGATGTAGAGATATAGAGTTGTAGATGTAGAGATGCAGAGTTGTAGATGCAGAGTTGTAGAGTTGTAGATGCAGAGTTGTAGATGTAGAGATGTAGATGCAGAGTTGTAGAGTTGTAGATGTAGAGATGCAGAGTTGTAGATGTAGAGATGCAGAGTTGTAGATGCAGAGTTGTAGAGTTGTAGATGCAGAGTTGTAGATGTAGAGATGTAGATGCAGAGTTGTAGATGCAGAGTTGTAGAGAGTTGTAGATGTAGAGTTGTAGATGTAGAGATAGAGTTGTAGATGCAGAGTTGTAGATGCAGAGATGTAGATGCAGAGATGTAGATGCAGAGGTAGAGATGTAGAGTTGTAGAGAGTTGTAGATGTAGAGATGTAGAGTTGTAGATGTAGAGATGTAGAGAGTTGTAGATGTAGAGTTGTAGATGTAGAGAGTTGTAGATGTAGAGATGTAGATGTAGAGTTGTAGATGTAGAGATGTAGAGAGTTGTAGATGTAGAGATGTAGATGCAGAGATGTAGATGCAGAGTTGTAGAGTGTTGTAGATGTAGAGTTGTAGATGTAGAGATAGAGTTGTAGATGTAGAGATATAGAGTTGTAGATGCAGAGTTGTAGAGTTGTAGATGTAGAGATGCAGAGTTGTAGATGCAGAGTTGTAGATGCAGAGTTGTAGAGATGTAAATGTAGATGTAGAGTTGTAGATGTAGATGCAGAGTTGTAGATGTAGAGATGTAGATAGAGAGTTGTAGATGTAGAGATGTAGATGCAGAGATGTAGATGCAGAGTTGTAGAGAGTTGTAGATGTAGAGTTGTAGAGTTGTAGATGTAGAGATGCAGAGTTGTAGATGCAGAGTTGTAGAGTTGTAGATGCAGAGTTGTAGATGCAGAGTTGTAGAGTTGTAGATGTAGAGATGCAGATTTGTAGATGCAGAGTTGTAGAGTTGTAGATGCAGAGTTGTAGATGCAGAGATGTAGATGCAGAGATGTAGATGCAGAGTTGTAGAGATGTAGAGAGTTGTAGATGTAGAGTTGTAGATGTAGAGATAGAGTTGTAGATGTAGAGAGTTGTAGATTTAGAGATGTAGAGTTGTAGATGTAGAGATGTAGAGTTGTAGAGAGTTGTAGATGTAGTGATGTAGAGAGTTGTAGATGTAGAGTTGTAGATGTAGAGATGTAGAGAGTTGTAGATGTAGAGTTGTAGAGAGTTGTAGATGTAGAGTTGTAGAGAGTTGTAGATGTAGAGTTGTAGATGTAGAGTGTTGTAGATGCAGAGAGTTGTAGATGTAGAGAGTTGTAGATGCAGAGATGTAGATGCAGAGTTGTAGATGCAGAGTTGTAGATGCAGAGATGTAGATGTAGAGTTGTAGATGTAGAGTGTTGTAGAGTTGTAGATGTAGAGAGTTGTAGATGTAGAGATGTAGATGCAGAGTTGTAGATGCAGAGTTGTAGAGTTGTAGATGCAGAGTTGTAGATGTAGAGATGTAGATGCAGAGTTGTAGATGTAGAGATGTAGATGCAGAGTTGTAGATGCAGAGATGTAGATGCAGAGATGTAGATGCAGAGTTGTAGAGAGTTGTAGATGTAGAGTTGTAGATGTAGATATAGAGTTGTAGATGTAGAGTTGTAGATGTAGAGATATAGAGTTGTAGATGTAGAGTTGTAGATGCAGAGTTGTAGAGTTGTAGATGTAGAGATATAGAGTTGTAGATGTAGAGATGCAGAGTTGTAGATGCAGAGTTGTAGAGTTGTAGATGCAGAGTTGTAGATGTAGAGATGTAGATGCAGAGTTGTAGAGTTGTAGATGTAGAGATGCAGAGTTGTAGATGTAGAGATGCAGAGTTGTAGATGCAGAGTTGTAGAGTTGTAGATGCAGAGTTGTAGATGTAGAGATGTAGATGCAGAGTTGTAGATGCAGAGTTGTAGAGAGTTGTAGATGTAGAGTTGTAGATGTAGAGATAGAGTTGTAGATGCAGAGTTGTAGATGCAGAGATGTAGATGCAGAGATGTAGATGCAGAGGTAGAGATGTAGAGTTGTAGAGAGTTGTAGATGTAGAGATGTAGAGTTGTAGATGTAGAGATGTAGAGAGTTGTAGATGTAGAGTTGTAGATGTAGAGAGTTGTAGATGTAGAGATGTAGAGTTGTAGATGTAGAGATGTAGAGAGTTGTAGATGTAGAGATGTAGATGCAGAGATGTAGATGCAGAGTTGTAGAGAGTTGTAGATGTAGAGTTGTAGATGTAGAGATAGAGTTGTAGATGTAGAGATATAGAGTTGTAGATGTAGAGTTGTAGATGCAGAGTTGTAGAGTTGTAGATGTAGAGATGCAGAGTTGTAGATGCAGAGTTGTAGATGCAGAGTTGTAGAGATGTAGATGTAGAGTTGTAGATGTAGATGCAGAGTTGTAGATGTAGAGATGTAGATAGAGAGTTGTAGATGTAGAGATGTAGAGTTGTAGATGTAGAGATGTAGAGTTGTAGAGAGTTGTAGATGTAGTGATGCAGAGAGTTGTAGATGTAGAGAGTTGTAGATGTAGAGATGTAGAGAGTTGTAGATGTAGAGTTGTAGAGAGTTGTAGATGTAGAGTTGTAGAGAGTTGTAGATGTAGAGTTGTAGATGTAGAGAGTTGTAGATGTAGAGAGTTGTAGATGCAGAGAGTTGTAGATGTAGAGAGTTGTAGATGCAGAGATGTAGATGCAGAGTTGTAGATGCAGAGTTGTAGATGCAGAGATGTAGATGTAGAGTTGTAGATGTAGAGTGTTGTAGAGTTGTAGATGTAGAGAGTTGTAGATGTAGAGATGTAGATGCAGAGTTGTAGATGCAGAGTTGTAGAGTTGTAGATGCAGAGTTGTAGATGTAGAGATGTAGATGCAGAGATGTAGATGCAGAGATGTAGATGCAGAGTTGTAGAGATGTAGAGAGTTGTAGATGTAGAGATAGAGTTGTAGATGTAGAGTTGTAGATGTAGAGATATAGAGTTGTAGATGTAGAGATATAGAGTTGTAGATGTAGAGTTGTAGATGCAGAGTTGTAGAGTTGTAGATGCAGAGTTGTAGAGTTGTAGATGTAGAGATGCAGAGTTGTAGATGCAGAGTTGTAGAGTTGTAGATGCAGAGTTGTAGATGCAGAGATGTAGATGCAGAGATGTAGATGCAGAGTTGTAGAGATGTAGAGAGTTGTAGATGTAGAGTTGTAGATGTAGAGATAGAGTTGTAGATGTAGAGAGTTGTAGATGTAGAGATGTAGAGTTGTAGATGTAGAGATGTAGAGTTGTAGAGAGTTGTAGATGTAGTGATGTAGAGAGTTGTAGATGTAGAGAGTTGTAGATGTAGAGATGTAGAGAGTTGTAGATGTAGAGTTGTAGAGAGTTGTAGATGTAGTGATGTAGAGAGTTGTAGATGTAGAGAGTTGTAGATGTAGAGATGTAGAGAGTTGTAGATGTAGAGTTGTAGAGAGTTGTAGATGTAGAGTTGTAGAGAGTTGTAGATGTAGAGTTGTAGATGTAGAGTGTTGTAGATGCAGAGAGTTGTAGATGTAGAGAGTTGTAGATGCAGAGATGTAGATGCAGAGTTGTAGATGCAGAGTTGTAGATGCAGAGATGTAGATGTAGAGTTGTAGATGTAGAGTGTTGTAGAGTTGTAGATGTAGAGAGTTGTAGATGTAGAGATGTAGATGCAGAGTTGTAGATGCAGAGTTGTAGAGTTGTAGATGCAGAGTTGTAGATGTAGAGATGTAGATGCAGAGTTGTAGATGTAGAGATGTAGATGCAGAGTTGTAGATGCAGAGATGTAGATGCAGAGATGTAGATGCAGAGTTGTAGAGAGTTGTAGATGTAGAGTTGTAGAGATGTAGAGAGTTGTAGATGTAGAGTTGTAGATGTAGAGATAGAGTTGTAGATGTAGAGTTGTAGATGTTGAGATATAGAGTTGTAGATGTAGAGTTGTAGATGCAGAGTTGTAGAGTTGTAGATGTAGAGATATAGAGTTGTAGATGTAGAGATGCAGAGTTGTAGATGCAGAGTTGTAGAGTTGTAGATGCAGAGTTGTAGATGTAGAGATGTAGATGCAGAGTTGTAGAGTTGTAGATGTAGAGATGCAGAGTTGTAGATGTAGAGATGCAGAGTTGTAGATGCAGAGTTGTAGAGTTGTAGATGCAGAGTTGTAGATGTAGAGATGTAGATGCAGAGTTGTAGATGCAGAGTTGTAGAGAGTTGTAGATGTAGAGTTGTAGATGTAGAGATAGAGTTGTAGATGCAGAGATGTAGATGCAGAGATGTAGATGCAGAGGTAGAGATGTAGAGTTGTAGAGAGTTGTAGATGTAGAGATGTAGAGTTGTAGATGTAGAGATGTAGAGAGTTGTAGATGTAGAGTTGTAGATGTAGAGAGTTGTAGATGTAGAGATGTAGATGTAGAGTTGTAGATGTAGAGATGTAGAGAGTTGTAGATGTAGAGATGTAGATGCAGAGATGTAGATGCAGAGTTGTAGAGAGTTGTAGATGTAGAGTTGTAGATGTAGAGATAGAGTTGTAGATGTAGAGATATAGAGTTGTAGATGTAGAGTTGTAGATGCAGAGTTGTAGAGTTGTAGATGTAGAGATGCAGAGTTGTAGATGCAGAGTTGTAGATGCAGAGTTGTAGAGATGTAGATGTAGATGTAGAGTTGTAGATGTAGATGCAGAGTTGTAGATGTAGAGATGTAGATAGAGAGTTGTAGATGTAGAGATGTAGAGTTGTAGATGTAGAGATGTAGATGCAGAGATGTAGATGCAGAGTTGTAGAGAGTTGTAGATGTAGAGTTGTAGAGTTGTAGATGTAGAGATGCAGAGTTGTAGATGCAGAGTTGTAGAGTTGTAGATGCAGAGTTGTAGATGCAGAGTTGTAGAGTTGTAGATGTAGAGATGCAGAGTTGTAGATGCAGAGTTGTAGAGTTGTAGATGCAGAGTTGTAGATGCAGAGATGTAGATGCAGAGTTGTAGAGATGTAGAGAGTTGTAGATGTAGAGTTGTAGATGTAGAGATAGAGTTGTAGATGTAGAGAGTTGTAGATGTAGAGATGTAGAGTTGTAGATGTAGAGATGTAGAGTTGTAGAGAGTTGTAGATGTAGTGATGTAGAGAGTTGTAGATGTAGAGAGTTGTAGATGTAGAGATGTAGAGAGTTGTAGATGTAGAGTTGTAGAGAGTTGTAGATGTAGAGTTGTAGAGAGTTGTAGATGTAGAGTTGTAGATGTAGAGTGTTGTAGATGCAGAGAGTTGTAGATGTAGAGAGTTGTAGATGCAGAGATGTAGATGCAGAGTTGTAGATGCAGAGTTGTAGATGCAGAGATGTAGATGTAGAGTTGTAGATGTAGAGTGTTGTAGAGTTGTAGATGTAGAGAGTTGTAGATGTAGAGATGTAGATGCAGAGTTGTAGATGCAGAGTTGTAGAGTTGTAGATGCAGAGTTGTAGATGTAGAGATGTAGATGCAGAGTTGTAGATGTAGAGATGTAGATGCAGAGTTGTAGATGCAGAGATGTAGATGCAGAGATGTAGATGCAGAGTTGTAGAGAGTTGTAGATGTAGAGTTGTAGAGATGTAGAGAGTTGTAGATGTAGAGTTGTAGATGTAGAGATAGAGTTGTAGATGTAGAGTTGTAGATGTAGAGATATAGAGTTGTAGATGTAGAGTTGTAGATGCAGAGTTGTAGAGTTGTAGATGTAGAGTTGTAGATGCAGAGTTGTAGAGTTGTAGATGTAGAGATATAGAGTTGTAGATGTAGAGATGCAGAGTTGTAGATGCAGAGTTGTAGAGTTGTAGATGCAGAGTTGTAGATGTAGAGATGTAGATGCAGAGTTGTAGAGTTGTAGATGTAGAGATGCAGAGTTGTAGATGTAGAGATGCAGAGTTGTAGATGCAGAGTTGTAGAGTTGTAGATGCAGAGTTGTAGATGTAGAGATGTAGATGCAGAGTTGTAGATGCAGAGTTGTAGAGAGTTGTAGATGTAGAGTTGTAGATGTAGAGATAGAGTTGTAGATGCAGAGTTGTAGATGCAGAGATGTAGATGCAGAGATGTAGATGCAGAGGTAGAGATGTAGAGTTGTAGAGAGTTGTAGATGTAGAGATGTAGAGTTGTAGATGTAGAGATGTAGAGAGTTGTAGATGTAGAGTTGTAGATGTAGAGAGTTGTAGATGTAGAGATGTAGATGTAGAGTTGTAGATGTAGAGATGTAGAGAGTTGTAGATGTAGAGATGTAGATGCAGAGATGTAGATGCAGAGTTGTAGAGAGTTGTAGATGTAGAGTTGTAGATGTAGAGATAGAGTTGTAGATGTAGAGATATAGAGTTGTAGATGTAGAGTTGTAGATGCAGAGTTGTAGAGTTGTAGATGTAGAGATGCAGAGTTGTAGATGCAGAGTTGTAGATGCAGAGTTGTAGAGATGTAGATGTAGATGTAGAGTTGTAGATGTAGATGCAGAGTTGTAGATGTAGAGATGTAGATAGAGAGTTGTAGATGTAGAGATGTAGAGTTGTAGATGTAGAGATGTAGAGTTGTAGAGAGTTGTAGATGTAGAGAGTTGTAGATGTAGAGATGTAGAGAGTTGTAGATGTAGAGTTGTAGAGAGTTGTAGATGTAGAGTTGTAGAGAGTTGTAGATGTAGAGTTGTAGATGTAGAGAGTTGTAGATGCAGAGAGTTGTAGATGTAGAGAGTTGTAGATGCAGAGATGTAGATGCAGAGTTGTAGATGCAGAGTTGTAGATGTAGAGTTGTAGAGAGTTGTAGATGTAGAGTTGTAGAGAGTTGTAGATGTAGAGTTGTAGATGTAGAGAGTTGTAGATGCAGAGAGTTGTAGATGTAGAGAGTTGTAGATGCAGAGATGTAGATGCAGAGTTGTAGATGCAGAGATGTAGAGTTGTAGATGTAGAGTTGTAGATGTAGAGTGTTGTAGAGTTGTAGATGTAGAGAGTTGTAGATGTAGAGATGTAGATGCAGAGTTGTAGATGCGGAGTTGTAGATGCAGAGTTGTAGAGATGTAGAGAGTTGTAGATGTAGGGATAGAGTTGTAGATGTAGAGTTGTAGATGTAGAGATATAGAGTTGTAGATTTAGAGTTGTAGAGATGTAGAGAGTTGTAGATGTAGAGTTGTAGATGTAGAGATAGAGTTGTAGATGTAGAGTTGTAGATGTAGAGATATAGAGTTGTAGATGTAGAGTTGTAGATGCAGAGTTGTAGAGTTGTAGATGTAGAGATGCAGAGTTGTAGATGTAGAGATGTAGATGCAGAGATGTAGATGCAGAGATGTAGATGCAGAGTTGTAGAGAGTTGTAGATGTAGAGTTGTAGATGTAGAGATAGAGTTGTAGATGTAGAGATATAGAGTTGTAGATGTAGAGTTGTAGATGCAGAGATGTAGATGCAGAGTTGTAGATGCAGAGATGTAGATGCAGAGATGTAGATGCAGAGTTGTAGAGAGTTGTAGATGCAGAGTTGTAGATGCAGAGATGTAGATGCAGAGATGTAGATGCAGAGATTTAGATGCAGAGTTGTAGAGATGTAGAGAGTTGTAGATGTAGAGTTGTAGATGTAGAGATATAGAGTTGTAGATGTAGAGTTGTAGATGCAGAGTTGTAGAGTTGTAGATGTAGAGATGTAGAGTTGTAGATGTAGAGTTGTAGATGTAGAGTTGTAGATGTAGAGTGTTGTAGAGTTGTAGATGTAGAGAGTTGTAGATGCAGAGATGTAGAGATGTAGAGTTGTAGATGCAGAGTTGTAGATGTAGAGTTGTAGATGTAGAGTGTTGTAGAGTTGTAGATGTAGAGTTGTAGATGTAGAGATGTAGATGCAGAGATGTAGATGTAGAGTTGTAGATGTAGAGAGTTGTAGATGCAGAGTTGTAGATGCAGAGGTAGAGATGTAGAGGTGTAGAGAGTTGTAGAGACGTAGAGAGTTGTAGATGTAGAGATGTAGATGTAGAGTTGTAGATGTAGAGATGTAGAGTTGTAGATGCAGAGTTGTAGATGTAGAGATGTAGATGCAGAGATGTAGAGATGTAGAGTTGTAGATGCAGAGTTGTAGATGTAGAGTGTTGTAGAGTTGTAGATGTAGAGAGTTGTAGATGTAGAGTTGTAGATGTAGAGTGTTGTAGAGTTGTAGATGCAGAGTTGTAGATGTAGAGATGTAGATGTAGAGTTGTAGAGAGTTGTAGATGTAGAGATGTAGAGTTGTAGATGCAGAGTTGTAGATGTAGAGATGTAGATGCAGAGTTGTAGATGCAGAGATGTAGATGCAGAGATGTAGATGCAGAGTTGTAGAGAGTTTTAGATGTAGAGTTGTAGATGTAGAGATAGAGTTGTAGATGTAGAGATATAGAGTTGTAGATGTAGAGTTGTAGATGCAGAGTTGTAGAGTTGTAGATGCAGATGCAGAGTTGTAGATGCAGAGTTGTAGAGATGTAGATGTAGAGTTGTAGATGTAGATGCAGAGTTGTAGATGTAGAGATGTAGATGTAGAGTTGTAGAGAGTTGTAGATGTAGAGTTGTAGATGTAGAGATGTAGAGTTGTAGAGAGTTGTAGATGTAGTGATGTACAGAGTTGTAGATGCAGAGAGTTGTAGAGTTGTAGATGTAGAGAGTTGTAGATGTAGAGATGTAGATGCAGAGTTGTAGAGAGTTGTAGATGTAGAGTTGTAGATGTAGAGAGTTGTAGATGCAGAGAGTTGTAGATGTAGAGAGTTGTAGATGCAGAGATGTAGATGCAGAGTTGTAGATGCAGAGTTGTAGATGCAGAGATGTAGAGTTGTAGATGTAGAGTTGTAGATGTAGAGTTGTAGATGTAGAGTGTTGTAGAGTTGTAGATGTAGAGAGTTGTAGATGTAGAGATGTAGATGCAGAGTTGTAGATGCAGAGTTGTAGATGCAGAGATGTAGAGATGTAGAGTTGTAGATGCAGAGTTGTAGATGTAGAGTTGTAGATGTAGATTGTTGTAGAGTTGTAGATGTAGAGTTGTAGATGTAGAGATGTAGATGCAGAGATGTAGATGTAGAGTTGTAGATGTAGAGAGTTGTAGAGTTGTAGATGTAGAGAGTTGTAGATGCAGAGTTGTAGATGCAGAGGTAGAGATGTAGAGGTGTAGAGAGTTGTAGAGACGTAGAGAGTTGTAGATGTAGAGTTGTAGATGTAGAGAGTTGTAGATGTAGAGATGTAGATGTAGAGTTGTAGAGAGTTGTAGATGTAGAGATGTAGAGTTGTAGATGCAGAGTTGTAGATGTAGAGATGTAGATGCAGAGATGTAGAGTTGTAGATGTAGAGTTGTAGATGTAGAGTTGTAGATGTAGAGTGTTGTAGAGTTGTAGATGTAGAGAGTTGTAGATGTAGAGATGTAGATGCAGAGTTGTAGATGCAGAGATGTAGATGCAGAGATGTAGATGCAGAGTTGTAGAGAGTTGTAGATGTAGAGTTGTAGATGTAGAGATAGAGTTGTAGATGTAGAGATATAGAGTTGTAGATGTAGAGTTGTAAATGCAGAGTTGTAGAGTTGTAGATGCAGATGCAGAGTTGTAGATGCAGAGTTGTAGAGATGTAGATGTAGAGTTGTAGATGTAGATGCAGAGTTGTAGATGTAGAGATGTAGATGTAGAGTTGTAGATGTAGAGATGCAGAGTTGTAGATGCAGAGTTGTAGATGCAGAGTTGTAGAGAGTTGTAGATGTAGAGTTGTAGATGTAGAGATAGAGTTGTAGATGTAGAGATATAGAGTTGTAGATGTAGAGTTGTAGATGCAGAGTTGTAGAGATGCAGAGTTGTAGATGCAGAGTTGTAGATGCAGAGATGTAGAGATGTAGAGTTGTAGAGATGTAGATGTAGAGTTGTAGATGTAGATGCAGAGTTGTAGATGTAGAGATGTAGATGTAGAGTTGTAGAGAGTTGTAGATGTAGTGATGTAGAGAGTTGTAGATGTAGAGAGTTGTAGATGTAGAGTTGTAGATGTAGAGAGTTGTAGATGCAGAGAGTTGTAGATGTAGAGAGTTGTAGATGCAGAGTTGTAGATGCAGAGTTGTAGATGCAGAGATGTAGAGTTGTAGATGTAGAGTTGTAGATATAGAGTGTTGTAGAGTTGTAGATGTAGAGTTGTAGATGTAGAGATGTAGAGATGCAGAGTTGTAGATGCAGAGTTGTAGAGTTGTAGATGCAGAGTTGTAGAGATGTAGATGTAGAGTTGTAGAGAGTTGTAGATGTAGAGATGTAGAGTTGTAGAGAGTTGTAGATCTAGTGATGTAGAGAGTTGTATATGTAGAGAGTTGTAGATGTAGAGATGTAGAGAGTTGTAGATGTAGAATTGTAGAGAGTTGTAGATGTAGAGTTGTAGATGTAGAGAGTTGTAGATGCAGAGAGTTGTAGATGCAGAGTTGTAGATGCAGAGTTGTAGATAGAGAGATGTAGAGTTGTAGATGTAGAGTTGTAGATGTAGAGTTGTAGATGTAGAGTGTTGTAGAGTTGTAGATGTAGAGAGTTGTAGATGTAGAGATGTAGATGCAGAGTTGTAGATGCAGAGATGTAGAGATGTAGAGTTGTAGAGATGTAGATGTAGAGTTCTAGATGTAGAGTTGTAGATGTAGAGATATAGAGAGTTGTAGATGTAGAGTTGTAGAGATGTAGAGTTGTAGATGTAGAGATGTAGAGAGTTGTAGAGTTGTAGATTTGTAGATGTAGAGTTGTAGATGTAGAGAGTTGTAGATGTAGAGTTGTAGATGTAGAGTTTTAGATGTAGAGAGTTGTAGATGCAGAGTTGTAGATGTAGAGTTGTAGATGCAGAGTTGTAGATGTAGAGTTTTAGATGCAGAGGTAGAGATGTAGAGTTGTAGATGTAGAGTTGTAGATGTAGAGATGTAGATGTAGAGATGTAGAGAGTTGTAGATTTGTAGATGTAGAGTTGTAGATGTAGAGAGTTTTAGATGTAGAGAGTTGTAGATGCAGAGTTGTAGATGCAGAGATGTAGATGCAGAGATGTAGATGCAGAGGTAGAGATGTAGAGTTGTAGAGAGTTGTAGATGTAGAGATGTAGAGTTGTAGATGTAGAGATGTAGAGAGTTGTAGATGTAGAGATGTAGAGAGTTGTAGATGTAGAGATGTAGATGCAGAGTTGTAGATGCAGAGATGTAGATGCAGAGATGTAGATGCAGAGTTGTAGAGAGTTGTAGATGTAGAGTTGTAGATGTAGAGATAGAGTTGTAGATGTAGAGATATAGAGTTGTAGATGCAGAGTTGTAGATGTAGAGATGTAGATGTAGAGTTGTAGAGAGTTGTAGATGTAGAGATGTAGAGTTGTAGATGCAGAGTTGTAGATGTAGAGATGTAGATGCAGAGTTGTAGATGCAGAGATGTAGATGCAGAGTTGTAGAGAGTTGTAGATTTAGAGTTGTAGATGTAGAGATAGAGTTGTAGATGTAGAGATATAGAGTTGTAGATGTAGAGTTGTAGATGCAGAGTTGTAGAGTTGTAGATGCAGAGTTGTAGATGCAGAGTTGTAGAGATGTAGAGTTGTAGATGTAGATGCAGAGTTGTAGATGTAGAGATGTAGATGTAGAGTTGTAGAGAGTTGTAGATGTAGAGATGTAGAGTTGTAGATGTAGAGATGTAGAGTTGTAGAGAGTTGTAGATGTAGTGATGCAGAGAGTTGTAGATGTAGAGAGTTGTAGATGTAGAGATGTAGAGAGTTGTAGATGTAGAGTTGTAGAGAGTTGTAGATGTAGAGTTGTAGATGTAGAGAGTTGTAGATGCAGAGAGTTGTAGATGTAGAGAGTTGTAGATGCAGAGATGTAGATGCAGAGTTGTAGATGCAGAGTTGTAGATGCAGAGATGTAGATGTAGAGTTGTAGATGTAGAGTGTTGTAGAGTTGTAGATGTAGAGAGTTGTAGATGTAGAGATGTAGATGCAGAGTTGTAGATGCAGAGTTGTAGAGTTGTAGATGCAGAGTTGTAGATGTAGAGATGTAGATGCAGAGATGTAGATGCAGAGATGTAGATGCAGAGTTGTAGAGATGTAGAGAGTTGTAGATGTAGAGATAGAGTTGTAGATGTAGAGTTGTAGATGTAGAGATATAGAGTTGTAGATGTAGAGATATAGAGTTGTAGATGTAGAGTTGTAGATGCAGAGTTGTAGAGTTGTAGATGCAGAGTTGTAGAGTTGTAGATGTAGAGATGCAGAGTTGTAGATGCAGAGATGTAGATGCAGAGATGTAGATGCAGAGGTAGAGATGTAGAGTTGTAGAGAGTTGTAGATGTAGAGATGTAGAGTTGTAGATGTAGAGATGTAGAGAGTTGTAGATGTAGAGATGTAGAGAGTTGTAGATGTAGAGATGTAGATGCAGAGTTGTAGATGCAGAGATGTAGATGCAGAGATGTAGATGCAGAGTTGTAGAGAGTTGTAGATGTAGAGTTGTAGATGTAGAGATAGAGTTGTAGATGTAGAGATATAGAGTTGTAGATGCAGAGTTGTAGATGTAGAGATGTAGATGTAGAGTTGTAGAGAGTTGTAGATGTAGAGATGTAGAGTTGTAGATGCAGAGTTGTAGATGTAGAGATGTAGATGCAGAGTTGTAGATGCAGAGATGTAGATGCAGAGTTGTAGAGAGTTGTAGATTTAGAGTTGTAGATGTAGAGATAGAGTTGTAGATGTAGAGATATAGAGTTGTAGATGTAGAGTTGTAGATGCAGAGTTGTAGAGTTGTAGATGCAGAGTTGTAGATGCAGAGTTGTAGAGATGTAGAGTTGTAGATGTAGATGCAGAGTTGTAGATGTAGAGATGTAGATGTAGAGTTGTAGAGAGTTGTAGATGTAGAGATGTAGAGTTGTAGATGTAGAGATGTAGAGTTGTAGAGAGTTGTAGATGTAGTGATGCAGAGAGTTGTAGATGTAGAGAGTTGTAGATGTAGAGATGTAGAGAGTTGTAGATGTAGAGTTGTAGAGAGTTGTAGATGTAGAGTTGTAGATGTAGAGAGTTGTAGATGCAGAGAGTTGTAGATGTAGAGAGTTGTAGATGCAGAGATGTAGATGCAGAGTTGTAGATGCAGAGATGTAGATGTAGAGTTGTAGATGTAGAGTGTTGTAGAGTTGTAGATGTAGAGAGTTGTAGATGTAGAGATGTAGATGCAGAGTTGTAGATGCAGAGTTGTAGAGTTGTAGATGCAGAGTTGTAGATGTAGAGATGTAGATGCAGAGATGTAGATGCAGAGATGTAGATGCAGAGTTGTAGAGATGTAGAGAGTTGTAGATGTAGAGATAGAGTTGTAGATGTAGAGTTGTAGATGTAGAGATATAGAGTTGTAGATGTAGAGATATAGAGTTGTAGATGTAGAGTTGTAGATGCAGAGTTGTAGAGTTGTAGATGCAGAGTTGTAGAGTTGTAGATGTAGAGATGCAGAGTTGTAGATGCAGAGTTGTAGATGCAGAGTTGTAGATGCAGAGATGTAGATGCAGAGATGTAGATGCAGAGTTGTAGAGATGTAGAGAGTTGTAGATGTAGAGATAGAGTTGTAGATGTAGAGAGTTGTAGATGTAGAGATGTAGAGTTGTAGATGTAGAGATGTAGAGTTGTAGAGAGTTGTAGATGTAGTGATGTAGAGAGTTGTAGATGTAGAGAGTTGTAGATGTAGAGATGTAGAGAGTTGTAGATGTAGAGTTGTAGAGAGTTGTAGATGTAGAGTTGTAGAGAGTTGTAGATGTAGAGTTGTAGACGTAGAGAGTTGTAGATGCAGAGAGTTGTAGATGTAGAGAGTTGTAGATGCAGAGATGTAGATGCAGAGTTGTAGATGCAGAGTTGTAGATGCAGAGATGTAGATGTAGAGTTGTAGATGTAGAGTGTTGTAGAGTTGTAGATGTAGAGAGTTGTAGATGTAGAGATGTAGATGCAGAGTTGTAGATGCAGAGTTGTAGAGTTGTAGATGCAGAGTTGTAGATGTAGAGATGTAGATGCAGAGTTGTAGATGTAGAGATGTAGATGCAGAGTTGTAGATGCAGAGATGTAGATGCAGAGATGTAGATGCAGAGTTGTAGAGAGTTGTAGATGTAGAGTTGTAGAGATGTAGAGAGTTGTAGATGTAGAGTTGTAGATGTAGAGATAGAGTTGTAGATGTAGAGTTGTAGATGTAGAGATATAGAGTTGTAGATGTAGAGTTGTAGATGCAGAGTTGTAGAGTTGTAGATGTAGAGATATAGAGTTGTAGATGTAGAGATGCAGAGTTGTAGAGTTGTAGATGCAGAGTTGTAGATGTAGAGATGCAGAGTTGTAGATGTAGAGATGCAGAGTTGTAGATGCAGAGTTGTAGAGTTGTAGATGCAGAGTTGTAGATGTAGAGATGTAGATGCAGAGTTGTAGATGCAGAGTTGTAGAGAGTTGTAGATGTAGAGTTGTAGATGTAGAGATAGAGTTGTAGATGCAGAGTTGTAGATGCAGAGATGTAGATGCAGAGATGTAGATGCAGAGGTAGAGATGTAGAGTTGTAGAGAGTTGTAGATGTAGAGTTGTAGATGTAGAGAGTTGTAGATGTAGAGTTGTAGATGTAGAGAGTTGTAGATGTAGAGATGTAGATGTAGAGTTGTAGATGTAGAGATGTAGAGAGTTGTAGATGTAGAGATGTAGATGCAGAGATGTAGATGCAGAGTTGTAGAGAGTTGTAGATGTAGAGTTGTAGATGTAGAGATAGAGTTGTAGATGTAGAGATATAGAGTTGTAGATGTAGAGTTGTAGATGCAGAGTTGTAGAGTTGTAGATGTAGAGATGCAGAGTTGTAGATGCAGAGTTGTAGATGCAGAGTTGTAGAGATGTAGATGTAGATGTAGAGTTGTAGATGTAGATGTAGAGTTGTAGATGTAGAGATGTAGAGTTGTAGAGAGTTGTAGATGTAGAGAGTTGTAGATGTAGAGATGTAGAGAGTTGTAGATGTAGAGTTGTAGAGAGTTGTAGATGTAGAGTTGTAGAGAGTTGTAGATGTAGAGTTGTAGATGTAGAGAGTTGTAGATGCAGAGAGTTGTAGATGTAGAGAGTTGTAGATGCAGAGATGTAGATGCAGAGTTGTAGATGCAGAGTTGTAGATGTAGAGTTGTAGAGAGTTGTAGATGTAGAGTTGTAGAGAGTTGTAGATGTAGAGTTGTAGATGTAGAGAGTTGTAGATGCAGAGAGTTGTAGATGTAGAGAGTTGTAGATGCAGAGATGTAGATGCAGAGTTGTAGATGCAGAGTTGTAGATGCAGAGATGTAGAGTTGTAGATGTAGAGTTGTAGATGTAGAGTGTTGTAGAGTTGTAGATGTAGAGAGTTGTAGATGTAGAGATATAGAGTTGTAGATTTAGAGTTGTAGAGATTAGAGAGTTGTAGATGTAGAGTTGTAGATGTAGAGATAGAGTTGTAGATGTAGAGTTGTAGATGTAGAGATATAGAGTTGTAGATGTAGAGTTGTAGATGCAGAGTTGTAGAGTTGTAGATGTAGAGATGCAGAGTTGTAGATGTAGAGATGTAGATGCAGAGATGTAGATGCAGAGATGTAGATGCAGAGTTGTAGAGAGTTGTAGATGTAGAGTTGTAGATGTAGAGATAGAGTTGTAGATGCAGAGTTGTAGATGCAGAGATGTAGATGCAGAGATGTAGATGCAGAGGTAGAGATGTAGAGTTGTAGAGAGTTGTAGATGTAGAGTTGTAGATGTAGAGAGTTGTAGATGTAGAGTTGTAGATGTAGAGAGTTGTAGATGTAGAGATGTAGATGTAGAGTTGTAGATGTAGAGATGTAGAGAGTTGTAGATGTAGAGATGTAGATGCAGAGATGTAGATGCAGAGTTGTAGAGAGTTGTAGATGTAGAGTTGTAGATGTAGAGATAGAGTTGTAGATGTAGAGATATAGAGTTGTAGATGTAGAGTTGTAGATGCAGAGTTGTAGAGTTGTAGATGTAGAGATGCAGAGTTGTAGATGCAGAGTTGTAGATGCAGAGTTGTAGAGATGTAGATGTAGATGTAGAGTTGTAGATGTAGATGTAGAGTTGTAGATGTAGAGATGTAGAGTTGTAGAGAGTTGTAGATGTAGAGAGTTGTAGATGTAGAGATGTAGAGAGTTGTAGATGTAGAGTTGTAGAGAGTTGTAGATGTAGAGTTGTAGAGAGTTGTAGATGTAGAGTTGTAGATGTAGAGAGTTGTAGATGCAGAGAGTTGTAGATGTAGAGAGTTGTAGATGCAGAGATGTAGATGCAGAGTTGTAGATGCAGAGTTGTAGATGTAGAGTTGTAGAGAGTTGTAGATGTAGAGTTGTAGAGAGTTGTAGATGTAGAGTTGTAGATGTAGAGAGTTGTAGATGCAGAGAGTTGTAGATGTAGAGAGTTGTAGATGCAGAGATGTAGATGCAGAGTTGTAGATGCAGAGTTGTAGATGCAGAGATGTAGAGTTGTAGATGTAGAGTTGTAGATGTAGAGTGTTGTAGAGTTGTAGATGTAGAGAGTTGTAGATGTAGAGATATAGAGTTGTAGATTTAGAGTTGTAGAGATTAGAGAGTTGTAGATGTAGAGTTGTAGATGTAGAGATAGAGTTGTAGATGTAGAGTTGTAGATGTAGAGATATAGAGTTGTAGATGTAGAGTTGTAGATGCAGAGTTGTAGAGTTGTAGATGTAGAGATGCAGAGTTGTAGATGTAGAGATGTAGATGCAGAGATGTAGATGCAGAGATGTAGATGCAGAGTTGTAGAGAGTTGTAGATGTAGAGTTGTAGATGTAGAGAGTTGTAGATGCAGAGAGTTGTAGATGTAGAGAGTTGTAGATGCAGAGATGTAGATGCAGAGTTGTAGATGCAGAGTTGTAGATGCAGAGATGTAGATGTAGAGTTGTAGATGCAGAGTTGTAGATGCAGAGTTGTAGAGTTGTAGATGCAGAGTTGTAGATGTAGAGATGTAGATGCAGAGTTGTAGATGTAGAGATGTAGATGCAGAGTTGTAGATGCAGAGATGTAGATGCAGAGATGTAGATGCAGAGTTGTAGAGAGTTGTAGATGTAGAGTTGTAGAGATGTAGAGAGTTGTAGATGTAGAGTTGTAGATGTAGAGATAGAGTTGTAGATGTAGAGTTGTAGATGTAGAGATATAGAGTTGTAGATGTAGAGTTTTAGATGCAGAGTTGTAGAGTTGTAGATGTAGAGATATAGAGTTGTAGATGTAGAGATGCAGAGTTGTAGATGCAGAGTTGTAGAGTTGTAGATGCAGAGTTGTAGATGTAGAGATGTAGATGCAGAGTTGTAGAGTTGTAGATGTAGAGATGCAGAGTTGTAGATGTAGAGATGCAGAGTTGTAGATACAGAGTTGTAGAGTTGTAGATGCAGAGTTGTAGATGCAGAGATGTAGATGCAGAGTTGTAGAGAGTTGTAGATGTAGAGTTGTAGATGTAGAGATAGAGTTGTAGATGTAGAGATATAGAGTTGTAGATGTAGAGTTGTAGATGCAGAGTTGTAGAGTTGTAGATGTAGAGATGCAGAGTTGTAGATGCAGAGTTGTAGATGCAGAGTTGTAGAGATGTAGATGTAGATGTAGAGTTGTAGATGTAGAGTTGTAGATGTAGAGATGTAGAGTTGTAGAGAGTTGTAGATGTAGAGAGTTGTAGATGTAGAGATGTAGAGAGTTGTAGATGTAGAGTTGTAGAGAGTTGTAGATGTAGAGTTGTAGAGAGTTGTAGATGTAGAGTTGTAGATGTAGAGAGTTGTAGATGCAGAGAGTTGTAGATGTAGAGAGTTGTAGATGCAGAGATGTAGATGCAGAGTTGTAGATGCAGAGTTGTAGATGTAGAGTTGTAGAGAGTTGTAGATGTAGAGTTGTAGAGAGTTGTAGATGTAGAGTTGTAGATGTAGAGAGTTGTAGATGCAGAGAGTTGTAGATGTAGAGAGTTGTAGATGCAGAGATGTAGATGCAGAGTTGTAGATGCAGAGTTGTAGATGCAGAGATGTAGAGTTGTAGATGTAGAGTTGTAGATGTAGAGTGTTGTAGAGTTGTAGATGTAGAGAGTTGTAGATGTAGAGATATAGAGTTGTAGATTTAGAGTTGTAGAGATTAGAGAGTTGTAGATGTAGAGTTGTAGATGTAGAGATAGAGTTGTAGATGTAGAGTTGTAGATGTAGAGATATAGAGTTGTAGATGTAGAGTTGTAGATGCAGAGTTGTAGAGTTGTAGATGTAGAGATGCAGAGTTGTAGATGTAGAGATGTAGATGCAGAGATGTAGATGCAGAGATGTAGATGCAGAGTTGTAGAGAGTTGTAGATGTAGAGTTGTAGATGTAGAGATAGAGTTGTAGATGTAGAGATATAGAGTTGTAGATGTAGAGTTGTAGATGCAGAGATGTAGATGCAGAGTTGTAGATGCAGAGATGTAGATGCAGAGATGTAGATGCAGAGTTGTAGAGAGTTGTAGATGTAGAGTTGTAGAGTTGTAGATGTAGAGATGCAGAGTTGTAGAGTTGTAGATGCAGAGTTGTAGATGCAGAGTTGTAGAGTTGTAGATGTAGAGATGCAGAGTTGTAGATGCAGAGTTGTAGAGTTGTAGATGCAGAGTTGTAGATGCAGAGATGTAGATGCAGAGATGTAGATGCAGAGATGTAGATGCAGAGTTGTAGAGATGTAGAGAGTTGTAGATGTAGAGTTGTAGATGTAGAGATATAGAGTTGTAGATGTAGAGTTGTAGATGCAGAGTTGTAGAGTTGTAGATGCAGAGTTGTAGAGTTGTAGATGTAGAGATGCAGAGTTGTAGATGTAGAGATGCAGAGTTGTAGATGCAGAGTTGTAGAGTTGTAGATGCAGAGTTGTAGATGTAGAGATGTAGATGCAGAGTTGTAGATGCAGAGATGTAGATGCAGAGATGTAGATGCAGAGTTGTAGATGTAGAGTTGTAGAGATGTAGAGAGTTGTAGATGTAGAGTTGTAGATGTAGAGATAGAGTTGTAGATGTAGAGTTGTAGATGTAGAGATATAGAGTTGTAGATGTAGAGTTGTAGATGCAGAGTTGTAGAGTTGTAGATGTAGAGATGCAGAGTTGTAGATGTAGAGATGTAGATGCAGAGATGTAGATGCAGAGTTGTAGAGAGTTGTAGATGTAGAGTTGTAGATGTAGAGATATAGAGTTGTAGATGTAGAGTTGTAGATGCAGAGATGTAGATGCAGAGTTGTAGATGCAGAGATGTAGATGCAGAGTTGTAGAGAGTTGTAGATGTAGAGTTGTAGAGTTGTAGATGTAGAGATGCAGAGTTGTAGATGCAGAGTTGTAGAGTTGTAGATGCAGAGTTGTAGATGCAGAGTTGTAGAGTTGTAGATGTAGAGATGCAGAGTTGTAGATGCAGAGTTGTAGAGTTGTAGATGCAGAGTTGTAGATGCAGAGATGTAGATGCAGAGATGTAGATGCAGAGATGTAGATGCAGAGTTGTAGAGATGTAGAGAGTTGTAGATGTAGAGTTGTAGAGAGTTGTAGATGTAGAGTTGTAGAGAGTTGTAGATGTAGAGTTGTAGATGTAGAGAGTTGTAGATGCAGAGAGTTGTAGATGTAGAGAGTTGTAGATGCAGAGATGTAGATGCAGAGTTGTAGATGCAGAGTTGTAGATGTAGAGTTGTAGAGAGTTGTAGATGTAGAGTTGTAGAGAGTTGTAGATGTAGAGTTGTAGATGTAGAGAGTTGTAGATGCAGAGAGTTGTAGATGTAGAGAGTTGTAGATGCAGAGATGTAGATGCAGAGTTGTAGATGCAGAGTTGTAGATGCAGAGATGTAGAGTTGTAGATGTAGATTTGTAGATGTAGAGTGTTGTAGAGTTGTAGATGTAGAGAGTTGTAGATGTAGAGATGTAGATGCAGAGTTGTAGATGCAGAGTTGTAGATGCAGAGTTGTAGAGATGTAGAGAGTTGTAGATGTAGAGTTGTAGATGTAGAGATATAGAGTTGTAGATTTAGAGTTGTAGAGATGTAGAGAGTTGTAGATGTAGAGTTGTAGATGTAGAGATAGAGTTGTAGATGTAGAGTTGTAGATGTAGAGATATAGAGTTGTAGATGTAGAGAGTTGTAGATGTAGAGATGTAGATGCAGAGTTGTAGATGCAGAGATGTAGAGATGTAGAGTTGTAGAGATGTAGATGTAGAGTTCTAGATGTAGAGTTGTAGATGTAGAGATATAGAGAGTTGTAGATGTAGAGTTGTAGAGATGTAGAGTTGTAGATGTAGAGATGTAGAGAGTTGTAGAGTTGTAGATTTGTAGATGTAGAGTTGTAGATGTAGAGAGTTGTAGATGCAGAGTTGTAGATGTAGAGTTGTAGATGCAGAGTTGTAGATGTAGAGTTTTAGATGCAGAGGTAGAGATGTAGAGTTGTAGATGTAGAGTTGTAGATGTAGAGATGTAGATGTAGAGATGTAGAGAGTTGTAGATTTGTAGATGTAGAGTTGTAGATGTAGAGAGTTTTAGATGTAGAGAGTTGTAGATGCAGAGTTGTAGATGCAGAGATGTAGATGCAGAGATGTAGATGCAGAGGTAGAGATGTAGAGTTGTAGAGAGTTGTAGATGTAGAGATGTAGAGTTGTAGATGTAGAGATGTAGAGAGTTGTAGATGTAGAGATGTAGACAGTTGTAGATGTAGAGATGTAGATGCAGAGTTGTAGATGCAGAGATGTAGATGCAGAGATGTAGATGCAGAGTTGTAGAGAGTTGTAGATGTAGAGTTGTAGATGTAGAGATAGAGTTGTAGATGTAGAGATATAGAGTTGTAGATGCAGAGTTGTAGATGTAGAGATGTAGATGTAGAGTTGTAGAGAGTTGTAGATGTAGAGATGTAGAGTTGTAGATGCAGAGTTGTAGATGTAGAGATGTAGATGCAGAGTTGTAGATGCAGAGATGTAGATGCAGAGTTGTAGAGAGTTGTAGATTTAGAGTTGTAGATGTAGAGATAGAGTTGTAGATGTAGAGATATAGAGTTGTAGATGTAGAGTTGTAGATGCAGAGTTGTAGAGTTGTAGATGCAGAGTTGTAGATGCAGAGTTGTAGAGATGTAGAGTTGTAGATGTAGATGCAGAGTTGTAGATGTAGAGATGTAGATGTAGAGTTGTAGAGAGTTGTAGATGTAGAGATGTAGAGTTGTAGATGTAGAGATGTAGAGTTGTAGAGAGTTGTAGATGTAGTGATGCAGAGAGTTGTAGATGTAGAGAGTTGTAGATGTAGAGATGTAGAGAGTTGTAGATGTAGAGTTGTAGAGAGTTGTAGATGTAGAGTTGTAGATGTAGAGAGTTGTAGATGCAGAGAGTTGTAGATGTAGAGAGTTGTAGATGCAGAGATGTAGATGCAGAGTTGTAGATGCAGAGTTGTAGATGCAGAGATGTAGATGTAGAGTTGTAGATGTAGAGTGTTGCAGAGTTGTAGATGTAGAGAGTTGTAGATGTAGAGATGTAGATGCAGAGTTGTAGATGCAGAGTTGTAGAGTTGTAGATGCAGAGTTGTAGATGTAGAGATGTAGATGCAGAGATGTAGATGCAGAGATGTAGATGCAGAGTTGTAGAGATGTAGAGTTGTAGATGTAGAGATAGAGTTGTAGATGTAGAGTTGTAGATGTAGAGATATAGAGTTGTAGATGTAGAGATATAGAGTTGTAGATGTAGAGTTGTAGATGCAGAGTTGTAGAGTTGTAGATGCAGAGTTGTAGAGTTGTAGATGTAGAGATGCAGAGTTGTAGATGCAGAGATGTAGATGCAGAGATGTAGATGCAGAGGTAGAGATGTAGAGTTGTAGAGAGTTGTAGATGTAGAGATGTAGAGTTGTAGATGTAGAGATGTAGAGAGTTGTAGATGTAGAGATGTAGAGAGTTGTAGATGTAGAGATGTAGATGCAGAGTTGTAGATGCAGAGATGTAGATGCAGAGATGTAGATGCAGAGTTGTAGAGAGTTGTAGATGTAGAGTTGTAGATGTAGAGATAGAGTTGTAGATGTAGAGATATAGAGTTGTAGATGCAGAGTTGTAGATGTAGAGATGTAGATGTAGAGTTGTAGAGAGTTGTAGATGTAGAGATGTAGAGTTGTAGATGCAGAGTTGTAGATGTAGAGATGTAGATGCAGAGTTGTAGATGCAGAGATGTAGATGCAGAGTTGTAGAGAGTTGTAGATTTAGAGTTGTAGATGTAGAGATAGAGTTGTAGATGTAGAGATATAGAGTTGTAGATGTAGAGTTGTAGATGCAGAGTTGTAGAGTTGTAGATGCAGAGTTGTAGATGCAGAGTTGTAGAGATGTAGAGTTGTAGATGTAGATGCAGAGTTGTAGATGTAGAGATGTAGATGTAGAGTTGTAGAGAGTTGTAGATGTAGAGATGTAGAGTTGTAGATGTAGAGATGTAGAGTTGTAGAGAGTTGTAGATGTAGTGATGCAGAGAGTTGTAGATGTAGAGAGTTGTAGATGTAGAGATGTAGAGAGTTGTAGATGTAGAGTTGTAGAGAGTTGTAGATGTAGAGTTGTAGATGTAGAGAGTTGTAGATGCAGAGAGTTGTAGATGTAGAGAGTTGTAGATGCAGAGATGTAGATGCAGAGTTGTAGATGCAGAGTTGTAGATGCAGAGATGTAGATGTAGAGTTGTAGATGTAGAGTGTTGTAGAGTTGTAGATGTAGAGAGTTGTAGATGTAGAGATGTAGATGCAGAGTTGTAGATGCAGAGTTGTAGAGTTGTAGATGCAGAGTTGTAGATGTAGAGATGTAGATGCAGAGATGTAGATGCAGAGATGTAGATGCAGAGTTGTAGAGATGTAGAGAGTTGTAGATGTAGAGATAGAGTTGTAGATGTAGAGTTGTAGATGTAGAGATATAGAGTTGTAGATGTAGAGATATAGAGTTGTAGATGTAGAGTTGTAGATGCAGAGTTGTAGAGTTGTAGATGCAGAGTTGTAGAGTTGTAGATGTAGAGATGCAGAGTTGTAGATGCAGAGTTGTAGATGCAGAGTTGTAGATGCAGAGATGTAGATGCAGAGATGTAGATGCAGAGTTGTAGAGATGTAGAGAGTTGTAGATGTAGAGTTGTAGATGTAGAGATAGAGTTGTAGATGTAGAGAGTTGTAGATGTAGAGATGTAGAGTTGTAGATGTAGAGATGTAGAGTTGTAGAGAGTTGTAGATGTAGAGATGTAGAGAGTTGTAGATGTAGAGTTGTAGAGAGTTGTAGATGTAGAGTTGTAGAGAGTTGTAGATGTAGAGTTGTAGATGTAGAGAGTTGTAGATGCAGAGAGTTGTAGATGTAGAGAGTTGTAGATGCAGAGATGTAGATGCAGAGTTGTAGATGCAGAGTTGTAGATGCAGAGATGTAGATGTAGAGTTGTAGATGTAGAGTGTTGTAGAGTTGTAGATGTAGAGAGTTGTAGATGTAGAGATGTAGATGCAGAGTTGTAGATGCAGAGTTGTAGATGCAGAGATGTAGAGATGTAGAGTTGTAGAGATGTAGATGTAGAGTTCTAGATGTAGAGTTGTAGATGTAGAGATATAGAGAGTTGTAGATGTAGAGTTGTAGAGATGTAGAGTTGTAGATGTAGAGATGTAGAGAGTTGTAGAGTTGTAGATTTGTAGATGTAGAGTTGTAGATGTAGAGAGTTGTAGATGTAGAGTTGTAGATGTAGAGTTTTAGATGTAGAGAGTTGTAGATGCAGAGTTGTAGATGTAGAGTTGTAGATGCAGAGTTGTAGATGTAGAGTTTTAGATGCAGAGGTAGAGATGTAGAGTTGTAGATGTAGAGTTGTAGATGTAGAGATGTAGATGTAGAGATGTAGAGAGTTGTAGATTTGTAGATGTAGAGTTGTAGATGTAGAGAGTTTTAGATGTAGAGAGTTGTAGATGCAGAGTTGTAGATGCAGAGATGTAGATGCAGAGATGTAGATGCAGAGGTAGAGATGTAGAGTTGTAGAGAGTTGTAGATGTAGAGATGTAGAGTTGTAGATGTAGAGATGTAGAGAGTTGTAGATGTAGAGATGTAGACAGTTGTAGATGTAGAGATGTAGATGCAGAGTTGTAGATGCAGAGATGTAGATGCAGAGATGTAGATGCAGAGTTGTAGAGAGTTGTAGATGTAGAGTTGTAGATGTAGAGATAGAGTTGTAGATGTAGAGATATAGAGTTGTAGATGCAGAGTTGTAGATGTAGAGATGTAGATGTAGAGTTGTAGAGAGTTGTAGATGTAGAGATGTAGAGTTGTAGATGCAGAGTTGTAGATGTAGAGATGTAGATGCAGAGTTGTAGATGCAGAGATGTAGATGCAGAGTTGTAGAGAGTTGTAGATTTAGAGTTGTAGATGTA
This sequence comes from Gasterosteus aculeatus, assembly GCF_964276395.1. NCBI lineage: Eukaryota > Metazoa > Chordata > Actinopteri > Perciformes > Gasterosteidae > Gasterosteus > Gasterosteus aculeatus. Next base: position 983,434 of record NW_027554881.1, on the reverse strand, counting down.
GAGATAGAGTTGTAGATGTAGAGATATAGAGTTGTAGATGTAGAGTTGTAGATGCAGAGTTGTAGAGTTGTAGATGCAGAGTTGTAGATGCAGAGTTGTAGAGATGTAGAGTTGTAGATGTAGATGCAGAGTTGTAGATGTAGAGATGTAGATGTAGAGTTGTAGAGAGTTGTAGATGTAGAGTTGTAGATGTAGAGATGTAGAGTTGTAGAGAGTTGTAGATGTAGTGATGCAGAGAGTTGTAGATGTAGAGAGTTGTAGATGTAGAGATGTAGAGAGTTGTAGATGTAGAGTTGTAGAGAGTTGTAGATGTAGAGTTGTAGATGTAGAGAGTTGTAGATGCAGAGAGTTGTAGATGTAGAGAGTTGTAGATGCAGAGATGTAGATGCAGAGTTGTAGATGCAGAGTTGTAGATGCAGAGATGTAGAGTTGTAGATGTAGAGTTGTAGATGTAGAGTGTTGTAGAGTTGTAGATGTAGAGAGTTGTAGATGTAGAGATGTAGATGCAGAGTTGTAGATGCAGAGTTGTAGATGCAGAGTTGTAGAGATGTAGAGAGTTGTAGATGTAGGGATAGAGTTGTAGATGTAGAGTTGTAGATGTAGAGATATAGAGTTGTAGATTTAGAGTTGTAGAGATGTAGAGAGTTGTAGATGTAGAGTTGTAGATGTAGAGATAGAGTTGTAGATGTAGAGTTGTAGATGTAGAGATATAGAGTTGTAGATGTAGAGTTGTAGATGCAGAGTTGTAGAGTTGTAGATGTAGAGATGCAGAGTTGTAGATGTAGAGATGTAGATGCAGAGATGTAGATGCAGAGATGTAGATGCAGAGTTGTAGAGAGTTGTAGATGTAGAGTTGTAGATGTAGAGATAGAGTTGTAGATGTAGAGATATAGAGTTGTAGATGTAGAGTTGTAGATGCAGAGATGTAGATGCAGAGTTGTAGATGCAGAGATGTAGATGCAGAGATGTAGATGCAGAGTTGTAGAGAGTTGTAGATGTAGAGTTGTAGAGTTGTAGATGTAGAGATGCAGAGTTGTAGATGCAGAGTTGTAGAGTTGTAGATGCAGAGTTGTAGATGCAGAGTTGTAGAGTTGTAGATGTAGAGATGCAGAGTTGTAGATGCAGAGTTGTAGAGTTGTAGATGCAGAGTTGTAGATGCAGAGATGTAGATGCAGAGATGTAGATGCAGAGATTTAGATGCAGAGTTGTAGAGATGTAGAGAGTTGTAGATGTAGAGTTGTAGATGTAGAGATGTAGAGTTGTAGATGTAGAGTTGTAGATGTAGAGTTGTAGATGTAGAGTGTTGTAGAGTTGTAGATGTAGAGAGTTGTAGATGTAGAGATGTAGATGCAGAGTTGTAGATGCAGAGTTGTAGATGCAGAGATGTAGAGATGTAGAGTTGTAGATGCAGAGTTGTAGATGTAGAGTTGTAGATGTAGAGTGTTGTAGAGTTGTAGATGTAGAGTTGTAGATGTAGAGATGTAGATGCAGAGATGTAGATGTAGAGTTGTAGATGTAGAGAGTTGTAGAGTTGTAGATGTAGAGAGTTGTAGATGCAGAGTTGTAGATGCAGAGGTAGAGATGTAGAGGTGTAGAGAGTTGTAGAGACGTAGAGAGTTGTAGATGTAGAGTTGTAGATGTAGAGAGTTGTAGATGTAGAGATGTAGATGTAGAGTTGTAGATGTAGAGATGTAGAGTTGTAGATGCAGAGTTGTAGATGTAGAGATGTAGATGCAGAGATGTAGAGATGTAGAGTTGTAGATGCAGAGTTGTAGATGTAGAGTGTTGTAGAGTTGTAGATGTAGAGAGTTGTAGATTTAGAGTTGTAGATGTAGAGTGTTGTAGAGTTGTAGATGCAGAGTTGTAGATGTAGAGATGTAGATGTAGAGTTGTAGAGAGTTGTAGATGTAGAGATGTAGAGTTGTAGATGCAGAGTTGTAGATGTAGAGATGTAGATGCAGAGTTGTAGATGCAGAGATGTAGATGCAGAGATGTAGATGCAGAGTTGTAGAGAGTTTTAGATGTAGAGTTGTAGATGTAGAGATAGAGTTGTAGATGTAGAGATATAGAGTTGTAGATGTAGAGTTGTAGATGCAGAGATGTAGATGCAGAGTTGTAGATGCAGAGATGTAGATGCAGAGATGTAGATGCAGAGTTGTAGAGTTGTAGATGCAGATGCAGAGTTGTAGATGCAGAGTTGTAGAGATGTAGATGTAGAGTTGTAGATGTAGATGCAGAGTTGTAGATGTAGAGATGTAGATGTAGAGTTGTAGAGAGTTGTAGATGTAGAGTTGTAGATGTAGAGATGTAGAGTTGTAGAGAGTTGTAGATGTAGTGATGTAGAGAGTTGTAGATGCAGAGAGTTGTAGAGTTGTAGATGTAGAGAGTTGTAGATGTAGAGATGTAGATGCAGAGTTGTAGAGAGTTGTAGATGTAGAGTTGTAGATGTAGAGAGTTGTAGATGCAGAGAGTTGTAGATGCAGAGTTGTAGATGCAGAGATGTAGAGTTGTAGATGTAGAGTTGTAGAGATGTAGATGTAGAGTTGTAGATGTAGATGCAGAGTTGTAGATGTAGAGATGTAGATGTAGAGTTGTAGAGAGTTGTAGATGTAGAGTTGTAGATGTAGAGATGTAGAGTTGTAGAGAGTTGTAGATGTAGTGATGTAGAGAGTTGTAGATGCAGAGAGTTGTAGAGTTGTAGATGTAGAGAGTTGTAGATGTAGAGATGTAGATGCAGAGTTGTAGAGAGTTGTAGATGTAGAGTTGTAGATGTAGAGAGTTGTAGATGCAGAGAGTTGTAGATGCAGAGTTGTAGATGCAGAGATGTAGAGTTGTAGATGTAGAGTTGTAGATGTAGAGTGTTGTAGAGTTGTAGATGTAGAGAGTTGTAGATGTAGAGATGTAGATGCAGAGTTGTAGATGCAGAGTTGTAGATGCAGAGATGTAGAGATGTAGAGTTGTAGATGCAGAGTTGTAGATGTAGAGTTGTAGATGTAGAGTGTTGTAGAGTTGTAGATGTAGAGTTGTAGATGTAGAGATGTAGATGCAGAGATGTAGATGTAGAGTTGTAGATGTAGAGAGTTGTAGAGTTGTAGATGTAGAGAGTTGTAGATGCAGAGTTGTAGATGCAGAGGTAGAGATGTAGAGGTGTAGAGAGTTGTAGAGACGTAGAGAGTTGTAGATGTAGAGTTGTAGATGTAGAGAGTTGTAGATGTAGAGATGTAGATGTAGAGTTGTAGAGAGTTGTAGATGTAGAGATGTAGAGTTGTAGATGCAGAGTTGTAGATGTAGAGATGTAGATGCAGAGTTGTGGATGCAGAGATGTAGATGCAGAGATGTAGATGCAGAGTTGTAGAGAGTTGTAGATGTAGAGTTGTAGATGTAGAGATAGAGTTGTAGATGTAGAGATATAGAGTTGTAGATGTAGAGTTGTAAATGCAGAGTTGTAGAGTTGTAGATGCAGATGCAGAGTTGTAGATGCAGAGTTGTAGAGATGTAGATGTAGATGTAGAGTTGTAGATGTAGATGCAGAGTTGTAGATGTAGAGATGTAGATGTAGAGTTGTAGATGTAGAGATGCAGAGTTGTAGATGCAGAGTTGTAGATGCAGAGTTGTAGAGAGTTGTAGATGTAGAGTTGTAGATGTAGAGATAGAGTTGTAGAGAGTTGTAGATGTAGAGTTGTAGATGTAGAGATAGAGTTGTAGATGTAGAGATATAGAGTTGTAGATGTAGAGTTGTAGATGCAGAGTTGTAGAGATGCAGAGTTGTAGATGCAGAGTTGTAGATGCAGAGATGTAGAGATGTAGAGTTGTAGAGATGTAGATGTAGAGTTGTAGATGTAGATGCAGAGTTGTAGATGTAGAGATGTAGATGTAGAGTTGTAGAGAGTTGTAGATGTAGTGATGTAGAGAGTTGTAGATGTAGAGAGTTGTAGATGTAGAGTTGTAGATGTAGAGAGTTGTAGATGCAGAGAGTTGTAGATGTAGAGAGTTGTAGATGCAGAGTTGTAGATGCAGAGTTGTAGATGCAGAGATGTAGAGTTGTAGATGTAGAGTTGTAGATATAGAGTGTTGTAGAGTTGTAGATGTAGAGTTGTAGATGTAGAGATGTAGAGATGCAGAGTTGTAGATGCAGAGTTGTAGAGTTGTAGATGCAGAGTTGTAGAGATGTAGATGTAGAGTTGTAGAGAGTTGTAGATGTAGAGATGTAGAGTTGTAGAGAGTTGTAGATCTAGTGATGTAGAGAGTTGTATATGTAGAGATTTGTAGATGTAGAGATGTAGAGAGTTGTAGATGTAGAATTGTAGAGAGTTGTAGATGTAGAGTTGTAGATGTAGAGAGTTGTAGATGCAGAGAGTTGTAGATGCAGAGTTGTAGATGCAGAGTTGTAGATAGAGAGATGTAGAGTTGTAGATGTAGAGTTGTAGATGTAGAGTGTTGTAGAGTTGTAGATGTAGAGAGTTGTAGATGTAGAGATGTAGATGCAGAGTTGTAGATGCAGAGTTGTAGATGCAGAGATGTAGAGATGTAGAGTTGTAGAGATGTAGATGTAGAGTTCTAGATGTAGAGTTGTAGATGTAGAGATATAGAGAGTTGTAGATGTAGAGTTGTAGAGATGTAGAGTTGTAGATGTAGAGATGTAGAGAGTTGTAGAGTTGTAGATTTGTAGATGTAGAGTTGTAGATGTAGAGAGTTGTAGATGTAGAGTTGTAGATGTAGAGTTTTAGATGTAGAGAGTTGTAGATGCAGAGTTGTAGATGTAGAGTTGTAGATGCAGAGTTGTAGATGTAGAGTTTTAGATGCAGAGGTAGAGATGTAGAGTTGTAGATGTAGAGTTGTAGATGTAGAGATGTAGATGTAGAGATGTAGAGAGTTGTAGATTTGTAGATGTAGAGTTGTAGATGTAGAGAGTTTTAGATGTAGAGAGTTGTAGATGCAGAGTTGTAGATGCAGAGATGTAGATGCAGAGATGTAGATGCAGAGGTAGAGATGTAGAGTTGTAGAGAGTTGTAGATGTAGAGATGTAGAGTTGTAGATGTAGAGATGTAGAGAGTTGTAGATGTAGAGATGTAGACAGTTGTAGATGTAGAGATGTAGATGCAGAGTTGTAGATGCAGAGATGTAGATGCAGAGATGTAGATGCAGAGTTGTAGAGAGTTGTAGATGTAGAGTTGTAGATGTAGAGATAGAGTTGTAGATGTAGAGATATAGAGTTGTAGATGCAGAGTTGTAGATGTAGAGATGTAGATGTAGAGTTGTAGAGAGTTGTAGATGTAGAGATGTAGAGTTGTAGATGCAGAGTTGTAGATGTAGAGATGTAGATGCAGAGTTGTAGATGCAGAGATGTAGATGCAGAGTTGTAGAGAGTTGTAGATTTAGAGTTGTAGATGCAGAGATAGAGTTGTAGATGTAGAGATATAGAGTTGTAGATGTAGAGTTGTAGATGCAGAGTTGTAGAGTTGTAGATGCAGAGTTGTAGATGCAGAGTTGTAGAGATGTAGAGTTGTAGATGTAGATGCAGAGTTGTAGATGTAGAGATGTAGATGTAGAGTTGTAGAGAGTTGTAGATGTAGAGATGTAGAGTTGTAGATGTAGAGATGTAGAGTTGTAGAGAGTTGTAGATGTAGTGATGCAGAGAGTTGTAGATGTAGAGAGTTGTAGATGTAGAGATGTAGAGAGTTGTAGATGTAGAGTTGTAGAGAGTTGTAGATGTAGAGTTGTAGATGTAGAGAGTTGTAGATGCAGAGAGTTGTAGATGTAGAGAGTTGTAGATGCAGAGATGTAGATGCAGAGTTGTAGATGCAGAGTTGTAGATGCAGAGATGTAGAGTTGTAGATGTAGAGTGTTGTAGAGTTGTAGATGTAGAGAGTTGTAGATGTAGAGATGTAGATGCAGAGTTGTAGATGCAGAGTTGTAGATGCAGAGTTGTAGAGATGTAGAGAGTTGTAGATGTAGGGATAGAGTTGTAGATGTAGAGTTGTAGATGTAGAGATATAGAGTTGTAGATTTAGAGTTGTAGAGATGTAGAGAGTTGTAGATGTAGAGTTGTAGATGTAGAGATAGAGTTGTAGATGTAGAGTTGTAGATGTAGAGATATAGAGTTGTAGATGTAGAGTTGTAGATGCAGAGTTGTAGAGTTGTAGATGTAGAGATGCAGAGTTGTAGATGTAGAGATGTAGATGCAGAGATGTAGATGCAGAGATGTAGATGCAGAGTTGTAGAGAGTTGTAGATGTAGAGTTGTAGATGTAGAGATAGAGTTGTAGATGTAGAGATATAGAGTTGTAGATGTAGAGTTGTAGATGCAGAGATGTAGATGCAGAGTTGTAGATGCAGAGATGTAGATGCAGAGATGTAGATGCAGAGTTGTAGAGAGTTGTAGATGTAGAGTTGTAGAGTTGTAGATGTAGAGATGCAGAGTTGTAGATGCAGAGTTGTAGAGTTGTAGATGCAGAGTTGTAGATGCAGAGTTGTAGAGTTGTAGATGTAGAGATGCAGAGTTGTAGATGCAGAGTTGTAGAGTTGTAGATGCAGAGTTGTAGATGCAGAGATGTAGATGCAGAGATGTAGATGCAGAGATTTAGATGCAGAGTTGTAGAGATGTAGAGAGTTGTAGATGTAGAGTTGTAGATGTAGAGATGTAGATGTAGAGTGTTGTAGAGTTGTAGATGTAGAGAGTTGTAGATGTAGAGATGTAGATGCAGAGTTGTAGATGTAGAGTTGTAGATGTAGAGTGTTGTAGAGTTGTAGATGTAGAGAGTTGTAGATGTAGAGATGTAGATGCAGAGTTGTAGATGCAGAGTTGTAGATGCAGAGATGTAGAGATGTAGAGTTGTAGATGCAGAGTTGTAGATGTAGAGTTGTAGATGTAGAGTGTTGTAGAGTTGTAGATGTAGAGTTGTAGATGTAGAGATGTAGATGCAGAGATGTAGATGTAGAGTTGTAGATGTAGAGAGTTGTAGAGTTGTAGATGTAGAGAGTTGTAGATGCAGAGTTGTAGATGCAGAGGTAGAGATGTAGAGGTGTAGAGAGTTGTAGAGACGTAGAGAGTTGTAGATGTAGAGTTGTAGATGTAGAGAGTTGTAGATGTAGAGATGTAGATGTAGAGTTGTAGATGTAGAGATGTAGAGTTGTAGATGCAGAGTTGTAGATGTAGAGATGTAGATGCAGAGATGTAGAGATGTAGAGTTGTAGATGCAGAGTTGTAGATGTAGAGTGTTGTAGAGTTGTAGATGTAGAGAGTTGTAGATTTAGAGTTGTAGATGTAGAGTGTTGTAGAGTTGTAGATGCAGAGTTGTAGATGTAGAGATGTAGATGTAGAGTTGTAGAGAGTTGTAGATGTAGAGATGTAGAGTTGTAGATGCAGAGTTGTAGATGTAGAGATGTAGATGCAGAGTTGTAGATGCAGAGATGTAGATGCAGAGATGTAGATGCAGAGTTGTAGAGAGTTTTAGATGTAGAGTTGTAGATGTAGAGATAGAGTTGTAGATGTAGAGATATAGAGTTGTAGATGTAGAGTTGTAGATGCAGAGTTGTAGAGTTGTAGATGCAGATGCAGAGTTGTAGATGCAGAGTTGTAGAGATGTAGATGTAGAGTTGTAGATGTAGATGCAGAGTTGTAGATGTAGAGATGTAGATGTAGAGTTGTAGAGAGTTGTAGATGTAGAGTTGTAGATGTAGAGATGTAGAGTTGTAGAGAGTTGTAGATGTAGTGATGTAGAGAGTTGTAGATGCAGAGAGTTGTAGATGTAGAGAGTTGTAGATGTAGAGATGTAGATGCAGAGTTGTAGAGAGTTGTAGATGTAGAGTTGTAGATGTAGAGAGTTGTAGATGCAGAGAGTTGTAGATGTAGAGAGTTGTAGATGCAGAGATGTAGATGCAGAGTTGTAGATGCAGAGTTGTAGATGCAGAGATGTAGAGTTGTAGATGTAGAGTTGTAGATGTAGAGTTGTAGATGTAGAGTGTTGTAGAGTTGTAGATGTAGAGAGTTGTAGATGTAGAGATGTAGATGCAGAGTTGTAGATGCAGAGTTGTAGATGCAGAGATGTAGAGATGTAGAGTTGTAGATGCAGAGTTGTAGATGTAGAGTTGTAGATGTAGAGTGTTGTAGAGTTGTAGATGTAGAGTTGTAGATGTAGAGATGTAGATGCAGAGATGTAGATGTAGAGTTGTAGATGTAGAGAGTTGTAGAGTTGTAGATGTAGAGAGTTGTAGATGCAGAGTTGTAGATGCAGAGGTAGAGATGTAGAGGTGTAGAGAGTTGTAGAGACGTAGAGAGTTGTAGATGTAGAGTTGTAGATGTAGAGAGTTGTAGATGTAGAGATGTAGATGTAGAGTTGTAGAGAGTTGTAGATGTAGAGATGTAGAGTTGTAGATGCAGAGTTGTAGATGTAGAGATGTAGATGCAGAGTTGTAGATGCAGTAATGTAGATGCAGAGATGTAGATGCAGAGTTGTAGAGAGTTGTAGATGTAGAGTTGTAGATGTAGAGATAGAGTTGTAGATGTAGAGATATAGAGTTGTAGATGTAGAGTTGTAAATGCAGAGTTGTAGAGTTGTAGATGCAGATGCAGAGTTGTAGATGCAGAGTTGTAGAGATGTAGATGTAGATGTAGAGTTGTAGATGTAGATGCAGAGTTGTAGATGTAGAGATGTAGATGTAGAGTTGTAGATGTAGAGATGCAGAGTTGTAGATGCAGAGTTGTAGATGCAGAGTTGTAGAGAGTTGTAGATGTAGAGTTGTAGATGTAGAGATAGAGTTGTAGAGAGTTGTAGATGTAGAGTTGTAGATGTAGAGATAGAGTTGTAGATGTAGAGATATAGAGTTGTAGATGTAGAGTTGTAGATGCAGAGTTGTAGAGATGCAGAGTTGTAGATGCAGAGTTGTAGATGCAGAGATGTAGAGATGTAGAGTTGTTGAGATGTAGATGTAGAGTTGTAGATGTAGATGCAGAGTTGTAGATGTAGAGATGTAGATGTAGAGTTGTAGAGAGTTGTAGATGTAGTGATGTAGAGAGTTGTAGATGTAGAGAGTTGTAGATGTAGAGTTGTAGATGTAGAGAGTTGTAGATGCAGAGAGTTGTAGATGTAGAGATGTAGATGTAGAGTTGTAGATGTAGAGAGTTGTAGAGTTGTAGATGCAGAGTTGTAGATGCAGAGATGTAGAGTTGTAGATGTAGAGTTGTAGATATAGAGTGTTGTAGAGTTGTAGATGTAGAGTTGTAGATGTAGAGATGTAGAGATGCAGAGTTGTAGATGCAGAGTTGTAGAGTTGTAGATGCAGAGTTGTAGAGATGTAGATGTAGAGTTGTAGAGAGTTGTAGATGTAGAGATGTAGAGTTGTAGAGAGTTGTAGATCTAGTGATGTAGAGAGTTGTATATGTAGAGAGTTGTAGATGTAGAGATGTAGAGAGTTGTAGATGTAGAATTGTAGAGAGTTGTAGATGTAGAGTTGTAGATGTAGAGAGTTGTAGATGCAGAGAGTTGTAGATGCAGAGTTGTAGATGCAGAGTTGTAGATAGAGAGATGTAGAGTTGTAGATGTAGAGTTGTAGATGTAGAGTTGTAGATGTAGAGTTGTAGATGTAGAGTGTTGTAGAGTTGTAGATGTAGAGTTGTAGATGTAGAGATGTAGATGTAGAGATGTAGAGAGTTGTAGATTTGTAGATGTAGAGTTGTAGATGTAGAGAGTTTTAGATGTAGAGAGTTGTAGATGCAGAGTTGTAGATGCAGAGATGTAGATGCAGAGATGTAGATGCAGAGGTAGAGATGTAGAGTTGTAGAGAGTTGTAGATGTAGAGATGTAGAGTTGTAGATGTAGAGATGTAGAGAGTTGTAGATGTAGAGATGTAGACAGTTGTAGATGTAGAGATGTAGATGCAGAGTTGTAGATGCAGAGATGTAGATGCAGAGATGTAGATGCAGAGTTGTAGAGAGTTGTAGATGTAGAGTTGTAGATGTAGAGATAGAGTTGTAGATGTAGAGATATAGAGTTGTAGATGCAGAGTTGTAGATGTAGAGATGTAGATGTAGAGTTGTAGAGAGTTGTAGATGTAGAGATGTAGAGTTGTAGATGCAGAGTTGTAGATGTAGAGATGTAGATGCAGAGTTGTAGATGCAGAGATGTAGATGCAGAGTTGTAGAGAGTTGTAGATTTAGAGTTGTAGATGTAGAGATAGAGTTGTAGATGTAGAGATATAGAGTTGTAGATGTAGAGTTGTAGATGCAGAGTTGTAGAGTTGTAGATGCAGAGTTGTAGATGCAGAGTTGTAGAGATGTAGAGTTGTAGATGTAGATGCAGAGTTGTAGATGTAGAGATGTAGATGTAGAGTTGTAGAGAGTTGTAGATGTAGAGATGTAGAGTTGTAGATGTAGAGATGTAGAGTTGTAGAGAGTTGTAGATGTAGTGATGCAGAGAGTTGTAGATGTAGAGAGTTGTAGATGTAGAGATGTAGAGAGTTGTAGATGTAGAGTTGTAGAGAGTTGTAGATGTAGAGTTGTAGATGTAGAGAGTTGTAGATGCAGAGAGTTGTAGATGTAGAGAGTTGTAGATGCAGAGATGTAGATGCAGAGTTGTAGATGCAGAGTTGTAGATGCAGAGATGTAGAGTTGTAGATGTAGAGTTGTAGATGTAGAGTGTTGTAGAGTTGTAGATGTAGAGAGTTGTAGATGTAGAGATGTAGATGCAGAGTTGTAGATGCAGAGTTGTAGATGCAGAGTTGTAGAGATGTAGAGAGTTGTAGATGTAGGGATAGAGTTGTAGATGTAGAGTTGTAGATGTAGAGATATAGAGTTGTAGATTTAGAGTTGTAGAGATGTAGAGAGTTGTAGATGTAGAGTTGTAGATGTAGAGATAGAGTTGTAGATGTAGAGTTGTAGATGTAGAGATATAGAGTTGTAGATGTAGAGTTGTAGATGCAGAGTTGTAGAGTTGTAGATGTAGAGATGCAGAGTTGTAGATGTAGAGATGTAGATGCAGAGATGTAGATGCAGAGATGTAGATGCAGAGTTGTAGAGAGTTGTAGATGTAGAGTTGTAGATGTAGAGATAGAGTTGTAGATGTAGAGATATAGAGTTGTAGATGTAGAGTTGTAGATGCAGAGATGTAGATGCAGAGTTGTAGATGCAGAGATGTAGATGCAGAGATGTAGATGCAGAGTTGTAGAGAGTTGTAGATGTAGAGTTGTAGAGTTGTAGATGTAGAGATGCAGAGTTGTAGATGCAGAGTTGTAGAGTTGTAGATGCAGAGTTGTAGATGCAGAGTTGTAGAGTTGTAGATGTAGAGATGCAGAGTTGTAGATGCAGAGTTGTAGAGTTGTAGATGCAGAGTTGTAGATGCAGAGATGTAGATGCAGAGATGTAGATGCAGAGATTTAGATGCAGAGTTGTAGAGATGTAGAGAGTTGTAGATGTAGAGTTGTAGATGTAGAGATGTAGAGTTGTAGATGTAGAGTTGTAGATGTAGAGTTGTAGATGTAGAGTGTTGTAGAGTTGTAGATGTAGAGAGTTGTAGATGTAGAGATGTAGATGCAGAGTTGTAGATGCAGAGATGTAGAGATGTAGAGTTGTAGATGCAGAGTTGTAGATGTAGAGTTGTAGATGTAGAGTGTTGTAGAGTTGTAGATGTAGAGTTGTAGATGTAGAGATGTAGATGCAGAGATGTAGATGTAGAGTTGTAGATGTAGAGAGTTGTAGAGTTGTAGATGTAGAGAGTTGTAGATGCAGAGTTGTAGATGCAGAGGTAGAGATGTAGAGGTGTAGAGAGTTGTAGAGACGTAGAGAGTTGTAGATGTAGAGTTGTAGATGTAGAGAGTTGTAGATGTAGAGATGTAGATGTAGAGTTGTAGATGTAGAGATGTAGAGTTGTAGATGCAGAGTTGTAGATGTAGAGATGTAGATGCAGAGATGTAGAGATGTAGAGTTGTAGATGCAGAGTTGTAGATGTAGAGTGTTGTAGAGTTGTAGATGTAGAGAGTTGTAGATTTAGAGTTGTAGATGTAGAGTGTTGTAGAGTTGTAGATGCAGAGTTGTAGATGTAGAGATGTAGATGTAGAGTTGTAGAGAGTTGTAGATGTAGAGATGTAGAGTTGTAGATGCAGAGTTGTAGATGTAGAGATGTAGATGCAGAGTTGTAGATGCAGAGATGTAGATGCAGAGATGTAGATGCAGAGTTGTAGAGAGTTTTAGATGTAGAGTTGTAGATGTAGAGATAGAGTTGTAGATGTAGAGATATAGAGTTGTAGATGTAGAGTTGTAGATGCAGAGTTGTAGAGTTGTAGATGCAGATGCAGAGTTGTAGATGCAGAGTTGTAGAGATGTAGATGTAGAGTTGTAGATGTAGATGCAGAGTTGTAGATGTAGAGATGTAGATGTAGAGTTGTAGAGAGTTGTAGATGTAGAGTTGTAGATGTAGAGATGTAGAGTTGTAGAGAGTTGTAGATGTAGTGATGTAGAGAGTTGTAGATGCAGAGAGTTGTAGATGTAGAGAGTTGTAGATGTAGAGATGTAGATGCAGAGTTGTAGAGAGTTGTAGATGTAGAGTTGTAGATGTAGAGAGTTGTAGATGCAGAGAGTTGTAGATGTAGAGAGTTGTAGATGCAGAGATGTAGATGCAGAGTTGTAGATGCAGAGTTGTAGATGCAGAGATGTAGAGTTGTAGATGTAGAGTTGTAGATGTAGAGTTGTAGATGTAGAGTGTTGTAGAGTTGTAGATGTAGAGAGTTGTAGATGTAGAGATGTAGATGCAGAGTTGTAGATGCAGAGTTGTAGATGCAGAGATGTAGAGATGTAGAGTTGTAGATGCAGAGTTGTAGATGTAGAGTTGTAGATGTAGAGTGTTGTAGAGTTGTAGATGTAGAGTTGTAGATGTAGAGATGTAGATGCAGAGATGTAGATGTAGAGTTGTAGATGTAGAGAGTTGTAGAGTTGTAGATGTAGAGAGTTGTAGATGCAGAGTTGTAGATGCAGAGGTAGAGATGTAGAGGTGTAGAGAGTTGTAGAGACGTAGAGAGTTGTAGATGTAGAGTTGTAGATGTAGAGAGTTGTAGATGTAGAGATGTAGATGTAGAGTTGTAGAGAGTTGTAGATGTAGAGATGTAGAGTTGTAGATGCAGAGTTGTAGATGTAGAGATGTAGATGCAGAGTTGTAGATGCAGTAATGTAGATGCAGAGATGTAGATGCAGAGTTGTAGAGAGTTGTAGATGTAGAGTTGTAGATGTAGAGATAGAGTTGTAGATGTAGAGATATAGAGTTGTAGATGTAGAGTTGTAAATGCAGAGTTGTAGAGTTGTAGATGCAGATGCAGAGTTGTAGATGCAGAGTTGTAGAGATGTAGATGTAGATGTAGAGTTGTAGATGTAGATGCAGAGTTGTAGATGTAGAGATGTAGATGTAGAGTTGTAGATGTAGAGATGCAGAGTTGTAGATGCAGAGTTGTAGATGCAGAGTTGTAGAGAGTTGTAGATGTAGAGTTGTAGATGTAGAGATAGAGTTGTAGAGAGTTGTAGATGTAGAGTTGTAGATGTAGAGATAGAGTTGTAGATGTAGAGATATAGAGTTGTAGATGTAGAGTTGTAGATGCAGAGTTGTAGAGATGCAGAGTTGTAGATGCAGAGTTGTAGATGCAGAGATGTAGAGATGTAGAGTTGTTGAGATGTAGATGTAGAGTTGTAGATGTAGATGCAGAGTTGTAGATGTAGAGATGTAGATGTAGAGTTGTAGAGAGTTGTAGATGTAGTGATGTAGAGAGTTGTAGATGTAGAGAGTTGTAGATGTAGAGTTGTAGATGTAGAGAGTTGTAGATGCAGAGAGTTGTAGATGTAGAGATGTAGATGTAGAGTTGTAGATGTAGAGAGTTGTAGAGTTGTAGATGCAGAGTTGTAGATGCAGAGATGTAGAGTTGTAGATATAGAGTGTTGTAGAGTTGTAGATGTAGAGTTGTAGATGTAGAGATGTAGAGATGCAGAGTTGTAGATGCAGAGTTGTAGAGTTGTAGATGCAGAGTTGTAGAGATGTAGATGTAGAGTTGTAGAGAGTTGTAGATGTAGAGATGTAGAGTTGTAGAGAGTTGTAGATCTAGTGATGTAGAGAGTTGTATATGTAGAGAGTTGTAGATGTAGAGATGTAGAGAGTTGTAGATGTAGAATTGTAGAGAGTTGTAGATGTAGAGTTGTAGATGTAGAGAGTTGTAGATGCAGAGAGTTGTAGATGCAGAGTTGTAGATGCAGAGTTGTAGATAGAGAGATGTAGAGTTGTAGATGTAGAGTTGTAGATGTAGAGTTGTAGATGTAGAGTGTTGTAGAGTTGTAGATGTAGAGAGTTGTAGATGTAGAGATGTAGATGCAGAGTTGTAGATGCAGAGTTGTAGATGCAGAGATGTAGAGATGTAGAGTTGTAGAGATGTAGATGTAGAGTTCTAGATGTAGAGTTGTAGATGTAGAGATATAGAGAGTTGTAGATGTAGAGTTGTAGAGATGTAGAGTTGTAGATGTAGAGATGTAGAGAGTTGTAGAGTTGTAGATTTGTAGATGTAGAGTTGTAGATGTAGAGAGTTGTAGATGTAGAGTTGTAGATGTAGAGTTTTAGATGTAGAGAGTTGTAGATGCAGAGTTGTAGATGTAGAGTTGTAGATGCAGAGTTGTAGATGTAGAGTTTTAGATGCAGAGGTAGAGATGTAGAGTTGTAGATGTAGAGTTGTAGATGTAGAGATGTAGATGTAGAGATGTAGAGAGTTGTAGATTTGTAGATGTAGAGTTGTAGATGTAGAGAGTTTTAGATGTAGAGAGTTGTAGATGCAGAGTTGTAGATGCAGAGATGTAGATGCAGAGATGTAGATGCAGAGGTAGAGATGTAGAGTTGTAGAGAGTTGTAGATGTAGAGATGTAGAGTTGTAGATGTAGAGATGTAGAGAGTTGTAGATGTAGAGATGTAGACAGTTGTAGATGTAGAGATGTAGATGCAGAGTTGTAGATGCAGAGATGTAGATGCAGAGATGTAGATGCAGAGTTGTAGAGAGTTGTAGATGTAGAGTTGTAGATGTAGAGATAGAGTTGTAGATGTAGAGATATAGAGTTGTAGATGCAGAGTTGTAGATGTAGAGATGTAGATGTAGAGTTGTAGAGAGTTGTAGATGTAGAGATGTAGAGTTGTAGATGCAGAGTTGTAGATGTAGAGATGTAGATGCAGAGTTGTAGATGCAGAGATGTAGATGCAGAGTTGTAGAGAGTTGTAGATTTAGAGTTGTAGATGTAGAGATAGAGTTGTAGATGTAGAGATATAGAGTTGTAGATGTAGAGTTGTAGATGCAGAGTTGTAGAGTTGTAGATGCAGAGTTGTAGATGCAGAGTTGTAGAGATGTAGAGTTGTAGATGTAGATGCAGAGTTGTAGATGTAGAGATGTAGATGTAGAGTTGTAGAGAGTTGTAGATGTAGAGATGTAGAGTTGTAGATGTAGAGATGTAGAGTTGTAGAGAGTTGTAGATGTAGTGATGCAGAGAGTTGTAGATGTAGAGAGTTGTAGATGTAGAGATGTAGAGAGTTGTAGATGTAGAGTTGTAGAGAGTTGTAGATGTAGAGTTGTAGATGTAGAGAGTTGTAGATGCAGAGAGTTGTAGATGTAGAGAGTTGTAGATGCAGAGATGTAGATGCAGAGTTGTAGATGCAGAGTTGTAGATGCAGAGATGTAGATGTAGAGTTGTAGATGTAGAGTGTTGTAGAGTTGTAGATGTAGAGAGTTGTAGATGTAGAGATGTAGATGCAGAGTTGTAGATGCAGAGTTGTAGATGCAGAGTTGTAGATGTAGAGATGTAGATGCAGAGATGTAGATGCAGAGATGTAGATGCAGAGTTGTAGAGATGTAGAGAGTTGTAGATGTAGAGATAGAGTTGTAGATGTAGAGTTGTAGATGTAGAGATATAGAGTTGTAGATGTAGAGATATAGAGTTGTAGATGTAGAGTTGTAGATGCAGAGTTGTAGATGCAGAGTTGTAGAGTTGTAGATGTAGAGATGCAGAGTTGTAGATGCAGAGTTGTAGATGCAGAGTTGTAGATGCAGAGATGTAGATGCAGAGTTGTAGATGCAGAGTTGTAGAGTTGTAGATGCAGAGTTGTAGAGTTGTAGATGTAGAGATGCAGAGTTGTAGATGCAGAGTTGTAGATGCAGAGTTGTAGATGCAGAGATGTAGATGCAGAGTTGTAGAGATGTAGAGAGTTGTAGATGTAGAGTTGTAGATGTAGAGATAGAGTTGTAGATGTAGAGAGTTGTAGATGTAGAGATGTAGAGTTGTAGATGTAGAGATGTAGAGTTGTAGAGAGTTGTAGATGTAGTGATGTAGAGAGTTGTAGATGTAGAGAGTTGTAGATGTAGAGATGTAGAGAGTTGTAGATGTAGAGTTGTAGAGAGTTGTAGATGTAGAGTTGTAGAGAGTTGTAGATGTAGAGTTGTAGATGTAGAGAGTTGTAGATGCAGAGAGTTGTAGATGTAGAGAGTTGTAGATGCAGAGATGTAGATGCAGAGTTGTAGATGCAGAGTTGTAGATGCAGAGATGTAGATGTAGAGTTGTAGATGTAGAGTGTTGTAGAGTTGTAGATGTAGAGAGTTGTAGATGTAGAGATGTAGATGCAGAGTTGTAGATGCAGAGTTGTAGAGTTGTAGATGCAGAGTTGTAGATGTAGAGATGTAGATGCAGAGTTGTAGATGTAGAGATGTAGATGCAGAGTTGTAGATGCAGAGATGTAGATGCAGAGATGTAGATACAGAGTTGTAGAGAGTTGTAGATGTAGAGTTGTAGAGATGTAGAGAGTTGTAGATGTAGAGTTGTAGATGTAGAGATATAGAGTTGTAGATGTAGAGTTGTAGATGCAGAGATGCAGAGTTGTAGATGCAGAGTTGTAGAGTTGTAGATGCAGAGTTGTAGATGTAGAGATGGAGATGCAGAGTTGTAGAGTTGTAGATGTAGAGATGCAGAGTTGTAGATGTAGAGATGCAGAGTTGTAGATGCAGAGTTGTAGAGTTGTAGATGCAGAGTTGTAGATGTAGAGATGTAGATGCAGAGTTGTAGATGCAGAGTTGTAGAGAGTTGTAGATGTAGAGTTGTAGATGTAGAGATAGAGTTGTAGATGCAGAGTTGTAGATGCAGAGATGTAGATGCAGAGGTAGAGATGTAGAGTTGTAGAGAGTTGTAGATGTAGAGATGTAGAGTTGTAGATGTAGAGATGTAGAGAGTTGTAGATGTAGAGTTGTAGATGTAGAGAGTTGTAGATGTAGAGATGTAGATGTAGAGTTGTAGATGTAGAGATGTAGAGAGTTGTAGATGTAGAGATGTAGATGCAGAGATGTAGATGCAGAGTTGTAGAGAGTTGTAGATGTAGAGTTGTAGATGTAGAGATAGAGTTGTAGATGTAGAGATATAGAGTTGTAGATGTAGAGTTGTAGATGCAGAGTTGTAGAGTTGTAGATGTAGAGATGCAGAGTTGTAGATGCAGAGTTGTAGAGATGTAGATGTAGATGTAGAGTTGTAGATGTAGAGTTGTAGATGTAGAGATGTAGAGTTGTAGAGAGTTGTAGATGTAGAGAGTTGTAGATGTAGAGATGTAGAGAGTTGTAGATGTAGAGTTGTAGAGAGTTGTAGATGTAGAGTTGTAGAGAGTTGTAGATGTAGAGTTGTAGATGTAGAGAGCTGTAGATGCAGAGAGTTGTAGATGTAGAGAGTTGTAGATGCAGAGATGTAGATGCAGAGTTGTAGATGCAGAGTTGTAGATGTAGAGTTGTAGAGAGTTGTAGATGTAGAGTTGTAGAGAGTTGTAGATGTAGAGTTGTAGATGTAGAGAGTTGTAGATGCAGAGAGTTGTAGATGTAGAGAGTTGTAGATGCAGAGATGTAGATGCAGAGTTGTAGATGCAGAGTTGTAGATGCAGAGATGTAGAGTTGTAGATGTAGAGTTGTAGATGTAGAGTGTTGTAGAGTTGTAGATGTAGAGAGTTGTAGATGTAGAGATATAGAGTTGTAGATTTAGAGTTGTAGAGATTAGAGAGTTGTAGATGTAGAGTTGTAGATGTAGAGATAGAGTTGTAGATGTAGAGTTGTAGATGTAGAGATGTAGAGTTGTAGATGTAGAGTTGTAGATGCAGAGTTGTAGAGTTGTAGATGTAGAGATGCAGAGTTGTAGATGTAGAGATGTAGATGCAGAGATGTAGATGCAGAGATGTAGATGCAGAGTTGTAGAGAGTTGTAGATGTAGAGTTGTAGATGTAGAGATAGAGTTGTAGATGTAGAGATATAGAGTTGTAGATGTAGAGTTGTAGATGCAGAGATGTAGATGCAGAGTTGTAGATGCAGAGATGTAGATGCAGAGATGTAGATGCAGAGTTGTAGAGAGTTGTAGATGTAGAGTTGTAGAGTTGTAGATGTAGAGATGCAGAGTTGTAGAGTTGTAGATGCAGAGTTGTAGATGCAGAGTTGTAGAGTTGTAGATGTAGAGATGCAGAGTTGTAGATGCAGAGTTGTAGAGTTGTAGATGCAGAGTTGTAGATGCAGAGATGTAGAGATGTAGAGAGTTGTAGATGTAGAGTTGTAGATGTAGAGATATAGAGTTGTAGATGTAGAGTTGTGGATGCAGAGTTGTAGAGTTGTAGATGCAGAGTTGTAGAGTTGTAGATGTAGAGATGCAGAGTTGTAGATGTAGAGATGCAGAGTTGTAGATGCAGAGTTGTAGAGTTGTAGATGCAGAGTTGTAGATGTAGAGATGTAGATGCAGAGTTGTAGATGCAGAGATGTAGATGCAGAGATGTAGATGCAGAGTTGTAGATGTAGAGTTGTAGAGATGTAGAGAGTTGTAGATGTAGAGTTGTAGATGTAGAGATAGAGTTGTAGATGTAGAGTTGTAGATGTAGAGATATAGAGTTGTAGATGTAGAGTTGTAGATGCAGAGTTGTAGATGTAGAGATGCAGAGTTGTAGATGTAGAGATGTAGATGCAGAGTTGTAGAGAGTTGTAGATGTAGAGTTGTAGATGTAGAGATATAGAGTTGTAGGTGTAGAGTTGTAGATGCAGAGATGTAGATGCAGAGTTGTAGATGCAGAGATGTAGATGCAGAGTTGTAGAGAGTTGTAGATGTAGAGTTGTAGAGTTGTAGATGTAGAGATGCAGAGTTGTAGATGCAGAGTTGTAGAGTTGTAGATGCAGAGTTGTAGATGCAGAGTTGTAGATGTAGAGATGCAGAGTTGTAGAGAGTTGTAGATGTAGAGAGTTGTAGATGTAGAGATGTAGAGAGTTGTAGATGTAGAGTTGTAGAGAGTTGTAGATGTAGAGTTGTAGATGTAGAGTTGTAGATGTAGAGAGCTGTAGATGCAGAGAGTTGTAGATGTAGAGAGTTGTAGATGCAGAGATGTAGATGCAGAGTTGTAGATGCAGAGTTGTAGATGTAGAGTTGTAGAGAGTTGTAGATGTAGAGTTGTAGAGAGTTGTAGATGTAGAGTTGTAGATGTAGAGAGTTGTAGATGCAGAGAGTTGTAGATGTAGAGAGTTGTAGATGCAGAGATGTAGATGCAGAGTTGTAGATGCAGAGTTGTAGATGCAGAGATGTAGAGTTGTAGATGTAGAGTTGTAGATGTAGAGTGTTGTAGAGTTGTAGATGTAGAGAGTTGTAGATGTAGAGATATAGAGTTGTAGATTTAGAGTTGTAGAGATTAGAGAGTTGTAGATGTAGAGTTGTAGATGTAGAGATAGAGTTGTAGATGTAGAGTTGTAGATGTAGAGATATAGAGTTGTAGATGTAGAGTTGTAGATGCAGAGTTGTAGAGTTGTAGATGTAGAGATGCAGAGTTGTAGATGTAGAGATGTAGATGCAGAGATGTAGATGCAGAGATGTAGATGCAGAGTTGTAGAGAGTTGTAGATGTAGAGTTGTAGAGATAGAGTTGTAGATGTAGAGATATAGAGTTGTAGATGTAGAGTTGTAGATGCAGAGATGTAGATGCAGAGTTGTAGATGCAGAGATGTAGATGCAGAGATGTAGATGCAGAGTTGTAGAGAGTTGTAGATGTAGAGTTGTAGAGTTGTAGATGTAGAGATGCAGAGTTGTAGAGTTGTAGATGCAGAGTTGTAGATGCAGAGTTGTAGAGTTGTAGATGTAGAGATGCAGAGTTGTAGATGCAGAGTTGTAGAGTTGTAGATGCAGAGTTGTAGATGCAGAGATGTAGATGCAGAGATGTAGATGCAGAGATGTAGATGCAGAGTTGTAGAGATGTAGAGAGTTGTAGATGTAGAGTTGTAGATGTAGAGATATAGAGTTGTAGATGTAGAGTTGTAGATGCAGAGATGTAGATGCAGAGATGTAGATGCAGAGATGTAGATGCAGAGTTGTAGAGATGTAGAGAGTTGTAGATGTAGAGTTGTAGATGTAGAGATGCAGAGTTGTAGATGCAGAGTTGTAGAGTTGTAGATGCAGAGTTGTAGATGCAGAGATGTAGATGCAGAGATGTAGATGCAGAGATGTAGATGCAGAGTTGTAGAGATGCAGAGAGTTGTAGATGTAGAGTTGTAGATGTAGAGATATAGAGTTGTAGATGTAGAGTTGTAGATGCAGAGTTGTAGAGTTGTAGATGCAGAGTTGTAGAGTTGTAGATGTAGAGATGCAGAGTTGTAGATGTAGAGATGCAGAGTTGTAGATGCAGAGTTGTAGAGTTGTAGATGCAGAGTTGTAGATGTAGAGATGTAGATGCAGAGTTGTAGATGCAGAGATGTAGATGCAGAGATGTAGATGCAGAGTTGTAGATGTAGAGTTGTAGAGATGTAGAGAGTTGTAGATGTAGAGTTGTAGATGTAGAGATAGAGTTGTAGATGTAGAGTTGTAGATGTAGAGATATAGAGTTGTAGATGTAGAGTTGTAGATGCAGAGTTGTAGATGTAGAGATGCAGAGTTGTAGATGTAGAGATGTAGATGCAGAGATGTAGATGCAGAGTTGTAGAGAGTTGTAGATGTAGAGTTGTAGATGTAGAGATATAGAGTTGTAGGTGTAGAGTTGTAGATGCAGAGATGTAGATGCAGAGTTGTAGATGCAGAGATGTAGATGCAGAGTTGTAGAGAGTTGTAGATGTAGAGTTGTAGAGTTGTAGATGTAGAGATGCAGAGTTGTAGATGCAGAGTTGTAGAGTTGTAGATGCAGAGTTGTAGATGCAGAGTTGTAGATGTAGAGATGCAGAGTTGTAGAGAGTTGTAGATGTAGAGAGTTGTAGATGTAGAGATGTAGAGAGTTGTAGATGTAGAGTTGTAGAGAGTTGTAGATGTAGAGTTGTAGAGAGTTGTAGATGTAGAGTTGTAGATGTAGAGAGCTGTAGATGCAGAGAGTTGTAGATGTAGAGAGTTGTAGATGCAGAGATGTAGATGCAGAGTTGTAGATGCAGAGTTGTAGATGTAGAGTTGTAGAGAGTTGTAGATGTAGAGTTGTAGATGTAGAGTTGTAGATGTAGAGTGTTGTAGAGTTGTAGATGTAGAGAGTTGTAGATGTAGAGATATAGAGTTGTAGATTTAGAGTTGTAGAGATTAGAGAGTTGTAGATGTAGAGTTGTAGATGTAGAGATAGAGTTGTAGATGTAGAGTTGTAGATGTAGAGATGTAGAGTTGTAGATGTAGAGTTGTAGATGCAGAGTTGTAGAGTTGTAGATGTAGAGATGCAGAGTTGTAGATGTAGAGATGTAGATGCAGAGATGTAGATGCAGAGATGTAGATGCAGAGTTGTAGAGAGTTGTAGATGTAGAGTTGTAGATGTAGAGATAGAGTTGTAGATGTAGAGATATAGAGTTGTAGATGTAGAGTTGTAGATGCAGAGATGTAGATGCAGAGTTGTAGATGCAGAGATGTAGATGCAGAGATGTAGATGCAGAGTTGTAGAGAGTTGTAGATGTAGAGTTGTAGAGTTGTAGATGTAGAGATGCAGAGTTGTAGAGTTGTAGATGCAGAGTTGTAGATGCAGAGTTGTAGAGTTGTAGATGTAGAGATGCAGAGTTGTAGATGCAGAGTTGTAGAGTTGTAGATGCAGAGTTGTAGATGCAGAGATGTAGATGCAGAGATGTAGATGCAGAGATGTAGATGCAGAGTTGTAGAGATGTAGAGAGTTGTAGATGTAGAGTTGTAGATGTAGAGATATAGAGTTGTAGATGTAGAGTTGTAGATGCAGAGTTGTAGAGTTGTAGATGCAGAGTTGTAGAGTTGTAGATGTAGAGATGCAGAGTTGTAGATGTAGAGATGCAGAGTTGTAGATGCAGAGTTGTAGAGTTGTAGATGCAGAGTTGTAGATGTAGAGATGTAGATGCAGAGTTGTAGATGCAGAGATGTAGATGCAGAGATGTAGATGCAGAGTTGTAGATGTAGAGTTGTAGAGATGTAGAGAGTTGTAGATGTAGAGTTGTAGATGTAGAGATAGAGTTGTAGATGTAGAGTTGTAGATGTAGAGATATAGAGTTGTAGATGTAGAGTTGTAGATGCAGAGTTGTAGATGTAGAGATGCAGAGTTGTAGATGTAGAGATGTAGATGCAGAGATGTAGATGCAGAGTTGTAGAGAGTTGTAGATGTAGAGTTGTAGATGTAGAGATATAGAGTTGTAGGTGTAGAGTTGTAGATGCAGAGATGTAGATGCAGAGTTGTAGATGCAGAGATGTAGATGCAGAGTTGTAGAGAGTTGTAGATGTAGAGTTGTAGAGTTGTAGATGTCGAGATGCAGAGTTGTAGATGCAGAGTTGTAGAGTTGTAGATGCAGAGTTGTAGATGCAGAGTTGTAGATGTAGAGATGCAGAGTTGTAGAGAGTTGTAGATGTAGAGAGTTGTAGATGTAGAGATGTAGAGAGTTGTAGATGTAGAGTTGTAGAGAGTTGTAGATGTAGAGTTGTAGATGTAGAGTTGTAGATGTAGAGAGCTGTAGATGCAGAGAGTTGTAGATGTAGAGAGTTGTAGATGCAGAGATGTAGATGCAGAGTTGTAGATGCAGAGTTGTAGATGTAGAGTTGTAGAGAGTTGTAGATGTAGAGTTGTAGAGAGTTGTAGATGTAGAGTTGTAGATGTAGAGAGTTGTAGATGTAGAGAGTTGTAGATGCAGAGATGTAGATGCAGAGTTGTAGATGCAGAGTTGTAGATGCAGAGATGTAGAGTTGTAGATGTAGAGTTGTAGATGTAGAGTGTTGTAGAGTTGTAGATGTAGAGAGTTGTAGATGTAGAGATATAGAGTTGTAGATTTAGAGTTGTAGAGATTAGAGAGTTGTAAATGTAGAGTTGTAGATGTAGAGATAGAGTTGTAGATGTAGAGATATAGAGTTGTAGATGTAGAGTTGTAGATGCAGAGTTGTAGAGTTGTAGATGTAGAGATGCAGAGTTGTAGATGTAGAGATGTAGATGCAGAGATGTAGATGCAGAGATGTAGATGCAGAGTTGTAGAGAGTTGTAGATGTAGAGTTGTAGATGTAGAGATAGAGTTGTAGATGTAGAGATATAGAGTTGTAGATGTAGAGTTGTAGATGCAGAGATGTAGATGCAGAGTTGTAGATGCAGAGATGTAGATGCAGAGATGTAGATGCAGAGTTGTAGAGAGTTGTAGATGTAGAGTTGTAGAGTTGTAGATGTAGAGATGCAGAGTTGTAGAGTTGTAGATGCAGAGTTGTAGATGCAGAGTTGTAGAGTTGTAGATGTAGAGATGCAGAGTTGTAGATGCAGAGTTGTAGAGTTGTAGATGCAGAGTTGTAGATGCAGAGATGTAGATGCAGAGATGTAGATGCAGAGATGTAGATGCAGAGTTGTAGAGATGTAGAGAGTTGTAGATGTAGAGTTGTAGATGTAGAGATATAGAGTTGTAGATGTAGAGTTGTAGATGCAGAGATGTAGATGCAGAGATGTAGATGCAGAGATGTAGATGCAGAGTTGTAGAGATGTAGAGAGTTGTAGATGTAGAGTTGTAGATGTAGAGATGCAGAGTTGTAGATGCAGAGTTGTAGAGTTGTAGATGCAGAGTTGTAGATGCAGAGATGTAGATGCAGAGATGTAGATGCAGAGATGTAGATGCAGAGTTGTAGAGATGTAGAGAGTTGTAGATGTAGAGTTGTAGATGTAGAGATATAGAGTTGTAGATGTAGAGTTGTAGATGCAGAGTTGTAGAGTTGTAGATGCAGAGTTGTAGAGTTGTAGATGTAGAGATGCAGAGTTGTAGATGTAGAGATGCAGAGTTGTAGATGCAGAGTTGTAGAGTTGTAGATGCAGAGTTGTAGATGTAGAGATGTAGATGCAGAGTTGTAGATGCAGAGATGTAGATGCAGAGATGTAGATGCAGAGTTGTAGATGTAGAGTTGTAGATGTAGAGATAGAGTTGTAGATGTAGAGTTGTAGATGTAGAGATATATAGTTGTAGATGTAGAGTTGTAGATGCAGAGTTGTAGATGTAGAGATGCAGAGTTGTAGATGTAGAGATGTAGATGCAGAGATGTAGATGCAGAGTTGTAGAGAGTTGTAGATGTAGAGTTGTAGATGTAGAGATATAGAGTTGTAGGTGTAGAGTTGTAGATGCAGAGATGTAGATGCAGAGTTGTAGATGCAGAGATGTAGATGCAGAGTTGTAGAGAGTTGTAGATGTAGAGTTGTAGAGTTGTAGATGTAGAGATGCAGAGTTGTAGATGCAGAGTTGTAGAGTTGTAGATGCAGAGTTGTAGATGCAGAGTTGTAGATGTAGAGATGCAGAGTTGTAGAGAGTTGTAGATGTAGAGAGTTGTAGATGTAGAGATGTAGAGAGTTGTAGATGTAGAGTTGTAGAGAGTTGTAGATGTAGAGTTGTAGAGAGTTGTAGATGTAGAGTTGTAGATGTAGAGAGCTGTAGATGCAGAGAGTTGTAGATGTAGAGAGTTGTAGATGCAGAGATGTAGATGCAGAGTTGTAGATGCAGAGTTGTAGATGTAGAGTTGTAGATGTAGAGTTGTAGAGAGTTGTAGATGTAGAGTTGTAGATGTAGAGAGTTGTAGATGCAGAGAGTTGTAGATGTAGAGAGTTGTAGATGCAGAGATGTAGATGCAGAGTTGTAGATGCAGAGTTGTAGATGCAGAGATGTAGAGTTGTAGATGTAGAGTTGTAGATGTAGAGTGTTGTAGAGTTGTAGATGTAGAGAGTTGTAGATGTAGAGATATAGAGTTGTAGATTTAGAGTTGTAGAGATTAGAGAGTTGTAGATGTAGAGTTGTAGATGTAGAGATAGAGTTGTAGATGTAGAGTTGTAGATGTAGAGATATAGAGTTGTAGATGTAGAGTTGTAGATGCAGAGTTGTAGAGTTGTAGATGTAGAGATGCAGAGTTGTAGATGTAGAGATGTAGATGCAGAGATGTAGATGCAGAGATGTAGATGCAGAGTTGTAGAGAGTTGTAGATGTAGAGTTGTAGATGTAGAGATAGAGTTGTAGATGTAGAGATATAGAGTTGTAGATGTAGAGTTGTAGATGCAGAGATGTAGATGCAGAGTTGTAGATGCAGAGATGTAGATGCAGAGATGTAGATGCAGAGTTGTAGAGAGTTGTAGATGTAGAGTTGTAGAGTTGTAGATGTAGAGATGCAGAGTTGTAGAGTTGTAGATGCAGAGTTGTAGATGCAGAGTTGTAGAGTTGTAGATGTAGAGATGCAGAGTTGTAGATGCAGAGTTGTAGAGTTGTAGATGCAGAGTTGTAGATGCAGAGATGTAGATGCAGAGATGTAGATGCAGAGATGTAGATGCAGAGTTGTAGAGATGTAGAGAGTTGTAGATGTAGAGTTGTAGATGTAGAGATATAGAGTTGTAGATGTAGAGTTGTAGATGCAGAGTTGTAGAGTTGTAGATGCAGAGTTGTAGAGTTGTAGATGTAGAGATGCAGAGTTGTAGATGTAGAGATGCAGAGTTGTAGATGCAGAGTTGTAGAGTTGTAGATGCAGAGTTGTAGATGTAGAGATGTAGATGCAGAGTTGTAGATGCAGAGATGTAGATGCAGAGTTGTAGATGTAGAGTTGTAGAGATGTAGAGAGTTGTAGATGTAGAGTTGTAGATGTAGAGTTGTAGATGTAGAGATAGAGTTGTAGATGTAGAGTTGTAGATGTAGAGATATAGAGTTGTAGATGTAGAGTTGTAGATGCAGAGTTGTAGAGTTGTAGATGTAGAGATGCAGAGTTGTAGATGTAGAGATGTAGATGCAGAGATGTAGATGCAGAGTTGTAGAGAGTTGTAGATGTAGAGTTGTAGATGTAGAGATATAGAGTTGTAGGTGTAGAGTTGTAGATGCAGAGATGTAGATGCAGAGTTGTAGATGCAGAGATGTAGATGCAGAGTTGTAGAGAGTTGTAGATGTAGAGTTGTAGAGTTGTAGATGTAGAGATGCAGAGTTGTAGATGCAGAGTTGTAGAGTTGTAGATGCAGAGTTGTAGATGCAGAGTTGTAGATGTAGAGATGCAGAGTTGTAGATGCAGAGTTGTAGAGTTGTAGATGCAGAGTTGTAGATGCAGAGATGTAGATGCAGAGATGTAGATGCAGAGATGTAGATGCAGAGTTGTAGAGATGTAGAGAGTTGTAGATGTAGAGTTGTAGATGTAGAGATAGAGTTGTAGATGTAGAGTTGTAGATGTAGAGATATAGAGTTGTAGATGTAGAGTTGTAGATGCAGAGTTGTAGAGTTGTAGATGCAGAGTTGTAGAGTTGTAGATGTAGAGATGTAGAGTTGTAGATGTAGAGATGCAGAGTTGTAGATGCAGAGTTGTAGAGTTGTAGATGCAGAGTTGTAGATGTAGAGATGTAGATGCAGAGTTGTAGATGCAGAGATGTAGATGCAGAGATGTAGATGCAGAGTTGTAGAGAGTTGTAGATGTAGAGTTGTAGAGTTGTAGATGCAGAGTTGTAGATGTAGAGATGTAGATGCAGAGTTGTAGATGCAGAGATGTAGATGCAGAGATGTAGATGCAGAGTTGTAGAGAGTTGTAGATGTAGAGATAGAGTTGTAGATGTAGAGATATAGAGTTGTAGATGTAGAGTTGTAGATGCAGAGTTGTAGAGTTGTACATGCAGAGTTGTAGATGCAGAGTTGTAGATGCAGAGTTGTAGATGTAGAGATGTAGATGTAGAGTTGTAGAGAGTTGTAGATGTAGAGATGTAGAGTTGTAGATGCAGAGTTGTAGAGTTGTAGATGCAGAGTTGTAGATGCAGAGTTGTAGAGATGTAGATGTAGAGTTGTAGATGTAGATGCAGAGTTGTAGATGTAGAGATGTAGATGTAGAGTTGTAGAGAGTTGTAGATGTAGAGATGTAGAGTTGTAGATGTAGAGATGTAGAGTTGTAGAGAGTTGTAGATGTAGTGATGTAGAGAGTCGTAGATGTAGAGAGTTGTGGATGTAGAGATGTAGAGAGTTGTAGATGTAGAGTTGTAGAGAGTTGTAGATGTAGAGTTGTAGATGCAGAGATGTAGATGCAGAGTTGTAGATGCAGAGTTGTAGATGCAGAGATGTAGAGTTGTAGATGTAGAGTTGTAGATGTAGAGTGTTGTAGAGTTGTAGATGTAGAGAGTTGTAGATGTAGAGATGTAGATGCAGAGTTGTAGATGCAGAGTTGTAGTGTTGTAGATGCAGAGTTGTAGATGTAGAGATGTAGATGCAGAGTTGTAGATGTAGATATAGAGTTGTAGATGTAGAGTTGTAGATGTAGAGATATAGAGTTGTAGATGTAGAGATATAGAGTTGTAGATGTAGAGTTGTAGATGTAGAGATATAGAGTTGTAGATGTAGAGTTGTAGATGCAGAGTTTTAGAGTTGTAGATGCAGAGTTGTAGATGTAGAGATGCAGAGTTGTAGATGCAGAGTTGTAGAGATGTAGATGCAGAGTTGTAGATGTAGAGATGTAGATGCAGAGTTGTAGATGCAGAGATGTAGATGCAGAGATGTAGATGCAGAGTTGTAGAGAGTTGTAGATGTAGAGTTATAGATGTAGAGATAGAGTTGTAGATGTAGAGATATAGATGCAGAGATGTAGATGCAGAGTTGTAGAGAGTTGTAGATGTAGAGTTGTAGAGTTGTAGATGCAGAGTTGTAGATGTAGAGATGTAGATGCAGAGTTGTAGATGCAGAGATGTAGATGCAGAGATGTAGATGCAGAGTTGTAGAGAGTTGTAGATGTAGAGATGGAGTTGTAGATGTAGAGATATAGAGTTGTAGATGCAGAGTTGTAGATGCAGAGATGTAGAGTTGTAGATGCAGAGTTGTAGATGTAGAGATGTAGATCCAGAGTTGTAGATGCAGAGTTGTAGAGATGTAGATGTAGAGTTGTGGATGCAGAGTTGTAGATGTAGAGATGTAGATGTAGAGTTGTAGAGAGTTGTAGATGTAGAGATATAGAGTTGTAGATGCAGAGTTGTAGATGTAGAGATGTAGATGCAGAGTTGTAGATGCAGAGATGTAGATGCAGAGATGTAGATGCAGAGTTGTAGAGAGTTGTAGATGTAGAGATAGAGTTGTAGATGTAGAGATATAGAGTTGTAGATGTAGAGTTGTAGATGCAGAGATGTAGATGTAGAGTTGTAGATGTAGATGCAGAGTTGTAGATGTAGAGATGTAGATGTAGAGTTGTAGAGAGTTGTAGATGTAGACATGTAGAGTTGAAGATGTAGAGATGTAGAGTTGTAGAGAGTTGTAGATGTAGTGATGTAGAGAGTTGTAGATGTAGAGAGTTGTAGATGTAGAGATGTAGAGAGTTGTAGATGTAGAGTTGTAGAGAGTTGTAGATGTAGAGTTGTAGAGAGTTGTAGATGTAGAGTTGTAGATGCAGAGATGTAGAGTTGTAGATGTAGAGTTGTAGATGTAGAGTTGTAGATGTAGAGTGTTGTAGAGTTGTAGATGTAGAGAGTTGTAGATGTAGAGATGTAGATGCAGAGTTGTAGATGCAGAGTTGTAGATGCAGAGATGTAGAGATGTAGAGTTGTAGATGCAGAGTTGTAGATGTAGAGTTGTAGATGTAGAGTGTTGTAGAGTTGTAGATGTAGAGTTGTAGATGTAGAGATGTAGATGCAGAGATGTAGATGCAGAGTTTTAGAGTTGTAGATGCAGAGTTGTAGAGTTGTAGATGTAGAGATGCAGAGTTGTAGATGTAGAGATGTAGAGTTGTAGATGCAGAGTTGTAGATGTAGAGTTGTAGATGTAGAGTGTTGTAGAGTTGTAGATGCAGAGTTGTAGATGTAGAGATGTAGATGTAGAGTTGTAGAGAGTTGTAGATGTAGAGATGTAGAGTTGTAGATGCAGAGTTGTAGATGTAGAGATGTAGATGCAGAGTTGTAGATGCAGAGATGTAGATGCAGAGATGTAGATGCAGAGTTGTAGAGAGTTGTAGATGTAGAGATAGAGTTGTAGATGTAGAGATATAGAGTTGTAGATGTAGAGTTGTAGATGCAGAGTTGTAGAGTTGTAGATGCAGAGTTGTAGAGATGTAGATGTAGATGTAGAGTTGTAGAGAGTTGTAGATGTAGAGTTGTAGAAGTAGAGATGTAGAGTTGTAGAGAGTTGTAGATGTAGTGATGTAGAGAGTTGTAGATGTAGAGATGTAGAGAGTTGTAGATGTAGAGTTGTAGAGAGTTGTAGATGTAGAGTTGTAGAGAGTTGTAGATGTAGAGTTGTAGATGTAGAGAGTTGTAGATGCAGAGAGTTGTAGATGTAGAGAGTTGTAGATGCAGAGATGTAGATGCAGAGTTGTAAATGCAGAGATGTAGAGTTGTAGATGTAGAGTTGTAGATGTAGAGTTGTAGATGTAGAGTTGTAGATGTAGAGTGTTGTAGAGTTGTAGATGTAGAGAGTTGTAGAGTTGTAGATGTAGAGTTGTAGATGTAGAGATGTAGATGCAGAGATGTAGATGTAGAGTTGTAGATGTAGAGAGTTGTAGAGTTGTAGATGTAGAGAGTTGTAGATGCAGAGTTGTAGATGTAGAGATGTAAATGTAGAGTTGTAGAGAGTTGTAGATGTAGAGATGTAGAGTTGTAGATGCAGAGTTGTAGATGTAGAGATGTAGATGCAGAGTTGTAGAGAGTTGTAGATGTAGAGATATAGAGTTGTAGATGCAGAGTTGTAGATGTAGAGATGTAGATGCAGAGTTGTAGATGCAGAGATGTAGATGCAGAGATGTAGATGCAGAGTTGTAGAGAGTTGTAGATGTAGAGATAGAGTTGTAGATGTAGAGATATAGAGTTGTAGATGTAGAGTTGTAGATGCAGAGTTGTAGATGTAGAGATGTAGATGCAGAGTTGTAGATGCAGAGATGTAGATGCAGAGATGTAGATGCAGAGTTGTAGAGAGTTGTAGATGTAGAGATAGAGTTGTAGATGTAGAGATATAGAGTTGTAGATGTAGAGTTGTAGATGCAGAGATGTAGATGTAGAGTTGTAGATGTAGATGCAGAGTTGTAGATGTAGAGATGTAGATGTAGAGTTGTAGAGAGTTGTAGATGTAGACATGTAGAGTTGAAGATGTAGAGATGTAGAGTTGTAGAGAGTTGTAGATGTAGTGATGTAGAGAGTTGTAGATGTAGAGAGTTGTAGATGTAGAGATGTAGAGAGCTGTAGATGTAGAGTTGTAGAGAGTTGTAGATGTAGAGTTGTAGAGAGTTGTAGATGTAGAGTTGTAGATGCAGAGATGTAGAGTTGTAGATGTAGAGTTGTAGATGTAGAGTTGTAGATGTAGAGTGTTGTAGAGTTGTAGATGTAGAGAGTTGTAGATGTAGAGATGTAGATGCAGAGTTGTAGATGCAGAGTTGTAGATGCAGAGATGTAGAGATGTAGAGTTGTAGATGCAGAGTTGTAGATGTAGAGTTGTAGATGTAGAGTGTTGTAGAGTTGTAGATGTAGAGTTGTAGATGTAGAGATGTAGATGCAGAGATGTAGATGCAGAGTTTTAGAGTTGTAGATGCAGAGTTGTAGAGTTGTAGATGTAGAGATGCAGAGTTGTAGATGTAGAGATGTAGAGTTGTAGATGCAGAGTTGTAGATGTAGAGTTGTAGATGTAGAGTGTTGTAGAGTTGTAGATGCAGAGTTGTAGATGTAGAGATGTAGATGTAGAGTTGTAGAGAGTTGTAGATGTAGAGATGTAGAGTTGTAGATGCAGAGTTGTAGATGTAGAGATGTAGATGCAGAGTTGTAGATGCAGAGATGTAGATGCAGAGATGTAGATGCAGAGTTGTAGAGAGTTGTAGATGTAGAGATAGAGTTGTAGATGTAGAGATATAGAGTTGTAGATGTAGAGTTGTAGATGCAGAGTTGTAGAGTTGTAGATGCAGAGTTGTAGAGATGTAGATGTAGATGTAGAGTTGTAGAGAGTTGTAGATGTAGAGTTGTAGAAGTAGAGATGTAGAGTTGTAGAGAGTTGTAGATGTAGTGATGTAGAGAGTTGTAGATGTAGAGATGTAGAGAGTTGTAGATGTAGAGTTGTAGAGAGTTGTAGATGTAGAGTTGTAGAGAGTTGTAGATGTAGAGTTGTAGATGTAGAGAGTTGTAGATGCAGAGAGTTGTAGATGTAGAGAGTTGTAGATGCAGAGATGTAGATGCAGAGTTGTAGATGCAGAGATGTAGAGTTGTAGATGTAGAGTTGTAGATGTAGAGTTGTAGATGTAGAGTTGTAGATGTAGAGTGTTGTAGAGTTGTAGATGTAGAGAGTTGTAGAGTTGTAGATGTAGAGTTGTAGATGTAGAGATGTAGATGCAGAGATGTAGATGTAGAGTTGTAGATGTAGAGAGTTGTAGAGTTGTAGATGTAGAGAGTTGTAGATGCAGAGTTGTAGATGTAGAGATGTAAATGTAGAGTTGTAGAGAGTTGTAGATGTAGAGATGTAGAGTTGTAGATGCAGAGTTGTAGATGTAGAGATGTAGATGCAGAGTTGTAGATGCAGAGATGTAGATGCAGAGATGTAGATGCAGAGTTGTAGATGTAGAGTTGTAGATGTAGAGATAGAGTTGTAGATGTAGAGATATAGAGTTGTAGATGCAGAGTTGTAGATGCAGAGATGTAGAGTTGTAGATGTAGAGTTGTAGATGTAGAGTGTTGTAGAGTTGTAGATGTAGAGAGTTGTAGATGTAGAGATGTAGATGCAGAGTTGTAGATGCAGAGTTGTAGATGCAGAGATGTAGAGATGTAGAGTTGTAGATGCAGAGTTGTAGATGTAGAGTTGTAGATGTAGAGTGTTGTAGAGTTGTAGATGTAGAGTTGTAGATGTAGAGATGTAGATGCAGAGATGTAGATGTAGAGTTGTAGATGTAGAGAGTTGTAGAGTTGTAGATGTAGAGAGTTGTAGATGTAGAGTGTTGTAGAGTTGTAGATGCAGAGTTGTAGATGTAGAGATGTAGATGTAGAGTTGTAGAGAGTTGTAGATGTAGAGATGTAGAGTTGTAGATGCAGAGTTGTAGATGTAGAGATGTAGATGCAGAGTTGTAGATGCAGAGATGTAGATGCAGAGATGTAGATGCAGAGTTGTAGAGAGTTGTAGATGTAGAGTTGTAGATGTAGAGATAGAGTTGTAGATGTAGAGATATAGAGTTGTAGATGTAGAGTTGTAGATGCAGAGTTGTAGAGTTGTAGATGCAGATGCAGAGTTGTAGATGCAGAGTTGTAGAGATGTAGATGTAGATGTAGAGTTGTAGATGTAGATGCAGAGTTGTAGAGTTGTAGATGTAGAGATGCAGAGTTGTAGATGCAGAGTTGTAGAGTTGTAGATGCAGAGTTGTAGATGCAGAGATGTAGATGCAGAGATGTAGATGCAGAGATGTAGATGCAGAGTTGTAGAGATGTAGAGAGTTGTAGATGTAGAGTTGTAGATGTAGAGATAGAGTTGTAGATGTAGAGTTGTAGATGTAGAGATATAGAGTTGTAGATGTAGAGTTGTAGATGCAGAGTTGTAGAGTTGTAGATGCAGAGTTGTAGAGTTGTAGATGTAGAGATGTAGAGTTGTAGATGTAGAGATGCAGAGTTGTAGATGCAGAGTTGTAGAGTTGTAGATGCAGAGTTGTAGATGTAGAGATGTAGATGCAGAGTTGTAGATGCAGAGATGTAGATGCAGAGATGTAGATGCAGAGTTGTAGAGAGTTGTAGATGTAGAGTTGTAGAGTTGTAGATGCAGAGTTGTAGATGTAGAGATGTAGATGCAGAGTTGTAGATGCAGAGATGTAGATGCAGAGATGTAGATGCAGAGTTGTAGAGAGTTGTAGATGTGGAGATAGAGTTGTAGATGTAGAGATATAGAGTTGTAGATGTAGAGTTGTAGATGCAGAGTTGTAGAGTTGTAGATGCAGAGTTGTAGATGCAGAGTTGTAGATGCAGAGTTGTAGATGTAGAGATGTAGATGTAGAGTTGTAGAGAGTTGTAGATTTAGAGATGTAGAGATGTAGAGTTGTAGATGCAGAGTTGTAGATGCAGAGTTGTAGAGATGTAGATGTAGATGTAGAGTTGTAGATGTAGTGATGTAGATGTAGAGTTGTAGAGAGTTGTAGATGTAGAGTTGTAGATGTAGAGATGTAGAGTTGTAGAGAGTTGTAGATGTAGTGATGTAGAGAGTCGTAGATGTAGAGAGTTGTAGATGTAGAGATGTAGAGAGTTGTAGATGTAGAGTTGTAGAGAGTTGTAGATGTAGAGTTGTAGATGTAGAGAGTTGTAGATGCAGAGATGTAGATGCAGAGTTGTAGATGCAGAGTTGTAGATGCAGAGATGTAGAGTTGTAGATGTAGAGTTGTAGATGCAGAGTGTTGTAGAGTTGTAGATGTAGAGAGTTGTAGATGTAGAGATGTAGATGCAGAGTTGTAGATGCAGAGTTGTAGAGTTGTAGATGCAGAGTTGTAGATGTAGAGATGTAGATGCAGAGATGTAGATGCAGAGATGCAGAGTTGTAGAGATGTAGAGAGTTGTAAATGTAGAGATAGAGTTGTAGATGTAGAGTTGTAGATGTAGAGATATAGAGTTGTAGATGTAGAGATATAGAGTTGTAGATGTAGAGTTGTAGATGTAGAGATATAGAGTTGTAGATGTAGAGTTGTAGATGCAGAGTTTTAGAGTTGTAGAGTTGTAGATGTAGAGATGCAGAGTTGTAGATGCAGAGTTGTAGAGTTGTAGATGCAGAGTTGTAGATGTAGAGATGTAGATGCAGAGTTGTAGATGCAGAGTTGTAGATGTAGAGATGTAGATCCAGAGTTGTAGATGCAGAGTTGTAGAGATGTAGATGTAGAGTTGTGGATGCAGAGTTGTAGATGTAGATATGTAGATGTAGAGTTGTAGAGAGTTGTAGATGTAGAGATGTAGAGTTGTAGATGCAGAGTTGTAGATGTAGAGATGTAGATGCAGAGTTGTAGATGCAGAGATGTAGATGCAGAGATGTAGATGCAGAGTTGTAGAGAGTTGTAGATGTAGAGTTGTAGATGTAGAGATAGAGTTGTAGATGTAGAGATATAGAGTTGTAGATGTAGAGTTGTAGAGTTGTAGATGCAGAGATGTAGATGCAGAGTTGTAGATGCAGAGTTGTAGAGATGTAGATGTAGAGTTGTAGATGTAGATGCAGAGTTGTAGATGTAGAGATGTAGATGTAGAGTTGTAGAGAGTTGTAGATGTAGAGATGTAGAGTTGAAGATGTAGAGATGTAGAGTTGTAGAGAGTTGTAGATGTAGTGATGTAGAGAGTTGTAGATGTAGAGAGTTGTAGATGTAGAGATGTAAAAAAGTTGTAGATGTAGAGTTGTAGAGAGTTGTAGATGTAGAGTTGTAGAGAGTTGTAGATGTAGAGTTGTAGATGTAGAGAGTTGTAGATGCAGAGATGTAGATGCAGAGTTGTAGATGCAGAGTTGTAGATGCAGAGATGTAGAGTTGTAGATGTAGAGTTGTAGATGTAGAGTTGTAGATGTAGAGTGTTGTAGAGTTGTAGATGTAGAGAGTTGTAGATGTAG
Source organism: Gasterosteus aculeatus (assembly GCF_964276395.1). NCBI lineage: Eukaryota > Metazoa > Chordata > Actinopteri > Perciformes > Gasterosteidae > Gasterosteus > Gasterosteus aculeatus. The sequence goes on along the minus strand of NW_027554881.1, from coordinate 948,513 downwards.
AGATGTAGATGCAGAGTTGTAGATGCAGAGTTGTAGATGCAGAGATGTAGAGATGTAGAGTTGTAGATGCAGAGTTGTAGATGTAGAGTTGTAGATGTAGAGTGTTGTAGAGTTGTAGATGTAGAGTTGTAGATGTAGAGATGTAGATGCAGAGATGAAGATGCAGAGTTTTAGAGTTGTAGATGCAGAGTTGTAGAGTTGTAGATGTAGAGATGCAGAGTTGTAGATGTAGAGATGTAGAGTTGTAGATGCAGAGTTGTAGATGTAGAGTTGTAGATGTAGAGTGTTGTAGAGTTGTAGATGCAGAGTTGTAGATGTAGAGATGTAGATGTAGAGTTGTAGAGAGTTGTAGATGTAGAGATGTAGAGTTGTAGATGCAGAGTTGTAGATGTAGAGATGTAGATGCAGAGTTGTAGATGCAGAGATGTAGATGCAGAGATGTAGATGCAGAGTTGTAGAGAGTTGTAGATGTAGAGAGTTGTAGAGTTGTAGATGTAGAGTTGTAGATGTAGAGATGTAGATGCAGAGATGTAGATGTAGAGTTGTAGATGTAGGGAGTTGTAGAGTTGTAGATGTAGAGAGTTGTAGATGCAGAGTTGTAGATGTAGAGATGTAAATGTAGAGTTGTAGAGAGTTGTAGATGTAGAGATGTAGAGTTGTAGATGCAGAGTTGTAGATGTAGAGATGTAGATGCAGAGTTGTAGATGCAGAGATGTAGATGCAGAGATGTAGATGCAGAGTTGTAGATGTAGAGTTGTAGATGTAGAGATAGAGTTGTAGATGTAGAGATATAGAGTTGTAGATGCAGAGTTGTAGATGCAGAGATGTAGAGTTGTAGATGTAGAGTTGTAGATGTAGAGTGTTGTAGAGTTGTAGATGTAGAGAGTTGTAGATGTAGAGATGTAGATGCAGAGTTGTAGATGCAGAGTTGTAGATGCAGAGATGTAGAGATGTAGAGTTGTAGATGTAGAGTTGTAGATGTAGAGTGTTGTAGAGTTGTAGATGTAGAGTTGTAGATGTAGAGATGTAGATGCAGAGATGTAGATGTAGAGTTGTAGATGTAGAGAGTTGTAGAGTTGTAGATGTAGAGAGTTGTAGATGTAGAGTTGTAGATGTAGAGTGTTGTAGAGTTGTAGATGCAGAGTTGTAGATGTAGAGATGTAGATGTAGAGTTGTAGAGAGTTGTAGATGTAGAGATGTAGAGTTGTAGATGCAGAGTTGTAGATGTAGAGATGTAGATGCAGAGTTGTAGATGCAGAGATGTAGATGCAGAGATGTAGATGCAGAGTTGTAGAGAGTTGTAGATGTAGAGTTGTAGATGTAGAGATAGAGTTGTTGATGTAGAGATATAGAGTTGTAGATGTAGAGTTGTAGATGCAGAGTTGTAGAGTTGTAGATGCAGATGCAGAGTTGTAGATGCAGAGTTGTAGAGATGTAGATGTAGATGTAGAGTTGTAGATGCAGAGTTGTAGAGTTGTAGATGTAGAGATGCAGAGTTGTAGATGCAGAGTTGTAGAGTTGTAGATGCAGAGTTGTAGATGCAGAGATGTAGATGCAGAGATGTAGATGCAGAGATGTAGATGCAGAGTTGTAGAGATGTAGAGAGTTGTAGATGTAGAGTTGTAGATGTAGAGATAGAGTTGTAGATGTAGAGTTGTAGATGTAGAGATATAGAGTTGTAGATGTAGAGTTGTAGATGCAGAGTTGTAGAGTTGTAGATGCAGAGTTGTAGAGTTGTAGATGTAGAGATGTAGAGTTGTAGATGTAGAGATGCAGAGTTGTAGATGCAGAGTTGTAGAGTTGTAGATGCAGAGTTGTAGATGTAGAGATGTAGATGCAGAGTTGTAGATGCAGAGATGTAGATGCAGAGATGTAGATGCAGAGTTGTAGAGAGTTGTAGATGTAGAGTTGTAGAGTTGTAGATGCAGAGTTGTAGATGTAGAGATGTAGATGCAGAGTTGTAGATGCAGAGATGTAGATGCAGAGATGTAGATGCAGAGTTGTAGAGAGTTGTAGATGTGGAGATAGAGTTGTAGATGTAGAGATATAGAGTTGTAGATGTAGAGTTGTAGATGCAGAGTTGTAGAGTTGTAGATGCAGAGTTGTAGATGCAGAGTTGTAGATGCAGAGTTGTAGATGTAGAGATGTAGATGTAGAGTTGTAGAGAGTTGTAGATTTAGAGATGTAGAAATGTAGAGTTGTAGATGCAGAGTTGTAGATGCAGAGTTGTAGAGATGTAGATGTAGATGTAGAGTTGTAGATGTAGAGATGTAGATGTAGAGTTGTAGAGAGTTGTAGATGTAGAGTTGTAGAGAGTTGTAGATGTAGTGATGTAGAGAGTCGTAGATGTAGAGAGTTGTAGATGTAGAGATGTAGAGAGTTGTAGATGTAGAGTTGTAGAGAGTTGTAGATGTAGAGTTGTAGATGTAGAGAGTTGTAGATGCAGAGATGTAGATGCAGAGTTGTAGATGCAGAGTTGTAGATGCAGAGATGTAGAGTTGTAGATGTAGAGTTGTAGATGCAGAGTGTTGTAGAGTTGTAGATGTAGAGAGTTGTAGATGTAGAGATGTAGATGCAGAGTTGTAGATGCAGAGTTGTATAGTTGTAGATGCAGAGTTGTAGATGTAGAGATGTAGATGCAGAGATGTAGATGCAGAGATGCAGAGTTGTAGAGATGTAGAGAGTTGTAAATGTAGAGATAGAGTTGTAGATGTAGAGTTGTAGATGTAGAGATATAGAGTTGTAGATGTAGAGATATAGAGTTGTAGATGTAGAGTTGTAGATGTAGAGATATAGAGTTGTAGATGTAGAGTTGTAGAGTTGTAGATGCAGAGTTGTAGATGTAGAGATGTAGATGCAGAGTTGTAGATGCAGAGTTGTAGATGTAGAGATGTAGATCCAGAGTTGTAGATGCAGAGTTGTAGAGATGTAGATGTAGAGTTGTGGATGCAGAGTTGTAGATGTAGATATGTAGATGTAGAGTTGTAGAGAGTTGTAGATGTAGAGATGTAGAGTTGTAGATGCAGAGTTGTAGATGTAGAGATGTAGATGCAGAGTTGTAGATGCAGAGATGTAGATGCAGAGATGTAGATGCAGAGTTGTAGAGAGTTGTAGATGTAGAGTTGTAGATGTAGAGATAGAGTTGTAGATGTAGAGATATAGAGTTGTAGATGTAGAGTTGTAGAGTTGTAGATGCAGAGATGTAGATGCAGAGTTGTAGATGCAGAGTTGTAGAGATGTAGATGTAGAGTTGTAGATGTAGATGCAGAGTTGTAGATGTAGAGATGTAGATGTAGAGTTGTAGAGAGTTGTAGATGTAGAGATGTAGAGTTGAAGATGTAGAGATGTAGAGTTGTAGAGAGTTGTAGATGTAGTGATGTAGAGAGTTGTAGATGTAGAGAGTTGTAGATGTAGAGATGTAGAGAGTTGTAGATGTAGAGTTGTTGAGAGTTGTAGATGTAGAGTTGTAGAGAGTTGTAGATGTAGAGTTGTAGATTTAGAGAGTTGTAGATGCAGAGATGTAGATGCAGAGTTGTAGATGCAGAGTTGTAGATGCAGAGATGTAGAGTTGTAGATGTAGAGTTGTAGATGTAGAGTTGTAGATGTAGAGTGTTGTAGAGTTGTAGATGTAGAGAGTTGTAGATGTAGAGATGTAGATGCAGAGTTGTAGATGCAGAGTTGTAGATGCAGAGATGTAGAGATGTAGAGTTGTAGATGCAGAGTTGTAGATGTAGAGTTGTAGATGTAGAGTGTTGTAGAGTTGTAGATGTAGAGTTGTAGATGTAGAGATGTAGATGCAGAGATGAAGATGCAGAGTTTTAGAGTTGTAGATGCAGAGTTGTAGATGTAGAGATGCAGAGTTGTAGATGTAGAGATGTAGAGTTGTAGATGCAGAGTTGTAGATGTAGAGTTGTAGATGTAGAGTGTTGTAGAGTTGTAGATGCAGAGTTGTAGATGTAGAGATGTAGATGTAGAGTTGTAGAGAGTTGTAGATGTAGAGATGTAGAGTTGTAGATGCAGAGTTGTAGATGTAGAGATGTAGATGCAGAGTTGTAGATGCAGAGATGTAGATGCAGAGATGTAGATGCAGAGTTGTAGAGAGTTGTAGATGTAGAGTTGTAGATGTAGAGATAGAGTTGTAGATGTAGAGATATAGAGTTGTAGATGTAGAGTTGTAGATGCAGAGTTGTAGAGTTGTAGATGCAGAGTTGTAGAGATGTAGATGTAGATGTAGAGTTGTAGATGTAGATGCAGAGTTGTAGATGTAGAGATGTAGATGTAGAGTTGTAGAGAGTTGTAGATGTAGAGTTGTAGAAGTAGAGATGTAGAGTTGTAGAGAGTTGTAGATGTAGAGAGTTGTAGATGTAGAGATGTAGAGAGTTGTAGATGTAGAGTTGTAGAGAGTTGTAGATGTAGAGTTGTAGATGTAGAGAGTTGTAGATGCAGAGAGTTGTAGATGTAGAGAGTTGTAGATGCAGAGATGTAGATGCAGAGTTGTAGATGCAGAGATGTAGAGTTGTAGATGTAGAGTTGTAGATGTAGAGTGTTGTAGAGTTGTAGATGTAGAGAGTTGTAGAGTTGTAGATGTAGAGTTGTAGATGTAGAGATGTAGATGCAGAGATGTAGATGTAGAGTTGTAGATGTAGAGAGTTGTAGAGTTGTAGATGTAGAGAGTTGTAGATGCAGAGTTGTAGATGTAGAGATGTAGATGTAGAGTTGTAGAGAGTTGTAGATGTAGAGATGTAGAGTTGTAGATGCAGAGTTGTAGATGTAGAGATGTAGATGCAGAGTTGTAGATGCAGAGATGTAGATGCAGAGATGTAGATGCAGAGTTGTAGATGTAGAGTTGTAGATGTAGAGATAGAGTTGTAGATGTAGAGATATAGAGTTGTAGATGCAGAGTTGTAGATGCAGAGATGTAGATGTAGAGTTGTAGATGTAGAGTGTTGTAGAGTTGTAGATGCAGAGTTGTAGATGTAGAGATGTAGATGTAGAGTTGTAGAGAGTTGTAGATGTAGAGATGTAGAGTTGTAGATGCAGAGTTGTAGATGTAGAGATGTAGATGCAGAGTTGTAGATGCAGAGATGTAGATGCAGAGATGTAGATGCAGAGTTGTAGAGAGTTGTAGATGTAGAGTTGTAGATGTAGAGATAGAGTTGTAGATGTAGAGATATAGAGTTGTAGATGTAGAGTTGTAGATGCAGAGTTGTAGATGCAGAGTTGTAGAGATGTAGATGTAGATGTAGAGTTGTAGATGCAGAGTTGTAGATGTAGAGATGTAGATGTAGAGTTGTAGAGAGTTGTAGATGTAGAGTTGTAGAAGTAGAGATGTAGAGTTGTAGAGAGTTGTAGATGTAGTGATGTAGAGAGTTGTAGATGTAGAGAGTTGTAGATGTAGAGATGTAGAGAGTTGTAGATGTAGAGTTGTAGAGAGTTGTAGATGTAGAGTTGTAGAGAGTTGTAGATGTAGAGTTGTAGATGTAGAGAGTTGTAGATGCAGAGAGTTGTAGATGTAGAGAGTTGTAGATGCAGAGATGTAGATGCAGAGTTGTAGATGCAGAGATGTAGAGTTGTAGATGTAGAGTTGTAGATGTAGAGTTGTAGATGTAGAGTGTTGTAGAGTTGTAGATGTAGAGAGTTGTAGAGTTGTAGATGTAGAGTTGTAGATGTAGAGATGTAGATGCAGAGATGTAGATGTAGAGTTGTAGATGTAGAGAGTTGTAGATGCAGAGTTGTAGATGTAGAGATGTAGATGTAGAGTTGTAGAGAGTTGTAGATGTAGAGATGTAGAGTTGTAGATGCAGAGTTGTAGATGTAGAGATGTAGATGCAGAGTTGTAGATGCAGAGATGTAGATGCAGAGATGTAGATGCAGAGTTGTAGATGTAGAGTTGTAGATGTAGAGATATAGAGTTGTAGATGCAGAGTTGTAGATGCAGAGATGTAGAGTTGTAGATGTAGAGTGTTGTAGAGTTGTAGATGTAGAGAGTTGTAGATGTAGAGATGTAGATGCAGAGTTGTAGATGCAGAGTTGTAGATGCAGAGATGTAGAGATGTAGAGTTGTAGATGCAGAGTTGTAGATGTAGAGTTGTAGATGTAGAGTGTTGTAGAGTTGTAGATGTAGAGTTGTAGATGTAGAGATGTAGATGCAGAGATGTAGATGTAGAGTTGTAGATGTAGAGAGTTGTAGAGTTGTAGATGTAGAGAGTTGTAGATGTAGAGTTGTAGATGTAGAGTGTTGTAGAGTTGTAGATGCAGAGTTGTAGATGTAGAGATGTAGATGCAGAGATGTAGATGCAGAGATGCAGAGTTGTAGAGATGTAGAGAGTTGTAGATGTAGAGATAGAGTTGTAGATGTAGAGTTGTAGATGTAGAGATATAGAGTTGTAGATGTAGAGATATAGAGTTGTAGATGTAGAGTTGTAGATGTAGAGATATATAGTTGTAGATGTAGAGTTGTAGATGCAGAGTTTTAGAGTTGTAGATGCAGAGTTGTAGAGTTGTAGATGTAGAGATGCAGAGTTGTAGATGCGGAGTTGTAGAGTTGTAGATGCAGAGTTGTAGATGTAGAGATGTAGATGCAGAGTTGTAGATGCAGAGTTGTAGATGTAGAGATGTAGATCCAGAGTTGTAGATGCAGAGTTGTAGAGATGTAGATGTAGAGTTGTGGATGCAGAGTTGTAGATGTAGATATGTAGATGTAGAGTTGTAGAGAGTTGTAGATGTAGAGATGTAGAGTTGTAGATGCAGAGTTGTAGATGTAGAGATGTAGATGCAGAGTTGTAGATGCAGAGATGTAGATGCAGAGATGTAGATGCAGAGTTGTAGAGAGTTGTAGATGTAGAGTTGTAGATGTAGAGATAGAGTTGTAGATGTAGAGATATAGAGTTGTAGATGTAGAGTTGTAGAGTTGTAGATGCAGAGATGTAGATGCAGAGTTGTAGATGCAGAGTTGTAGAGATGTAGATGTAGAGTTGTAGATGTAGATGCAGAGTTGTAGATGTAGAGATGTAGATGTAGAGTTGTAGAGAGTTGTAGATGTAGAGATGTAGAGTTGAAGATGTAGAGATGTAGAGTTGTAGAGAGTTGTAGATGTAGTGATGTAGAGAGTTGTAGATGTAGAGAGTTGTAGATGTAGAGATGTAGAGAGTTGTAGATGTAGAGTTGTAGAGAGTTGTAGATGTAGAGTTGTAGAGAGTTGTAGATGTAGAGTTGTAGATGTAGAGATGTAGATGCAGAGTTGTAGATGCAGAGTTGTATAGTTGTAGATGCAGAGTTGTAGATGTAGAGATGTAGATGCAGAGATGTAGATGCAGAGATGCAGAGTTGTAGAGATGTAGAGAGTTGTAAATGTAGAGATAGAGTTGTAGATGTAGAGTTGTAGATGTAGAGATATAGAGTTGTAGATGTAGAGATATAGAGTTGTAGATGTAGAGTTGTAGATGTAGAGATATAGAGTTGTAGATGTAGAGTTGTAGAGTTGTAGATGCAGAGTTGTAGATGTAGAGATGTAGATGCAGAGTTGTAGATGCAGAGTTGTAGATGTAGAGATGTAGATCCAGAGTTGTAGATGCAGAGTTGTAGAGATGTAGATGTAGAGTTGTGGATGCAGAGTTGTAGATGTAGATATGTAGATGTAGAGTTGTAGAGAGTTGTAGATGTAGAGATGTAGAGTTGTAGATGCAGAGTTGTAGATGTAGAGATGTAGATGCAGAGTTGTAGATGCAGAGATGTAGATGCAGAGATGTAGATGCAGAGTTGTAGAGAGTTGTAGATGTAGAGTTGTAGATGTAGAGATAGAGTTGTAGATGTAGAGATATAGAGTTGTAGATGTAGAGTTGTAGAGTTGTAGATGCAGAGATGTAGATGCAGAGTTGTAGATGCAGAGTTGTAGAGATGTAGATGTAGAGTTGTAGATGTAGATGCAGAGTTGTAGATGTAGAGATGTAGATGTAGAGTTGTAGAGAGTTGTAGATGTAGAGATGTAGAGTTGAAGATGTAGAGATGTAGAGTTGTAGAGAGTTGTAGATGTAGTGATGTAGAGAGTTGTAGATGTAGAGAGTTGTAGATGTAGAGATGTAGAGAGTTGTAGATGTAGAGTTGTTGAGAGTTGTAGATGTAGAGTTGTAGAGAGTTGTAGATGTAGAGTTGTAGATTTAGAGAGTTGTAGATGCAGAGATGTAGATGCAGAGTTGTAGATGCAGAGTTGTAGATGCAGAGATGTAGAGTTGTAGATGTAGAGTTGTAGATGTAGAGTTGTAGATGTAGAGTGTTGTAGAGTTGTAGATGTAGAGAGTTGTAGATGTAGAGATGTAGATGCAGAGTTGTAGATGCAGAGTTGTAGATGCAGAGATGTAGAGATGTAGAGTTGTAGATGCAGAGTTGTAGATGTAGAGTTGTAGATGTAGAGTGTTGTAGAGTTGTAGATGTAGAGTTGTAGATGTAGAGATGTAGATGCAGAGATGAAGATGCAGAGTTTTAGAGTTGTAGATGCAGAGTTGTAGATGTAGAGATGCAGAGTTGTAGATGTAGAGATGTAGAGTTGTAGATGCAGAGTTGTAGATGTAGAGTTGTAGATGTAGAGTGTTGTAGAGTTGTAGATGCAGAGTTGTAGATGTAGAGATGTAGATGTAGAGTTGTAGAGAGTTGTAGATGTAGAGATGTAGAGTTGTAGATGCAGAGTTGTAGATGTAGAGATGTAGATGCAGAGTTGTAGATGCAGAGATGTAGATGCAGAGATGTAGATGCAGAGTTGTAGAGAGTTGTAGATGTAGAGTTGTAGATGTAGAGATAGAGTTGTAGATGTAGAGATATAGAGTTGTAGATGTAGAGTTGTAGATGCAGAGTTGTAGAGTTGTAGATGCAGAGTTGTAGAGATGTAGATGTAGATGTAGAGTTGTAGATGTAGATGCAGAGTTGTAGATGTAGAGATGTAGATGTAGAGTTGTAGAGAGTTGTAGATGTAGAGTTGTAGAAGTAGAGATGTAGAGTTGTAGAGAGTTGTAGATGTAGTGATGTAGAGAGTTGTAGATGTAGAGAGTTGTAGATGTAGAGATGTAGAGAGTTGTAGATGTAGAGTTGTAGAGAGTTGTAGATGTAGAGTTGTAGATGTAGAGAGTTGTAGATGCAGAGAGTTGTAGATGTAGAGAGTTGTAGATGCAGAGATGTAGATGCAGAGTTGTAGATGCAGAGATGTAGAGTTGTAGATGTAGAGTTGTAGATGTAGAGTGTTGTAGAGTTGTAGATGTAGAGAGTTGTAGAGTTGTAGATGTAGAGTTGTAGATGTAGAGATGTAGATGCAGAGATGTAGATGTAGAGTTGTAGATGTAGAGAGTTGTAGAGTTGTAGATGTAGAGAGTTGTAGATGCAGAGTTGTAGATGTAGAGATGTAGATGTAGAGTTGTAGAGAGTTGTAGATGTAGAGATGTAGAGTTGTAGATGCAGAGTTGTAGATGTAGAGATGTAGATGCAGAGTTGTAGATGCAGAGATGTAGATGCAGAGATGTAGATGCAGAGTTGTAGATGTAGAGTTGTAGATGTAGAGATAGAGTTGTAGATGTAGAGATATAGAGTTGTAGATGCAGAGTTGTAGATGCAGAGATGTAGATGTAGAGTTGTAGATGTAGAGTGTTGTAGAGTTGTAGATGCAGAGTTGTAGATGTAGAGATGTAGATGTAGAGTTGTAGAGAGTTGTAGATGTAGAGATGTAGAGTTGTAGATGCAGAGTTGTAGATGTAGAGATGTAGATGCAGAGTTGTAGATGCAGAGATGTAGATGCAGAGATGTAGATGCAGAGTTGTAGAGAGTTGTAGATGTAGAGTTGTAGATGTAGAGATAGAGTTGTAGATGTAGAGATATAGAGTTGTAGATGTAGAGTTGTAGATGCAGAGTTGTAGATGCAGAGTTGTAGAGATGTAGATGTAGATGTAGAGTTGTAGATGCAGAGTTGTAGATGTAGAGATGTAGATGTAGAGTTGTAGAGAGTTGTAGATGTAGAGTTGTAGAAGTAGAGATGTAGAGTTGTAGAGAGTTGTAGATGTAGTGATGTAGAGAGTTGTAGATGTAGAGAGTTGTAGATGTAGAGATGTAGAGAGTTGTAGATGTAGAGTTGTAGAGAGTTGTAGATGTAGAGTTGTAGAGAGTTGTAGATGTAGAGTTGTAGATGTAGAGAGTTGTAGATGCAGAGAGTTGTAGATGTAGAGAGTTGTAGATGCAGAGATGTAGATGCAGAGTTGTAGATGCAGAGATGTAGAGTTGTAGATGTAGAGTTGTAGATGTAGAGTTGTAGATGTAGAGTGTTGTAGAGTTGTAGATGTAGAGAGTTGTAGAGTTGTAGATGTAGAGTTGTAGATGTAGAGATGTAGATGCAGAGATGTAGATGTAGAGTTGTAGATGTAGAGAGTTGTAGATGCAGAGTTGTAGATGTAGAGATGTAGATGTAGAGTTGTAGAGAGTTGTAGATGTAGAGATGTAGAGTTGTAGATGCAGAGTTGTAGATGTAGAGATGTAGATGCAGAGTTGTAGATGCAGAGATGTAGATGCAGAGATGTAGATGCAGAGTTGTAGATTTAGAGTTGTAGATGTAGAGATATAGAGTTGTAGATGCAGAGTTGTAGATGCAGAGATGTAGAGTTGTAGATGTAGAGTGTTGTAGAGTTGTAGATGTAGAGAGTTGTAGATGTAGAGATGTAGATGCAGAGTTGTAGATGCAGAGTTGTAGATGCAGAGATGTAGAGATGTAGAGTTGTAGATGCAGAGTTGTAGATGTAGAGTTGTAGATGTAGAGTGTTGTAGAGTTGTAGATGTAGAGTTGTAGATGTAGAGATGTAGATGCAGAGATGTAGATGTAGAGTTGTAGATGTAGAGAGTTGTAGAGTTGTAGATGTAGAGAGTTGTAGATGTAGAGTTGTAGATGTAGAGTGTTGTAGAGTTGTAGATGCAGAGTTGTAGATGTAGAGATGTAGATGCAGAGATGTAGATGCAGAGATGCAGAGTTGTAGAGATGTAGAGAGTTGTAGATGTAGAGATAGAGTTGTAGATGTAGAGTTGTAGATGTAGAGATATAGAGTTGTAGATGTAGAGATATAGAGTTGTAGATGTAGAGTTGTAGATGTAGAGATATATAGTTGTAGATGTAGAGTTGTAGATGCAGAGTTTTAGAGTTGTAGATGCAGAGTTGTAGAGTTGTAGATGTAGAGATGCAGAGTTGTAGATGCGGAGTTGTAGAGTTGTAGATGCAGAGTTGTAGATGTAGAGATGTAGATGCAGAGTTGTAGATGCAGAGTTGTAGATGTAGAGATGTAGATCCAGAGTTGTAGATGCAGAGTTGTAGAGATGTAGATGTAGAGTTGTGGATGCAGAGTTGTAGATGTAGATATGTAGATGTAGAGTTGTAGAGAGTTGTAGATGTAGAGATGTAGAGTTGTAGATGCAGAGTTGTAGATGTAGAGATGTAGATGCAGAGTTGTAGATGCAGAGATGTAGATGCAGAGATGTAGATGCAGAGTTGTAGAGAGTTGTAGATGTAGAGTTGTAGATGTAGAGATAGAGTTGTAGATGTAGAGATATAGAGTTGTAGATGTAGAGTTGTAGAGTTGTAGATGCAGAGATGTAGATGCAGAGTTGTAGATGCAGAGTTGTAGAGATGTAGATGTAGAGTTGTAGATGTAGATGCAGAGTTGTAGATGTAGAGATGTAGATGTAGAGTTGTAGAGAGTTGTAGATGTAGAGATGTAGAGTTGAAGATGTAGAGATGTAGAGTTGTAGAGAGTTGTAGATGTAGTGATGTAGAGAGTTGTAGATGTAGAGAGTTGTAGATGTAGAGATGTAGAGAGTTGTAGATGTAGAGTTGTAGAGAGTTGTAGATGTAGAGTTGTAGAGAGTTGTAGATGTAGAGTTGTAGATGTAGAGAGTTGTAGATGCAGAGATGTAGATTCAGAGTTGTAGATGCAGAGTTGTAGATGCAGAGATGTAGAGTTGTAGATGTAGAGTGTTGTAGAGTTGTAGATGTAGAGAGTTGTAGATGTAGAGATGTAGATGCAGAGTTGTAGATGCAGAGTTGTAGATGCAGAGATGTAGAGATGTAGAGTTGTAGATGCAGAGTTGTAGATGTAGAGTTGTAGATGTAGAGTGTTGTAGAGTTGTAGATGTAGAGTTGTAGATGTAGAGATGTAGATGCAGAGTTTTAGAGTTGTAGATGCAGAGTTGTAGAGTTGTAGATGTAGAGATGCAGAGTTGTAGATGTAGAGATGTAGAGTTGTAGATGCAGAGTTGTAGATGTAGAGTTGTAGATGTAGAGTGTTGTAGAGTTGTAGATGCAGAGTTGTAGATGCAGAGTTGTAGATGTAGAGATGTAGATGTAGAGTTGTAGAGAGTTGTAGATGTAGAGATGTAGAGTTGTAGATGCAGAGTTGTAGATGTAGAGATGTAGATGCAGAGTTGTAGATGCAGAGATGTAGATGCAGAGATGTAGATGCAGAGTTGTAGAGAGTTGTAGATGTAGAGTTGTAGATGTAGAGATAGAGTTGTAGATGTAGAGATATAGAGTTGTAGATGTAGAGTTGTAGATGCAGAGTTGTAGAGATGTAGATGTAGATGTAGAGTTGTAGATGTAGATGCAGAGTTGTAGATGTAGAGATGTAGATGTAGAGTTGTAGAGAGTTGTAGATGTAGAGTTGTAGAAGTAGAGATGTAGAGTTGTAGAGAGTTGTAGATGTAGTGATGTAGAGAGTTGTAGATGTAGAGAGTTGTAGATGTAGAGATGTAGAGAGTTGTAGATGTAGAGTTGTAGAGAGTTGTAGATGTAGAGTTGTAGAGAGTTGTAGATGTAGAGTTGTAGATGTAGAGAGTTGTAGATGCAGAGAGTTGTAGATGTAGAGAGTTGTAGATGCAGAGATGTAGATGCAGAGTTGTAGATGCAGAGATGTAGAGTTGTAGATGTAGAGTTGTAGATGTAGAGTTGTAGATGTAGAGTTGTAGATGTAGAGTGTTGTAGAGTTGTAGATGTAGAGAGTTGTAGAGTTGTAGATGTAGAGTTGTAGATGTAGAGATGTAGATGCAGAGATGTAGATGTAGAGTTGTAGATGTAGAGAGTTGTAGAGTTGTAGATGTAGAGAGTTGTAGATGCAGAGTTGTAGATGTAGAGATGTAGATGTAGAGTTGTAGAGAGTTGTAGATGTAGAGATGTAGAGTTGTAGATGCAGAGTTGTAGAGAGTTGTAGATGTAGAGATGTAGAGTTGTAGATGCAGAGTTGTAGATGTAGAGATGTAGATGCAGAGTTGTAGATGCAGAGATGTAGATGCAGAGATGTAGATGCAGAGTTGTAGAGAGTTGTAGATGTAGAGTTGTAGATGTAGAGATAGAGTTGTAGATGTAGAGATATAGAGTTGTAGATGTAGAGTTGTAGAGTTGTAGATGCAGAGATGTAGATGCAGAGTTGTAGATGCAGAGTTGTAGAGATGTAGATGTAGAGTTGTAGATGTAGATGCAGAGTTGTAGATGTAGAGATGTAGATGTAGAGTTGTAGAGAGTTGTAGATGTAGAGATGTAGAGTTGAAGATGTAGAGATGTAGAGTTGTAGAGAGTTGTAGATGTAGTGATGTAGAGAGTTGTAGATGTAGAGAGTTGTAGATGTAGAGATGTAGAGAGTTGTAGATGTAGAGTTGTTGAGAGTTGTAGATGTAGAGTTGTAGAGAGTTGTAGATGTAGAGTTGTAGATTTAGAGAGTTGTAGATGCAGAGATGTAGATGCAGAGTTGTAGATGCAGAGTTGTAGATGCAGAGATGTAGAGTTGTAGATGTAGAGTTGTAGATGTAGAGTTGTAGATGTAGAGTGTTGTAGAGTTGTAGATGTAGAGAGTTGTAGATGTAGAGATGTAGATGCAGAGTTGTAGATGCAGAGTTGTAGATGCAGAGATGTAGAGATGTAGAGTTGTAGATGCAGAGTTGTAGATGTAGAGTTGTAGATGTAGAGTGTTGTAGAGTTGTAGATGTAGAGTTGTAGATGTAGAGATGTAGATGCAGAGATGAAGATGCAGAGTTTTAGAGTTGTAGATGCAGAGTTGTAGATGTAGAGATGCAGAGTTGTAGATGTAGAGATGTAGAGTTGTAGATGCAGAGTTGTAGATGTAGAGTTGTAGATGTAGAGTGTTGTAGAGTTGTAGATGCAGAGTTGTAGATGTAGAGATGTAGATGTAGAGTTGTAGAGAGTTGTAGATGTAGAGATGTAGAGTTGTAGATGCAGAGTTGTAGATGTAGAGATGTAGATGCAGAGTTGTAGATGCAGAGATGTAGATGCAGAGATGTAGATGCAGAGTTGTAGAGAGTTGTAGATGTAGAGTTGTAGATGTAGAGATAGAGTTGTAGATGTAGAGATATAGAGTTGTAGATGTAGAGTTGTAGATGCAGAGTTGTAGAGTTGTAGATGCAGAGTTGTAGAGATGTAGATGTAGATGTAGAGTTGTAGATGTAGATGCAGAGTTGTAGATGTAGAGATGTAGATGTAGAGTTGTAGAGAGTTGTAGATGTAGAGTTGTAGAAGTAGAGATGTAGAGTTGTAGAGAGTTGTAGATGTAGTGATGTAGAGAGTTGTAGATGTAGAGAGTTGTAGATGTAGAGATGTAGAGAGTTGTAGATGTAGAGTTGTAGAGAGTTGTAGATGTAGAGTTGTAGATGTAGAGAGTTGTAGATGCAGAGAGTTGTAGATGTAGAGAGTTGTAGATGCAGAGATGTAGATGCAGAGTTGTAGATGCAGAGATGTAGAGTTGTAGATGTAGAGTTGTAGATGTAGAGTGTTGTAGAGTTGTAGATGTAGAGAGTTGTAGAGTTGTAGATGTAGAGTTGTAGATGTAGAGATGTAGATGCAGAGATGTAGATGTAGAGTTGTAGATGTAGAGAGTTGTAGAGTTGTAGATGTAGAGAGTTGTAGATGCAGAGTTGTAGATGTAGAGATGTAGATGTAGAGTTGTAGAGAGTTGTAGATGTAGAGATGTAGAGTTGTAGATGCAGAGTTGTAGATGTAGAGATGTAGATGCAGAGTTGTAGATGCAGAGATGTAGATGCAGAGATGTAGATGCAGAGTTGTAGATGTAGAGTTGTAGATGTAGAGATAGAGTTGTAGATGTAGAGATATAGAGTTGTAGATGCAGAGTTGTAGATGCAGAGATGTAGATGTAGAGTTGTAGATGTAGAGTGTTGTAGAGTTGTAGATGCAGAGTTGTAGATGTAGAGATGTAGATGTAGAGTTGTAGAGAGTTGTAGATGTAGAGATGTAGAGTTGTAGATGCAGAGTTGTAGATGTAGAGATGTAGATGCAGAGTTGTAGATGCAGAGATGTAGATGCAGAGATGTAGATGCAGAGTTGTAGAGAGTTGTAGATGTAGAGTTGTAGATGTAGAGATAGAGTTGTAGATGTAGAGATATAGAGTTGTAGATGTAGAGTTGTAGATGCAGAGTTGTAGAGTTGTAGATGCAGAGTTGTAGAGATGTAGATGTAGATGTAGAGTTGTAGATGCAGAGTTGTAGATGTAGAGATGTAGAGTTGTAGAGAGTTGTAGATGTAGAGTTGTAGAAGTAGAGATGTAGAGTTGTAGAGAGTTGTAGATGTAGTGATGTAGAGAGTTGTAGATGTAGAGAGTTGTAGATGTAGAGATGTAGAGAGTTGTAGATGTAGAGTTGTAGAGAGTTGTAGATGTAGAGTTGTAGAGAGTTGTAGATGTAGAGTTGTAGATGTAGAGAGTTGTAGATGCAGAGAGTTGTAGATGTAGAGAGTTGTAGATGCAGAGATGTAGATGCAGAGTTGTAGATGCAGAGATGTAGAGTTGTAGATGTAGAGTTGTAGATGTAGAGTTGTAGATGTAGAGTGTTGTAGAGTTGTAGATGTAGAGAGTTGTAGAGTTGTAGATGTAGAGTTGTAGATGTAGAGATGTAGATGCAGAGATGTAGATGTAGAGTTGTAGATGTAGAGAGTTGTAGATGCAGAGTTGTAGATGTAGAGATGTAGATGTAGAGTTGTAGAGAGTTGTAGATGTAGAGATGTAGAGTTGTAGATGCAGAGTTGTAGATGTAGAGATGTAGATGCAGAGTTGTAGATGCAGAGATGTAGATGCAGAGATGTAGATGCAGAGTTGTAGATGTAGAGTTGTAGATGTAGAGATATAGAGTTGTAGATGCAGAGTTGTAGATGCAGAGATGTAGAGTTGTAGATGTAGAGTATTGTAGAGTTGTAGATGTAGAGAGTTGTAGATGTAGAGATGTAGATGCAGAGTTGTAGATGCAGAGTTGTAGATGCAGAGATGTAGAGATGTAGAGTTGTAGATGCAGAGTTGTAGATGTAGAGTTGTAGATGTAGAGTGTTGTAGAGTTGTAGATGTAGAGTTGTAGATGTAGAGATGTAGATGCAGAGATGTAGATGTAGAGTTGTAGATGTAGAGAGTTGTAGAGTTGTAGATGTAGAGAGTTGTAGATGTAGAGTTGTAGATGTAGAGTGTTGTAGAGTTGTAGATGCAGAGTTGTAGATGTAGAGATGTAGATGCAGAGATGTAGATGCAGAGATGCAGAGTTGTAGAGATGTAGAGAGTTGTAGATGTAGAGATAGAGTTGTAGATGTAGAGTTGTAGATGTAGAGATATAGAGTTGTAGATGTAGAGATATAGAGTTGTAGATGTAGAGTTGTAGATGTAGAGATATATAGTTGTAGATGTAGAGTTGTAGATGCAGAGTTTTAGAGTTGTAGATGCAGAGTTGTAGAGTTGTAGATGTAGAGATGCAGAGTTGTAGATGCGGAGTTGTAGAGTTGTAGATGCAGAGTTGTAGATGTAGAGATGTAGATGCAGAGTTGTAGATGCAGAGTTGTAGATGTAGAGATGTAGATCCAGAGTTGTAGATGCAGAGTTGTAGAGATGTAGATGTAGAGTTGTGGATGCAGAGTTGTAGATGTAGATATGTAGATGTAGAGTTGTAGAGAGTTGTAGATGTAGAGATGTAGAGTTGTAGATGCAGAGTTGTAGATGTAGAGATGTAGATGCAGAGTTGTAGATGCAGAGATGTAGATGCAGAGATGTAGATGCAGAGTTGTAGAGAGTTGTAGATGTAGAGTTGTAGATGTAGAGATAGAGTTGTAGATGTAGAGATATAGAGTTGTAGATGTAGAGTTGTAGAGTTGTAGATGCAGAGATGTAGATGCAGAGTTGTAGATGCAGAGTTGTAGAGATGTAGATGTAGAGTTGTAGATGTAGATGCAGAGTTGTAGATGTAGAGATGTAGATGTAGAGTTGTAGAGAGTTGTAGATGTAGAGATGTAGAGTTGAAGATGTAGAGATGTAGAGTTGTAGAGAGTTGTAGATGTAGTGATGTAGAGAGTTGTAGATGTAGAGAGTTGTAGATGTAGAGATGTAGAGAGTTGTAGATGTAGAGTTGTAGAGAGTTGTAGATGTAGAGTTGTAGAGAGTTGTAGATGTAGAGTTGTAGATGTAGAGAGTTGTAGATGCAGAGATGTAGATTCAGAGTTGTAGATGCAGAGTTGTAGATGCAGAGATGTAGAGTTGTAGATGTAGAGTGTTGTAGAGTTGTAGATGTAGAGAGTTGTAGATGTAGAGATGTAGATGCAGAGTTGTAGATGCAGAGTTGTAGATGCAGAGATGTAGAGATGTAGAGTTGTAGATGCAGAGTTGTAGATGTAGAGTTGTAGATGTAGAGTGTTGTAGAGTTGTAGATGTAGAGTTGTAGATGTAGAGATGTAGATGCAGAGATGTAGATGCAGAGTTTTAGAGTTGTAGATGCAGAGTTGTAGAGTTGTAGATGTAGAGATGCAGAGTTGTAGATGTAGAGATGTAGAGTTGTAGATGCAGAGTTGTAGATGTAGAGTTGTAGATGTAGAGTGTTGTAGAGTTGTAGATGCAGAGTTGTAGATGCAGAGTTGTAGATGTAGAGATGTAGATGTAGAGTTGTAGAGAGTTGTAGATGTAGAGATGTAGAGTTGTAGATGCAGAGTTGTAGATGTAGAGATGTAGATGCAGAGTTGTAGATGCAGAGATGTAGATGCAGAGATGTAGATGCAGAGTTGTAGAGAGTTGTAGATGTAGAGTTGTAGATGTAGAGATAGAGTTGTAGATGTAGAGATATAGAGTTGTAGATGTAGAGTTGTAGATGCAGAGTTGTAGAGATGTAGATGTAGATGTAGAGTTGTAGATGTAGATGCAGAGTTGTAGATGTAGAGATGTAGATGTAGAGTTGTAGAGAGTTGTAGATGTAGAGTTGTAGAAGTAGAGATGTAGAGTTGTAGAGAGTTGTAGATGTAGTGATGTAGAGAGTTGTAGATGTAGAGAGTTGTAGATGTAGAGATGTAGAGAGTTGTAGATGTAGAGTTGTAGAGAGTTGTAGATGTAGAGTTGTAGAGAGTTGTAGATGTAGAGTTGTAGATGTAGAGAGTTGTAGATGCAGAGAGTTGTAGATGTAGAGAGTTGTAGATGCAGAGATGTAGATGCAGAGTTGTAGATGCAGAGATGTAGAGTTGTAGATGTAGAGTTGTAGATGTAGAGTTGTAGATGTAGAGTTGTAGATGTAGAGTGTTGTAGAGTTGTAGATGTAGAGAGTTGTAGAGTTGTAGATGTAGAGTTGTAGATGTAGAGATGTAGATGCAGAGATGTAGATGTAGAGTTGTAGATGTAGAGAGTTGTAGAGTTGTAGATGTAGAGAGTTGTAGATGCAGAGTTGTAGATGTAGAGATGTAGATGTAGAGTTGTAGAGAGTTGTAGATGTAGAGATGTAGAGTTGTAGATGCAGAGTTGTAGATGTAGAGATGTAGATGCAGAGTTGTAGATGCAGAGATGTAGATGCAGAGATGTAGATGCAGAGTTGTAGATGTAGAGTTGTAGATGTAGAGATAGAGTTGTAGATGTAGAGATATAGAGTTGTAGATGCAGAGTTGTAGATGCAGAGATGTAGAGTTGTAGATGTAGAGTGTTGTAGAGTTGTAGATGTAGAGAGTTGTAGATGTAGGGATGTAGATGCAGAGTTGTAGATGCAGAGTTGTAGATGCAGAGATGTAGAGATGTAGAGTTGTAGATGCAGAGTTGTAGATGTAGAGTTGTAGATGTAGAGTGTTGTAGAGTTGTAGATGTAGAGTTGTAGATGTAGAGATGTAGATGCAGAGATGTAGATGTAGAGTTGTAGATGTAGAGAGTTGTAGAGTTGTAGATGTAGAGAGTTGTAGATGTAGAGTTGTAGATGTAGAGTGTTGTAGAGTTGTAGATGCAGAGTTGTAGATGTAGAGATGTAGATGTAGAGTTGTAGAGAGTTGTAGATGTAGAGATGTAGAGTTGTAGATGCAGAGTTGTAGATGTAGAGATGTAGATGCAGAGTTGTAGATGCAGAGATGTAGATGCAGAGATGTAGATGCAGAGTTGTAGAGAGTTGTAGATGTAGAGTTGTAGATGTAGAGATAGAGTTGTAGATGTAGAGATGTAGAGAGTTGTAGATGTAGAGTTGTAGAGAGTTGTAGATGTAGAGTTGTAGAGAGTTGTAGATGTAGAGTTGTAGATGTAGAGAGTTGTAGATGCAGAGATGTAGATTCAGAGTTGTAGATGCAGAGTTGTAGATGCAGAGATGTAGAGTTGTAGATGTAGAGTGTTGTAGAGTTGTAGATGTAGAGAGTTGTAGATGTAGAGATGTAGATGCAGAGTTGTAGATGCAGAGTTGTAGATGCAGAGATGTAGAGATGTAGAGTTGTAGATGCAGAGTTGTAGATGTAGAGTTGTAGATGTAGAGTGTTGTAGAGTTGTAGATGTAGAGTTGTAGATGTAGAGATGTAGATGCAGAGATGTAGATGCAGAGTTTTAGAGTTGTAGATGCAGAGTTGTAGAGTTGTAGATGTAGAGATGCAGAGTTGTAGATGTAGAGATGTAGAGTTGTAGATGCAGAGTTGTAGATGTAGAGTTGTAGATGTAGAGTGTTGTAGAGTTGTAGATGCAGAGTTGTAGATGCAGAGTTGTAGATGTAGAGATGTAGATGTAGAGTTGTAGAGAGTTGTAGATGTAGAGATGTAGAGTTGTAGATGCAGAGTTGTAGATGTAGAGATGTAGATGCAGAGTTGTAGATGCAGAGATGTAGATGCAGAGATGTAGATGCAGAGTTGTAGAGAGTTGTAGATGTAGAGTTGTAGATGTAGAGATAGAGTTGTAGATGTAGAGATATAGAGTTGTAGATGTAGAGTTGTAGATGCAGAGTTGTAGAGATGTAGATGTAGATGTAGAGTTGTAGATGTAGATGCAGAGTTGTAGATGTAGAGATGTAGATGTAGAGTTGTAGAGAGTTGTAGATGTAGAGTTGTAGAAGTAGAGATGTAGAGTTGTAGAGAGTTGTAGATGTAGTGATGTAGAGAGTTGTAGATGTAGAGAGTTGTAGATGTAGAGATGTAGAGAGTTGTAGATGTAGAGTTGTAGAGAGTTGTAGATGTAGAGTTGTAGAGAGTTGTAGATGTAGAGTTGTAGATGTAGAGAGTTGTAGATGCAGAGAGTTGTAGATGTAGAGAGTTGTAGATGCAGAGATGTAGATGCAGAGTTGTAGATGCAGAGATGTAGAGTTGTAGATGTAGAGTTGTAGATGTAGAGTTGTAGATGTAGAGTTGTAGATGTAGAGTGTTGTAGAGTTGTAGATGTAGAGAGTTGTAGAGTTGTAGATGTAGAGTTGTAGATGTAGAGATGTAGATGCAGAGATGTAGATGTAGAGTTGTAGATGTAGAGAGTTGTAGAGTTGTAGATGTAGAGAGTTGTAGATGCAGAGTTGTAGATGTAGAGATGTAGATGTAGAGTTGTAGAGAGTTGTAGATGTAGAGATGTAGAGTTGTAGATGCAGAGTTGTAGATGTAGAGATGTAGATGCAGAGTTGTAGATGCAGAGATGTAGATGCAGAGATGTAGATGCAGAGTTGTAGATGTAGAGTTGTAGATGTAGAGATAGAGTTGTAGATGTAGAGATATAGAGTTGTAGATGCAGAGTTGTAGATGCAGAGATGTAGAGTTGTAGATGTAGAGTGTTGTAGAGTTGTAGATGTAGAGAGTTGTAGATGTAGGGATGTAGATGCAGAGTTGTAGATGCAGAGTTGTAGATGCAGAGATGTAGAGATGTAGAGTTGTAGATGCAGAGTTGTAGATGTAGAGTTGTAGATGTAGAGTGTTGTAGAGTTGTAGATGTAGAGTTGTAGATGTAGAGATGTAGATGCAGAGATGTAGATGTAGAGTTGTAGATGTAGAGAGTTGTAGAGTTGTAGATGTAGAGAGTTGTAGATGTAGAGTTGTAGATGTAGAGTGTTGTAGAGTTGTAGATGCAGAGTTGTAGATGTAGAGATGTAGATGTAGAGTTGTAGAGAGTTGTAGATGTAGAGATGTAGAGTTGTAGATGCAGAGTTGTAGATGTAGAGATGTAGATGCAGAGTTGTAGATGCAGAGATGTAGATGCAGAGATGTAGATGCAGAGTTGTAGAGAGTTGTAGATGTAGAGTTGTAGATGTAGAGATAGAGTTGTAGATGTAGAGATATAGAGTTGTAGATGTAGAGTTGTAGATGCAGAGTTGTAGAGATGTAGATGTAGAGTTGTAGATGTAGATGCAGAGTTGTAGAGTTGTAGATGTAGAGATGCAGAGTTGTAGATGCAGAGTTGTAGAGTTGTAGATGCAGAGTTGTAGATGCAGAGATGTAGATGCAGATGCAGAGATGTAGATGCAGAGTTGCAGAGATGTAGAGAGTTGTAGATGTAGAGTTGTAGATGTAGAGATAGAGTTGTAGATGTAGAGTTGTAGATGTAGATATATAGAGTTGTAGATGTAGAGTTGTAGATGCAGAGTTGTAGAGTTGTAGATGCAGAGTTGTAGAGTTGTAGATGTAGAGATGTAGAGTTGTAGATGTAGAGATGCAGAGTTGTAGATGCAGAGTTGTAGAGTTGTAGATGCAGAGTTGTAGATGTAGAGATGTAGATGCAGAGTTGTAGATGCAGAGATGTAGATGCAGAGATGTAGATGCAGAGTTGTAGAGAGTTGTAGATGTAGAGTTGTAGAGTTGTAGATGCAGAGTTGTAGATGTAGAGATGTAGATGCAGAGTTGTAGATGCAGAGATGTAGATGCAGAGATGTAGATGCAGAGTTGTAGAGAGTTGTAGATGTAGAGATAGAGTTGTAGATGTAGAGATATAGAGTTGTAGATGTAGAGTTGTAGATGCAGAGTTGTAGATGCAGAGTTGTAGATGCAGAGTTGTAGAGATGTAGATGTAGAGATGTAGATGTAGAGTTGTAGAGAGTTGTAGATGTAGAGATGTAGAGTTGTAGATGCAGAGTTGTAGATGTAGAGATGTAGATGCAGAGTTGTAGATGCAGAGATGTAGATGCAGAGATGTAGATGCAGAGTTGTAGATGTAGAGTTGTAGATGTAGAGATAGAGTTGTAGATGTAGAGATATAGAGTTGTAGATGCAGAGTTGTAGATGCAGAGATGTAGAGTTGTAGATGTAGAGTGTTGTAGAGTTGTAGATGTAGAGAGTTGTAGATGTAGAGATGTAGATGCAGAGTTGTAGATGCAGAGTTGTAGATGCAGAGATGTAGAGATGTAGAGTTGTAGATGCAGAGTTGTAGATGTAGAGTTGTAGATGTAGAGTGTTGTAGAGTTGTAGATGTAGAGTTGTAGATGTAGAGATAGAGTTGTAGATGTAGAGATATAGAGTTGTAGATGTAGAGTTGTAGATGCAGAGTTGTAGATGCAGAGTTGTAGATGCAGAGATGTAGAGATGTAGAGTTGTAGATGCAGAGTTGTAGATGTAGAGTTGTAGATGTAGAGTGTTGTAGAGTTGTAGAAGTAGAGTTGTAGATGTAGAGATAGAGTTGTAGATGTAGAGATATAGAGTTGTAGATGTAGAGTTGTAGATGCAGAGTTGTAGAGTTGTAGATGCAGAGTTGTAGAGATGTAGATGTAGATGTAGAGTTGTAGATGTAGATGCAGAGTTGTAGATGTAGAGTTGTAGATGTAGTGATGTAGAGAGTTGTAGATGTAGAGAGTTGTAGATGTAGAGATGTAGAGAGTTGTAGATGTAGAGTTGTAGAGAGTTGTAGATGTAGAGTTGTAGAGAGTTGTAGATGTAGAGTTGTAGATGTAGAGAGTTGTAGATGCAGAGAGTTGTAGATGTAGAGAGTTGTAGATGCAGAGATGTAGATGCAGAGTTGTAGATGCAGAGATGTAGAGTTGTAGATGTAGAGTTGTAGATGTAGAGTTGTAGATGTAGAGTTGTAGATGTAGAGTGTTGTAGAGTTGTAGATGTAGAGAGTTGTAGAGTTGTAGATGTAGAGTTGTAGATGTAGAGATGTAGATGCAGAGATGTAGATGTAGAGTTGTAGATGTAGAGAGTTGTAGATGCAGAGTTGTAGATGTAGAGATGTAGATGTAGAGTTGTAGAGAGTTGTAGATGTAGAGATGTAGAGTTGTAGATGCAGAGTTGTAGATGTAGAGATGTAGATGCAGAGTTGTAGATGCAGAGATGTAGATGCAGAGATGTAGATGCAGAGTTGTAGATGTAGAGTTGTAGATGTAGAGATATAGAGTTGTAGATGCAGAGTTGTAGATGCAGAGATGTAGAGTTGTAGATGTAGAGTGTTGTAGAGTTGTAGATGTAGAGAGTTGTAGATGTAGAGATGTAGATGCAGAGTTGTAGATGCAGAGTTGTAGATGCAGAGATGTAGAGATGTAGAGTTGTAGATGCAGAGTTGTAGATGTAGAGTTGTAGATGTAGAGTGTTGTAGAGTTGTAGATGTAGAGTTGTAGATGTAGAGATGTAGATGCAGAGATGTAGATGTAGAGTTGTAGATGTAGAGAGTTGTAGAGTTGTAGATGTAGAGAGTTGTAGATGTAGAGTTGTAGATGTAGAGTGTTGTAGAGTTGTAGATGCAGAGTTGTAGATGTAGAGATGTAGATGCAGAGATGTAGATGCAGAGATGCAGAGTTGTAGAGATGTAGAGAGTTGTAGATGTAGAGATAGAGTTGTAGATGTAGAGTTGTAGATGTAGAGATATAGAGTTGTAGATGTAGAGATATAGAGTTGTAGATGTAGAGTTGTAGATGTAGAGATATATAGTTGTAGATGTAGAGTTGTAGATGCAGAGTTTTAGATGTAGAGTTGTAGATGTAGAGTGTTGTAGAGTTGTAGATGTAGAGATGCAGAGTTGTAGATGCGGAGTTGTAGAGTTGTAGATGCAGAGTTGTAGATGTAGAGATGTAGATGCAGAGTTGTAGATGCAGAGTTGTAGATGTAGAGATGTAGATCCAGAGTTGTAGATGCAGAGTTGTAGAGATGTAGATGTAGAGTTGTGGATGCAGAGTTGTAGATGTAGATATGTAGATGTAGAGTTGTAGAGAGTTGTAGATGTAGAGTTGTAGATGCAGAGTTGTAGATGTAGAGATGTAGATGCAGAGTTGTAGATGCAGAGATGTAGATGCAGAGATGTAGATGCAGAGTTGTAGAGAGTTGTAGATGTAGAGTTGTAGATGTAGAGATAGAGTTGTAGATGTAGAGATATAGAGTTGTAGATGTAGAGTTGTAGAGTTGTAGATGCAGAGATGTAGATGCAGAGTTGTAGATGCAGAGTTGTAGAGATGTAGATGTAGAGTTGTAGATGTAGATGCAAAGTTGTAGATGTAGAGATGTAGATGTAGAGTTGTAGAGAGTTGTAGATGTAGAGATGTAGAGTTGAAGATGTAGAGATGTAGAGTTGTAGAGAGTTGTAGATGTAGTGATGTAGAGAGTTGTAGATGTAGAGAGTTGTAGATGTAGAGATGTAGATAGTTGTAGATGTAGAGTTGTAGAGAGTTGTAGATGTAGAGTTGTAGAGAGTTGTAGATGTAGAGTTGTAGATGTAGAGAGTTGTAGATGCAGAGATGTAGATTCAGAGTTGTAGATGCAGAGTTGTAGATGCAGAGATGTAGAGTTGTAGATGTAGAGTTGTAGATGTAGAGTGTTGTAGAGTTGTAGATGTAGAGAGTTGTAGATGTAGAGATGTAGATGCAGAGTTGTAGATGCAGAGTTGTAGATGCAGAGATGTAGAGATGTAGAGTTGTAGATGCAGAGTTGTAGATGTAGAGTTGTAGATGTAGAGTGTTGTAGAGTTGTAGATGTAGAGTTGTAGATGTAGAGATGTAGATGCAGAGATGTAGATGCAGAGTTTTAGAGTTGTAGATGCAGAGTTGTAGAGTTGTAGATGTAGAGATGCAGAGTTGTAGATGTAGAGATGTAGAGTTGTAGATGCAGAGTTGTAGATGTAGAGTTGTAGATGTAGAGTGTTGTAGAGTTGTAGATGCAGAGTTGTAGATGCAGAGTTGTAGATGTAGAGATGTAGATGTAGAGTTGTAGAGAGTTGTAGATGTAGAGATGTAGAGTTGTAGATGCAGAGTTGTAGATGTAGAGATGTAGATGCAGAGTTGTAGATGCAGAGATGTAGATGCAGAGATGTAGATGCAGAGTTGTAGAGAGTTGTAGATGTAGAGTTGTAGATGTAGAGATAGAGTTGTAGATGTAGAGATATAGAGTTGTAGATGTAGAGTTGTAGATGCAGAGTTGTAGAGATGTAGATGTAGATGTAGAGTTGTAGATGTAGATGCAGAGTTGTAGATGTAGAGATGTAGATGTAGAGTTGTAGAGAGTTGTAGATGTAGAGTTGTAGAAGTAGAGATGTAGAGTTGTAGAGAGTTGTAGATGTAGTGATGTAGAGAGTTGTAGATGTAGAGAGTTGTAGATGTAGAGATGTAGAGAGTTGTAGATGTAGAGTTGTAGAGAGTTGTAGATGTAGAGTTGTAGAGAGTTGTAGATGTAGAGTTGTAGATGTAGAGAGTTGTAGATGCAGAGAGTTGTAGATGTAGAGAGTTGTAGATGCAGAGATGTAGATGCAGAGTTGTAGATGCAGAGATGTAGAGTTGTAGATGTAGAGTTGTAGATGTAGAGTTGTAGATGTAGAGTGTTGTAGAGTTGTAGATGTAGAGAGTTGTAGAGTTGTAGATGTAGAGTTGTAGATGTAGAGATGTAGATGCAGAGATGTAGATGTAGAGTTGTAGATGTAGAGAGTTGTAGAGTTGTAGATGTAGAGAGTTGTAGATGCAGAGTTGTAGATGTAGAGATGTAGATGTAGAGTTGTAGAGAGTTGTAGATGTAGAGATGTAGAGTTGTAGATGCAGAGTTGTAGATGTAGAGATGTAGATGCAGAGTTGTAGATGCAGAGATGTAGATGCAGAGATGTAGATGCAGAGTTGTAGATGTAGAGTTGTAGATGTAGAGATAGAGTTGTAGATGTAGAGATATAGAGTTGTAGATGCAGAGTTGTAGATGCAGAGATGTAGAGTTGTAGATGTAGAGTGTTGTAGAGTTGTAGATGTAGAGAGTTGTAGATGTAGGGATGTAGATGCAGAGTTGTAGATGCAGAGTTGTAGATGCAGAGATGTAGAGATGTAGAGTTGTAGATGCAGAGTTGTAGATGTAGAGTTGTAGATGTAGAGTGTTGTAGAGTTGTAGATGTAGAGTTGTAGATGTAGAGATGTAGATGCAGAGATGTAGATGTAGAGATGTAGATGTAGAGTTGTAGAGAGTTGTAGATGTAGAGATGTAGAGTTGTAGATGCAGAGTTGTAGATGTAGAGATGTAGATGCAGAGTTGTAGATGCAGAGATGTAGATGCAGAGATGTAGATGCAGAGTTGTAGATGTAGAGTTGTAGATGTAGAGATAGAGTTGTAGATGTAGAGATATAGAGTTGTAGATGCAGAGTTGTAGATGCAGAGATGTAGAGTTGTAGATGTAGAGTGTTGTAGAGTTGTAGATGTAGAGAGTTGTAGATGTAGGGATGTAGATGCAGAGTTGTAGATGCAGAGTTGTAGATGCAGAGTTGTAGATGCAGAGTTGTAGATGCAGAGTTGTAGATGTAGAGTTGTAGATGTAGAGTGTTGTAGAGTTGTAGATGTAGAGTTGTAGATGTAGAGATGTAGATGCAGAGATGTAGATGTAGAGATGTAGATGTAGAGTTGTAGAGAGTTGTAGATGTAGAGATGTAGAGTTGTAGATGCAGAGTTGTAGATGTAGAGATGTAGATGCAGAGTTGTAGATGCAGAGATGTAGATGCAGAGATGTAGATGCAGAGTTGTAGATGTAGAGTTGTAGATGTAGAGATAGAGTTGTAGATGTAGAGATATAGAGTTGTAGATGCAGAGTTGTAGATGCAGAGATGTAGAGTTGTAGATGTAGAGTGTTGTAGAGTTGTAGATGTAGAGAGTTGTAGATGTAGGGATGTAGATGCAGAGTTGTAGATGCAGAGTTGTAGATGCAGAGATGTAGAGATGTAGAGTTGTAGATGCAGAGTTGTAGATGTAGAGTTGTAGATGTAGAGTGTTGTAGAGTTGTAGATGTAGAGTTGTAGATGTAGAGATGTAGATGCAGAGATGTAGATGTAGAGTTGTAGATGTAGAGAGTTGTAGAGTTGTAGATGTAGAGAGTTGTAGATGTAGAGTTGTAGATGTAGAGTGTTGTAGAGTTGTAGATGCAGAGTTGTAGATGTAGAGATGTAGATGTAGAGTTGTAGAGAGTTGTAGATGTAGAGATGTAGAGTTGTAGATGCAGAGTTGTAGATGTAGAGATGTAGATGCAGAGTTGTAGATGCAGAGATGTAGATGCAGAGATGTAGATGCAGAGTTGTAGAGAGTTGTAGATGTAGAGTTGTAGATGTAGAGATAGAGTTGTAGATGTAGAGATATAGAGTTGTAGATGTAGAGTTGTAGATGCAGAGTTGTAGAGATGTAGATGTAGAGTTGTAGATGTAGATGCAGAGTTGTAGAGTTGTAGATGTAGAGATGCAGAGTTGTAGATGCAGAGTTGTAGAGTTGTAGATGCAGAGTTGTAGATGCAGAGATGTAGATGCAGATGCAGAGATGTAGATGCAGAGTTGCAGAGATGTAGAGAGTTGTAGATGTAGAGTTGTAGATGTAGAGATAGAGTTGTAGATGTAGAGTTGTAGATGTAGATATATAGAGTTGTAGATGTAGAGTTGTAGATGCAGAGTTGTAGAGTTGTAGATGCAGAGTTGTAGAGTTGTAGATGTAGAGATGTAGAGTTGTAGATGTAGAGATGCAGAGTTGTAGATGCAGAGTTGTAGAGTTGTAGATGCAGAGTTGTAGATGTAGAGATGTAGATGCAGAGTTGTAGATGCAGAGATGTAGATGCAGAGATGTAGATGCAGAGTTGTAGAGAGTTGTAGATGTAGAGTTGTAGAGTTGTAGATGCAGAGTTGTAGATGTAGAGATGTAGATGCAGAGTTGTAGATGCAGAGATGTAGATGCAGAGATGTAGATGCAGAGTTGTAGAGAGTTGTAGATGTAGAGATAGAGTTGTAGATGTAGAGATATAGAGTTGTAGATGTAGAGTTGTAGATGCAGAGTTGTAGATGCAGAGTTGTAGATGCAGAGTTGTAGAGATGTAGATGTAGAGATGTAGATGTAGAGTTGTAGAGAGTTGTAGATGTAGAGATGTAGAGTTGTAGATGCAGAGTTGTAGATGTAGAGATGTAGATGCAGAGTTGTAGATGCAGAGATGTAGATGCAGAGATGTAGATGCAGAGTTGTAGATGTAGAGTTGTAGATGTAGAGATAGAGTTGTAGATGTAGAGATATAGAGTTGTAGATGCAGAGTTGTAGATGCAGAGATGTAGAGTTGTAGATGTAGAGTGTTGTAGAGTTGTAGATGTAGAGAGTTGTAGATGTAGAGATGTAGATGCAGAGTTGTAGATGCAGAGTTGTAGATGCAGAGATGTAGAGATGTAGAGTTGTAGATGCAGAGTTGTAGATGTAGAGTTGTAGATGTAGAGTGTTGTAGAGTTGTAGATGTAGAGTTGTAGATGTAGAGATAGAGTTGTAGATGTAGAGATATAGAGTTGTAGATGTAGAGTTGTAGATGCAGAGTTGTAGATGCAGAGTTGTAGATGCAGAGATGTAGAGATGTAGAGTTGTAGATGCAGAGTTGTAGATGTAGAGTTGTAGATGTAGAGTGTTGTAGAGTTGTAGATGTAGAGTTGTAGATGTAGAGATAGAGTTGTAGATGTAGAGATATAGAGTTGTAGATGTAGAGTTGTAGATGCAGAGTTGTAGAGTTGTAGATGCAGAGTTGTAGAGATGTAGATGTAGATGTAGAGTTGTAGATGTAGATGCAGAGTTGTAGATGTAGAGATGTAGATGTAGAGTTGTAGAGAGTTGTAGATGTAGAGTTGTAGAAGTAGAGATGTAGAGTTGTAGAGAGTTGTAGATGTAGTGATGTAGAGAGTTGTAGATGTAGAGAGTTGTAGATGTAGAGATGTAGAGAGTTGTAGATGTAGAGTTGTAGAGAGTTGTAGATGTAGAGTTGTAGAGAGTTGTAGATGTAGAGTTGTAGATGTAGAGAGTTGTAGATGCAGAGAGTTGTAGATGTAGAGAGTTGTAGATGCAGAGATGTAGATGCAGAGTTGTAGATGCAGAGATGTAGAGTTGTAGATGTAGAGTTGTAGATGTAGAGTTGTAGATGTAGAGTTGTAGATGTAGAGTGTTGTAGAGTTGTAGATGTAGAGAGTTGTAGAGTTGTAGATGTAGAGTTGTAGATGTAGAGATGTAGATGCAGAGATGTAGATGTAGAGTTGTAGATGTAGAGAGTTGTAGATGCAGAGTTGTAGATGTAGAGATGTAGATGTAGAGTTGTAGAGAGTTGTAGATGTAGAGTTGTAGATGCAGAGTTGTAGATGTAGAGATGTAGATGCAGAGTTGTAGATGCAGAGATGTAGATGCAGAGATGTAGATGCAGAGTTGTAGATGTAGAGTTGTAGATGTAGAGATATAGAGTTGTAGATGCAGAGTTGTAGATGCAGAGATGTAGAGTTGTAGATGTAGAGTGTTGTAGAGTTGTAGATGTAGAGAGTTGTAGATGTAGAGATGTAGATGCAGAGTTGTAGATGCAGAGTTGTAGATGCAGAGATGTAGAGATGTAGAGTTGTAGATGCAGAGTTGTAGATGTAGAGTTGTAGATGTAGAGTGTTGTAGAGTTGTAGATGTAGAGTTGTAGATGTAGAGATGTAGATGCAGAGATGTAGATGTAGAGTTGTAGATGTAGAGAGTTGTAGAGTTGTAGATGTAGAGAGTTGTAGATGTAGAGTTGTAGATGTAGAGTGTTGTAGAGTTGTAGATGCAGAGTTGTAGATGTAGAGATGTAGATGCAGAGATGTAGATGCAGAGATGCAGAGTTGTAGAGATGTAGAGAGTTGTAGATGTAGAGATAGAGTTGTAGATGTAGAGTTGTAGATGTAGAGATATAGAGTTGTAGATGTAGAGATATAGAGTTGTAGATGTAGAGTTGTAGATGTAGAGATATATAGTTGTAGATGTAGAGTTGTAGATGCAGAGTTTTAGAGTTGTAGATGCAGAGTTGTAGAGTTGTAGATGTAGAGATGCAGAGTTGTAGATGCAGAGTTGTAGATGTAGAGATGTAGATGCAGAGTTGTAGATGCAGAGTTGTAGATGTAGAGATGTAGATCCAGAGTTGTAGATGCAGAGTTGTAGAGATGTAGATGTAGAGTTGTGGATGCAGAGTTGTAGATGTAGATATGTAGATGTAGAGTTGTAGAGAGTTGTAGATGTAGAGATGTAGAGTTGTAGATGCAGAGTTGTAGATGTAGAGATGTAGATGCAGAGTTGTAGATGCAGAGATGTAGATGCAGAGATGTAGATGCAGAGTTGTAGAGAGTTGTAGATGTAGAGTTGTAGATGTAGAGATAGAGTTGTAGATGTAGAGATATAGAGTTGTAGATGTAGAGTTGTAGAGTTGTAGATGCAGAGATGTAGATGCAGAGTTGTAGATGCAGAGTTGTAGAGATGTAGATGTAGAGTTGTAGATGTAGATGCAGAGTTGTAGATGTAGAGATGTAGATGTAGAGTTGTAGAGAGTTGTAGATGTAGAGATGTAGAGTTGAAGATGTAGAGATGTAGAGTTGTAGAGAGTTGTAGATGTAGTGATGTAGAGAGTTGTAGATGTAGAGAGTTGTAGATGTAGAGATGTAGAGAGTTGTAGATGTAGAGTTGTAGAGAGTTGTAGATGTAGAGTTGTAGAGAGTTGTAGATGTAGAGTTGTAGATGTAGAGAGTTGTAGATGCAGAGATGTAGATTCAGAGTTGTAGATGCAGAGTTGTAGATGCAGAGATGTAGAGTTGTAGATGTAGAGTTGTAGATGTAGAGTGTTGTAGAGTTGTAGATGTAGAGAGTTGTAGATGTAGAGATGTAGATGCAGAGTTGTAGATGCAGAGTTGTAGATGCAGAGATGTAGAGATGTAGAGTTGTAGATGCAGAGTTGTAGATGTAGAGTTGTAGATGTAGAGTGTTGTAGAGTTGTAGATGTAGAGTTGTAGATGTAGAGATGTAGATGCAGAGATGTAGATGCAGAGTTTTAGAGTTGTAGATGCAGAGTTGTAGAGTTGTAGATGTAGAGATGCAGAGTTGTAGATGTAGAGATGTAGAGTTGTAGATGCAGAGTTGTAGATGTAGAGTTGTAGATGTAGAGTGTTGTAGAGTTGTAGATGCAGAGTTGTAGATGCAGAGTTGTAGATGTAGAGATGTAGATGTAGAGTTGTAGAGAGTTGTAGATGTAGAGATGTAGAGTTGTAGATGCAGAGTTGTAGATGTAGAGATGTAGATGCAGAGTTGTAGATGCAGAGATGTAGATGCAGAGATGTAGATGCAGAGTTGTAGAGAGTTGTAGATGTAGAGTTGTAGATGTAGAGATAGAGTTGTAGATGTAGAGATATAGAGTTGTAGATGTAGAGTTGTAGATGCAGAGTTGTAGAGATGTAGATGTAGATGTAGAGTTGTAGATGTAGATGCAGAGTTGTAGATGTAGAGATGTAGATGTAGAGTTGTAGAGAGTTGTAAATGTAGAGTTGTAGAAGTAGAGATGTAGAGTTGTAGAGAGTTGTAGATGTAGTGATGTAGAGAGTTGTAGATGTAGAGAGTTGTAGATGTAGAGATGTAGAGAGTTGTAGATGTAGAGTTGTAGAGAGTTGTAGATGTAGAGTTGTAGAGAGTTGTAGATGTAGAGTTGTAGATGCAGAGTTTTAGATGCAGAGATGTAGAGTTGTAGATGTAGAGTGTTGTAGAGTTGTAGATGTAGAGAGTTGTAGATGTAGAGATGTAGATGCAGAGTTGTAGATGCAGAGTTGTAGATGCAGAGATGTAGAGATGTAGAGTTGTAGATGCAGAGTTGTAGATGTAGAGTTGTAGATGTAGAGTTGTAGATGTAGAGTGTTGTAGAGTTGTAGATGTAGAGTTGTAGATGTAGAGATGTAGATGCAGAGATGTAGATGTAGAGTTGTAGATGTAGAGAGTTGTAGAGTTGTAGATGTAGAGAGTTGTAGATGTAGAGTTGTAGATGTAGAGTGTTGTAGAGTTGTAGATGCAGAGTTGTAGATGTAGAGATGTAGATGCAGAGATGTAGATGCAGAGATGCAGAGTTGTAGAGATGTAGAGAGTTGTAGATGTAGAGATAGAGTTGTAGATGTAGAGTTGTAGATGTAGAGATATAGAGTTGTAGATGTAGAGATATAGAGTTGTAGATGTAGAGTTGTAGATGTAGAGATATATAGTTGTAGATGTAGAGTTGTAGATGCAGAGTTTTAGAGTTGTAGATGCAGAGTTGTAGAGTTGTAGATGTAGAGATGCAGAGTTGTAGATGCGGAGTTGTAGAGTTGTAGATGCAGAGTTGTAGATGTAGAGATGTAGATGCAGAGTTGTAGATGCAGAGTTGTAGATGTAGAGATGTAGATCCAGAGTTGTAGATGCAGAGTTGTAGAGATGTAGATGTAGAGTTGTGGATGCAGAGTTGTAGATGTAGATATGTAGATGTAGAGTTGTAGAGAGTTGTCGATGTAGAAATGTAGAGTTGTAGATGCAGAGTTGTAGATGTAGAGATGTAGATGCAGAGTTGTAGATGCAGAGATGTAGATGCAGAGATGTAGATGCAGAGTTGTAGAGAGTTGTAGATGTAGAGTTGTAGATGTAGAGATAGAGTTGTAGATGTAGAGATATAGAGTTGTAGATGTAGAGTTGTAGAGTTGTAGATGCAGAGATGTAGATGCAGAGTTGTAGATGCAGAGTTGTAGAGATGTAGATGTAGAGTTGTAGATGTAGATGTAGAGTTGTAGATGTAGATGCAGAGTTGTAGATGTAGAGATGTAGATGTAGAGTTGTAGAGAGTTGTAGATGTAGAGATGTAGAGTTGAAGATGTAGAGATGTAGAGTTGTAGAGAGTTGTAGATGTAGTGATGTAGAGAGTTGTAGATGTAGAGAGTTGTAGATGTAGAGATGTAGAGAGTTGTAGATGTAGAGTTGTAGAGAGTTGTAGATGTAGAGTTGTAGAGAGTTGTAGATGTAGAGTTGTAGATGTAGAGAGTTGTAGATGCAGAGATGTAGATTCAGAGTTGTAGATGCAGAGTTGTAGATGCAGAGATGTAGAGTTGTAGATGTAGAGTTTTAGATGTAGAGTGTTGTAGAGTTGTAGATGTAGAGAGTTGTAGATGTAGAGATGTAGATGCAGAGTTGTAGATGCAGAGTTGTAGATGCAGAGATGTAGAGATGTAGAGTTGTAGATGCAGAGTTGTAGATGTAGAGTTGTAGATGTAGAGTGTTGTAGAGTTGTAGATGTAGAGTTGTAGATGTAGAGATGTAGATGCAGAGATGTAGATGCAGAGTTTTAGAGTTGTAGATGCAGAGTTGTAGAGTTGTAGATGTAGAGATGCAGAGTTGTAGATGTAGAGATGTAGAGTTGTAGATGCAGAGTTGTAGATGTAGAGTTGTAGATGTAGAGTGTTGTAGAGTTGTAGATGCAGAGTTGTAGATGCAGAGTTGTAGATGTAGAGATGTAGATGTAGAGTTGTAGAGAGTTGTAGATGTAGAGATGTAGAGTTGTAGATGCAGAGTTGTAGATGTAGAGATGTAGATGCAGAGTTGTAGATGCAGAGATGTAGATGCAGAGATGTAGATGCAGAGTTGTAGAGAGTTGTAGATGTAGAGTTGTAGATGTAGAGATAGAGTTGTAGATGTAGAGATATAGAGTTGTAGATGTAGAGTTGTAGATGCAGAGTTGTAGAGATGTAGATGTAGATGTAGAGTTGTAGATGTAGATGCAGAGTTGTAGATGTAGAGATGTAGATGTAGAGTTGTAGAGAGTTGTAAATGTAGAGTTGTAGAAGTAGAGATGTAGAGTTGTAGAGAGTTGTAGATGTAGTGATGTAGAGAGTTGTAGATGTAGAGAGTTGTAGATGTAGAGATGTAGAGAGTTGTAGATGTAGAGTTGTAGAGAGTTGTAGATGTAGAGTTGTAGAGAGTTGTAGATGTAGAGTTGTAGATGTAGAGAGTTGTAGATGCAGAGAGTTGTAGATGTAGAGAGTTGTAGATGCAGAGATGTAGATGCAGAGTTGTAGATGCAGAGATGTAGAGTTGTAGATGTAGAGTTGTAGATGTAGAGTTGTAGATGTAGAGTTGTAGATGTAGAGTGTTGTAGAGTTGTAGATGTAGAGAGTTGTAGAGTTGTAGATGTAGAGTTGTAGATGTAGAGATGTAGATGCAGAGATGTAGATGTAGAGTTGTAGATGTAGAGAGTTGTAGAGTTGTAGATGTAGAGAGTTGTAGATGCAGAGTTGTAGATGTAGAGATGTAGATGTAGAGTTGTAGAGAGTTGTAGATGTAGAGATGTAGAGTTGTAGATGCAGAGTTGTAGATGTAGAGATGTAGATGCAGAGTTGTAGATGCAGAGATGTAGATGCAGAGATGTAGATGCAGAGTTGTAGATGTAGAGTTGTAGATGTAGAGATAGAGTTGTAGATGTAGAGATATAGAGTTGTAGATGCAGAGTTGTAGATGCAGAGATGTAGAGTTGTAGATGTAGAGTGTTGTAGAGTTGTAGATGTAGAGAGTTGTAGATGTAGGGATGTAGATGCAGAGTTGTAGATGCAGAGTTGTAGATGCAGAGATGTAGAGATGTAGAGTTGTAAATGCAGAGTTGTAGATGTAGAGTTGTAGATGTAGAGTGTTGTAGAGTTGTAGATGTAGAGTTGTAGATGTAGAGATGTAGATGCAGAGATGTAGATGTAGAGTTGTAGATGTAGAGAGTTGTAGAGTTGTAGATGTAGAGAGTTGTAGATGTAGAGTTGTAGATGTAGAGTGTTGTAGAGTTGTAGATGCAGAGTTGTAGATGTAGAGATGTAGATGTAGAGTTGTAGAGAGTTGTAGATGTAGAGATGTAGAGTTGTAGATGCAGAGTTGTAGATGTAGAGTTGTAGATGTAGAGTGTTGTAGAGTTGTAGATGTAGAGTTGTAGATGTAGAGATGTAGATGCAGAGATGTAGATGTAGAGTTGTAGATGTAGAGAGTTGTAGAGTTGTAGATGTAGAGAGTTGTAGATGCAGAGTTGTAGAGATGTAGATGTAGAGTTGTAGATGTAGATGCAGAGTTGTAGAGTTGTAGATGTAGAGATGCAGAGTTGTAGATGCAGAGTTGTAGAGTTGTAGATGCAGAGTTGTAGATGCAGAGATGTAGATGCAGATGCAGAGATGTAGATGCAGAGTTGCAGAGATGTAGAGAGTTGTAGATGTAGAGTTGTAGATGTAGAGATAGAGTTGTAGATGTAGAGTTGTAGATGTAGATATATAGAGTTGTAGATGTAGAGTTGTAGATGCAGAGTTGTAGAGTTGTAGATGCAGAGTTGTAGAGTTGTAGATGTAGAGATGTAGAGTTGTAGATGTAGAGATGCAGAGTTGTAGATGCAGAGTTGTAGAGTTGTAGATGCAGAGTTGTAGATGTAGAGATGTAGATGCAGAGTTGTAGATGCAGAGATGTAGATGCAGAGATGTAGATGCAGAGTTGTAGAGAGTTGTAGATGTAGAGTTGTAGAGTTGTAGATGCAGAGTTGTAGATGTAGAGATGTAGATGCAGAGTTGTAGATGCAGAGATGTAGATGCAGAGATGTAGATGCAGAGTTGTAGAGAGTTGTAGATGTAGAGATAGAGTTGTAGATGTAGAGATATAGAGTTGTAGATGTAGAGTTGTAGATGCAGAGTTGTAGATGCAGAGTTGTAGATGCAGAGTTGTAGAGATGTAGATGTAGAGATGTAGATGTAGAGTTGTAGAGAGTTGTAGATGTAGAGATGTAGAGTTGTAGATGCAGAGTTGTAGATGTAGAGATGTAGATGCAGAGTTGTAGATGCAGAGATGTAGATGCAGAGATGTAGATGCAGAGTTGTAGATGTAGAGTTGTAGATGTAGAGATAGAGTTGTAGATGTAGAGATATAGAGTTGTAGATGCAGAGTTGTAGATGCAGAGATGTAGAGTTGTAGATGTAGAGTGTTGTAGAGTTGTAGATGTAGAGAGTTGTAGATGTAGAGATGTAGATGCAGAGTTGTAGATGCAGAGTTGTAGATGCAGAGATGTAGAGATGTAGAGTTGTAGATGCAGAGTTGTAGATGTAGAGTTGTAGATGTAGAGTGTTGTAGAGTTGTAGATGTAGAGTTGTAGATGTAGAGATAGAGTTGTAGATGTAGAGATATAGAGTTGTAGATGTAGAGTTGTAGATGCAGAGTTGTAGATGCAGAGTTGTAGATGCAGAGATGTAGAGATGTAGAGTTGTAGATGCAGAGTTGTAGATGTAGAGTTGTAGATGTAGAGTGTTGTAGAGTTGTAGATGTAGAGTTGTAGATGTAGAGATAGAGTTGTAGATGTAGAGATATAGAGTTGTAGATGTAGAGTTGTAGATGCAGAGTTGTAGAGTTGTAGATGCAGAGTTGTAGAGATGTAGATGTAGATGTAGAGTTGTAGATGTAGATGCAGAGTTGTAGATGTAGAGATGTAGATGTAGAGTTGTAGAGAGTTGTAGATGTAGAGTTGTAGAAGTAGAGATGTAGAGTTGTAGAGAGTTGTAGATGTAGTGATGTAGAGAGTTGTAGATGTAGAGAGTTGTAGATGTAGAGATGTAGAGAGTTGTAGATGTAGAGTTGTAGAGAGTTGTAGATGTAGAGTTGTAGAGAGTTGTAGATGTAGAGTTGTAGATGTAGAGAGTTGTAGATGCAGAGAGTTGTAGATGTAGAGAGTTGTAGATGCAGAGATGTAGATGCAGAGTTGTAGATGCAGAGATGTAGAGTTGTAGATGTAGAGTTGTAGATGTAGAGTTGTAGATGTAGAGTTGTAGATGTAGAGTGTTGTAGAGTTGTAGATGTAGAGAGTTGTAGAGTTGTAGATGTAGAGTTGTAGATGTAGAGATGTAGATGCAGAGATGTAGATGTAGAGTTGTAGATGTAGAGAGTTGTAGATGCAGAGTTGTAGATGTAGAGATGTAGATGTAGAGTTGTAGAGAGTTGTAGATGTAGAGTTGTAGATGCAGAGTTGTAGATGTAGAGATGTAGATGCAGAGTTGTAGATGCAGAGATGTAGATGCAGAGATGTAGATGCAGAGTTGTAGATGTAGAGTTGTAGATGTAGAGATATAGAGTTGTAGATGCAGAGTTGTAGATGCAGAGATGTAGAGTTGTAGATGTAGAGTGTTGTAGAGTTGTAGATGTAGAGAGTTGTAGATGTAGAGATGTAGATGCAGAGTTGTAGATGCAGAGTTGTAGATGCAGAGATGTAGAGATGTAGAGTTGTAGATGCAGAGTTGTAGATGTAGAGTTGTAGATGTAGAGTGTTGTAGAGTTGTAGATGTAGAGTTGTAGATGTAGAGATGTAGATGCAGAGATGTAGATGTAGAGTTGTAGATGTAGAGAGTTGTAGAGTTGTAGATGTAGAGAGTTGTAGATGTAGAGTTGTAGATGTAGAGTGTTGTAGAGTTGTAGATGCAGAGTTGTAGATGTAGAGATGTAGATGCAGAGATGTAGATGCAGAGATGCAGAGTTGTAGAGATGTAGAGAGTTGTAGATGTAGAGATAGAGTTGTAGATGTAGAGTTGTAGATGTAGAGATATAGAGTTGTAGATGTAGAGATATAGAGTTGTAGATGTAGAGTTGTAGATGTAGAGATATATAGTTGTAGATGTAGAGTTGTAGATGCAGAGTTTTAGAGTTGTAGATGCAGAGTTGTAGAGTTGTAGATGTAGAGATGCAGAGTTGTAGATGCAGAGTTGTAGATGTAGAGATGTAGATGCAGAGTTGTAGATGCAGAGTTGTAGATGTAGAGATGTAGATCCAGAGTTGTAGATGCAGAGTTGTAGAGATGTAGATGTAGAGTTGTGGATGCAGAGTTGTAGATGTAGATATGTAGATGTAGAGTTGTAGAGAGTTGTAGATGTAGAGATGTAGAGTTGTAGATGCAGAGTTGTAGATGTAGAGATGTAGATGCAGAGTTGTAGATGCAGAGATGTAGATGCAGAGATGTAGATGCAGAGTTGTAGAGAGTTGTAGATGTAGAGTTGTAGATGTAGAGATAGAGTTGTAGATGTAGAGATATAGAGTTGTAGATGTAGAGTTGTAGAGTTGTAGATGCAGAGATGTAGATGCAGAGTTGTAGATGCAGAGTTGTAGAGATGTAGATGTAGAGTTGTAGATGTAGATGCAGAGTTGTAGATGTAGAGATGTAGATGTAGAGTTGTAGAGAGTTGTAGATGTAGAGATGTAGAGTTGAAGATGTAGAGATGTAGAGTTGTAGAGAGTTGTAGATGTAGTGATGTAGAGAGTTGTAGATGTAGAGAGTTGTAGATGTAGAGATGTAGAGAGTTGTAGATGTAGAGTTGTAGAGAGTTGTAGATGTAGAGTTGTAGAGAGTTGTAGATGTAGAGTTGTAGATGTAGAGAGTTGTAGATGCAGAGATGTAGATTCAGAGTTGTAGATGCAGAGTTGTAGATGCAGAGATGTAGAGTTGTAGATGTAGAGTTGTAGATGTAGAGTGTTGTAGAGTTGTAGATGTAGAGAGTTGTAGATGTAGAGATGTAGATGCAGAGTTGTAGATGCAGAGTTGTAGATGCAGAGATGTAGAGATGTAGAGTTGTAGATGCAGAGTTGTAGATGTAGAGTTGTAGATGTAGAGTGTTGTAGAGTTGTAGATGTAGAGTTGTAGATGTAGAGATGTAGATGCAGAGATGTAGATGCAGAGTTTTAGAGTTGTAGATGCAGAGTTGTAGAGTTGTAGATGTAGAGATGCAGAGTTGTAGATGTAGAGATGTAGAGTTGTAGATGCAGAGTTGTAGATGTAGAGTTGTAGATGTAGAGTGTTGTAGAGTTGTAGATGCAGAGTTGTAGATGCAGAGTTGTAGATGTAGAGATGTAGATGTAGAGTTGTAGAGAGTTGTAGATGTAGAGATGTAGAGTTGTAGATGCAGAGTTGTAGATGTAGAGATGTAGATGCAGAGTTGTAGATGCAGAGATGTAGATGCAGAGATGTAGATGCAGAGTTGTAGAGAGTTGTAGATGTAGAGTTGTAGATGTAGAGATAGAGTTGTAGATGTAGAGATATAGAGTTGTAGATGTAGAGTTGTAGATGCAGAGTTGTAGAGATGTAGATGTAGATGTAGAGTTGTAGATGTAGATGCAGAGTTGTAGATGTAGAGATGTAGATGTAGAGTTGTAGAGAGTTGTAAATGTAGAGTTGTAGAAGTAGAGATGTAGAGTTGTAGAGAGTTGTAGATGTAGTGATGTAGAGAGTTGTAGATGTAGAGAGTTGTAGATGTAGAGATGTAGAGAGTTGTAGATGTAGAGTTGTAGAGAGTTGTAGATGTAGAGTTGTAGAGAGTTGTAGATGTAGAGTTGTAGATGCAGAGTTTTAGATGCAGAGATGTAGAGTTGTAGATGTAGAGTGTTGTAGAGTTGTAGATGTAGAGAGTTGTAGATGTAGAGATGTAGATGCAGAGTTGTAGATGCAGAGTTGTAGATGCAGAGATGTAGAGATGTAGAGTTGTAGATGCAGAGTTGTAGATGTAGAGTTGTAGATGTAGAGTTGTAGATGTAGAGTGTTGTAGAGTTGTAGATGTAGAGTTGTAGATGTAGAGATGTAGATGCAGAGATGTAGATGTAGAGTTGTAGATGTAGAGAGTTGTAGAGTTGTAGATGTAGAGAGTTGTAGATGTAGAGTTGTAGATGTAGAGTGTTGTAGAGTTGTAGATGCAGAGTTGTAGATGTAGAGATGTAGATGCAGAGATGTAGATGCAGAGATGCAGAGTTGTAGAGATGTAGAGAGTTGTAGATGTAGAGATAGAGTTGTAGATGTAGAGTTGTAGATGTAGAGATATAGAGTTGTAGATGTAGAGATATAGAGTTGTAGATGTAGAGTTGTAGATGTAGAGATATATAGTTGTAGATGTAGAGTTGTAGATGCAGAGTTTTAGAGTTGTAGATGCAGAGTTGTAGAGTTGTAGATGTAGAGATGCAGAGTTGTAGATGCGGAGTTGTAGAGTTGTAGATGCAGAGTTGTAGATGTAGAGATGTAGATGCAGAGTTGTAGATGCAGAGTTGTAGATGTAGAGATGTAGATCCAGAGTTGTAGATGCAGAGTTGTAGAGATGTAGATGTAGAGTTGTGGATGCAGAGTTGTAGATGTAGATATGTAGATGTAGAGTTGTAGAGAGTTGTCGATGTAGAAATGTAGAGTTGTAGATGCAGAGTTGTAGATGTAGAGATGTAGATGCAGAGTTGTAGATGCAGAGATGTAGATGCAGAGATGTAGATGCAGAGTTGTAGAGAGTTGTAGATGTAGAGTTGTAGATGTAGAGATAGAGTTGTAGATGTAGAGATATAGAGTTGTAGATGTAGAGTTGTAGAGTTGTAGA
Organism: Gasterosteus aculeatus; assembly: GCF_964276395.1. Taxonomy (NCBI): domain Eukaryota; kingdom Metazoa; phylum Chordata; class Actinopteri; order Perciformes; family Gasterosteidae; genus Gasterosteus; species Gasterosteus aculeatus. Next base: position 907,704 of record NW_027554881.1, on the reverse strand, counting down.
TGCAGAGATGTAGATGCAGAGTTGTAGATGCAGAGTTGTAGAGATGTAGATGTAGAGTTGTAGATGTAGATGTAGAGTTGTAGATGTAGATGCAGAGTTGTAGATGTAGAGATGTAGATGTAGAGTTGTAGAGAGTTGTAGATGTAGAGATGTAGAGTTGAAGATGTAGAGATGTAGAGTTGTAGAGAGTTGTAGATGTAGTGATGTAGAGAGTTGTAGATGTAGAGAGTTGTAGATGTAGAGATGTAGAGAGTTGTAGATGTAGAGTTGTAGAGAGTTGTAGATGTAGAGTTGTAGAGAGTTGTAGATGTAGAGTTGTAGATGTAGAGAGTTGTAGATGCAGAGATGTAGATTCAGAGTTGTAGATGCAGAGTTGTAGATGCAGAGATGTAGAGTTGTAGATGTAGAGTTTTAGATGTAGAGTGTTGTAGAGTTGTAGATGTAGAGAGTTGTAGATGTAGAGATGTAGATGCAGAGTTGTAGATGCAGAGTTGTAGATGCAGAGATGTAGAGATGTAGAGTTGTAGATGCAGAGTTGTAGATGTAGAGTTGTAGATGTAGAGTGTTGTAGAGTTGTAGATGTAGAGTTGTAGATGTAGAGATGTAGATGCAGAGATGTAGATGCAGAGTTTTAGAGTTGTAGATGCAGAGTTGTAGAGTTGTAGATGTAGAGATGCAGAGTTGTAGATGTAGAGATGTAGAGTTGTAGATGCAGAGTTGTAGATGTAGAGTTGTAGATGTAGAGTGTTGTAGAGTTGTAGATGCAGAGTTGTAGATGCAGAGTTGTAGATGTAGAGATGTAGATGTAGAGTTGTAGAGAGTTGTAGATGTAGAGATGTAGAGTTGTAGATGCAGAGTTGTAGATGTAGAGATGTAGATGCAGAGTTGTAGATGCAGAGATGTAGATGCAGAGATGTAGATGCAGAGTTGTAGAGAGTTGTAGATGTAGAGTTGTAGATGTAGAGATAGAGTTGTAGATGTAGAGATATAGAGTTGTAGATGTAGAGTTGTAGATGCAGAGTTGTAGAGATGTAGATGTAGATGTAGAGTTGTAGATGTAGATGCAGAGTTGTAGATGTAGAGATGTAGATGTAGAGTTGTAGAGAGTTGTAAATGTAGAGTTGTAGAAGTAGAGATGTAGAGTTGTAGAGAGTTGTAGATGTAGTGATGTAGAGAGTTGTAGATGTAGAGAGTTGTAGATGTAGAGATGTAGAGAGTTGTAGATGTAGAGTTGTAGAGAGTTGTAGATGTAGAGTTGTAGAGAGTTGTAGATGTAGAGTTGTAGATGTAGAGAGTTGTAGATGCAGAGAGTTGTAGATGTAGAGAGTTGTAGATGCAGAGATGTAGATGCAGAGTTGTAGATGCAGAGATGTAGAGTTGTAGATGTAGAGTTGTAGATGTAGAGTTGTAGATGTAGAGTTGTAGATGTAGAGTGTTGTAGAGTTGTAGATGTAGAGAGTTGTAGAGTTGTAGATGTAGAGTTGTAGATGTAGAGATGTAGATGCAGAGATGTAGATGTAGAGTTGTAGATGTAGAGAGTTGTAGAGTTGTAGATGTAGAGAGTTGTAGATGCAGAGTTGTAGATGTAGAGATGTAGATGTAGAGTTGTAGAGAGTTGTAGATGTAGAGATGTAGAGTTGTAGATGCAGAGTTGTAGATGTAGAGATGTAGATGCAGAGTTGTAGATGCAGAGATGTAGATGCAGAGATGTAGATGCAGAGTTGTAGATGTAGAGTTGTAGATGTAGAGATAGAGTTGTAGATGTAGAGATATAGAGTTGTAGATGCAGAGTTGTAGATGCAGAGATGTAGAGTTGTAGATGTAGAGTGTTGTAGAGTTGTAGATGTAGAGAGTTGTAGATGTAGGGATGTAGATGCAGAGTTGTAGATGCAGAGTTGTAGATGCAGAGATGTAGAGATGTAGAGTTGTAAATGCAGAGTTGTAGATGTAGAGTTGTAGATGTAGAGTGTTGTAGAGTTGTAGATGTAGAGTTGTAGATGTAGAGATGTAGATGCAGAGATGTAGATGTAGAGTTGTAGATGTAGAGAGTTGTAGAGTTGTAGATGTAGAGAGTTGTAGATGTAGAGTTGTAGATGTAGAGTGTTGTAGAGTTGTAGATGCAGAGTTGTAGATGTAGAGATGTAGAGTTGTAGAGAGTTGTAGATGTAGAGATGTAGAGTTGTAGATGCAGAGTTGTAGATGTAGAGTTGTAGATGTAGAGTGTTGTAGAGTTGTAGATGTAGAGTTGTAGATGTAGAGATGTAGATGCAGAGATGTAGATGTAGAGTTGTAGATGTAGAGAGTTGTAGAGTTGTAGATGTAGAGAGTTGTAGATGTAGAGTTGTAGATGTAGAGTGTTGTAGAGTTGTAGATGCAGAGTTGTAGATGTAGAGATGTAGATGTAGAGTTGTAGAGAGTTGTAGATGTAGAGATGTAGAGTTGTAGATGCAGAGTTGTAGATGTAGAGATGTAGATGCAGAGTTGTAGATGCAGAGATGTAGATGCAGAGATGTAGATGCAGAGTTGTAGAGAGTTGTAGATGTAGAGTTGTAGATGTAGAGATAGAGTTGTAGATGTAGAGATATAGAGTTGTAGATGTAGAGTTGTAGATGCAGAGTTGTAGAGATGTAGATGTAGATGTAGAGTTGTAGATGTAGATGCAGAGTTGTAGAGTTGTAGATGTAGAGATGCAGAGTTGTAGATGCAGAGTTGTAGAGTTGTAGATGCAGAGTTGTAGATGCAGAGATGTAGATGCAGATGCAGAGATGTAGATGCAGAGTTGCAGAGATGTAGAGAGTTGTAGATGTAGAGTTGTAGATGTAGAGATAGAGTTGTAGATGTAGAGTTGTAGATGTAGATATATAGAGTTGTAGATGTAGAGTTGTAGATGCAGAGTTGTAGAGTTGTAGATGCAGAGTTGTAGAGTTGTAGATGTAGAGATGTAGAGTTGTAGATGTAGAGATGCAGAGTTGTAGATGCAGAGTTGTAGAGTTGTAGATGCAGAGTTGTAGATGTAGAGATGTAGATGCAGAGTTGTAGATGCAGAGATGTAGATGCAGAGATGTAGATGCAGAGTTGTAGAGAGTTGTAGATGTAGAGTTGTAGAGTTGTAGATGCAGAGTTGTAGATGTAGAGATGTAGATGCAGAGTTGTAGATGCAGAGATGTAGATGCAGAGATGTAGATGCAGAGTTGTAGAGAGTTGTAGATGTAGAGATAGAGTTGTAGATGTAGAGATATAGAGTTGTAAATGTAGAGTTGTAGATGCAGAGTTGTAGATGCAGAGTTGTAGATGCAGAGTTGTAGAGATGTAGATGTAGAGATGTAGATGTAGAGTTGTAGAGAGTTGTAGATGTAGAGATGTAGAGTTGTAGATGCAGAGTTGTAGATGTAGAGATGTAGATGCAGAGTTGTAGATGCAGAGATGTAGATGCAGAGATGTAGATGCAGAGTTGTAGATGTAGAGTTGTAGATGTAGAGATAGAGTTGTAGATGTAGAGATATAGAGTTGTAGATGCAGAGTTGTAGATGCAGAGATGTAGAGTTGTAGATGTAGAGTGTTGTAGAGTTGTAGATGTAGAGAGTTGTAGATGTAGAGATGTAGATGCAGAGTTGTAGATGCAGAGTTGTAGATGCAGAGATGTAGAGATGTAGAGTTGTAGATGCAGAGTTGTAGATGTAGAGTTGTAGATGTAGAGTGTTGTAGAGTTGTAGATGTAGAGTTGTAGATGTAGAGATGTAGATGCAGAGTTGTAGATGTAGAGATGTAGATGTAGAGTTGTAGAGAGTTGTAGATGTAGAGTTGTAGAAGTAGAGATGTAGAGTTGTAGAGAGTTGTAGATGTAGTGATGTAGAGAGTTGTAGATGTAGAGAGTTGTAGATGTAGAGATGTAGAGAGTTGTAGATGTAGAGTTGTAGAGAGTTGTAGATGTAGAGTTGTAGAGAGTTGTAGATGTAGAGTTGTAGATGTAGAGAGTTGTAGATGCAGAGAGTTGTAGATGTAGAGAGTTGTAGATGTAGAGTTGTAGAAGTAGAGATGTAGAGTTGTAGAGAGTTGTAGATGTAGTGATGTAGAGAGTTGTAGATGTAGAGAGTTGTAGATGTAGAGATGTAGAGAGTTGTAGATGTAGAGTTGTAGAGAGTTGTAGATGTAGAGTTGTAGAGAGTTGTAGATGTAGAGTTGTAGATGTAGAGAGTTGTAGATGCAGAGAGTTGTAGATGTAGAGAGTTGTAGATGCAGAGATGTAGATGCAGAGTTGTAGATGCAGAGATGTAGAGTTGTAGATGCAGAGTTGTAGATGCAGAGATGTAGATGCAGAGATGTAGATGCAGAGATGTAGATGCAGAGTTGTAGATGCAGAGTTGTAGATGCATAGATGTAGAGATGTAGAGTTGTAGATGCAGAGTTGTAGATGTAGAGTTGTAGATGTAGAGTGTTGTAGAGTTGTAGATGTAGAGTTGTAGATGTAGAGATGTAGATGCAGAGATGTAGATGCAGAGTTTTAGAGTTGTAGATGCAGAGTTGTAGAGTTGTAGATGTAGAGATGCAGAGTTGTAGATGTAGAGATGTAGAGTTGTAGATGCAGAGTTGTAGATGTAGAGTTGTAGATGTAGAGTGTTGTAGAGTTGTAGATGCAGAGTTGTAGATGTAGAGATGTAGATGTAGAGTTGTAGAGAGTTGTAGATGTAGAGATGTAGAGTTGTAGATGCAGAGTTGTAGATGTAGAGATGTAGATGCAGAGTTGTAGATGCAGAGATGTAGATGCAGAGATGTAGATGCAGAGTTGTAGAGAGTTGTAGATGTAGAGTTGTAGATGTAGAGATAGAGTTGTAGATGTAGAGATATAGAGTTGTAGATGTAGAGTTGTAGATGCAGAGTTGTAGAGTTGTAGATGCAGAGTTGTAGAGATGTAGATGTAGATGTAGAGTTGTAGATGTAGATGCAGAGTTGTAGAGAGTTGTAGATGTAGAGTTGTAGATGTAGAGATAGAGTTGTAGATGTAGAGATATAGAGTTGTAGATGTAGAGTTGTAGATGCAGAGTTGTAGAGATGTAGATGTAGATGTAGAGTTGTAGATGTAGATGCAGAGTTGTAGAGTTGTAGATGTAGAGATGCAGAGTTGTAGATGCCGAGTTGTAGAGTTGTAGATGCAGAGTTGTAGATGCAGAGATGTAGATGCAGATGCAGAGATGTAGATGCAGAGTTGCAGAGATGTTGAGAGTTGTAGATGTAGAGTTGTAGATGTAGAGATAGAGTTGTAGATGTAGAGTTGTAGATGTAGAGATATAGAGTTGTAGATGTAGAGTTGTAGATGCAGAGTTGTAGAGTTGTAGATGCAGAGTTGTAGAGTTGTAGATGTAGAGATGTAGAGTTGTAGATGTAGAGATGCAGAGTTGTAGATGCAGAGTTGTAGAGTTGTAGATGCAGAGTTGTAGATGTAGAGATGTAGATGCAGAGTTGTAGATGCAGAGATGTAGATGCAGAGATGTAGATGCAGAGTTGTAGAGAGTTGTAGATGTAGAGTTGTAGAGTTGTAGATGCAGAGTTGTAGATGTAGAGATGTAGATGCAGAGTTGTAGATGCAGAGATGTAGATGCAGAGATGTAGATGCAGAGTTGTAGAGAGTTGTAGATGTAGAGATAGAGTTGTAGATGTAGAGATATAGAGTTGTAAATGTAGAGTTGTAGATGCAGAGTTGTAGATGCAGAGTTGTAGATGCAGAGTTGTAGAGATGTAGAGTTGTAGATGCAGAGTTGTAGATGTAGAGTTGTAGATGTAGAGTGTTGTAGAGTTGTAGATGTAGAGTTGTAGATGTAGAGATGTAGATGCAGAGATGTAGATGTAGAGTTGTAGATGTAGAGAGTTGTAGAGTTGTAGATGTAGAGAGTTGTAGATGTAGAGTTGTAGATGTAGAGTGTTGTAGAGTTGTAGATGCAGAGTTGTAGATGTAGAGATGTAGATGTAGAGTTGTAGAGAGTTGTAGATGTAGAGATGTAGAGTTGTAGATGCAGAGTTGTAGATGTAGAGATGTAGATGCAGAGTTGTAGATGCAGAGATGTAGATGCAGAGATGTAGATGCAGAGTTGTAGAGAGTTGTAGATGTAGAGTTGTAGATGTAGAGATAGAGTTGTAGATGTAGAGATATAGAGTTGTAGATGTAGAGTTGTAGATGCAGAGTTGTAGAGTTGTAGATGCAGATGCAGAGTTGTAGATGCAGAGTTGTAGAGATGTAGATGTAGATGTAGAGTTGTAGATGTAGATGCAGAGTGGTAGAGTTGTAGATGTAGAGATGCAGAGTTGTAGATGCAGAGTTGTAGAGTTGTAGATGCAGAGTTGTAGATGCAGAGATGTAGATGCAGAGATGTAGATGCAGAGATGTAGATGCAGAGTTGTAGATGCAGAGTTGTAGATGCATAGATGTAGAGATGTAGAGTTGTAGATGCAGAGTTGTAGATGTAGAGTTGTAGATGTAGAGTGTTGTAGAGTTGTAGATGTAGAGTTGTAGATGTAGAGATGTAGATGCAGAGATGTAGATGCAGAGTTTTAGAGTTGTAGATGCAGAGTTGTAGAGTTGTAGATGTAGAGATGCAGAGTTGTAGATGTAGAGATGTAGAGTTGTAGATGCAGAGTTGTAGATGTAGAGTTGTAGATGTAGAGTGTTGTAGAGTTGTAGATGCAGAGTTGTAGATGTAGAGATGTAGATGTAGAGTTGTAGAGAGTTGTAGATGTAGAGATGTAGAGTTGTAGATGCAGAGTTGTAGATGTAGAGATGTAGATGCAGAGTTGTAGATGCAGAGATGTAGATGCAGAGATGTAGATGCAGAGTTGTAGAGAGTTGTAGATGTAGAGTTGTAGATGTAGAGATAGAGTTGTAGATGTAGAGATATAGAGTTGTAGATGTAGAGTTGTAGATGCAGAGTTGTAGAGTTGTAGATGCAGAGTTGTAGAGATGTAGATGTAGATGTAGAGTTGTAGATGTAGATGCAGAGTTGTAGAGAGTTGTAGATGTAGAGTTGTAGATGTAGAGATAGAGTTGTAGATGTAGAGATATAGAGTTGTAGATGTAGAGTTGTAGATGCAGAGTTGTAGAGATGTAGATGTAGATGTAGAGTTGTAGATGTAGATGCAGAGTTGTAGAGTTGTAGATGTAGAGATGCAGAGTTGTAGATGCCGAGTTGTAGAGTTGTAGATGCAGAGTTGTAGATGCAGAGATGTAGATGCAGATGCAGAGATGTAGATGCAGAGTTGCAGAGATGTTGAGAGTTGTAGATGTAGAGTTGTAGATGTAGAGATAGAGTTGTAGATGTAGAGTTGTAGATGTAGAGATATAGAGTTGTAGATGTAGAGTTGTAGATGCAGAGTTGTAGAGTTGTAGATGCAGAGTTGTAGAGTTGTAGATGTAGAGATGTAGAGTTGTAGATGTAGAGATGCAGAGTTGTAGATGCAGAGTTGTAGAGTTGTAGATGCAGAGTTGTAGATGTAGAGATGTAGATGCAGAGTTGTAGATGCAGAGATGTAGATGCAGAGATGTAGATGCAGAGTTGTAGAGAGTTGTAGATGTAGAGTTGTAGAGTTGTAGATGCAGAGTTGTAGATGTAGAGATGTAGATGCAGAGTTGTAGATGCAGAGATGTAGATGCAGAGATGTAGATGCAGAGTTGTAGAGAGTTGTAGATGTAGAGATAGAGTTGTAGATGTAGAGATATAGAGTTGTAAATGTAGAGTTGTAGATGCAGAGTTGTAGATGCAGAGTTGTAGATGCAGAGTTGTAGAGATGTAGATGTAGAGATGTAGATGTAGAGTTGTAGAGAGTTGTAGATGTAGAGATGTAGAGTTGTAGATGCAGAGTTGTAGATGTAGAGATGTAGATGCAGAGTTGTAGATGCAGAGATGTAGATGCAGAGATGTAGATGCAGAGTTGTAGATGTAGAGTTGTAGATGTAGAGATAGAGTTGTAGATGTAGAGATATAGAGTTGTAGATGCAGAGTTGTAAATGCAGAGATGTAGAGTTGTAGATGTAGAGTGTTGTAGAGTTGTAGATGTAGAGAGTTGTAGATGTAGAGATGTAGATGCAGAGTTGTAGATGCAGAGTTGTAGATGCAGAGATGTAGAGATGTAGAGTTGTAGATGCAGAGTTGTAGATGTAGAGTTGTAGATGTAGAGTGTTGTAGAGTTGTAGATGTAGAGTTGTAGATGTAGAGATGTAGATGCAGAGTTGTAGATGTAGAGATGTAGATGTAGAGTTGTAGAGAGTTGTAGATGTAGAGTTGTAGAAGTAGAGATGTAGAGTTGTAGAGAGTTGTAGATGTAGTGATGTAGAGAGTTGTAGATGTAGAGAGTTGTAGATGTAGAGATGTAGAGAGTTGTAGATGTAGAGTTGTAGAGAGTTGTAGATGTAGAGTTGTAGAGAGTTGTAGATGTAGAGTTGTAGATGTAGAGAGTTGTAGATGCAGAGAGTTGTAGATGTAGAGAGTTGTAGATGCAGAGATGTAGATGCAGAGTTGTAGATGCAGAGATGTAGAGTTGTAGATGTAGAGTTGTAGATGTAGAGTTGTAGATGTAGAGTTGTAGATGTAGAGTGTTGTAGAGTTGTAGATGTTGAGAGTTGTAGAGTTGTAGATGTAGAGTTGTAGATGTAGAGATGTAGATGCAGAGATGTAGATGTAGAGTTGTAGATGTAGAGAGTTGTAGAGTTGTAGATGTAGAGAGTTGTAGATGCAGAGTTGTAGATGTAGAGATGTAGATGTAGAGTTGTAGAGAGTTGTAGATGTAGAGATGTAGAGTTGTAGATGCAGAGTTGTAGATGTAGAGATGTAGATGCAGAGTTGTAGATGCAGAGATGTAGATGCAGAGATGTAGATGCAGAGTTGTAGATGTAGAGTTGTAGATGTAGAGATAGAGTTGTAGATGTAGAGATATATAGTTGTAGATGCAGAGTTGTAGATGCAGAGATGTAGAGTTGTAGATGTAGAGTTGTAGATGTAGAGATAGAGTTGTAGATGTAGAGTTGTAGATGTAGAGATATAGAGTTGTAGATGTAGAGTTGTAGATGCAGAGTTGTAGAGTTGTAGATGCAGAGTTGTAGAGTTGTAGATGTAGAGATGTAGAGTTGTAGATGTAGAGATGCAGAGTTGTAGATGCAGAGTTGTAGAGTTGTAGATGCAGAGTTGTAGATGTAGAGATGTAGATGCAGAGTTGTAGATGCAGAGATGTAGATGCAGAGATGTAGATGCAGAGTTGTAGAGAGTTGTAGATGTAGAGTTGTAGAGTTGTAGATGCAGAGTTGTAGATGTAGAGATGTAGATGCAGAGTTGTAGATGCAGAGATGTAGATGCAGAGATGTAGATGCAGAGTTGTAGAGAGTTGTAGATGTAGAGATAGAGTTGTAGATGTAGAGATATAGAGTTGTAAATGTAGAGTTGTAGATGCAGAGTTGTAGATGCAGAGTTGTAGATGCAGAGTTGTAGAGATGTAGATGTAGAGATGTAGATGTAGAGTTGTAGAGAGTTGTAGATGTAGAGATGTAGAGTTGTAGATGCAGAGTTGTAGATGTAGAGATGTAGATGCAGAGTTGTAGATGCAGAGATGTAGATGCAGAGATGTAGATGCAGAGTTGTAGATGTAGAGTTGTAGATGTAGAGATAGAGTTGTAGATGTAGAGATATAGAGTTGTAGATGCAGAGTTGTAGATGCAGAGATGTAGAGTTGTAGATGTAGAGTGTTGTAGAGTTGTAGATGTAGAGAGTTGTAGATGTAGAGATGTAGATGCAGAGTTGTAGATGCAGAGTTGTAGATGCAGAGATGTAGAGATGTAGAGTTGTAGATGCAGAGTTGTAGATGTAGAGTTGTAGATGTAGAGTGTTGTAGAGTTGTAGATGTAGAGTTGTAGATGTAGAGATGTAGATGCAGAGTTGTAGATGTAGAGATGTAGATGTAGAGTTGTAGAGAGTTGTAGATGTAGAGTTGTAGAAGTAGAGATGTAGAGTTGTAGAGAGTTGTAGATGTAGTGATGTAGAGAGTTGTAGATGTAGAGAGTTGTAGATGTAGAGATGTAGAGAGTTGTAGATGTAGAGTTGTAGAGAGTTGTAGATGTAGAGTTGTAGAGAGTTGTAGATGTAGAGTTGTAGATGTAGAGAGTTGTAGATGCAGAGAGTTGTAGATGTAGAGAGTTGTAGATGCAGAGATGTAGATGCAGAGTTGTAGATGCAGAGATGTAGAGTTGTAGATGTAGAGTTGTAGATGTAGAGTTGTAGATGTAGAGTTGTAGATGTAGAGTGTTGTAGAGTTGTAGATGTTGAGAGTTGTAGAGTTGTAGATGTAGAGTTGTAGATGTAGAGATGTAGATGCAGAGATGTAGATGTAGAGTTGTAGATGTAGAGAGTTGTAGAGTTGTAGATGTAGAGAGTTGTAGATGCAGAGTTGTAGATGTAGAGATGTAGATGTAGAGTTGTAGAGAGTTGTAGATGTAGAGATGTAGAGTTGTAGATGCAGAGTTGTAGATGTAGAGATGTAGATGCAGAGTTGTAGATGCAGAGATGTAGATGCAGAGATGTAGATGCAGAGTTGTAGATGTAGAGTTGTAGATGTAGAGATAGAGTTGTAGATGTAGAGATATAGAGTTGTAGATGCAGAGTTGTAGATGCAGAGATGTAGAGTTGTAGATGTAGAGTGTTGTAGAGTTGTAGATGTAGAGAGTTGTAGATGTAGAGATGTAGATGCAGAGTTGTAGATGCAGAGTTGTAGATGCAGAGATGTAGAGATGTAGAGTTGTAGATGCAGAGTTGTAGATGTAGAGTTGTAGATGTAGAGTGTTGTAGAGTTGTAGATGTAGAGTTGTAGATGTAGAGATGTAGATGCAGAGATGTAGATGTAGAGTTGTAGATGTAGAGAGTTGTAGAGTTGTAGATGTAGAGAGTTGTAGATGTAGAGTTGTAGATGTAGAGTGTTGTAGAGTTGTAGATGCAGAGTTGTAGATGTAGAGATGTAGATGTAGAGTTGTAGAGAGTTGAAGATGTAGAGATGTAGAGTTGTAGATGCAGAGTTGTAGATGTAGAGATGTAGATGCAGAGTTGTAGATGCAGAGATGTAGATGCAGAGATGTAGATGCAGAGTTGTAGAGAGTTGTAGATGTAGAGTTGTAGATGTAGAGATAGAGTTGTAGATGTAGAGATATAGAGTTGTAGATGTAGAGTTGTAGATGCAGAGTTGTAGAGTTGTAGATGCAGATGCAGAGTTGTAGATGCAGAGTTGTAGAGATGTAGATGTAGATGTAGAGTTGTAGATGTAGATGCAGAGTGGTAGAGTTGTAGATGTAGAGATGCAGAGTTGTAGATGCAGAGTTGTAGAGTTGTAGATGCAGAGTTGTAGATGCAGAGATGTAGATGCAGAGATGTAGATGCAGAGATGTAGATGCAGAGTTGTAGATGCAGAGTTGTAGATGCATAGATGTAGAGATGTAGAGTTGTAGATGCAGAGTTGTAGATGTAGAGTTGTAGATGTAGAGTGTTGTAGAGTTGTAGATGTAGAGTTGTAGATGTAGAGATGTAGATGCAGAGATGTAGATGCAGAGTTTTAGAGTTGTAGATGCAGAGTTGTAGAGTTGTAGATGTAGAGATGCAGAGTTGTAGATGTAGAGATGTAGAGTTGTAGATGCAGAGTTGTAGATGTAGAGTTGTAGATGTAGAGTGTTGTAGAGTTGTAGATGCAGAGTTGTAGATGTAGAGATGTAGATGTAGAGTTGTAGAGAGTTGTAGATGTAGAGATGTAGAGTTGTAGATGCAGAGTTGTAGATGTAGAGATGTAGATGCAGAGTTGTAGATGCAGAGATGTAGATGCAGAGATGTAGATGCAGAGTTGTAGAGAGTTGTAGATGTAGAGTTGTAGATGTAGAGATAGAGTTGTAGATGTAGAGATATAGAGTTGTAGATGTAGAGTTGTAGATGCAGAGTTGTAGAGTTGTAGATGCAGAGTTGTAGAGATGTAGATGTAGATGTAGAGTTGTAGATGTAGATGCAGAGTTGTAGATGTAGAGATGTAGATGTAGAGTTGTAGAGAGTTGTAGATGTAGAGTTGTAGAAGTAGAGATGTAGAGTTGTAGAGAGTTGTAGATGTAGTGATGTAGAGAGTTGTAGATGTAGAGAGTTGAAGATGTAGAGATGTAGAGAGTTGTAGATGTAGAGTTGTAGAGAGTTGTAGATGTAGAGTTGTAGAGAGTTGTAGATGTAGTGATGTAGAGAGTTGTAGATGTAGAGAGTTGAAGATGTAGAGATGTAGAGAGTTGTAGATGTAGAGTTGTAGAGAGTTGTAGATGTAGAGTTGTAGAAGTAGAGATGTAGAGTTGTAGAGAGTTGTAGATGTAGTGATGTAGAGAGTTGTAGATGTAGAGAGTTGAAGATGTAGAGATGTAGAGAGTTGTAGATGTAGAGTTGTAGAGAGTTGTAGATGTAGAGTTGTAGAGAGTTGTAGATGTAGTGATGTAGAGAGTTGTAGATGTAGAGAGTTGAAGATGTAGAGATGTAGAGAGTTGTAGATGTAGAGTTGTAGAGAGTTGTAGATGTAGAGTTGTAGAGAGTTGTAGATGTAGAGTTGTAGATGTAGAGAGTTGTAGATGCAGAGAGTTGTAGATGTAGAGAGTTGTAGATGCAGAGATGTAGATGCAGAGTTGTAGATGCAGAGATGCAGAGTTGTAGAGTTGTAGATGCAGAGTTGTAGAGATGTAGATGTAGATGTAGAGTTGTAGATGTAGATGCAGAGTTGTAGATGTAGAGATGTAGATGTAGAGTTGTAGAGAGTTGTAGATGTAGAGTTGTAGAAGTAGAGATGTAGAGTTGTAGAGAGTTGTAGATGTAGTGATGTAGAGAGTTGTAGATGTAGAGAGTTGAAGATGTAGAGATGTAGAGAGTTGTAGATGTAGAGTTGTAGAGAGTTGTAGATGTAGAGTTGTAGAGAGTTGTAGATGTAGAGTTGTAGATGTAGAGAGTTGTAGATGCAGAGAGTTGTAGATGTAGAGAGTTGTAGATGCAGAGATGTAGATGCAGAGTTGTAGATGCAGAGATGTAGAGTTGTAGATGTAGAGTTGTAGATGTAGAGTTGTAGATGTAGAGTTGTAGATGTAGAGTTGTAGATGTAGAGTGTTGTAGAGTTGTAGATGTAGAGAGTTGTAGAGTTGTAGATGTAGAGTTGTAGATGTAGAGATGTAGATGCAGAGATGTAGATGTAGAGTTGTAGATGTAGAGAGTTGTAGAGTTGTAGATGTAGAGAGTTGTAGATGCAGAGTTGTAGATGTAGAGATGTAGATGTAGAGTTGTAGAGAGTTGTAGATGTAGAGATGTAGAGTTGTAGATGCAGAGTTGTAGATGTAGAGATGTAGATGCAGAGTTGTAGATGCAGAGATGTAGATGCAGAGATGTAGATGCAGAGTTGTAGATGTAGAGTTGTAGATGTAGAGATAGAGTTGTAGATGTAGAGATATAGAGTTGTAGATGCAGAGTTGTAGATGCAGAGATGTAGAGTTGTAGATGTAGAGTGTTGTAGAGTTGTAGATGTAGAGAGTTGTAGATGTAGAGATGTAGATGCAGAGTTGTAGATGCAGAGTTGTAGATGCAGAGATGTAGAGATGTAGAGTTGTAGATGCAGAGTTGTAGATGTAGAGTTGTCGATGTAGAGTGTTGTAGAGTTGTAGATGTAGAGTTGTAGATGTAGAGATGTAGATGCAGAGATGTAGATGTAGAGTTGTAGATGTAGAGAGTTGTAGAGTTGTAGATGTAGAGAGTTGTAGATGTAGAGTTGTAGATGTAGAGTGTTGTAGAGTTGTAGATGCAGAGTTGTAGATGTAGAGATGTAGATGTAGAGTTGTAGAGAGTTGTAGATGTAGAGATGTAGAGTTGTAGATGCAGAGTTGTAGATGTAGAGATGTAGATGCAGAGTTGTAGATGCAGAGATGTAGATGCAGAGATGTAGATGCAGAGTTGTAGAGAGTTGTAGATGTAGAGTTGTAGATGTAGAGATAGAGTTGTAGATGTAGAGATATAGAGTTGTAGATGTAGAGTTGTAGATGCAGAGTTGTAGAGTTGTAGATGCAGATGCAGAGTTGTAGATGCAGAGTTGTAGAGATGTAGATGTAGATGTAGAGTTGTAGATGTAGATGCAGAGTTGTAGAGTTGTAGATGTAGAGATGCAGAGTTGTAGATGCAGAGTTGTAGAGTTGTAGATGCAGAGTTGTAGATGCAGAGATGTAGATGCAGAGATGTAGATGCAGAGATGTAGATGCAGAGTTGTAGAGATGTAGAGAGTTGTAGATGTAGAGTTGTAGATGTAGAGATAGAGTTGTAGATGTAGAGTTGTAGATGTAGAGATATAGAGTTGTAGATGCAGAGTTGTAGATGCAGAGATGTAGAGTTGTAGATGTAGAGTGTTGTAGAGTTGTAGATGTAGAGAGTTGTAGATGTAGAGATGTAGATGCAGAGTTGTAGATGCAGAGTTGTAGATGCAGAGATGTAGAGTTGTAGATGCAGAGTTGTAGATGTAGAGTTGTAGATGTAGAGTGTTGTAGAGTTGTAGATGTAGAGTTGTAGATGTAGAGATGTAGATGCAGAGATGTAGATGTAGAGTTGTAGATGTAGAGAGTTGTAGAGTTGTAGATGTAGAGAGTTGTAGATGTAGAGTTGTAGATGTAGAGTGTTGTAGAGTTGTAGATGCAGAGTTGTAGATGTAGAGATGTAGATGTAGAGTTGTAGAGAGTTGTAGATGTAGAGATGTAGAGTTGTAGATGCAGAGTTGTAGATGTAGAGATGTAGATGCAGAGTTGTAGATGCAGAGATGTAGATGCAGAGATGTAGATGCAGAGTTGTAGAGAGTTGTAGATGTAGAGTTGTAGATGTAGAGATAGAGTTGTAGATGTAGAGATATAGAGTTGTAGATGTAGAGTTGTAGATGCAGAGTTGTAGAGTTGTAGATGCAGAGTTGTAGAGATGTAGATGTAGATGTAGAGTTGTAGATGTAGATGCAGAGTTGTAGATGTAGAGATGTAGATGTAGAGTTGTAGAGAGTTGTAGATGTAGAGTTGTAGAAGTAGAGATGTAGAGTTGTAGAGAGTTGTAGATGTAGTGATGTAGAGAGTTGTAGATGTAGAGAGTTGAAGATGTAGAGATGTAGAGAGTTGTAGATGTAGAGTTGTAGAGAGTTGTAGATGTAGAGTTGTAGAGAGTTGTAGATGTAGAGTTGTAGATGTAGAGAGTTGTAGATGCAGAGAGTTGTAGATGTAGAGAGTTGTAGATGCAGAGATGTAGATGCAGAGTTGTAGATGCAGAGATGTAGAGTTGTAGATGTAGAGTTGTAGATGTAGAGTTGTAGATGTAGAGTTGTAGATGTAGAGTTGTAGATGTAGAGTGTTGTAGAGTTGTAGATGTAGAGAGTTGTAGAGTTGTAGATGTAGAGTTGTAGATGTAGAGATGTAGATGCAGAGATGTAGATGTAGAGTTGTAGATGTAGAGAGTTGTAGAGTTGTAGATGTAGAGAGTTGTAGATGCAGAGTTGTAGATGTAGAGATGTAGATGTAGAGTTGTAGAGAGTTGTAGATGTAGAGATGTAGAGTTGTAGATGCAGAGTTGTAGATGTAGAGATGTAGATGCAGAGTTGTAGATGCAGAGATGTAGATGCAGAGATGTAGATGCAGAGTTGTAGATGTAGAGTTGTAGATGTAGAGATAGAGTTGTAGATGTAGAGATATAGAGTTGTAGATGCAGAGTTGTAGATGCAGAGATGTAGAGTTGTAGATGTAGAGTGTTGTAGAGTTGTAGATGTAGAGAGTTGTAGATGTAGGGATGTAGATGCAGAGTTGTAGATGCAGAGTTGTAGATGCAGAGATGTAGAGATGTAGAGTTGTAGATGCAGAGTTGTAGATGTAGAGTTGTAGATGTAGAGTGTTGTAGAGTTGTAGATGTAGAGTTGTAGATGTAGAGATGTAGATGCAGAGATGTAGATGTAGAGTTGTAGATGTAGAGAGTTGTAGAGTTGTAGATGTAGAGAGTTGTAGATGTAGAGTTGTAGATGTAGAGTGTTGTAGAGTTGTAGATGCAGAGTTGTAGATGTAGAGATGTAGATGTAGAGTTGTAGAGAGTTGTAGATGTAGAGATGTAGAGTTGTAGATGCAGAGTTGTAGATGTAGAGATGTAGATGCAGAGTTGTAGATGCAGAGATGTAGATGCAGAGATGTAGATGCAGAGTTGTAGAGAGTTGTAGATGTAGAGTTGTAGATGTAGAGATAGAGTTGTAGATGTAGAGATATAGAGTTGTAGATGTAGAGTTGTAGATGCAGAGTTGTAGAGATGTAGATGTAGATGTAGAGTTGTAGATGTAGATGCAGAGTTGTAGAGTTGTAGATGTAGAGATGCAGAGTTGTAGATGCCGAGTTGTAGAGTTGTAGATGCAGAGTTGTAGATGCAGAGATGTAGATGCAGATGCAGAGATGTAGATGCAGAGTTGCAGAGATGTTGAGAGTTGTAGATGTAGAGTTGTAGATGTAGAGATAGAGTTGTAGATGTAGAGTTGTAGATGTAGAGATATAGAGTTGTAGATGTAGAGTTGTAGATGCAGAGTTGTAGAGTTGTAGATGCAGAGTTGTAGAGTTGTAGATGTAGAGATGTAGAGTTGTAGATGTAGAGATGCAGAGTTGTAGATGCAGAGTTGTAGAGTTGTAGATGCAGAGTTGTAGATGTAGAGATGTAGATGCAGAGTTGTAGATGCAGAGATGTAGATGCAGAGATGTAGATGCAGAGTTGTAGAGAGTTGTAGATGTAGAGTTGTAGAGTTGTAGATGCAGAGTTGTAGATGTAGAGATGTAGATGCAGAGTTGTAGATGCAGAGATGTAGATGCAGAGATGTAGATGCAGAGTTGTAGAGAGTTGTAGATGTAGAGATAGAGTTGTAGATGTAGAGATATAGAGTTGTAAATGTAGAGTTGTAGATGCAGAGTTGTAGATGCAGAGTTGTAGATGCAGAGTTGTAGAGATGTAGATGTAGAGATGTAGATGTAGAGTTGTAGAGAGTTGTAGATGTAGAGATGTAGAGTTGTAGATGCAGAGTTGTAGATGTAGAGATGTAGATGCAGAGTTGTAGATGCAGAGATGTAGATGCAGAGATGTAGATGCAGAGTTGTAGATGTAGAGTTGTAGATGTAGAGATAGAGTTGTAGATGTAGAGATATAGAGTTGTAGATGCAGAGTTGTAGATGCAGAGATGTAGAGTTGTAGATGTAGAGTGTTGTAGAGTTGTAGATGTAGAGAGTTGTAGATGTAGAGATGTAGATGCAGAGTTGTAGATGCAGAGTTGTAGATGCAGAGATGTAGAGATGTAGAGTTGTAGATGCAGAGTTGTAGATGTAGAGTTGTAGATGTAGAGTGTTGTAGAGTTGTAGATGTAGAGTTGTAGATGTAGAGAGTTGTAGAGTTGTAGATGTAGAGTTGTAGATGTAGAGAGTTGTAGATGTAGAGTTGTAGATGTAGAGTGTTGTAGAGTTGTAGATGCAGAGTTGTAGATGTAGAGATGTAGATGTAGAGTTGTAGAGAGTTGTAGATGTAGAGATGTAGAGTTGTAGATGCAGAGTTGTAGATGTAGAGATGTAGATGCAGAGTTGTAGATGCAGAGATGTAGATGCAGAGATGTAGATGCAGAGTTGTAGAGAGTTGTAGATGTAGAGTTGTAGATGTAGAGATAGAGTTGTAGATGTAGAGATATAGAGTTGTAGATGTAGAGTTGTAGATGCAGAGTTGTAGAGATGTAGATGTAGAGTTGTAGATGTAGATGCAGAGTTGTAGAGTTGTAGATGTAGAGATGCAGAGTTGTAGATGCAGAGTTGTAGAGTTGTAGATGCAGAGTTGTAGATGCAGAGATGTAGATGCAGATGCAGAGATGTAGATGCAGAGTTGCAGAGATGTAGAGAGTTGTAGATGTAGAGTTGTAGATGTAGAGATAGAGTTGTAGATGTAGAGTTGTAGATGTATATATATAGAGTTGTAGATGTAGAGTTGTAGATGCAGAGTTGTAGAGTTGTAGATGCAGAGTTGTAGAGTTGTAGATGTAGAGATGTAGAGTTGTAGATGTAGAGATGCAGAGTTGTAGATGCAGAGTTGTAGAGTTGTAGATGCAGAGTTGTAGATGTAGAGATGTAGATGCAGAGTTGTAGATGCAGAGATGTAGATGCAGAGATGTAGATGCAGAGTTGTAGAGAGTTGTAGATGTAGAGTTGTAGAGTTGTAGATGCAGAGTTGTAGATGTAGAGATGTAGATGCAGAGTTGTAGATGCAGAGATGTAGATGCAGAGATGTAGATGCAGAGTTGTAGAGAGTTGTAGATGTAGAGATAGAGTTGTAGATGTAGAGATATAGAGTTGTAGATGTAGAGTTGTAGATGCAGAGTTGTAGATGCAGAGTTGTAGATGCAGAGTTGTAGAGATGTAGATGTAGAGATGTAGATGTAGAGTTGTAGAGAGTTGTAGATGTAGAGATGTAGAGTTGTAGATGCAGAGTTGTAGATGTAGAGATGTAGATGCAGAGTTGTAGATGCAGAGATGTAGATGCAGAGATGTAGATGCAGAGTTGTAGATGTAGAGTTGTAGATGTAGAGATAGAGTTGTAGATGTAGAGATATAGAGTTGTAGATGCAGAGTTGTAGATGCAGAGATGTAGAGTTGTAGATGTAGAGTGTTGTAGAGTTGTAGATGTAGAGAGTTGTAGATGTAGAGATGTAGATGCAGAGTTGTAGATGCAGAGTTGTAGATGCAGAGATGTAGAGATGTAGAGTTGTAGATGCAGAGTTGTAGATGTAGAGTTGTAGATGTAGAGTGTTGTAGAGTTGTAGATGTAGAGTTGTAGATGTAGAGATAGAGTTGTAGATGTAGAGATATAGAGTTGTAGATGTAGAGTTGTAGATGCAGAGTTGTAGATGCAGAGTTGTAGATGCAGAGATGTAGAGATGTAGAGTTGTAGATGCAGAGTTGTAGATGTAGAGTTGTAGATGTAGAGTGTTGTAGAGTTGTAGATGTAGAGTTGTAGATGTAGAGATAGAGTTGTAGATGTAGAGATATAGAGTTGTAGATGTAGAGTTGTAGATGCAGAGTTGTAGAGTTGTAGATGCAGAGTTGTAGAGATGTAGATGTAGATGTAGAGTTGTAGATGTAGATGCAGAGTTGTAGATGTAGAGATGTAGATGTAGAGTTGTAGAGAGTTGTAGATGTAGAGTTGTAGAAGTAGAGATGTAGAGTTGTAGAGAGTTGTAGATGTAGTGATGTAGAGAGTTGTAGATGTAGAGAGTTGTAGATGTAGAGATGTAGAGAGTTGTAGATGTAGAGTTGTAGAGAGTTGTAGATGTAGAGTTGTAGAGAGTTGTAGATGTAGAGTTGTAGATGTAGAGAGTTGTAGATGCAGAGAGTTGTAGATGTAGAGAGTTGTAGATGCAGAGATGTAGATGCAGAGTTGTAGATGCAGAGATGTAGAGTTGTAGATGTAGAGTTGTAGATGTAGAGTTGTAGATGTAGAGTTGTAGATGTAGAGTGTTGTAGAGTTGTAGATGTAGAGAGTTGTAGAGTTGTAGATGTAGAGTTGTAGATGTAGAGATGTAGATGCAGAGATGTAGATGTAGAGTTGTAGATGTAGAGAGTTGTAGATGCAGAGTTGTAGATGTAGAGATGTAGATGTAGAGTTGTAGAGAGTTGTAGATGTAGAGTTGTAGATGCAGAGTTGTAGATGTAGAGATGTAGATGCAGAGTTGTAGATGCAGAGATGTAGATGCAGAGATGTAGATGCAGAGTTGTAGATGTAGAGTTGTAGATGTAGAGATATAGAGTTGTAGATGCAGAGTTGTAGATGCAGAGATGTAGAGTTGTAGATGTAGAGTGTTGTAGAGTTGTAGATGTAGAGAGTTGTAGATGTAGAGATGTAGATGCAGAGTTGTAGATGCAGAGTTGTAGATGCAGAGATGTAGAGATGTAGAGTTGTAGATGCAGAGTTGTAGATGTAGAGTTGTAGATGTAGAGTGTTGTAGAGTTGTAGATGTAGAGTTGTAGATGTAGAGATGTAGATGCAGAGATGTAGATGTAGAGTTGTAGATGTAGAGAGTTGTAGAGTTGTAGATGTAGAGAGTTGTAGATGTAGAGTTGTAGATGTAGAGTGTTGTAGAGTTGTAGATGCAGAGTTGTAGATGTAGAGATGTAGATGCAGAGATGTAGATGCAGAGATGCAGAGTTGTAGAGATGTAGAGAGTTGTAGATGTAGAGATAGAGTTGTAGATGTAGAGTTGTAGATGTAGAGATATAGAGTTGTAGATGTAGAGATATAGAGTTGTAGATGTAGAGTTGTAGATGTAGAGATATATAGTTGTAGATGTAGAGTTGTAGATGCAGAGTTTTAGAGTTGTAGATGCAGAGTTGTAGAGTTGTAGATGTAGAGATGCAGAGTTGTAGATGCAGAGTTGTAGATGTAGAGATGTAGATGCAGAGTTGTAGATGCAGAGTTGTAGATGTAGAGATGTAGATCCAGAGTTGTAGATGCAGAGTTGTAGAGATGTAGATGTAGAGTTGTGGATGCAGAGTTGTAGATGTAGATATGTAGATGTAGAGTTGTAGAGAGTTGTAGATGTAGAGATGTAGAGTTGTAGATGCAGAGTTGTAGATGTAGAGATGTAGATGCAGAGTTGTAGATGCAGAGATGTAGATGCAGAGATGTAGATGCAGAGTTGTAGAGAGTTGTAGAAGTAGAGTTGTAGATGTAGAGATAGAGTTGTAGATGTAGAGATATAGAGTTGTAGATGTAGAGTTGTAGAGTTGTAGATGCAGAGATGTAGATGCAGAGTTGTAGATGCAGAGTTGTAGAGATGTAGATGTAGAGTTGTAGATGTAGATGCAGAGTTGTAGATGTAGAGATGTAGATGTAGAGTTGTAGAGAGTTGTAGATGTAGAGATGTAGAGTTGAAGATGTAGAGATGTAGAGTTGTAGAGAGTTGTAGATGTAGTGATGTAGAGAGTTGTAGATGTAGAGAGTTGTAGATGTAGAGATGTAGAGAGTTGTAGATGTAGAGTTGTAGAGAGTTGTAGATGTAGAGTTGTAGAGAGTTGTAGATGTAGAGTTGTAGATGTAGAGAGTTGTAGATGCAGAGATGTAGATTCAGAGTTGTAGATGCAGAGTTGTAGATGCAGAGATGTAGAGTTGTAGATGTAGAGTTGTAGATGTAGAGTGTTGTAGAGTTGTAGATGTAGAGAGTTGTAGATGTAGAGATGTAGATGCAGAGTTGTAGATGCAGAGTTGTAGATGCAGAGATGTAGAGATGTAGAGTTGTAGATGCAGAGTTGTAGATGTAGAGTTGTAGATGTAGAGTGTTGTAGAGTTGTAGATGTAGAGTTGTAGATGTAGAGATGTAGATGCAGAGATGTAGATGCAGAGTTTTAGAGTTGTAGATGCAGAGTTGTAGAGTTGTAGATGTAGAGATGCAGAGTTGTAGATGTAGAGATGTAGAGTTGTAGATGCAGAGTTGTAGATGTAGAGTTGTAGATGTAGAGTGTTGTAGAGTTGTAGATGCAGAGTTGTAGATGCAGAGTTGTAGATGTAGAGATGTAGATGTAGAGTTGTAGAGAGTTGTAGATGTAGAGATGTAGAGTTGTAGATGCAGAGTTGTAGATGTAGAGATGTAGATGCAGAGTTGTAGATGCAGAGATGTAGATGCAGAGATGTAGATGCAGAGTTGTAGAGAGTTGTAGATGTAGAGTTGTAGATGTAGAGATAGAGTTGTAGATGTAGAGATATAGAGTTGTAGATGTAGAGTTGTAGATGCAGAGTTGTAGAGATGTAGATGTAGATGTAGAGTTGTAGATGTAGATGCAGAGTTGTAGATGTAGAGATGTAGATGTAGAGTTGTAGAGAGTTGTAAATGTAGAGTTGTAGAAGTAGAGATGTAGAGTTGTAGAGAGTTGTAGATGTAGTGATGTAGAGAGTTGTAGATGTAGAGAGTTGTAGATGTAGAGATGTAGAGAGTTGTAGATGTAGAGTTGTAGAGAGTTGTAGATGTAGAGTTGTAGAGAGTTGTAGATGTAGAGTTGTAGATGCAGAGTTTTAGATGCAGAGATGTAGAGTTGTAGATGTAGAGTGTTGTAGAGTTGTAGATGTAGAGAGTTGTAGATGTAGAGATGTAGATGAAGAGTTGTAGATGCAGAGTTGTAGATGCAGAGATGTAGAGATGTAGAGTTGTAGATGCAGAGTTGTAGATGTAGAGTTGTAGATGTAGAGTTGTAGATGTAGAGTGTTGTAGAGTTGTAGATGTAGAGTTGTAGATGTAGAGATGTAGATGCAGAGATGTAGATGTAGAGTTGTAGATGTAGAGAGTTGTAGAGTTGTAGATGTAGAGAGTTGTAGATGTAGAGTTGTAGATGTAGAGTGTTGTAGAGTTGTAGATGCAGAGTTGTAGATGTAGAGATGTAGATGCAGAGATGTAGATGCAGAGATGCAGAGTTGTAGAGATGTAGAGAGTTGTAGATGTAGAGATAGAGTTGTAGATGTAGAGTTGTAGATGTAGAGATATAGAGTTGTAGATGTAGAGATATAGAGTTGTAGATGTAGAGTTGTAGATGTAGAGATATATAGTTGTAGATGTAGAGTTGTAGATGCAGAGTTTTAGAGTTGTAGATGCAGAGTTGTAGAGTTGTAGATGTAGAGATGCAGAGTTGTAGATGCGGAGTTGTAGAGTTGTAGATGCAGAGTTGTAGATGTAGAGATGTAGATGCAGAGTTGTAGATGCAGAGTTGTAGATGTAGAGATGTAGATCCAGAGTTGTAGATGCAGAGTTGTAGAGATGTAGATGTAGAGTTGTGGATGCAGAGTTGTAGATGTAGATATGTAGATGTAGAGTTGTAGAGAGTTGTAGATGTAGAGATGTAGAGTTGTAGATGCAGAGTTGTAGATGTAGAGATGTAGATGCAGAGTTGTAGATGCAGAGATGTAGATGCAGAGATGTAGATGCAGAGTTGTAGAGAGTTGTAGATGTAGAGTTGTAGATGTAGAGATAGAGTTGTAGATGTAGAGATATAGAGTTGTAGATGTAGAGTTGTAGAGTTGTAGATGCAGAGATGTAGATGCAGAGTTGTAGATGCAGAGTTGTAGAGATGTAGATGTAGAGTTGTAGATGTAGATGCAGAGTTGTAGATGTAGAGATGTAGATGTAGAGTTGTAGAGAGTTGTAGATGTAGAGATGTAGAGTTGAAGATGTAGAGATGTAGAGTTGTAGAGAGTTGTAGATGTAGTGATGTAGAGAGTTGTAGATGTAGAGAGTTGTAGATGTAGAGATGTAGAGAGTTGTAGATGTAGAGTTGTAGAGAGTTGTAGATGTAGAGTTGTAGAGAGTTGTAGATGTAGAGTTGTAGATGTAGAGAGTTGTAGATGCAGAGATGTAGATTCAGAGTTGTAGATGCAGAGTTGTAGATGCAGAGATGTAGAGTTGTAGATGTAGAGTTTTAGATGTAGAGTGTTGTAGAGTTGTAGATGTAGAGAGTTGTAGATGTAGAGATGTAGATGCAGAGTTGTAGATGCAGAGTTGTAGATGCAGAGATGTAGAGATGTAGAGTTGTAGATGCAGAGTTGTAGATGTAGAGTTGTAGATGTAGAGTGTTGTAGAGTTGTAGATGTAGAGTTGTAGATGTAGAGATGTAGATGCAGAGATGTAGATGCAGAGTTTTAGAGTTGTAGATGCAGAGTTGTAGAGTTGTAGATGTAGAGATGCAGAGTTGTAGATGTAGAGATGTAGAGTTGTAGATGCAGAGTTGTAGATGTAGAGTTGTAGATGTAGAGTGTTGTAGAGTTGTAGATGCAGAGTTGTAGATGCAGAGTTGTAGATGTAGAGATGTAGATGTAGAGTTGTAGAGAGTTGTAGATGTAGAGATGTAGAGTTGTAGATGCAGAGTTGTAGATGTAGAGATGTAGATGCAGAGTTGTAGATGCAGAGATGTAGATGCAGAGATGTAGATGCAGAGTTGTAGAGAGTTGTAGATGTAGAGTTGTAGATGTAGAGATAGAGTTGTAGATGTAGAGATATAGAGTTGTAGATGTAGAGTTGTAGATGCAGAGTTGTAGAGATGTAGATGTAGATGTAGAGTTGTAGATGTAGATGCAGAGTTGTAGATGTAGAGATGTAGATGTAGAGTTGTAGAGAGTTGTAAATGTAGAGTTGTAGAAGTAGAGATGTAGAGTTGTAGAGAGTTGTAGATGTAGTGATGTAGAGAGTTGTAGATGTAGAGAGTTGTAGATGTAGAGATGTAGAGAGTTGTAGATGTAGAGTTGTAGAGAGTTGTAGATGTAGAGTTGTAGAGAGTTGTAGATGTAGAGTTGTAGATGTAGAGAGTTGTAGATGCAGAGAGTTGTAGATGTAGAGAGTTGTAGATGCAGAGATGTAGATGCAGAGTTGTAGATGCAGAGATGTAGAGTTGTAGATGTAGAGTTGTAGATGTAGAGTTGTAGATGTAGAGTTGTAGATGTAGAGTGTTGTAGAGTTGTAGATGTAGAGAGTTGTAGAGTTGTAGATGTAGAGTTGTAGATGTAGAGATGTAGATGCAGAGATGTAGATGTAGAGTTGTAGATGTAGAGAGTTGTAGAGTTGTAGATGTAGAGAGTTGTAGATGCAGAGTTGTAGATGTAGAGATGTAGATGTAGAGTTGTAGAGAGTTGTAGATGTAGAGATGTAGAGTTGTAGATGCAGAGTTGTAGATGTAGAGATGTAGATGCAGAGTTGTAGATGCAGAGATGTAGATGCAGAGATGTAGATGCAGAGTTGTAGATGTAGAGTTGTAGATGTAGAGATAGAGTTGTAGATGTAGAGATATAGAGTTGTAGATGCAGAGTTGTAGATGCAGAGATGTAGAGTTGTAGATGTAGAGTGTTGTAGAGTTGTAGATGTAGAGAGTTGTAGATGTAGGGATGTAGATGCAGAGTTGTAGATGCAGAGTTGTAGATGCAGAGATGTAGAGATGTAGAGTTGTAGATGCAGAGTTGTAGATGTAGAGTTGTAGATGTAGAGTGTTGTAGAGTTGTAGATGTAGAGTTGTAGATGTAGAGATGTAGATGCAGAGATGTAGATGTAGAGTTGTAGATGTAGAGAGTTGTAGAGTTGTAGATGTAGAGAGTTGTAGATGTAGAGTTGTAGATGTAGAGTGTTGTAGAGTTGTAGATGCAGAGTTGTAGATGTAGAGATGTAGATGTAGAGTTGTAGAGAGTTGTAGATGTAGAGATGTAGAGTTGTAGATGCAGAGTTGTAGATGTAGAGTTGTAGATGTAGAGTGTTGTAGAGTTGTAGATGTAGAGTTGTAGATGTAGAGATGTAGATGCAGAGATGTAGATGTAGAGTTGTAGATGTAGAGAGTTGTAGATGTAGAGATGTAGAGAGTTGTAGATGTAGAGTTGTAGATGTAGAGTGTTGTAGAGTTGTAGATGCAGAGTTGTAGATGTAGAGATGTAGATGTAGAGTTGTAGAGAGTTGTAGATGTAGAGATGTAGAGTTGTAGATGCAGAGTTGTAGATGTAGAGATGTAGATGCAGAGTTGTAGATGCAGAGATGTAGATGCAGAGATGTAGATGCAGAGTTGTAGAGAGTTGTAGATGTAGAGTTGTAGATGTAGAGATAGAGTTGTAGATGTAGAGATATAGAGTTGTAGATGTAGAGTTGTAGATGCAGAGTTGTAGAGATGTAGATGTAGATGTAGAGTTGTAGATGTAGATGCAGAGTTGTAGAGTTGTAGATGTAGAGATGCAGAGTTGTAGATGCAGAGTTGTAGAGTTGTAGATGCAGAGTTGTAGATGCAGAGATGTAGATGCAGATGCAGAGATGTAGATGCAGAGTTGCAGAGATGTAGAGAGTTGTAGATGTAGAGTTGTAGATGTAGAGATAGAGTTGTAGATGTAGAGTTGTAGATGTAGATATATAGAGTTGTAGATGTAGAGTTGTAGATGCAGAGTTGTAGAGTTGTAGATGCAGAGTTGTAGAGTTGTAGATGTAGAGATGTAGAGTTGTAGATGTAGAGATGCAGAGTTGTAGATGCAGAGTTGTAGATGCAGAGATGTAGATGCAGAGTTGTAGAGAGTTGTAGATGTAGAGTTGTAGAGTTGTAGATGCAGAGTTGTAGATGTAGAGATGTAGATGCAGAGTTGTAGATGCAGAGATGTAGATGCAGAGATGTAGATGCAGAGTTGTAGAGAGTTGTAGATGTAGAGATAGAGTTGTAGATGTAGAGATATAGAGTTGTAAATGTAGAGTTGTAGATGCAGAGTTGTAGATGCAGAGTTGTAGATGCAGAGTTGTAGAGATGTAGATGTAGAGATGTAGATGTAGAGTTGTAGAGAGTTGTAGATGTAGAGATGTAGAGTTGTAGATGCAGAGTTGTAGATGTAGAGATGTAGATGCAGAGTTGTAGATGCAGAGATGTAGATGCAGAGATGTAGATGCAGAGTTGTAGATGTAGAGTTGTAGATGTAGAGATAGAGTTGTAGATGTAGAGATATAGAGTTGTAGATGCAGAGTTGTAGATGCAGAGATGTAGAGTTGTAGATGTAGAGTGTTGTAGAGTTGTAGATGTAGAGAGTTGTAGATGTAGAGATGTAGATGCAGAGTTGTAGATGCAGAGTTGTAGATGCAGAGATGTAGAGATGTAGAGTTGTAGATGCAGAGTTGTAGATGTAGAGTTGTAGATGTAGAGTGTTGTAGAGTTGTAGATGTAGAGTTGTAGATGTAGAGATGTAGATGCAGAGTTGTAGATGTAGAGATGTAGATGTAGAGTTGTAGAGAGTTGTAGATGTAGAGTTGTAGAAGTAGAGATGTAGAGTTGTAGAGAGTTGTAGATGTAGTGATGTAGAGAGTTGTAGATGTAGAGAGTTGTAGATGTAGAGATGTAGAGAGTTGTAGATGTAGAGTTGTAGAGAGTTGTAGATGTAGAGTTGTAGAGAGTTGTAGATGTAGAGTTGTAGATGTAGAGAGTTGTAGATGCAGAGAGTTGTAGATGTAGAGAGTTGTAGATGTAGAGTTGTAGAAGTAGAGATGTAGAGTTGTAGAGAGTTGTAGATGTAGTGATGTAGAGAGTTGTAGATGTAGAGAGTTGTAGATGTAGAGATGTAGAGAGTTGTAGATGTAGAGTTGTAGAGAGTTGTAGATGTAGAGTTGTAGAGAGTTGTAGATGTAGAGTTGTAGATGTAGAGAGTTGTAGATGCAGAGAGTTGTAGATGTAGAGAGTTGTAGATGCAGAGATGTAGATGCAGAGTTGTAGATGCAGAGATGTAGAGTTGTAGATGTAGAGTTGTAGATGTAGAGTTGTAGATGTAGAGTGTTGTAGAGTTGTAGATGTAGAGAGTTGTAGAGTTGTAGATGTAGAGTTGTAGATGTAGAGATGTAGATGCAGAGATGTAGATGTAGAGTTGTAGATGTAGAGAGTTGTAGAGTTGTAGATGTAGAGAGTTGTAGATGCAGAGTTGTAGATGTAGAGATGTAGATGTAGAGTTGTAGAGAGTTGTAGATGTAGAGATGTAGAGTTGTAGATGCAGAGTTGTAGATGTAGAGATGTAGATGCAGAGTTGTAGATGCAGAGATGTAGATGCAGAGATGTAGATGCAGAGTTGTAGATGTAGAGTTGTAGATGTAGAGATAGAGTTGTAGATGTAGAGATATAGAGTTGTAGATGCAGAGTTGTAGATGCAGAGATGTAGAGTTGTAGATGTAGAGTGTTGTAGAGTTGTAGATGTAGAGAGTTGTAGATGTAGGGATGTAGATGCAGAGTTGTAGATGCAGAGTTGTAGATGCAGAGATGTAGAGATGTAGAGTTGTAGATGCAGAGTTGTAGATGTAGAGTTGTAGATGTAGAGTGTTGTAGAGTTGTAGATGTAGAGTTGTAGATGTAGAGATGTAGATGCAGAGATGTAGATGTAGAGTTGTAGATGTAGAGAGTTGTAGAGTTGTAGATGTAGAGAGTTGTAGATGTAGAGTTGTAGATGTAGAGTGTTGTAGAGTTGTAGATGCAGAGTTGTAGATGTAGAGATGTAGATGTAGAGTTGTAGAGAGTTGTAGATGTAGAGATGTAGAGTTGTAGATGCAGAGTTGTAGATGTAGAGTTGTAGATGTAGAGTGTTGTAGAGTTGTAGATGTAGAGTTGTAGATGTAGAGATGTAGATGCAGAGATGTAGATGTAGAGTTGTAGATGTAGAGAGTTGTAGAGTTGTAGATGTAGAGAGTTGTAGATGTAGAGTTGTAGATGTAGAGTGTTGTAGAGTTGTAGATGCAGAGTTGTAGATGTAGAGATGTAGATGTAGAGTTGTAGAGAGTTGTAGATGTAGAGATGTAGAGTTGTAGATGCAGAGTTGTAGATGTAGAGATGTAGATGCAGAGTTGTAGATGCAGAGATGTAGATGCAGAGATGTAGATGCAGAGTTGTAGAGAGTTGTAGATGTAGAGTTGTAGATGTAGAGATAGAGTTGTAGATGTAGAGATATAGAGTTGTAGATGTAGAGTTGTAGATGCAGAGTTGTAGAGATGTAGATGTAGATGTAGAGTTGTAGATGTAGATGCAGAGTTGTAGAGTTGTAGATGTAGAGATGCAGAGTTGTAGATGCAGAGTTGTAGAGTTGTAGATGCAGAGTTGTAGATGCAGAGATGTAGATGCAGATGCAGAGATGTAGATGCAGAGTTGCAGAGATGTAGAGAGTTGTAGATGTAGAGTTGTAGATGTAGAGATAGAGTTGTAGATGTAGAGTTGTAGATGTAGATATATAGAGTTGTAGATGTAGAGTTGTAGATGCAGAGTTGTAGAGTTGTAGATGCAGAGTTGTAGAGTTGTAGATGTAGAGATGTAGAGTTGTAGATGTAGAGATGCAGAGTTGTAGATGCAGAGTTGTAGAGTTGTAGATGCAGAGTTGTAGATGTAGAGATGTAGATGCAGAGTTGTAGATGCAGAGATGTAGATGCAGAGATGTAGATGCAGAGTTGTAGAGAGTTGTAGATGTAGAGTTGTAGAGTTGTAGATGCAGAGTTGTAGATGTAGAGATGTAGATGCAGAGTTGTAGATGCAGAGATGTAGATGCAGAGATGTAGATGCAGAGTTGTAGAGAGTTGTAGATGTAGAGATAGAGTTGTAGATGTAGAGATATAGAGTTGTAAATGTAGAGTTGTAGATGCAGAGTTGTAGATGCAGAGTTGTAGATGCAGAGTTGTAGAGATGTAGATGTAGAGATGTAGATGTAGAGTTGTAGAGAGTTGTAGATGTAGAGATGTAGAGTTGTAGATGCAGAGTTGTAGATGTAGAGATGTAGATGCAGAGTTGTAGATGCAGAGATGTAGATGCAGAGATGTAGATGCAGAGTTGTAGATGTAGAGTTGTAGATGTAGAGATAGAGTTGTAGATGTAGAGATATAGAGTTGTAGATGCAGAGTTGTAGATGCAGAGATGTAGAGTTGTAGATGTAGAGTGTTGTAGAGTTGTAGATGTAGAGAGTTGTAGATGTAGAGATGTAGATGCAGAGTTGTAGATGCAGAGTTGTAGATGCAGAGATGTAGAGATGTAGAGTTGTAGATGCAGAGTTGTAGATGTAGAGTTGTAGATGTAGAGTGTTGTAGAGTTGTAGATGTAGAGTTGTAGATGTAGAGATGTAGATGCAGAGTTGTAGATGTAGAGATGTAGATGTAGAGTTGTAGAGAGTTGTAGATGTAGAGTTGTAGAAGTAGAGATGTAGAGTTGTAGAGAGTTGTAGATGTAGTGATGTAGAGAGTTGTAGATGTAGAGAGTTGTAGATGTAGAGATGTAGAGAGTTGTAGATGTAGAGTTGTAGAGAGTTGTAGATGTAGAGTTGTAGAGAGTTGTAGATGTAGAGTTGTAGATGTAGAGAGTTGTAGATGCAGAGAGTTGTAGATGTAGAGAGTTGTAGATGCAGAGATGTAGATGCAGAGTTGTAGATGCAGAGATGTAGAGTTGTAGATGTAGAGTTGTAGATGTAGAGTTGTAGATGTAGAGTTGTAGATGTAGAGTTGTAGATGTAGAGTGTTGTAGAGTTGTAGATGTTGAGAGTTGTAGAGTTGTAGATGTAGAGTTGTAGATGTAGAGATGTAGATGCAGAGATGTAGATGTAGAGTTGTAGATGTAGAGAGTTGTAGAGTTGTAGATGTAGAGAGTTGTAGATGCAGAGTTGTAGATGTAGAGATGTAGATGTAGAGTTGTAGAGAGTTGTAGATGTAGAGATGTAGAGTTGTAGATGCAGAGTTGTAGATGTAGAGATGTAGATGCAGAGTTGTAGATGCAGAGATGTAGATGCAGAGATGTAGATGCAGAGTTGTAGATGTAGAGTTGTAGATGTAGAGATAGAGTTGTAGATGTAGAGATATAGAGTTGTAGATGCAGAGTTGTAGATGCAGAGATGTAGAGTTGTAGATGTAGAGTGTTGTAGAGTTGTAGATGTAGAGAGTTGTAGATGTAGAGATGTAGATGCAGAGTTGTAGATGCAGAGTTGTAGATGCAGAGATGTAGAGATGTAGAGTTGTAGATGCAGAGTTGTAGATGTAGAGTTGTAGATGTAGAGTGTTGTAGAGTTGTAGATGTAGAGTTGTAGATGTAGAGATGTAGATGCAGAGATGTAGATGTAGAGTTGTAGATGTAGAGAGTTGTAGAGTTGTAGATGTAGAGAGTTGTAGATGTAGAGTTGTAGATGTAGAGTGTTGTAGAGTTGTAGATGCAGAGTTGTAGATGTAGAGATGTAGATGTAGAGTTGTAGAGAGTTGTAGATGTAGAGATGTAGAGTTGTAGATGCAGAGTTGTAGATGTAGAGATGTAGATGCAGAGTTGTAGATGCAGAGATGTAGATGCAGAGATGTAGATGCAGAGTTGTAGAGAGTTGTAGATGTAGAGTTGTAGATGTAGAGATAGAGTTGTAGATGTAGAGATATAGAGTTGTAGATGTAGAGTTGTAGATGCAGAGTTGTAGAGTTGTAGATGCAGATGCAGAGTTGTAGATGCAGAGTTGTAGAGATGTAGATGTAGATGTAGAGTTGTAGATGTAGATGCAGAGTGGTAGAGTTGTAGATGTAGAGATGCAGAGTTGTAGATGCAGAGTTGTAGAGTTGTAGATGCAGAGTTGTAGATGCAGAGATGTAGATGCAGAGATGTAGATGCAGAGATGTAGATGCAGAGTTGTAGATGCAGAGTTGTAGATGCATAGATGTAGAGATGTAGAGTTGTAGATGCAGAGTTGTAGATGTAGAGTTGTAGATGTAGAGTGTTGTAGAGTTGTAGATGTAGAGTTGTAGATGTAGAGATGTAGATGCAGAGATGTAGATGCAGAGTTTTAGAGTTGTAGATGCAGAGTTGTAGAGTTGTAGATGTAGAGATGCAGAGTTGTAGATGTAGAGATGTAGAGTTGTAGATGCAGAGTTGTAGATGTAGAGTTGTAGATGTAGAGTGTTGTAGAGTTGTAGATGCAGAGTTGTAGATGTAGAGATGTAGATGTAGAGTTGTAGAGAGTTGTAGATGTAGAGATGTAGAGTTGTAGATGCAGAGTTGTAGATGTAGAGATGTAGATGCAGAGTTGTAGATGCAGAGATGTAGATGCAGAGATGTAGATGCAGAGTTGTAGAGAGTTGTAGATGTAGAGATAGAGTTGTAGATGTAGAGATATAGAGTTGTAGATGTAGAGTTGTAGATGCAGAGTTGTAGAGATGTAGATGTAGATGTAGAGTTGTAGATGTAGATGCAGAGTTGTAGAGTTGTAGATGTAGAGATGCAGAGTTGTAGATGCCGAGTTGTAGAGTTGTAGATGCAGAGTTGTAGATGCAGAGATGTAGATGCAGATGCAGAGATGTAGATGCAGAGTTGCAGAGATGTTGAGAGTTGTAGATGTAGAGTTGTAGATGTAGAGATAGAGTTGTAGATGTAGAGTTGTAGATGTAGAGATATAGAGTTGTAGATGTAGAGTTGTAGATGCAGAGTTGTAGAGTTGTAGATGCAGAGTTGTAGAGTTGTAGATGTAGAGATGTAGAGTTGTAGATGTAGAGATGCAGAGTTGTAGATGCAGAGTTGTAGAGTTGTAGATGCAGAGTTGTAGATGTAGAGATGTAGATGCAGAGTTGTAGATGCAGAGATGTAGATGCAGAGATGTAGATGCAGAGTTGTAGAGAGTTGTAGATGTAGAGTTGTAGAGTTGTAGATGCAGAGTTGTAGATGTAGAGATGTAGATGCAGAGTTGTAGATGCAGAGATGTAGATGCAGAGATGTAGATGCAGAGTTGTAGAGAGTTGTAGATGTAGAGATAGAGTTGTAGATGTAGAGATATAGAGTTGTAAATGTAGAGTTGTAGATGCAGAGTTGTAGATGCAGAGTTGTAGATGCAGAGTTGTAGAGATGTAGATGTAGAGATGTAGATGTAGAGTTGTAGAGAGTTGTAGATGTAGAGATGTAGAGTTGTAGATGCAGAGTTGTAGATGTAGAGATGTAGATGCAGAGTTGTAGATGCAGAGATGTAGATGCAGAGATGTAGATGCAGAGTTGTAGATGTAGAGTTGTAGATGTAGAGATAGAGTTGTAGATGTAGAGATATAGAGTTGTAGATGCAGAGTTGTAAATGCAGAGATGTAGAGTTGTAGATGTAGAGTGTTGTAGAGTTGTAGATGTAGAGAGTTGTAGATGTAGAGATGTAGATGCAGAGTTGTAGATGCAGAGTTGTAGATGCAGAGATGTAGAGATGTAGAGTTGTAGATGCAGAGTTGTAGATGTAGAGTTGTAGATGTAGAGTGTTGTAGAGTTGTAGATGTAGAGTTGTAGATGTAGAGATGTAGATGCAGAGTTGTAGATGTAGAGATGTAGATGTAGAGTTGTAGAGAGTTGTAGATGTAGAGTTGTAGAAGTAGAGATGTAGAGTTGTAGAGAGTTGTAGATGTAGTGATGTAGAGAGTTGTAGATGTAGAGAGTTGTAGATGTAGAGATGTAGAGAGTTGTAGATGTAGAGTTGTAGAGAGTTGTAGATGTAGAGTTGTAGAGAGTTGTAGATGTAGAGTTGTAGATGTAGAGAGTTGTAGATGCAGAGAGTTGTAGATGTAGAGAGTTGTAGATGCAGAGATGTAGATGCAGAGTTGTAGATGCAGAGATGTAGAGTTGTAGATGTAGAGTTGTAGATGTAGAGTTGTAGATGTAGAGTTGTAGATGTAGAGTGTTGTAGAGTTGTAGATGTTGAGAGTTGTAGAGTTGTAGATGTAGAGTTGTAGATGTAGAGATGTAGATGCAGAGATGTAGATGTAGAGTTGTAGATGTAGAGAGTTGTAGAGTTGTAGATGTAGAGAGTTGTAGATGCAGAGTTGTAGATGTAGAGATGTAGATGTAGAGTTGTAGAGAGTTGTAGATGTAGAGATGTAGAGTTGTAGATGCAGAGTTGTAGATGTAGAGATGTAGATGCAGAGTTGTAGATGTAGAGATATAGAGTTGTAGATGCAGAGATGTAGATGCAGAGTTGTAGATGTAGAGTTGTAGATGTAGAGATAGAGTTGTAGATGTAGAGATATAGAGTTGTAGATGCAGAGTTGTAGATGCAGAGATGTAGAGTTGTAGATGTAGAGTTGTAGATGTAGAGATAGAGTTGTAGATGTAGAGTTGTAGATGTAGAGATATAGAGTTGTAGATGTAGAGTTGTAGATGCAGAGTTGTAGAGTTGTAGATGCAGAGTTGTAGAGTTGTAGATGTAGAGATGTAGAGTTGTAGATGTAGAGATGCAGAGTTGTAGATGCAGAGTTGTAGAGTTGTAGATGCAGAGTTGTAGATGTAGAGATGTAGATGCAGAGTTGTAGATGCAGCGATGTAGATGCAGAGATGTAGATG
The DNA here is from genome assembly GCF_964276395.1 of Gasterosteus aculeatus. Classification (NCBI taxonomy): domain Eukaryota; kingdom Metazoa; phylum Chordata; class Actinopteri; order Perciformes; family Gasterosteidae; genus Gasterosteus; species Gasterosteus aculeatus. Next base: position 873,848 of record NW_027554881.1, on the reverse strand, counting down.
CAGAGTTGTAGAGAGTTGTAGATGTAGAGTTGTAGAGTTGTAGATGCAGAGTTGTAGATGTAGAGATGTAGATGCAGAGTTGTAGATGCAGAGATGTAGATGCAGAGATGTAGATGCAGAGTTGTAGAGAGTTGTAGATGTAGAGATAGAGTTGTAGATGTAGAGATATAGAGTTGTAAATGTAGAGTTGTAGATGCAGAGTTGTAGATGCAGAGTTGTAGATGCAGAGTTGTAGAGATGTAGATGTAGAGATGTAGATGTAGAGTTGTAGAGAGTTGTAGATGTAGAGATGTAGAGTTGTAGATGCAGAGTTGTAGATGTAGAGATGTAGATGCAGAGTTGTAGATGCAGAGATGTAGATGCAGAGATGTAGATGCAGAGTTGTAGATGTAGAGTTGTAGATGTAGAGATAGAGTTGTAGATGTAGAGATATAGAGTTGTAGATGCAGAGTTGTAGATGCAGAGATGTAGAGTTGTAGATGTAGAGTGTTGTAGAGTTGTAGATGTAGAGAGTTGTAGATGTAGAGATGTAGATGCAGAGTTGTAGATGCAGAGTTGTAGATGCAGAGATGTAGAGATGTAGAGTTGTAGATGCAGAGTTGTAGATGTAGAGTTGTAGATGTAGAGTGTTGTAGAGTTGTAGATGTAGAGTTGTAGATGTAGAGATGTAGATGCAGAGTTGTAGATGTAGAGATGTAGATGTAGAGTTGTAGAGAGTTGTAGATGTAGAGTTGTAGAAGTAGAGATGTAGAGTTGTAGAGAGTTGTAGATGTAGTGATGTAGAGAGTTGTAGATGTAGAGAGTTGTAGATGTAGAGATGTAGAGAGTTGTAGATGTAGAGTTGTAGAGAGTTGTAGATGTAGAGTTGTAGAGAGTTGTAGATGTAGAGTTGTAGATGTAGAGAGTTGTAGATGCAGAGAGTTGTAGATGTAGAGAGTTGTAGATGCAGAGATGTAGATGCAGAGTTGTAGATGCAGAGATGTAGAGTTGTAGATGTAGAGTTGTAGATGTAGAGTTGTAGATGTAGAGTTGTAGATGTAGAGTGTTGTAGAGTTGTAGATGTTGAGAGTTGTAGAGTTGTAGATGTAGAGTTGTAGATGTAGAGATGTAGATGCAGAGATGTAGATGTAGAGTTGTAGATGTAGAGAGTTGTAGAGTTGTAGATGTAGAGAGTTGTAGATGCAGAGTTGTAGATGTAGAGATGTAGATGTAGAGTTGTAGAGAGTTGTAGATGTAGAGATGTAGAGTTGTAGATGCAGAGTTGTAGATGTAGAGATGTAGATGCAGAGTTGTAGATGCAGAGATGTAGATGCAGAGATGTAGATGCAGAGTTGTAGATGTAGAGTTGTAGATGTAGAGATAGAGTTGTAGATGTAGAGATATAGAGTTGTAGATGCAGAGTTGTAGATGCAGAGATGTAGAGTTGTAGATGTAGAGTGTTGTAGAGTTGTAGATGTAGAGAGTTGTAGATGTAGAGATGTAGATGCAGAGTTGTAGATGCAGAGTTGTAGATGCAGAGATGTAGAGATGTAGAGTTGTAGATGCAGAGTTGTAGATGTAGAGTTGTAGATGTAGAGTGTTGTAGAGTTGTAGATGTAGAGTTGTAGATGTAGAGATGTAGATGCAGAGATGTAGATGTAGAGTTGTAGATGTAGAGAGTTGTAGAGTTGTAGATGTAGAGAGTTGTAGATGTAGAGTTGTAGATGTAGAGTGTTGTAGAGTTGTAGATGCAGAGTTGTAGATGTAGAGATGTAGATGTAGAGTTGTAGAGAGTTGTAGATGTAGAGATGTAGAGTTGTAGATGCAGAGTTGTAGATGTAGAGATGTAGATGCAGAGTTGTAGATGCAGAGATGTAGATGCAGAGATGTAGATGCAGAGTTGTAGAGAGTTGTAGATGTAGAGTTGTAGATGTAGAGATAGAGTTGTAGATGTAGAGATATAGAGTTGTAGATGTAGAGTTGTAGATGCAGAGTTGTAGAGTTGTAGATGCAGATGCAGAGTTGTAGATGCAGAGTTGTAGAGATGTAGATGTAGATGTAGAGTTGTAGATGTAGATGCAGAGTGGTAGAGTTGTAGATGTAGAGATGCAGAGTTGTAGATGCAGAGTTGTAGAGTTGTAGATGCAGAATTGTAGATGCAGAGATGTAGATGCAGAGATGTAGATGCAGAGATGTAGATGCAGAGTTGTAGATGCAGAGTTGTAGATGCATAGATGTAGAGATGTAGAGTTGTAGATGCAGAGTTGTAGATGTAGAGTTGTAGATGTAGAGTGTTGTAGAGTTGTAGATGTAGAGTTGTAGATGTAGAGATGTAGATGCAGAGATGTAGATGCAGAGTTTTAGAGTTGTAGATGCAGAGTTGTAGAGTTGTAGATGTAGAGATGCAGAGTTGTAGATGTAGAGATGTAGAGTTGTAGATGCAGAGTTGTAGATGTAGAGTTGTAGATGTAGAGTGTTGTAGAGTTGTAGATGCAGAGTTGTAGATGTAGAGATGTAGATGTAGAGTTGTAGAGAGTTGTAGATGTAGAGATGTAGAGTTGTAGATGCAGAGTTGTAGATGTAGAGATGTAGATGCAGAGTTGTAGATGCAGAGATGTAGATGCAGAGATGTAGATGCAGAGTTGTAGAGAGTTGTAGATGTAGAGTTGTAGATGTAGAGATAGAGTTGTAGATGTAGAGATATAGAGTTGTAGATGTAGAGTTGTAGATGCAGAGTTGTAGAGTTGTAGATGCAGAGTTGTAGAGATGTAGATGTAGATGTAGAGTTGTAGATGTAGATGCAGAGTTGTAGATGTAGAGATGTAGATGTAGAGTTGTAGAGAGTTGTAGATGTAGAGTTGTAGAAGTAGAGATGTAGAGTTGTAGAGAGTTGTAGATGTAGTGATGTAGAGAGTTGTAGATGTAGAGAGTTGAAGATGTAGAGATGTAGAGAGTTGTAGATGTAGAGTTGTAGAGAGTTGTAGATGTAGAGTTGTAGAGAGTTGTAGATGTAGAGTTGTAGATGTAGAGAGTTGTAGATGCAGAGAGTTGTAGATGTAGAGAGTTGTAGATGCAGAGATGTAGATGCAGAGTTGTAGATGCAGAGATGTAGAGTTGTAGATGTAGAGTTGTAGATGTAGAGTTGTAGATGTAGAGTTGTAGATGTAGAGTTGTAGATGTAGAGTGTTGTAGAGTTGTAGATGTAGAGAGTTGTAGAGTTGTAGATGTAGAGTTGTAGATGTAGAGATGTAGATGCAGAGATGTAGATGTAGAGTTGTAGATGTAGAGAGTTGTAGAGTTGTAGATGTAGAGAGTTGTAGATGCAGAGTTGTAGATGTAGAGATGTAGATGTAGAGTTGTAGAGAGTTGTAGATGTAGAGATGTAGAGTTGTAGATGCAGAGTTGTAGATGTAGAGATGTAGATGCAGAGTTGTAGATGCAGAGATGTAGATGCAGAGATGTAGATGCAGAGTTGTAGATGTAGAGTTGTAGATGTAGAGATAGAGTTGTAGATGTAGAGATATAGAGTTGTAGATGCAGAGTTGTAGATGCAGAGATGTAGAGTTGTAGATGTAGAGTGTTGTAGAGTTGTAGATGTAGAGAGTTGTAGATGTAGAGATGTAGATGCAGAGTTGTAGATGCAGAGTTGTAGATGCAGAGATGTAGAGATGTAGAGTTGTAGATGCAGAGTTGTAGATGTAGAGTTGTCGATGTAGAGTGTTGTAGAGTTGTAGATGTAGAGTTGTAGATGTAGAGATGTAGATGCAGAGATGTAGATGTAGAGTTGTAGATGTAGAGAGTTGTAGAGTTGTAGATGTAGAGAGTTGTAGATGTAGAGTTGTAGATGTAGAGTGTTGTAGAGTTGTAGATGCAGAGTTGTAGATGTAGAGATGTAGATGTAGAGTTGTAGAGAGTTGTAGATGTAGAGATGTAGAGTTGTAGATGCAGAGTTGTAGATGTAGAGATGTAGATGCAGAGTTGTAGATGCAGAGATGTAGATGCAGAGATGTAGATGCAGAGTTGTAGAGAGTTGTAGATGTAGAGTTGTAGATGTAGAGATAGAGTTGTAGATGTAGAGATATAGAGTTGTAGATGTAGAGTTGTAGATGCAGAGTTGTAGAGTTGTAGATGCAGATGCAGAGTTGTAGATGCAGAGTTGTAGAGATGTAGATGTAGATGTAGAGTTGTAGATGTAGATGCAGAGTTGTAGAGTTGTAGATGTAGAGATGCAGAGTTGTAGATGCAGAGTTGTAGAGTTGTAGATGCAGAGTTGTAGATGCAGAGATGTAGATGCAGAGATGTAGATGCAGAGATGTAGATGCAGAGTTGTAGAGATGTAGAGAGTTGTAGATGTAGAGTTGTAGATGTAGAGATAGAGTTGTAGATGTAGAGTTGTAGATGTAGAGATATAGAGTTGTAGATGCAGAGTTGTAGATGCAGAGATGTAGAGTTGTAGATGTAGAGTGTTGTAGAGTTGTAGATGTAGAGAGTTGTAGATGTAGAGATGTAGATGCAGAGTTGTAGATGCAGAGTTGTAGATGCAGAGATGTAGAGTTGTAGATGCAGAGTTGTAGATGTAGAGTTGTAGATCTAGAGTGTTGTAGAGTTGTAGATGTAGAGTTGTAGATGTAGAGATGTAGATGCAGAGATGTAGATGTAGAGTTGTAGATGTAGAGAGTTGTAGAGTTGTAGATGTAGAGAGTTGTAGATGTAGAGTTGTAGATGTAGAGTGTTGTAGAGTTGTAGATGCAGAGTTGTAGATGTAGAGATGTAGATGTAGAGTTGTAGAGAGTTGTAGATGTAGAGATGTAGAGTTGTAGATGCAGAGTTGTAGATGTAGAGATGTAGATGCAGAGTTGTAGATGCAGAGATGTAGATGCAGAGATGTAGATGCAGAGTTGTAGAGAGTTGTAGATGTAGAGTTGTAGATGTAGAGATAGAGTTGTAGATGTAGAGATATAGAGTTGTAGATGTAGAGTTGTAGATGCAGAGTTGTAGAGTTGTAGATGCAGAGTTGTAGAGATGTAGATGTAGATGTAGAGTTGTAGATGTAGATGCAGAGTTGTAGATGTAGAGATGTAGATGTAGAGTTGTAGAGAGTTGTAGATGTAGAGTTGTAGAAGTAGAGATGTAGAGTTGTAGAGAGTTGTAGATGTAGTGATGTAGAGAGTTGTAGATGTAGAGAGTTGAAGATGTAGAGATGTAGAGAGTTGTAGATGTAGAGTTGTAGAGAGTTGTAGATGTAGAGTTGTAGAGAGTTGTAGATGTAGAGTTGTAGATGTAGAGAGTTGTAGATGCAGAGAGTTGTAGATGTAGAGAGTTGTAGATGCAGAGATGTAGATGCAGAGTTGTAGATGCAGAGATGTAGAGTTGTAGATGTAGAGTTGTAGATGTAGAGTTGTAGATGTAGAGTTGTAGATGTAGAGTTGTAGATGTAGAGTGTTGTAGAGTTGTAGATGTAGAGAGTTGTAGAGTTGTAGATGTAGAGTTGTAGATGTAGAGATGTAGATGCAGAGATGTAGATGTAGATTTGTAGATGTAGAGAGTTGTAGAGTTGTAGATGTAGAGAGTTGTAGATGCAGAGTTGTAGATGTAGAGATGTAGATGTAGAGTTGTAGAGAGTTGTAGATGTAGAGATGTAGAGTTGTAGATGCAGAGTTGTAGATGTAGAGATGTAGATGCAGAGTTGTAGATGCAGAGATGTAGATGCAGAGATGTAGATGCAGAGTTGTAGATGTAGAGTTGTAAATGTAGAGATAGAGTTGTAGATGTAGAGATATAGAGTTGTAGATGCAGAGTTGTAGATGCAGAGATGTAGAGTTGTAGATGTAGAGTGTTGTAGAGTTGTAGATGTAGAGAGTTGTAGATGTAGGGATGTAGATGCAGAGTTGTAGATGCAGAGTTGTAGATGCAGAGATGTAGAGATGTAGAGTTGTAGATGCAGAGTTGTAGATGTAGAGTTGTAGATGTAGAGTGTTGTAGAGTTGTAGATGTAGAGTTGTAGATGTAGAGATGTAGATGCAGAGATGTAGATGTAGAGTTGTAGATGTAGAGAGTTGTAGAGTTGTAGATGTAGAGAGTTGTAGATGTAGAGTTGTAGATGTAGAGTGTTGTAGAGTTGTAGATGCAGAGTTGTAGATGTAGAGATGTAGATGTAGAGTTGTAGAGAGTTGTAGATGTAGAGATGTAGAGTTGTAGATGCAGAGTTGTAGATGTAGAGATGTAGATGCAGAGTTGTAGATGCAGAGATGTAGATGCAGAGATGTAGATGCAGAGTTGTAGAGAGTTGTAGATGTAGAGTTGTAGATGTAGAGATAGAGTTGTAGATGTAGAGATATAGAGTTGTAGATGTAGAGTTGTAGATGCAGAGTTGTAGAGATGTAGATGTAGATGTAGAGTTGTAGATGTAGATGCAGAGTTGTAGAGTTGTAGATGTAGAGATGCAGAGTTGTAGATGCCGAGTTGTAGAGTTGTAGATGCAGAGTTGTAGATGCAGAGATGTAGATGCAGATGCAGAGATGTAGATGCAGAGTTGCAGAGATGTTGAGAGTTGTAGATGTAGAGTTGTAGATGTAGAGATAGAGTTGTAGATGTAGAGTTGTAGATGTAGAGATATAGAGTTGTAGATGTAGAGTTGTAGATGCAGAGTTGTAGAGTTGTAGATGCAGAGTTGTAGAGTTGTAGATGTAGAGATGTAGAGTTGTAGATGTAGAGATGCAGAGTTGTAGATGCAGAGTTGTAGAGTTGTAGATGCAGAGTTGTAGATGTAGAGATGTAGATGCAGAGTTGTAGATGCAGAGATGTAGATGCAGAGATGTAGATGCAGAGTTGTAGAGAGTTGTAGATGTAGAGTTGTAGAGTTGTAGATGCAGAGTTGTAGATGTAGAGATGTAGATGCAGAGTTGTAGATGCAGAGATGTAGATGCAGAGATGTAGATGCAGAGTTGTAGAGAGTTGTAGATGTAGAGATAGAGTTGTAGATGTAGAGATATAGAGTTGTAAATGTAGAGTTGTAGATGCAGAGTTGTAGATGCAGAGTTGTAGATGCAGAGTTGTAGAGATGTAGATGTAGAGATGTAGATGTAGAGTTGTAGAGAGTTGTAGATGTAGAGATGTAGAGTTGTAGATGCAGAGTTGTAGATGTAGAGATGTAGATGCAGAGTTGTAGATGCAGAGATGTAGATGCAGAGATGTAGATGCAGAGTTGTAGATGTAGAGTTGTAGATGTAGAGATAGAGTTGTAGATGTAGAGATATAGAGTTGTAGATGCAGAGTTGTAGATGCAGAGATGTAGAGTTGTAGATGTAGAGTGTTGTAGAGTTGTAGATGTAGAGAGTTGTAGATGTAGAGATGTAGATGCAGAGTTGTAGATGCAGAGTTGTAGATGCAGAGATGTAGAGATGTAGAGTTGTAGATGCAGAGTTGTAGATGTAGAGTTGTAGATGTAGAGTGTTGTAGAGTTGTAGATGTAGAGTTGTAGATGTAGAGATGTAGATGCAGAGTTGTAGATGTAGAGATGTAGATGTAGAGTTGTAGAGAGTTGTAGATGTAGAGTTGTAGAAGTAGAGATGTAGAGTTGTAGAGAGTTGTAGATGTAGTGATGTAGAGAGTTGTAGATGTAGAGAGTTGTAGATGTAGAGATGTAGAGAGTTGTAGATGTAGAGTTGTAGAGAGTTGTAGATGTAGAGTTGTAGAGAGTTGTAGATGTAGAGTTGTAGATGTAGAGAGTTGTAGATGCAGAGAGTTGTAGATGTAGAGAGTTGTAGATGCAGAGATGTAGATGCAGAGTTGTAGATGCAGAGATGTAGAGTTGTAGATGTAGAGTTGTAGATGTAGAGTTGTAGATGTAGAGTTGTAGATGTAGAGTTGTAGATGTAGAGTGTTGTAGAGTTGTAGATGTTGAGAGTTGTAGAGTTGTAGATGTAGAGTTGTAGATGTAGAGATGTAGATGCAGAGATGTAGATGTAGAGTTGTAGATGTAGAGAGTTGTAGAGTTGTAGATGTAGAGAGTTGTAGATGCAGAGTTGTAGATGTAGAGATGTAGATGTAGAGTTGTAGAGAGTTGTAGATGTAGAGATGTAGAGTTGTAGATGCAGAGTTGTAGATGTAGAGATGTAGATGCAGAGTTGTAGATGCAGAGATGTAGATGCAGAGATGTAGATGCAGAGTTGTAGATGTAGAGTTGTAGATGTAGAGATAGAGTTGTAGATGTAGAGATATAGAGTTGTAGATGCAGAGTTGTAGATGCAGAGATGTAGAGTTGTAGATGTAGAGTGTTGTAGAGTTGTAGATGTAGAGAGTTGTAGATGTAGAGATGTAGATGCAGAGTTGTAGATGCAGAGTTGTAGATGCAGAGATGTAGAGTTGTAGATGCAGAGTTGTAGATGTAGAGTTGTAGATGTAGAGTGTTGTAGAGTTGTAGATGTAGAGTTGTAGATGTAGAGATGTAGATGCAGAGATGTAGATGTAGAGTTGTAGATGTAGAGAGTTGTAGAGTTGTAGATGTAGAGAGTTGTAGATGTAGAGTTGTAGATGTAGAGTGTTGTAGAGTTGTAGATGCAGAGTTGTAGATGTAGAGATGTAGATGTAGAGTTGTAGAGAGTTGTAGATGTAGAGATGTAGAGTTGTAGATGCAGAGTTGTAGATGTAGAGATGTAGATGCAGAGTTGTAGATGCAGAGATGTAGATGCAGAGATGTAGATGCAGAGTTGTAGAGAGTTGTAGATGTAGAGTTGTAGATGTAGAGATAGAGTTGTAGATGTAGAGATATAGAGTTGTAGATGTAGAGTTGTAGATGCAGAGTTGTAGAGTTGTAGATGCAGATGCAGAGTTGTAGATGCAGAGTTGTAGAGATGTAGATGTAGATGTAGAGTTGTAGATGTAGATGCAGAGTGGTAGAGTTGTAGATGTAGAGATGCAGAGTTGTAGATGCAGAGTTGTAGAGTTGTAGATGCAGAGTTGTAGATGCAGAGATGTAGATGCAGAGATGTAGATGCAGAGATGTAGATGCAGAGTTGTAGATGCAGAGTTGTAGATGCATAGATGTAGAGATGTAGAGTTGTAGATGCAGAGTTGTAGATGTAGAGTTGTAGATGTAGAGTGTTGTAGAGTTGTAGATGTAGAGTTGTAGATGTAGAGATGTAGATGCAGAGATGTAGATGCAGAGTTTTAGAGTTGTAGATGCAGAGTTGTAGAGTTGTAGATGTAGAGATGCAGAGTTGTAGATGTAGAGATGTAGAGTTGTAGATGCAGAGTTGTAGATGTAGAGTTGTAGATGTAGAGATGTAGATGCAGAGATGTAGATGCAGAGATGTAGATGCAGAGTTGTAGATGCAGAGTTGTAGATGCATAGATGTAGAGATGTAGAGTTGTAGATGCAGAGTTGTAGATGTAGAGATGTAGATGTAGAGTTGTAGAGAGTTGTAGATGTAGAGATGTAGAGTTGTAGATGCAGAGTTGTAGATGTAGAGATGTAGATGCAGAGTTGTAGATGCAGAGATGTAGATGCAGAGATGTAGATGCAGAGTTGTAGAGAGTTGTAGATGTAGAGTTGTAGATGTAGAGATAGAGTTGTAGATGTAGAGATATAGAGTTGTAGATGTAGAGTTGTAGATGCAGAGTTGTAGAGTTGTAGATGCAGAGTTGTAGAGATGTAGATGTAGATGTAGAGTTGTAGATGTAGATGCAGAGTTGTAGATGTAGAGATGTAGATGTAGAGTTGTAGAGAGTTGTAGATGTAGAGTTGTAGAAGTAGAGATGTAGAGTTGTAGAGAGTTGTAGATGTAGTGATGTAGAGAGTTGTAGATGTAGAGAGTTGAAGATGTAGAGATGTAGAGAGTTGTAGATGTAGAGTTGTAGAGAGTTGTAGATGTAGAGTTGTAGAGAGTTGTAGATGTAGAGTTGTAGATGTAGAGAGTTGTAGATGCAGATAGTTGTAGATGTAGAGAGTTGTAGATGCAGAGATGTAGATGCAGAGTTGTAGATGCAGAGATGTAGAGTTGTAGATGTAGAGTTGTAGATGTAGAGTTGTAGATGTAGAGTTGTAGATGTAGAGTGTTGTAGAGTTGTAGATGTAGAGAGTTGTAGAGTTGTAGATGTAGAGTTGTAGATGTAGAGATGTAGATGCAGAGATGTAGATGTAGAGTTGTAGATGTAGAGAATTGTAGAGTTGTAGATGTAGAGAGTTGTAGATGCAGAGTTGTAGATGTAGAGATGTAGATGTAGAGTTGTAGAGAGTTGTAGATGTAGAGATGTAGAGTTGTAGATGCAGAGTTGTAGATGTAGAGATGTAGATGCAGAGTTGTAGATGCAGAGATGTAGATGCAGAGATGTAGATGCAGAGTTGTAGATGTAGAGTTGTAGATGTAGAGATAGAGTTGTAGATGTAGAGATATAGAGTTGTAGATGCAGAGTTGTAGATGCAGAGATGTAGAGTTGTAGATGTAGAGTGTTGTAGAGTTGTAGATGTAGAGAGTTGTAGATGTAGAGATGTAGATGCAGAGTTGTAGATGCAGAGTTGTAGATGCAGAGATGTAGAGATGTAGAGTTGTAGATGCAGAGTTGTAGATGTAGAGTTGTCGATGTAGAGTGTTGTAGAGTTGTAGATGTAGAGTTGTAGATGTAGAGATGTAGATGCAGAGATGTAGATGTAGAGTTGTAGATGTAGAGAGTTGTAGAGTTGTAGATGTAGAGAGTTGTAGATGTAGAGTTGTAGATGTAGAGTGTTGTAGAGTTGTAGATGCAGAGTTGTAGATGTAGAGATGTAGATGTAGAGTTGTAGAGAGTTGTAGATGTAGAGATGTAGAGTTGTAGATGCAGAGTTGTAGATGTAGAGATGTAGATGCAGAGTTGTAGATGCAGAGATGTAGATGCAGAGATGTAGATGCAGAGTTGTAGAGAGTTGTAGATGTAGAGTTGTAGATGTAGAGATAGAGTTGTAGATGTAGAGATATAGAGTTGTAGATGTAGAGTTGTAGATGCAGAGTTGTAGAGTTGTAGATGCAGATGCAGAGTTGTAGATGCAGAGTTGTAGAGATGTAGATGTAGATGTAGAGTTGTAGATGTAGATGCAGAGTTGTAGAGTTGTAGATGTAGAGATGCAGAGTTGTAGATGCAGAGTTGTAGAGTTGTAGATGCAGAGTTGTAGATGCAGAGATGTAGATGCAGAGATGTAGATGCAGAGATGTAGATGCAGAGTTGTAGAGATGTAGAGAGTTGTAGATGTAGAGTTGTAGATGTAGAGATAGAGTTGTAGATGTAGAGTTGTAGATGTAGAGATATAGAGTTGTAGATGCAGAGTTGTAGATGCAGAGATGTAGAGTTGTAGATGTAGAGTGTTGTAGAGTTGTAGATGTAGAGAGTTGTAGATGTAGAGATGTAGATGCAGAGTTGTAGATGTAGAGTTGTAGATGTAGAGTGTTGTAGAGTTGTAGATGTAGAGTTGTAGATGTAGAGATGTAGATGCAGAGATGTAGATGTAGAGTTGTAGGTGTAGAGAGTTGTAGAGTTGTAGATGTAGAGAGTTGTAGATGTAGAGTTGTAGATGTAGAGTGTTGTAGAGTTGTAGATGCAGAGTTGTAGATGTAGAGATGTAGATGTAGAGTTGTAGAGAGTTGTAGATGTAGAGATGTAGAGTTGTAGATGCAGAGTTGTAGATGTAGAGATGTAGATGCAGAGTTGTAGATGCAGAGATGTAGATGCAGAGATGTAGATGCAGAGTTGTAGAGAGTTGTAGATGTAGAGTTGTAGATGTAGAGATAGAGTTGTAGATGTAGAGATATAGAGTTGTAGATGTAGAGTTGTAGATGCAGAGTTGTAGAGTTGTAGATGCAGAGTTGTAGAGATGTAGATGTAGATGTAGAGTTGTAGATGTAGATGCAGAGTTGTAGATGTAGAGATGTAGATGTAGAGTTGTAGAGAGTTGTAGATGTAGAGTTGTAGAAGTAGAGATGTAGAGTTGTAGAGAGTTGTAGATGTAGTGATGTAGAGAGTTGTAGATGTAGAGAGTTGAAGATGTAGAGATGTAGAGAGTTGTAGATGTAGAGTTGTAGAGAGTTGTAGATGTAGAGTTGTAGAGAGTTGTAGATGTAGAGTTGTAGATGTAGAGAGTTGTAGATGCAGAGAGTTGTAGATGTAGAGAGTTGTAGATGCAGAGATGTAGATGCAGAGTTGTAGATGCAGAGATGTAGAGTTGTAGATGTAGAGTTGTAGATGTAGAGTTGTAGATGTAGAGTTGTAGATGTAGAGTGTTGTAGAGTTGTAGATGTAGAGAGTTGTAGAGTTGTAGATGTAGAGTTGTAGATGTAGAGATGTAGATGCAGAGATGTAGATGTAGAGTTGTAGATGTAGAGAGTTGTAGAGTTGTAGATGTAGAGAGTTGTAGATGCAGAGTTGTAGATGTAGAGATGTAGATGTAGAGTTGTAGAGAGTTGTAGATGTAGAGATGTAGAGTTGTAGATGCAGAGTTGTAGATGTAGAGATGTAGATGCAGAGTTGTAGATGCAGAGATGTAGATGCAGAGATGTAGATGCAGAGTTGTAGATGTAGAGTTGTAGATGTAGAGATAGAGTTGTAGATGTAGAGATATAGAGTTGTAGATGCAGAGTTGTAGATGCAGAGATGTAGAGTTGTAGATGTAGAGTGTTGTAGATTTGTAGATGTAGAGAGTTGTAGATGTAGAGATGTAGATGCAGAGTTGTAGATGCAGAGATGTAGAGATGTAGAGTTGTAGATGCAGAGTTGTAGATGTAGAGTTGTCGATGTAGAGTGTTGTAGAGTTGTAGATGTAGAGTTGTAGATGTAGAGATGTAGATGCAGAGATGTAGATGTAGAGTTGTAGATGTAGAGAGTTGTAGAGTTGTAGATGTAGAGAGTTGTAGATGTAGAGTTGTAGATGTAGAGTGTTGTAGAGTTGTAGATGCAGAGTTGTAGATGTAGAGATGTAGATGCAGAGTTGTAGATGCAGAGATGTAGATGCAGAGATGTAGATGCAGAGTTGTAGAGAGTTGTAGATGTAGAGTTGTAGATGTAGAGATAGAGTTGTAGATGTAGAGATATAGAGTTGTAGATGCAGAGTTGTAGATGCAGAGTTGTAGAGATGTAGATGTAGATGTAGAGTTGTAGATGTAGATGCAGAGTTGTAGAGTTGTAGATGTAGAGATGCAGAGTTGTAGATGCAGAGTTGTAGAGTTGTAGATGCAGAGTTGTAGATGCAGAGATGTAGATGCAGAGATGTAGATGCAGAGATGTAGATGCAGAGTTGTAGAGATGTAGAGAGTTGTAGATGTAGAGTTGTAGATGTAGAGATAGAGTTGTAGATGTAGAGTTGTAGATGTAGAGATATAGAGTTGTAGATGTAGAGTTGTAGATGCAGAGGTGTAGAGTTGTAGATGCAGAGTTGTAGAGTTGTAGATGTAGAGATGTAGAGTTGTAGATGTAGAGATGCAGAGTTGTAGATGCAGAGTTGTAGAGTTGTAGATGCAGAGTTGTAGATGTAGAGATGTAGATGCAGAGTTGTAGATGCAGAGATGTAGATGCAGAGATGTAGATGCAGAGTTGTAGAGAGTTGTAGATGTAGAGTTGTAGAGTTGTAGATGCAGAGTTGTAGATGTAGAGATGTAGATGCAGAGTTGTAGATGCAGAGATGTAGATGCAGAGATGTAGATGCAGAGTTGTAGAGAGTTGTAGATGTAGAGATAGAGTTGTAGATGTAGAGATATAGAGTTGTAGATGTAGAGTTGTAGATGCAGAGTTGTAGAGTTGTAGATGCAGAGTTGTAGATGCAGAGTTGTAGATGTAGAGATGTAGATGTAGAGTTGTAGAGAGTTGTAGATGTAGAGATGTAGAGTTGTAGATGCAGAGTTGTAGAGTTGTAGATGCAGAGTTGTAGATGCAGAGTTGTAGAGATGTAGATGTAGATGTAGAGTTGTAGATGTAGATGCAGAGTTGTAGATGTAGAGATGTAGATGTAGAGTTGTAGAGAGTTGTAGATGTAGAGATGTAGAGTTGTAGATGTAGAGATGTAGAGTTGTAGAGAGTTGTAGATGTAGTGATGTAGAGAGTCGTAGATGTAGAGAGTTGTAGATGTAGAGATGTAGGGAGTTGTAGATGTAGAGTTGTAGAGAGTTGTAGATGTAGAGTTGTAGATGTAGAGTTGTAGATGTAGAGAGTTGTAGATGCAGAGATGTAGATGCAGAGTTGTAGATGCAGAGTTGTAGATGCAGAGATGTAGAGTTGTAGATGTAGAGTTGTAGATGTAGAGTGTTGTAGAGTTGTAGATGTAGAGAGTTGTAGATGTAGAGATGTAGATGCAGAGTTGTAGAGTTGTAGATGCAGAGTTGTAGATGTAGAGATGTAGATGCAGAGATGTAGATGCAGAGATGCAGAGTTGTAGAGATTTAGAGAGTTGTAGATGTAGAGATAGAGTTGTAGATGTAGAGTTGTAGATGTAGAGATATAGAGTTGTAGATGTAGAGTTGTAGATGTAGAGATATAGAGTTGTAGATGTAGAGTTGTAGATGCAGAGTTTTAGAGTTGTAGATGCAGAATTGTAGAGTTGTAGATGTAGAGATGCAGAGTTGTAGATGCAGAGTTGTAGAGTTGTAGATGCAGAGTTGTAGATGTAGAGATGTAGATGCAGAGTTGTAGATGCAGAGATGTAGATGCAGAGATGTAGATGCAGAGTTGTAGAGAGTTGTAGATGTAGAGTTATAGATGTAGAGATAGAGTTGTAGATGTAGAGATATAGATGCAGAGATGTAGATGCAGAGTTGTAGAGAGTTGTAGATGTAGAGTTGTAGAGTTGTAGATGCAGAGTTGTAGATGTAGAGATGTAGATGCAGAGTTGTAGATGCAGAGATGTAGATGCAGAGATGTAGATGCAGAGTTGTAGAGAGTTGTAGATGTAGATATGGAGTTGTAGATGTAGAGATATAGAGTTGTAGATGCAGAGTTGTAGATGCAGAGATGTAGAGTTGTAGATGCAGAGTTGTAGATGTAGAGATGTAGATCCAGAGTTGTAGATGCAGAGTTGTAGAGATGTAGATGTAGAGTTGTAGATGCAGAGTTGTAGATGTAGAGTTGTAGAGAGTTGTAGATGTAGAGATGTAGAGTTGTAGATGTAGAGTTGTAGATTTGTAGATGCAGAGATGTAGATGCAGAGTTGTAGATGCAGAGTTGTAGAGATGTAGATGTAGAGTTGTAGATGTAGATGCAGAGTTGTAGATGTAGAGATGTAGATGTAGAGTTGTAGAGAGTTGTAGATGTAGAGATGTAGAGTTGTAGAGAGTTGTAGATGTAGTGATGTAGAGAGTTGTAGATGTAGAGAGTTGTAGATGTAGAGATGTAGAGAGTTGTAGATGTAGAGTTGTAGATGCAGAGATGTAGAGATGTAGAGTTGTAGATGCAGAGTTGTAGATGTAGAGCTGTAGATGTAGAGTGTTGTAGAGTTGTGGATGTAGAGTTGTAGATGTAGAGATGTAGATGCAGAGATGTAGATGTAGAGTTGTAGATGTAGAGAGTTGTAGAGTTGTAGATGTAGAGAGTTGTAGATGTAGAGTTGTAGATGTAGAGTGTTGTAGAGTTGTAGATGCAGAGTTGTAGATGTAGAGATGTAGATGTAGAGTTGTAGAGAGTTGTAGATGTAGAGATGTAGAGTTGTAGATGCAGAGTTGTAGATGTAGAGATGTAGATGCAGAGTTGTAGATGCAGAGATGTAGATGCAGAGATGTAGATGCAGAGTTGTAGAGAGTTGTAGATGTAGAGTTGTAGATGTAGAGATAGAGTTGTAGATGTAGAGATATAGAGTTGTAGATGTAGAGTTGTAGATGCAGAGTTGTAGAGTTGTAGATGCAGATGCAGAGTTGTAGATGCAGAGTTGTAGAGATGTAGATGTAGATGTAGAGTTGTAGATGTAGATGCAGAGTTGTAGATGTAGAGATGTAGATGTAGAGTTGTAGAGAGTTGTAGATGTAGAGTTGTAGATGTAGAGATGTAGAGTTGTAGAGAGTTGTAGATGTAGTGATGTAGAGAGTTGTAGATGCAGAGAGTTGTAGAGTTGTAGATGTAGAGAGTTGTAGATGTAGAGATGTAGATGCAGAGTTGTAGAGAGTTGTAGATGTAGAGTTGTAGATGTAGAGAGTTGTAGATGCAGAGAGTTGTAGATGTAGAGAGTTGTAGATGCAGAGATGTAGATGCAGAGTTGTAGATGCAGAGTTGTAGATGCAGAGATGTAGAGTTGTAGATGTAGAGTTGTAGATGTAGAGTTGTAGATGTAGAGTGTTGTAGAGTTGTAGATGTAGAGAGTTGTAGATGTAGAGATGTAGATGCAGAGTTGTAGATGCAGAGTTGTAGATGCAGAGATGTAGAGATGTAGAGTTGTAGATGCAGAGTTGTAGATGTAGAGTTGTAGATGTAGAGTGTTGTAGAGTTGTAGATGTAGAGTTGTAGATGTAGAGATGTAGATGCAGAGATGTAGATGTAGAGTTGTAGATGTAGAGAGTTGTAGAGTTGTAGATGTAGAGAGTTGTAGATGCAGAGTTGTAGATGCAGAGGTAGAGATGTAGAGGTGTAGAGAGTTGTAGAGACGTAGAGAGTTGTAGATGTAGAGTTGTAGATGTAGAGAGTTGTAGATGTAGAGATGTAGATGTAGAGTTGTAGAGAGTTGTAGATGTAGAGATGTAGAGTTGTAGATGCAGAGTTGTAGATGCAGAGTTGTAGATGTAGAGATGTAGATGCAGAGATGTAGAGATGTAGAGTTGTAGATGCAGAGTTGTAGATGTAGAGTTGTAGATGTAGAGTTGTAGAGAGTTGTAGATGTAGAGATGTAGAGTTGTAGATGCAGAGTTGTAGAGTTGTAGATGCAGAGTTGTAGAGATGTAGATGTAGATGTAGAGTTGTAGATGTAGATGCAGAGTTGTAGATGTAGAGATGTAGATGTAGAGTTGTAGAGAGTTGTAGATGTAGAGATGTAGAGTTGTAGATGTAGAGATGTAGAGTTGTAGAGAGTTGTAGATGTAGTGATGTAGAGAGTCGTAGATGTAGAGAGTTGTAGATGTAGAGATGTAGAGAGTTGTAGATGTAGAGTTGTAGAGAGTTGTAGATGTAGAGTTGTAGATGTAGAGTTGTAGATGTAGAGAGTTGTAGATGCAGAGATGTAGATGCAGAGTTGTAGATGCAGAGTTGTAGATGCAGAGATGTAGAGTTGTAGATGTAGAGTTGTAGATGTAGAGTGTTGTAGAGTTGTAGATGTAGAGAGTTGTAGATGTAGAGATGTAGATGCAGAGTTGTAGATGCAGAGTTGTAGATGTAGAGATGTAGATGCAGAGATGTAGATGCAGAGATGCAGAGTTGTAGAGATGTAGAGAGTTGTAGATGTAGAGATAGAGTTGTAGATGTAGAGTTGTAGATGTAGAGATATAGAGTTGTAGATGTAGAGTTGTAGATGCAGAGTTTTAGAGTTGTAGATGCAGAGTTGTAGAGTTGTAGATGTAGAGATGCAGAGTTGTAGATGCAGAGTTGTAGAGTTGTAGATGCAGAGTTGTAGATGTAGAGATGTAGATGCAGAGTTGTAGATGCAGAGATGTAGATGCAGAGTTGTAGATGCAGAGTTTTAGAGTTGTAGATGCAGAGTTGTAGAGTTGTAGATGTAGAGATGCAGAGTTGTAGATGCAGAGTTGTAGAGTTGTAGATGCAGAGTTGTAGATGTAGAGATGTAGATGCAGAGTTGTAGATGCAGAGATGTAGATGCAGAGATGTAGATGCAGAGTTGTAGAGAGTTGTAGATGTAGAGTTATAGATGTAGAGATAGAGTTGTAGATGTAGAGATATAGATGCAGAGATGTAGATGCAGAGTTGTAGAGAGTTGTAGATGTAGAGTTGTAGAGTTGTAGATGCAGAGTTGTAGATGTAGAGATGTAGATGCAGAGTTGTAGATGCAGAGATGTAGATGCAGAGATGTAGATGCAGAGTTGTAGAGAGTTGTAGATGTAGAGATGGAGTTGTAGATGTAGAGATATAGAGTTGTAGATGCAGAGTTGTAGATGCAGAGATGTAGAGTTGTAGATGCAGAGTTGTAGATGTAGAGATGTAGATCCAGAGTTGTAGATGCAGAGTTGTAGAGATGTAGATGTAGAGTTGTAGATGCAGAGTTGTAGATGTAGAGATGTAGATGTAGAGTTGTAGAGAGTTGTAGATGTAGAGATGTAGAGTTGTAGATGTAGAGTTGTAGAGTTGTAGATGCAGAGATGTAGATGCAGAGTTGTAGATGCAGAGTTGTAGAGATGTAGATGTAGATGTAGAGTTGTAGATGTAGATGCAGAGTTGTAGATGTAGAGATGTAGATGTAGAGTTGTAGAGAGTTGTAGATGTAGAGATGTAGAGTTGTAGAGAGTTGTAGATGTAGTGATGTACAGAGTTGTAGATGTAGAGAGTTGTAGATGTAGAGATGTAGAGAGTTGTAGATGTAGAGTTGTAGAGAGTTGTAGATGTAGAGTTGTAGAGAGTTGTAGATGTAGAGTTGTAGATGTAGAGAGTTGTAGATGCAGAGAGTTGTAGATGTAGAGAGTTGTAGATGCAGAGATGTAGATGCAGAGTTGTAGATGCAGAGTTGTAGATGCAGACATGTAGAGTTGTAGATGTAGAGTGTTGTAGAGTTGTAGATGTAGAGAGTTGTAGATGTAGAGATGTAGATGCAGAGTTGTAGATGCAGAGTTGTAGATGCAGAGATGTAGAGATGTAGAGTTGTAGATGCAGAGTTGTAGATGTAGAGTTGTAGATGTAGAGTGTTGTAGAGTTGTAGATGTAGAGTTGTAGATGTAGAGATGTAGATGCAGAGATGTGGATGCAGAGTTTTAGAGTTGTAGATGCAGAGTTGTAGAGTTGTAGATGTAGAGATGCAGAGTTGTAGATGTAGAGATGTAGAGTTGTAGATGCAGAGTTGTAGATGTAGAGTTGTAGATGTAGAGTGTTGTAGAGTTGTAGATGCAGAGTTGTAGATGTAGAGATGTAGATGTAGAGTTGTAGAGAGTTGTAGATGTAGAGATGTAGAGTTGTAGATGCAGAGTTGTAGATGTAGAGATGTAGATGCAGAGTTGTAGATGCAGAGATGTAGATGCAGAGATGTAGATGCAGAGTTGTAGAGAGTTGTAGATGTAGAGTTGTAGATGTAGAGATAGAGTTGTAGATGTAGAGATATAGAGTTGTAGATGTAGAGTTGTAGATGCAGAGTTGTAGAGTTGTAGATGCAGAGTTGTAGAGATGTAGATGTAGATGTAGAGTTGTAGATGTAGATGCAGAGTTGTAGATGTAGAGATGTAGATGTAGAGTTGTAGAGAGTTGTAGATGTAGAGTTGTAGAAGTAGAGATGTAGAGTTGTAGAGTTGTAGATGTAGTGATGTAGAGAGTTGTAGATGTAGAGAGTTGTAGATGTAGAGTGTTGTAGAGTTGTGGATGTAGAGTTGTAGATGTAGAGATGTAGATGCAGAGATGTAGATGTAGAGTTGTAGATGTAGAGAGTTGTAGATGTAGAGAGTTGTAGATGTAGAGTTGTAGATGTAGAGTGTTGTAGAGTTGTAGATGCAGAGTTGTAGATGTAGAGATGTAGATGTAGAGTTGTAGAGAGTTGTAGATGTAGAGATGTAGAGTTGTAGATGTAGAGATGTAGAGTTGTAGATGCAGAGTTGTAGATGTAGAGTTGTAGATGTAGAGTGTTGTAGAGTTGTAGATGCAGAGTTGTAGATGTAGAGATGTAGATGTAGAGTTGTAGAGAGTTGTAGATGTAGAGATGTAAAGTTGTAGATGCAGAGTTGTAGATGTAGAGATGTAGATGCAGAGTTGTAGATGCAGAGATGTAGATGCAGAGATGTAGATGCAGAGTTGTAGAGAGTTGTAGATGTAGAGTTGTAGATGTAGAGATAGAGTTGTAGATGTAGAGATATAGAGTTGTAGATGTAGAGTTGTAGATGCAGAGTTGTAGAGTTGTAGATGCAGAGTTGTAGAGATGTAGATGTAGAGTTGTAGATGTAGATGCAGAGTTGTAGATGTAGAGATGTAGATGTAGAGTTGTAGAGAGTTGTAGATGTAGAGTTGTAGAAGTAGAGATGTAGAGTTGTAGAGAGTTGTAGATGTAGTGATGTAGATGTAGAGAGTTGTAGATGCAGAGAGTTGTAGATGTAGAGATGTAGATGTAGAGTTGTAGATGTAGATGCAGAGTTGTAGATGTAGAGAGTTGTAGATGTAGAGATGTAGAGAGTTGTAGATGTAGAGTTGTAGAGAGTTGTAGATGTAGAGTTGTAGAGAGTTGTAGATGTAGAGTTGTAGATGTAGAGAGTTGTAGATGCAGAGAGTTGTAGATGTAGAGAGTTGTAGATGCAGAGATGTAGATGCAGAGTTGTAGATGCAGAGATGTAGAGTTGTAGATGTAGAGTTGTAGATGTAGAGTTGTAGATGTAGAGTGTTGTAGAGTTGTAGATGTAGAGAGTTGTAGAGTTGTAGATGTAGAGTTGTAGATGTAGAGATGTAGATGCAGAGATGTAGATGTAGAGTTGTAGATGTAGAGAGTTGTAGAGTTGTAGATGTAGAGAGTTGTAGATGCAGAGTTGTAGATGTAGAGATGTAGATGTAGAGTTGTAGAGAGTTGTAGATGTAGAGATGTAGAGTTGTAGATGCAGAGTTGTAGATGTAGAGATGTAGATGCAGAGTTGTAGATGCAGAGATGTAGATGCAGAGATGTAGATGCAGAGTTGTAGATGTAGAGTTGTAGATGTAGAGATAGAGTTGTAGATGTAGAGATATAGAGTTGTAGATGCAGAGTTGTAGATGCAGAGATGTAGAGTTGTAGATGTAGAGTGTTGTAGAGTTGTAGATGTAGAGAGTTGTTGATGTAGAGATGTAGATGCAGAGTTGTAGATGCAGAGTTGTAGATGCAGAGATGTAGAGATGTAGAGTTGTAGATGCAGAGTTGTAGATGTAGAGTTGTAGATGTAGAGTGTTGTAGAGTTGTAGATGTAGAGTTGTAGATGTAGAGATGTAGATGCAGAGATGTAGATGTAGAGTTGTAGATGTAGAGAGTTGTAGAGTTGTAGATGTAGAGAGTTGTAGATGTAGAGTTGTAGATGTAGAGTGTTGTAGAGTTGTAGATGCAGAGTTGTAGATGTAGAGATGTAGATGTAGAGTTGTAGAGAGTTGTAGATGTAGAGATGTAGAGTTGTAGATGTAGAGATGTAGAGTTGTAGATGCAGAGTTGTAGATGTAGAGTTGTAGATGTAGAGTGTTGTAGAGTTGTAGATGCAGAGTTGTAGATGTAGAGATGTAGATGTAGAGTTGTAGAGAGTTGTAGATGTAGAGATGTAAAGTTGTAGATGCAGAGTTGTAGATGTAGAGATGTAGATGCAGAGTTGTAGATGCAGAGATGTAGATGCAGAGATGTAGATGCAGAGTTGTAGAGAGTTGTAGATGTAGAGAGTTGTAGATGCAGAGATGTAGATGCAGAGTTGTAGATGCAGAGTTGTAGATGCAGAGATGTAGAGTTGTAGATGTAGAGTTGTAGATGTAGAGTTGTAGATGTAGAGTGTTGTAGAGTTGTAGATGTAGAGAGTTGTAGATGTAGAGATGTAGATGCAGAGTTGTAGATGCAGAGTTGTAGATGCAGAGATGTAGAGATGTAGAGTTGTAGATGCAGAGTTGTAGATGTAGAGTTGTAGATGTAGAGTTGTAGATGTAGAGTGTTGTAGATGTAGAGTTGTAGATGTAGAGTTGTAGATGTAGAGAGTTGTAGATGCAGAGTTGTAGATGTAGAGTTGTAGATGCAGAGTTGTAGATGTAGAGTTGTAGATGCAGAGGTAGAGATGTAGAGTTGTAGATGTAGAGTTGTAGATGTAGAGATGTAGATGTAGAGTTGTAGATGTAGAGATGTAGAGAGTTGTAGATTTGTAGATGTAGAGTTGTAGATGTAGGGAGTTTTAGATGTAGAGAGTTGTAGATGCAGAGTTGTAGATGCAGAGATGTAGATGCAGAGATGTAGATGCAGAGTTGTAAAGAGTTGTAGATGTAGAGTTGTAGATGTAGAGATAGAGTTGTAGATGTAGAGATATAGAGTTGTAGATGTAGAGTTGTAGATGTAGAGATGCAGAGTTGTAGATGCAGAGTTGTAGATGCAGAGTTGTAGATGCAGAGTTGTAGAGAGTTGTAGATGTAGAGATAGAGTTGTAGATGTAGAGATATAGAGTTGTAGATGTAGAGTTGTAGATGCAGAGTTGTAGAGATGCAGAGTTGTAGATGCAGAGTTGTAGATGCAGAGATGCAGAGATGTAGAGTTGTAGAGATGTAGATGTAGAGTTGTAGATGTAGATGCAGAGTTGTAGATGTAGAGATGTAGAGTTGTAGAGAGTTGTAGATGTAGAGATGTAGAGTTGTAGATGTAGAGTTGTAGAGAGTTGTAGATGTAGTGATGTAGAGAGTTGTAGATGTAGAGAGTTGTAGATGTAGAGATGTAGAGAGTTGTAGATGTAGAGTTGTAGATGTAGAGAGTTGTAGATGCAGAGAGTTGTAGATGTAGAGAGTTGTAGATGCAGAGTTGTAGATGCAGGGTTGTAGATGCAGAGATGTAGAGTTGTAGATGTAGAGTTGTAGATGTAGAGTGTTGTAGAGTTGTAGATGTAGAGTTGTAGATGTAGAGATGTAGAGATGCAGAGTTTTAGATGCAGAGTTGTAGAGTTGTAGATGCAGAGTTGTAGAGATGTAGATGTAGAGTTGTAGAGAGTTGTAGATGTAGAGATGTAGAGTTGTAGAGAGTTGTAGATCTAGTGATGTAGAGAGTTGTATATGTAGAGAGTTGTAGATGTAGAGATGTAGGGAGTTGTAGATGTAGAACTGTAGAGAGTTGTAGATGTAGAGTTGTAGAGAGTTGTAGATGTAGAGTTGTAGATGTAGAGAGTTGTAGATGCAGAGAGTTGTAGATGCAGAGTTGTAGATGCAGAGTTGTAGATGCAGAGATGTAGAGTTGTAGATGTAGAGTTGTAGATGTAGAGTTGTAGATGTAGAGTGTTGTAGAGTTGTAGATGTAGAGAGTTGTAGATGTAGAGATGTAGATGCAGAGTTGTAGATGCAGAGTTGTAGATGCAGAGATGTAGAGATGTAGAGTTGTAGAGTTCTAGATGTAGAGTTGTAGATGTAGAGTTGTAGATGTAGAGATATAGAGAGTTGTAGATGTAGAGTTGTAGAGATGTAGAGTTGTAGATGTAGAGATGTAGATGTAGAGATGTAGAGAGTTGTAGAGTTGTAGATTTGTAGATGTAGAGTTGTAGATGTAGAGAGTTGTAGATGTAGAGTTGTAGATGTAGAGTTTTAGATGTAGAGAGTTGTAGATGCAGAGTTGTAGATGTAGAGTTGTAGATGCAGAGTTGTAGATGTAGAGTTGTAGATGCAGAGGTAGAGATGTAGAGTTGTAGATGTAGAGTTGTAGATGTAGAGATGTAGATGTAGAGATGTAGATGTAGAGATGTAGAGAGTTGTAGATTTGTAGATGTAGAGTTGTAGATGTAGAGAGTTTTAGATGTAGAGAGTTGTAGATGCAGAGTTGTAGATGCAGAGATGTAGATGCAGAGATGTAGATGCAGAGGTAGAGATGTAGAGTTGTAGAGAGTTGTAGATGTAGAGATGTAGAGTTGTAGATGTAGAGATGTAGAGAGTTGTAGATGTAGAGATGTAGATGCAGAGTTGTAGACGCAGAGATGTAGATGCAGAGATGTAGATGCAGAGTTGTAGAGAGTTGTAGATGTAGAGTTGTAGATGTAGAGATAGAGTTGTAGATGTAGAGATATAGAGTTGTAGATGCAGAGTTGTAGATGTAGAGATGTAGAGTTGTAGAGAGTTGTAGATGTAGAGTTGTAGAGTTGTAGATGCAGAGTTGTAGATGTAGAGATGTAGATGCAGAGTTGTAGATGCAGAGATGTAGATGCAGAGTTGTAGAGAGTTGTAGATTTAGAGTTGTAGATGTAGAGATAGAGTTGTAGATGTAGAGATATAGAGTTGTAGATGTAGAGTTGTAGATGCAGAGTTGTAGAGTTGTAGATGCAGAGTTGTAGATGCAGAGTTGTAGAGATGTAGAGTTGTAGATGTAGATGCAGAGTTGTAGATGTAGAGATGTAGATGTAGAGTTGTAGAGAGTTGTAGATGTAGAGATGTAGAGTTGTAGATGTAGAGATGTAGAGTTGTAGAGAGTTGTAGATGTAGTGATGCAGAGAGTTGTAGATGTAGAGAGTTGTAGATGTAGAGATTTAGAGAGTTGTAGATGTAGAGTTGTAGAGAGTTGTAGATGTAGAGTTGTAGAGAGTTGTAGATGTAGAGTTGTAGATGTAGAGAGTTGTAGATGCAGAGAGTTGTAGATGTAGAGAGTTGTAGATGCAGAGATGTAGATGCAGAGTTGTAGATGCAGAGTTGTAGATGCAGAGATGTAGATGTAGAGTTGTAGATGTAGAGTGTTGTAGAGTTGTAGATGTAGAGAGTTGTAGATGTAGAGATGTAGATGCAGAGTTGCAGATGCAGAGTTGTAGAGTTGTAGATGCAGAGTTGTAGATGTAGAGATGTAGATGCAGAGATGTAGATGCAGAGATGTAGATGCAGAGATGTAGATGCAGAGTTGTAGAGATGTAGAGAGTTGTAGATGTAGAGATAGAGTTGTAGATGTAGAGTTGTAGATGTAGAGATATAGAGTTGTAGATGTAGAGATGTAGGGAGTTGTAGATGTAGAATTGTAGAGAGTTGTAGATGTAGAGTTGTAGATGTAGAGAGTTGTAGATGCAGAGAGTTGTAGATGCAGAGTTGTAGATGCAGAGTTGTAGATGCAGAGATGTAGAGTTGTAGATGTAGAGTTGTAGATGTAGAGTGTTGTAGAGTTGTAGATGTAGAGAGTTGTAGATGTAGAGATGTAGATGCAGAGTTGTAGATGCAGAGTTGTAGATGCAGAGATGTAGAGATGTAGAGTTGTAGAGTTCTAGATGTAGAGTTGTAGATGTAGAGTTGTAGATGTAGAGATATAGAGAGTTGTAGATGTAGAGTTGTAGAGATGTAGAGTTGTAGATGTAGAGATGTAGATGTAGAGAGTTGTAGAGTTGTAGATTTGTAGATGTAGAGTTGTAGATGTAGAGAGTTGTAGATGTAGAGTTGTAGATGTAGAGTTTTAGATGTAGAGAGTTGTAGATGCAGAGTTGTAGATGTAGAGTTGTAGATGCGGAGTTGTAGATGTAGAGGTAGAGATGTAGATTTGTAGATGTAGAGTTGTAGATGTAGAGATGTAGATGTAGAGATGTAGAGAGTTGTAGATTTGTAGATGTAGAGTTGTAGATGTAGAGAGTTTTAGATGTAGAGAGTTGTAGATGCAGAGTTGTAGATGCAGAGATGTAGATGCAGAGATGTAGATGCAGAGGTAGAGATGTAGAGTTGTAGAGAGTTGTAGATGTAGAGATGTAGAGAGTTGTAGATGTAGAGATGTAGATAGTTGTAGATGTAGAGATGTAGATGCAGAGTTGTAGATGCAGAGATGTAGATGCAGAGATGTAGATGCAGAGTTGTAGAGAGTTGTAGATGTAGAGATAGAGTTGTAGATGTAGAGATATAGAGTTGTAGATGCAGAGTTGTAGATGTAGAGATGTAGATGTAGAGTTGTAGAGAGTTGTAGATGTAGAGATGTAGAGTTGTAGATGCAGAGTTGTAGATGTAGAGATGTAGATGCAGAGTTGTAGATGCAGAGATGTAGATGCAGAGTTGTAGAGAGTTGTAGATTTAGAGTTGTAGATGTAGAGATAGAGTTGTAGATGTAGAGATATAGAGTTGTAGATGTAGAGTTGTAGATGCAGAGTTGTAGAGTTGTAGATGCAGAGTTGTAGATGCAGAGTTGTAGAGATGTAGAGTTGTAGATGTAGATGCAGAGTTGTAGATGTAGAGATGTAGATGTAGAGTTGTAGAGAGTTGTAGATGTAGAGATGTAGAGTTGTAGATGTAGAGATGTAGAGTTGTAGAGAGTTGTAGATGTAGTGATGCAGAGAGTTGTAGATGTAGAGAGTTGTAGATGTAGAGATGTAGAGAGTTGTAGATGTAGAGTTGTAGAGAGTTGTAGATGTAGAGTTGTAGATGTAGAGAGTTGTAGATGCAGAGAGTTGTAGATGTAGAGAGTTGTAGATGCAGAGATGTAGATGCAGAGTTGTAGATGCAGAGTTGTAGATGCAGAGATGTAGATGTAGAGTTGTAGATGTAGAGTGTTGTAGAGTTGTAGATGTAGAGAGTTGTAGATGTAGAGATGTAGATGCAGAGTTGTAGATGCAGAGTTGTAGAGTTGTAGATGCAGAGTTGTAGATGTAGAGATGTAGATGCAGAGATGTAGATGCAGAGATGTAGATGCAGAGTTGTAGAGATGTAGAGAGTTGTAGATGTAGAGATAGAGTTGTAGATGTAGAGTTGTAGATGTAGAGATATAGAGTTGTAGATGTAGAGATATAGAGTTGTAGATGTAGAGTTGTAGATGCAGAGTTGTAGAGTTGTAGATGCAGAGTTGTAGAGTTGTAGATGTAGAGATGCAGAGTTGTAGATGCAGAGTTGTAGAGTTGTAGATGCAGAGTTGTAGATGCAGAGATGTAGATGCAGAGATGTAGATGCAGAGTTGTAGAGATGTAGAGAGTTGTAGATGTAGAGTTGTAGATGTAGAGATAGAGTTGTAGATGTAGAGAGTTGTAGATGTAGAGATGTAGAGTTGTAGATGTAGAGATTTAGAGTTGTAGAGAGTTGTAGATGTAGTGATGTAGAGAGTTGTAGATGTAGAGAGTTGTAGATGTAGAGAGTTGTAGATGTAGAGTTGTAGAGAGTTGTAGATGTAGAGTTGTAGATGTAGAGAGTTGTAGATGCAGAGAGTTGTAGATGCAGAGAGTTGTAGATGCAGAGATGTAGATGCAGAGTTGTAGATGCAGAGTTGTAGATGCAGAGATGTAGATGTAGAGTTGTAGATGTAGAGTGTTGTAGAGTTGTAGATGTAGAGAGTTGTAGATGTAGAGATGTAGATGCAGAGTTGTAGATGCAGAGTTGTAGAGTTGTAGATGCAGAGTTGTAGATGTAGAGATGTAGATGCAGAGATGTAGATGCAGAGATGTAGATGCAGAGATGTAGATGCAGAGTTGTAGAGATGTAGAGAGTTGTAGATGTAGAGATAGAGTTGTAGATGTAGAGTTGTAGATGTAGAGATATAGAGTTGTAGATGTAGAGATATAGAGTTGTAGATGTAGAGTTGTAGATGCAGAGTTGTAGAGTTGTAGATGCAGAGTTGTAGAGTTGTAGATGTAGAGATGCAGAGTTGTAGATGCAGAGTTGTAGAGTTGTAGATGCAGAGTTGTAGATGCAGAGATGTAGATGCAGAGATGTAGATGCAGAGTTGTAGAGATGTAGAGAGTTGTAGATGTAGAGTTGTAGATGTAGAGATGTAGAGTTGTAGAGAGTTGTAGATGTAGTGATGTAGAGAGTTGTAGATGTAGAGAGTTGTAGATGTAGAGATGTAGAGAGTTGTAGATGTAGAGTTGTAGAGAGTTGTAGATGTAGAGTTGTAGAGAGTTGTAGATGTAGAGTTGTAGATGTAGAGAGTTGTAGATGCAGAGAGTTGTAGATGTAGAGAGTTGTAGATGCAGAGATGTAGATGCAGAGTTGTAGATGCAGAGTTGTAGATGCAGAGATGTAGATGTAGAGTTGTAGATGTAGAGTGTTGTAGAGTTGTAGATGTAGAGAGTTGTAGATGTAGAGATGTAGATGCAGAGTTGTAGATGCAGAGTTGTAGAGTTGTAGATGCAGAGTTGTAGATGCAGAGATGTAGATGCAGAGATGTAGATGCAGAGATGTAGATGCAGAGTTGTAGAGATGTAGAGAGTTGTAGATGTAGAGATAGAGTTGTAGATGTAGAGTTGTAGATGTAGAGATATAGAGTTGTAGATGTAGAGTTGTAGATGCAGAGTTGTAGATGTAGAGATGCAGAGTTGTAGATGCAGAGTTGTAGAGTTGTAGATGCAGAGATGGAGATGCAGAGATGTAGATGCAGAGTTGTAGAGATGTAGAGAGTTGTAGATGTAGAGTTGTAGATGTAGAGATAGAGTTGTAGATGTAGAGTTGTAGATGTAGAGATATAGAGTTGTAGATGCAGAGTTGTAGAGTTGTAGATGCAGAGTTGTAGAGTTGTAGATGTAGAGATGCAGAGTTGTAGATGTAGAGATGCAGAGTTGTAGATGCAGAGTTGTAGAGTTGTAGATGCAGAGTTGTAGATGTAGAGATGTAGATGCAGAGTTGTAGATGCAGAGATGTAGATGCAGAGTTGTAGAGAGTTGTAGATGTAGAGTTGTAGATGTAGAGATAGAGTTGTAGATGTAGAGATATAGAGTTGTAGATGTAGAGTTGTAGATGCAGAGTTGTAGATGTAGATCCAGAGTTGTAGAGATGTAGATGTAGAGTTGTAGATGCAGAGTTGTAGATGTAGAGTTGTAGAGAGTTGTAGATGTAGAGATGTAGAGAGTTGTAGATGTAGAGATGTAGAGAGTTGTAGATGTAGAGATGTAGATGCAGAGTTGTAGATGCAGAGATGTAGATGCAGAGATGTAGATGCAGAGTTGTAGATGTAGAGATGTAGATGCAGAGTTGTAGATGCAGATATGTAGATGCAGAGATGTAGATGCAGAGTTGTAGAGAGTTGTAGATGTAGAGTTGTAGATGTAGAGATAGAGTTGTAGATGTAGAGATATAGAGTTGTAGAGTTGTAGATGCAGAGTTGTAGAGATGTAGATGTAGATGTAGAGTTGTAGATGTAGATGCAGAGTTGTAGATGTAGAGATGTAGATGTAGAGTTGTAGAGAGTTGTAGATGTAGAGATGTAGAGTTGTAGATGTAGAGATGTAGAGTTGTAGAGAGTTGTAGATGTAGTGATGTAGAGAGTTGTAGATGTAGAGAGTTGTAGATGTAGAGAGTTGTAGATGTAGAGTTGTAGAGAGTTGTAGATGTAGAGTTGTAGAGAGTTGTAGATGTAGAGTTGTAGATGCAGAGATGGAGATGCAGAGATGTAGATGCAGAGTTGTAGAGATGTAGAGAGTTGTAGATGTAGAGTTGTAGATGTAGAGATAGAGTTGTAGATGTAGAGTTGTAGATGTAGAGATATAGAGTTGTAGATGTAGAGTTGTAGATGCAGAGTTGTAGAGTTGTAGATGCAGAGTTGTAGAGTTGTAGATGTAGAGATGCAGAGTTGTAGATGTAGAGATGCAGAGTTGTAGATGCAGAGTTGTAGATGTAGAGATGTAGATGCAGAGTTGTAGATGCAGAGATGTAGATGCAGAGTTGTAGAGAGTTGTAGATGTAGAGTTGTAGATGTAGAGATAGAGTTGTAGATGTAGAGATATAGAGTTGTAGATGTAGAGTTGTAGATGCAGAGTTGTAGATGTAGAGATGTAGATCCAGAGTTGTAGAGATGTAGATGTAGAGTTGTAGATGCAGAGTTGTAGATGTAGAGTTGTAGAGAGTTGTAGATGTAGAGATGTAGAGTTGTAGATGCAGAGTTGTAGATGTAGAGATGTAGATGCAGAGTTGTAGATGCAGATATGTAGATGCAGAGATGTAGATGCAGAGTTGTAGAGAGTTGTAGATGTAGAGTTGTAGATGTAGAGATAGAGTTGTAGATGTAGAGATATAGAGTTGTAGAGTTGTAGATGCAGAGTTGTAGAGATGTAGATGTAGATGTAGAGTTGTAGATGTAGATGCAGAGTTGTAGATGTAGAGATGTAGATGTAGAGTTGTAGAGAGTTGTAGATGTAGAGATGTAGAGTTGTAGATGTAGAGATGTAGAGTTGTAGAGAGTTGTAGATGTAGTGATGTAGAGAGTTGTAGATGTAGAGAGTTGTAGATGTAGAGAGTTGTAGATGTAGAGTTGTAGAGAGTTGTAGATGTAGAGTTGTAGAGAGTTGTAGATGTAGAGTTGTAGATGTAGAGAGTTGTAGATGCAGAGAGTTGTAGATGTAGAGAGTTGTAGATGCAGAGATGTAGATGCAGAGTTGTAGATGCAGAGTTGTAGATGCAGAGATGTAGATTTGTAGATGTAGAGTTGTAGATGTAGAGTGTTGTAGAGTTGTAGATGTAGAGAGTTGTAGATGCAGAGTTGTAGATGCAGAGTTGTAGATGCAGAGTTGTAGAGATGTAGAGTTGTAGATGTAGAGATGTAGAGATGTAGAGAGTTGTAGATGTAGTGATGTAGAGAGTTGTAGATGCAGAGAGTTGTAGAGTTGTAGATGTAGAGAGTTGTAGATGTAGAGATGTAGATGCAGAGTTGTAGAGAGTTGTAGATGTAGAGTTGTAGATGTAGAGAGTTGTAGATGCAGAGAGTTGTAGATGTAGAGAGTTGTAGATGCAGAGTTGTAGATGCAGAGTTGTAGATGCAGAGATGTAGATGTAGAGTTGTAGATGTAGAGTTGTAGATGTAGAGTGTTGTAGAGTTGTAGATGTAGAGAGTTGTAGATGTAGAGATGTAGATGCAGAGTTGTAGATGCAGAGTTGTAGATGCAGAGATGTAGAGATGTAGAGTTGTAGATGCAGAGTTGTAGATGTAGAGTTGTAGATGTAGAGTGTTGTAGAGTTGTAGATGTAGAGTTGTAGATGTAGAGATGTAGATGCAGAGATGTAGATGTAGAGTTGTAGATGTAGAGAGTTGTAGATGCAGAGTTGTAGATGCAGAGGTAGAGATGTAGAGGTGTAGAGAGTTGTTGAGACGTAGAGAGTTGTAGATGTAGAGTTGTAGATGTAGAGAGTTGTAGATGTAGAGTTCTAGATGTAGAGTTGTAGATGTAGAGATATAGAGAGTTGTAGAGATGTAGAGTTGTAGAGATGTAGAGTTGTAGATGTAGAGTTGTAGATGTAGAGATGTATATGTAGAGATGTAGAGAGTTGTAGAGTTGTAGATTTGTAGATGTAGAGTTGTAGATGTAGAGAGTTGTAGATGTAGAGTTGTAGATGTAGAGTTGTAGATGTAGAGAGTTGTAGATGCAGAGTTGTAGATGTAGAGTTGTAGATGCAGAGTTGTAGATGTAGAGTTGTAGATGCAGAGGTAGAGATGTAGAGTTGTAGATGCAGAGTTGTAGATGTAGAGTTGTAGATGCAGAGGTAGAGATGTAGAGTTGTAGATGTAGAGTTGTAGATGTAGAGATGTAGATGTAGAGTTGTAGATGTAGAGATGTAGAGAGTTGTAGATTTGTAGATGTAGAGTTGTAGATGTAGAGTTGTAGATGTAGGGAGTTTTAGATGTAGAGAGTTGTAGATGCAGAGTTGTAGATGCAGAGATGTAGATGCAGAGATGTAGATGCAGAGTTGTAGAGAGTTGTAGATGTAGAGTTGTAGATGTAGAGATAGAGTTGTAGATGTAGAGATATAGAGTTGTAGATGTAGAGTTGTAGATGTAGAGATGCAGAGTTGTAGATGCAGAGTTGTAGATGCAGAGTTGTAGAGAGTTGTAGATGTAGAGTTGTAGATGTAGAGATAGAGTTGTAGATGTAGAGATATAGAGTTGTAGATGCAGAGTTGTAGATGCAGAGTTGTAGAGATGCAGAGTTGTAGATGCAGAATTGTAGATGCAGAGATGTAGAGATGTAGAGTTGTAGAGATGTAGATGTAGAGTTGTAGATGTAGATGCAGAGTTGTAGATGTAGAGATGTAGATGTAGTGTTGTAGAGAGTTGTAGATGTAGAGATGTAGAGTTGTAGATGTAGAGATGTAGAGTTGTAGAGAGTTGTAGATGTAGTGATGTAGAGAGTTGTAGATGTAGAGAGTTGTAGATGTAGAGATGTAGAGAGTTGTAGATGTAGAGTTGTTGAGAGTTGTAGATGTAGAGTTGTAGAGAGTTGTAGATGTAGAGTTGTAGATGTAGAGAGTTGTAGATGCAGAGAGTTGTAGATGTAGAGAGTTGTAGATGCAGAGTTGTAGATGCAGAGATGTAGAGTTGTAGATGTAGAGTTGTAGATGTAGAGTGTTGTAGAGTTGTAGATGTAGAGTTGTAGATGTAGAGATGTAGAGATGCAGAGTTGTAGATGCAGAGTTGTAGAGTTGTAGATGCAGAGTTGTAGAGATGTAGATGTAGAGTTGTAGAGAGTTGTAGATGTAGAGATGTAGAGTTGTAGAGAGTTGTAGATCTAGTGATGTAGAGAGTTGTATATGTAGAGAGTTGTAGATGTAGAGTTGTAGAGAGTTGTAGATGTAGAGTTGTAGATGTAGAGAGTTGTAGATGCAGAGAGTTGTAGATGCAGAGTTGTAGATGCAGAGTTGTAGATGCAGAGATGTAGAGTTGTAGATGTAGAGTTGTAGATGTAGAGTTGTAGATGTAGAGTGTTGTAGAGTTGTAGATGTAGAGAGTTGTAGATGTAGAGATGTAGATGCAGAGTTGTAGATGCAGAGTTGTAGATGCAGAGATGTAGAGATGTAGAGTTGTAGAGATGTAGATGTAGAGTTCTAGATGTAGAGTTGTAGATGTAGAGATATAGAGAGTTGTAGAGTTGTAGATTTGTAGATGTAGAGTTGTAGATGTAGAGAGTTGTAGATGTAGAGTTGTAGATGTAGAGTTTTAGATGTAGAGAGTTGTAGATGCAGAGTTGTAGATGTAGAGTTGTAGATGCAGAGTTGTAGATGTAGAGTTGTAGATGCAGAGTTGTAGATGTAGAGTTGTAGATGCAGAGGTAGAGATGTAGAGTTGTAGATGTAGAGTTGTAGATGTAGAGATGTAGATGTAGAGATGTAGAGAGTTGTAGATTTGTAGATGTAGAGTTGTAGATGTAGAGAGTTTTAGATGTAGAGAGTTGTAGATGCAGAGTTGTAGATGCAGAGATGTAGATGCAGAGATGTAGATGCAGAGGTAGAGATGTAGAGTTGTAGAGAGTTGTAGATGTAGAGATGTAGAGTTGTAGATGTAGAGATGTAGAGAGTTGTAGATGTAGAGATGTAGAGAGTTGTAGATGTAGAGATGTAGATGCAGAGATGTAGATGCAGAGTTGTAGAGTTGTAGATGCAGAGTTGTAGATGTAGAGATGTAGATGCAGAGATGTAGATGCAGAGATGTAGATGCAGAGTTGTAGAGATGTAGAGAGTTGTAGATGTAGAGATAGAGTTGTAGATGTAGAGTTGTAGATGTAGAGATATAGAGTTGTAGATGTAGAGATATAGAGTTGTAGATGTAGAGTTGTAGATGCAGAGTTGTAGAGTTGTAGATGCAGAGTTGTAGAGTTGTAGATGTAGAGATGCAGAGTTGTAGATGCAGAGTTGTAGAGTTGTAGATGCAGAGTTGTAGATGCAGAGATGTAGATGCAGAGATGTAGATGCAGAGTTGTAGAGATGTAGAGAGTTGTAGATGTAGAGTTGTAGATGTAGAGATAGAGTTGTAGATGTAGAGAGTTGTAGATGTAGAGATGTAGAGTTGTAGATGTAGAGAGTGGTAGATGTAGAGAGTTGTAGATGTAGAGTTGTAGAGAGTTGTAGATGTAGAGTTGTAGATGTAGAGAGTTGTAGATGCAGAGAGTTGTAGATGCAGAGAGTTGTAGATGCAGAGATGTAGATGCAGAGTTGTAGATGCAGAGTTGTAGATGCAGAGATGTAGATGTAGAGTTGTAGATGTAGAGTGTTGTAGAGTTGTAGATGTAGAGATGTAGAGTTGTAGAGAGTTGTAGA
Source organism: Gasterosteus aculeatus (assembly GCF_964276395.1). Taxonomy (NCBI): domain Eukaryota; kingdom Metazoa; phylum Chordata; class Actinopteri; order Perciformes; family Gasterosteidae; genus Gasterosteus; species Gasterosteus aculeatus. The sequence goes on along the minus strand of NW_027554881.1, from coordinate 840,164 downwards.
TGTAGTGATGTAGAGAGTTGTAGATGTAGAGAGTTGTAGATGTAGAGATGTAGAGAGTTGTAGATGTAGAGTTGTTGAGAGTTGTAGATGTAGAGTTGTAGAGAGTTGTAGATGTAGAGTTGTAGATGTAGAGAGTTGTAGATGCAGAGAGTTGTAGATGTAGAGAGTTGTAGATGCAGAGTTGTAGATGCAGAGTTGTAGATGCAGAGATGTAGAGTTGTAGATGTAGAGTTGTAGATGTAGAGTGTTGTAGAGTTGTAGATGTAGAGTTGTAGATGTAGAGATGTAGAGATGCAGAGTTGTAGATGCAGAGTTGTAGAGTTGTAGATGCAGAGTTGTAGAGATGTAGATGTAGAGTTGTAGAGAGTTGTAGATGTAGAGATGTAGAGTTGTAGAGAGTTGTAGATCTAGTGATGTAGAGAGTTGTATATGTAGAGAGTTGTAGATGTAGAGTTGTAGAGAGTTGTAGATGTAGAGTTGTAGATGTAGAGAGTTGTAGATGCAGAGAGTTGTAGATGCAGAGTTGTAGATGCAGAGTTGTAGATGCAGAGATGTAGAGTTGTAGATGTAGAGTTGTAGATGTAGAGTTGTAGATGTAGAGTGTTGTAGAGTTGTAGATGTAGAGAGTTGTAGATGTAGAGATGTAGATGCAGAGTTGTAGATGCAGAGTTGTAGATGCAGAGATGTAGAGATGTAGAGTTGTAGAGATGTAGATGTAGAGTTCTAGATGTAGAGTTGTAGATGTAGAGATATAGAGAGTTGTAGAGTTGTAGATTTGTAGATGTAGAGTTGTAGATGTAGAGAGTTGTAGATGTAGAGTTGTAGATGTAGAGTTTTAGATGTAGAGAGTTGTAGATGCAGAGTTGTAGATGTAGAGTTGTAGATGCAGAGTTGTAGATGTAGAGTTGTAGATGCAGAGTTGTAGATGTAGAGTTGTAGATGCAGAGGTAGAGATGTAGAGTTGTAGATGTAGAGTTGTAGATGTAGAGATGTAGATGTAGAGATGTAGAGAGTTGTAGATTTGTAGATGTAGAGTTGTAGATGTAGAGAGTTTTAGATGTAGAGAGTTGTAGATGCAGAGTTGTAGATGCAGAGATGTAGATGCAGAGATGTAGATGCAGAGGTAGAGATGTAGAGTTGTAGAGAGTTGTAGATGTAGAGATGTAGAGTTGTAGATGTAGAGATGTAGAGAGTTGTAGATGTAGAGATGTAGAGAGTTGTAGATGTAGAGATGTAGATGCAGAGATGTAGATGCAGAGTTGTAGAGTTGTAGATGCAGAGTTGTAGATGTAGAGATGTAGATGCAGAGATGTAGATGCAGAGATGTAGATGCAGAGTTGTAGAGATGTAGAGAGTTGTAGATGTAGAGATAGAGTTGTAGATGTAGAGTTGTAGATGTAGAGATATAGAGTTGTAGATGTAGAGATATAGAGTTGTAGATGTAGAGTTGTAGATGCAGAGTTGTAGAGTTGTAGATGCAGAGTTGTAGAGTTGTAGATGTAGAGATGCAGAGTTGTAGATGCAGAGTTGTAGAGTTGTAGATGCAGAGTTGTAGATGCAGAGATGTAGATGCAGAGTTGTAGAGATGTAGAGAGTTGTAGATGTAGAGTTGTAGATGTAGAGATAGAGTTGTAGATGTAGAGAGTTGTAGATGTAGAGATGTAGAGTTGTAGATGTAGAGATTTAGAGTTGTAGAGAGTTGTAGATGTAGTGATGTAGAGAGTTGTAGATGTAGAGAGTTGTAGATGTAGAGAGTTGTAGATGTAGAGTTGTAGAGAGTTGTAGATGTAGAGTTGTAGATGTAGAGAGTTGTAGATGCAGAGAGTTGTAGATGCAGAGAGTTGTAGATGCAGAGATGTAGATGCAGAGTTGTAGATGCAGAGTTGTAGATGCAGAGATGTAGATGTAGAGTTGTAGATGTAGAGTGTTGTAGAGTTGTAGATGTAGAGAGTTGTAGATGTAGAGATGTAGATGCAGAGTTGTAGATGCAGAGTTGTAGAGTTGTAGATGCAGAGTTGTAGATGTAGAGATGTAGATGCAGAGATGTAGATGCAGAGATGTAGATGCAGAGATGTAGATGCAGAGTTGTAGAGATGTAGAGAGTTGTAGATGTAGAGATAGAGTTGTAGATGTAGAGTTGTAGATGTAGAGATATAGAGTTGTAGATGTAGAGTTGTAGATGCAGAGTTGTAGAGTTGTAGATGCAGAGTTGTAGAGTTGTAGATGTAGAGATGCAGAGTTGTAGATGCAGAGTTGTAGAGTTGTAGATGCAGAGTTGTAGATGCAGAGATGTAGATGCAGAGATGTAGATGCAGAGTTGTAGAGATGTAGAGAGTTGTAGATGTAGAGTTGTAGATGTAGAGATAGAGTTGTAGATGTAGAGAGTTGTAGATGTAGAGATGTAGAGTTGTAAATGTAGAGATGTAGAGTTGTAGAGAGTTGTAGATGTAGTGATGTAGAGAGTTGTAGATGTAGAGAGTTGTAGATGTAGAGAGTTGTAGATGTAGAGTTGTAGAGAGTTGTAGATGTAGAGTTGTAGATGTAGAGAGTTGTAGATGCAGAGAGTTGTAGATGCAGAGAGTTGTAGATGCAGAGATGTAGATGCAGAGTTGTAGATGCAGAGTTGTAGATGCAGAGATGTAGATGTAGAGTTGTAGATGTAGAGTGTTGTAGAGTTGTAGATGTAGAGAGTTGTAGATGTAGAGATGTAGATGCAGAGTTGTAGATGCAGAGTTGTAGAGTTGTAGATGCAGAGTTGTAGATGCAGAGATGTAGATGCAGAGATGTAGATGCAGAGTTGTAGAGATGTAGAGAGTTGTAGATGTAGAGATAGAGTTGTAGATGTAGAGTTGTAGATGTAGAGATATAGAGTTGTAGATGTAGAGATGTAGATGCAGAGATGTAGATGCAGAGATGTAGATGCAGAGGTAGAGATGTAGAGTTGTAGAGAGTTGTAGATGTAGAGATGTAGAGTTGTAGATGTAGAGATGTAGAGAGTTGTAGATGTAGAGATGTAGAGAGTTGTAGATGTAGAGATGTAGATGCAGAGATGTAGATGCAGAGTTGTAGAGTTGTAGATGCAGAGTTGTAGATGTAGAGATGTAGATGCAGAGATGTAGATGCAGAGATGTAGATGCAGAGTTGTAGAGATGTAGAGAGTTGTAGATGTAGAGATAGAGTTGTAGATGTAGAGTTGTAGATGTAGAGATATAGAGTTGTAGATGTAGAGATATAGAGTTGTAGATGTAGAGTTGTAGATGCAGAGTTGTAGAGTTGTAGATGCAGAGTTGTAGAGTTGTAGATGTAGAGATGCAGAGTTGTAGATGCAGAGTTGTAGAGTTGTAGATGCAGAGTTGTAGATGCAGAGATGTAGATGCAGAGATGTAGATGCAGAGTTGTAGAGATGTAGAGAGTTGTAGATGTAGAGTTGTAGATGTAGAGATAGAGTTGTAGATGTAGAGAGTTGTAGATGTAGAGATGTAGAGTTGTAGATGTAGAGATTTAGAGTTGTAGAGAGTTGTAGATGTAGTGATGTAGAGAGTTGTAGATGTAGAGAGTTGTAGATGTAGAGAGTTGTAGATGTAGAGATGTAGATGCAGAGATGTAGATGCAGAGATGTAGATGCAGAGATGTAGATGCAGAGTTGTAGAGATGTAGAGAGTTGTAGATGTAGAGATAGAGTTGTAGATGTAGAGTTGTAGATGTAGAGATATAGAGTTGTAGATGTAGAGATGTAGATGCAGAGATGTAGATGCAGAGATGTAGATGCAGAGATGTAGATGCAGAGGTAGAGATGTAGAGTTGTAGAGAGTTGTAGATGTAGAGATGTAGAGTTGTAGATGTAGAGATGTAGAGAGTTGTAGATGTAGAGATGTAGAGAGTTGTAGATGTAGAGATGTAGATGCAGAGATGTAGATGCAGAGTTGTAGAGTTGTAGATGCAGAGTTGTAGATGTAGAGATGTAGATGCAGAGATGTAGATGCAGAGATGTAGATGCAGAGTTGTAGAGATGTAGAGAGTTGTAGATGTAGAGATAGAGTTGTAGATGTAGAGTTGTAGATGTAGAGATATAGAGTTGTAGATGTAGAGATATAGAGTTGTAGATGTAGAGTTGTAGATGCAGAGTTGTAGAGTTGTAGATGCAGAGTTGTAGAGTTGTAGATGTAGAGATGCAGAGTTGTAGATGCAGAGTTGTAGAGTTGTAGATGCAGAGTTGTAGATGCAGAGATGTAGATGCAGAGATGTAGATGCAGAGTTGTAGAGATGTAGAGAGTTGTAGATGTAGAGTTGTAGATGTAGAGATAGAGTTGTAGATGTAGAGAGTTGTAGATGTAGAGATGTAGAGTTGTAGATGTAGAGATGTAGAGTTGTAGAGAGTTGTAGATGTAGTGATGTAGAGAGTTGTAGATGTAGAGAGTTGTAGATGTAGAGAGTTGTAGATGTAGAGTTGTAGAGAGTTGTAGATGTAGAGTTGTAGATGTAGAGAGTTGTAGATGCAGAGAGTTGTAGATGCAGAGAGTTGTAGATGCAGAGATGTAGATGCAGAGTTGTAGATGCAGAGTTGTAGATGCAGAGATGTAGATGTAGAGTTGTAGATGTAGAGTGTTGTAGAGTTGTAGATGTAGAGAGTTGTAGATGTAGAGATGTAGATGCAGAGTTGTAGATGCAGAGTTGTAGAGTTGTAGATGCAGAGTTGTAGATGTAGAGATGTAGATGCAGAGATGTAGATGCAGAGATGTAGATGCAGAGATGTAGATGCAGAGTTGTAGAGATGTAGAGAGTTGTAGATGTAGAGATAGAGTTGTAGATGTAGAGTTGTAGATGTAGAGATATAGAGTTGTAGATGTAGAGATATAGAGTTGTAGATGTAGAGTTGTAGATGCAGAGTTGTAGAGTTGTAGATGCAGAGTTGTAGAGTTGTAGATGTAGAGATGCAGAGTTGTAGATGCAGAGTTGTAGAGTTGTAGATGCAGAGTTGTAGATGCAGAGATGTAGATGCAGAGATGTAGATGCAGAGTTGTAGAGATGTAGAGAGTTGTAGATGTAGAGTTGTAGATGTAGAGATAGAGTTGTAGATGTAGAGAGTTGTAGATGTAGAGATGTAGAGTTGTAGATGTAGAGATGTAGAGTTGTAGAGAGTTGTAGATGTAGTGATGTAGAGAGTTGTAGATGTAGAGAGTTGTAGATGTAGAGATGTAGAGAGTTGTAGATGTAGAGTTGTAGAGAGTTGTAGATGTAGAGTTGTAGAGAGTTGTAGATGTAGAGATGTAGAGAGTTGTAGATGTAGAGATGTAGATGCAGAGTTGTAGATGCAGAGTTGTAGAGTTGTAGATGCAGAGTTGTAGATGTAGAGATGTAGATGCAGAGATGTAGATGCAGAGATGTAGATGCAGAGATGTAGATGCAGAGTTGTAGAGATGTAGAGAGTTGTAGATGTAGAGATGGAGTTGTAGATGTAGAGTTGTAGATGTAGAGATATAGAGTTGTAGATGTAGAGATATAGAGTTGTAGATGTAGAGTTGTAGATGCAGAGTTGTAGAGTTGTAGATGTAGAGATGCAGAGTTGTAGATGCAGAGTTGTAGAGTTGTAGATGCAGAGATGCAGAGTTGTAGATGTAGAGATGCAGAGTTGTAGATGCAGAGTTGTAGAGTTGTAGATGTAGAGATGCAGAGTTGTAGATGTAGAGATGCAGAGTTGTAGATGCAGAGTTGTAGAGTTGTAGATGCAGAGTTGTAGATGTAGAGATGTAGATGCAGAGTTGTAGATGCAGAGATGTAGATGCAGAGTTGTAGAGAGTTGTAGATGTAGAGTTGTAGATGTAGAGATAGAGTTGTAGATGTAGAGATATAGAGTTGTAGATGTAGAGTTGTAGATGCAGAGTTGTAGATGTAGAGATGTAGATCCAGAGTTGTAGAGATGTAGATGTAGAGTTGTAGATGCAGAGTTGTAGATGTAGAGTTGTAGAGAGTTGTAGATGTAGAGATGTAGAGTTGTAGATGCAGAGTTGTAGATGTAGAGATGTAGATGCAGAGTTGTAGATGCAGATATGTAGATGCAGAGATGTAGATGCAGAGTTGTAGAGAGTTGTAGATGTAGAGTTGTAGATGTAGAGATAGAGTTGTAGATGTAGAGATATAGAGTTGTAGATGCAGAGTTGTAGAGATGTAGATGTAGATGTAGAGTTGTAGATGTAGATGCAGAGTTGTAGATGTAGAGATGTAGATGTAGAGTTGTAGATGTAGAGATGTAGAGTTGTAGATGTAGAGATGTAGAGTTGTAGAGAGTTGTAGATGTAGTGATGTAGAGCGTTGTAGATGTAGAGAGTTGTAGATGTAGAGAGTTGTAGATGTAGAGTTGTAGAGAGTTGTAGATGTAGAGTTGTAGAGAGTTGTAGATGTAGAGTTGTAGATGTAGAGAGTTGTAGATGCAGAGAGTTGTAGATGTAGAGAGTTGTAGATGTAGAGTTGTAGATGTAGAGAGTTGTAGATGCAGAGAGTTGTAGATGTAGAGAGTTGTAGATGCAGAGATGTAGATGCAGAGTTGTAGATGCAGAGTTGTAGATGCAGAGATGTAGATTTGTAGATGTAGAGTTGTAGATGTAGAGTGTTGTAGAGTTGTAGATGTAGAGAGTTGTAGATGCAGAGTTGTAGATGCAGAGTTGTAGATGCAGAGTTGTAGAGATGTAGAGTTGTAGATGTAGAGATGTAGAGATGTAGAGAGTTGTAGATGTAGTGATGTAGAGAGTTGTAGATGCAGAGAGTTGTAGAGTTGTAGATGTAGAGAGTTGTAGATGTAGAGATGTAGATGCAGAGTTGTAGAGAGTTGTAGATGTAGAGTTGTAGATGTAGAGAGTTGTAGATGCAGAGAGTTGTAGATGTAGAGAGTTGTAGATGCAGAGATGTAGATGCAGAGTTGTAGATGCAGAGTTGTAGATGCAGAGATGTAGATGTAGAGTTGTAGATGTAGAGTTGTAGATGTAGAGTGTTGTAGAGTTGTAGATGTAGAGAGTTGTAGATGTAGAGATGTAGATGCAGAGTTGTAGATGCAGAGTTGTAGATGCAGAGATGTAGAGATGTAGAGTTGTAGATGCAGAGTTGTAGATGTAGAGTTGTAGATGTAGAGTGTTGTAGAGTTGTAGATGTAGAGTTGTAGATGTAGAGATGTAGATGCAGAGATGTAGATGTAGAGTTGTAGATGTAGAGAGTTGTAGATGCAGAGTTGTAGATGCAGAGGTAGAGATGTAGAGGTGTAGAGAGTTGTTGAGACGTAGAGAGTTGTAGATGTAGAGTTGTAGATGTAGAGAGTTGTAGATGTAGAGTTCTAGATGTAGAGTTGTAGATGTAGAGATATAGAGAGTTATAGATGTAGAGTTGTAGAGATGTAGAGTTGTAGATGTAGAGTTGTAGATGTAGAGATGTAGAGAGTTGTAGAGTTGTAGATTTGTAGATGTAGAGTTGTAGATGTAGAGAGTTGTAGATGTAGAGTTGTAGATGTAGAGTTGTAGATGTAGAGAGTTGTAGATGCAGAGTTGTAGATGTAGAGTTGTAGATGCAGAGTTGTAGATGTAGAGTTGTAGATGCAGAGGTAGAGATGTAGAGTTGTAGATGCAGAGTTGTAGATGTAGAGTTGTAGATGCAGAGGTAGAGATGTAGAGTTGTAGATGTAGAGTTGTAGATGTAGAGATGTAGATGTAGAGTTGTAGATGTAGAGATGTAGAGAGTTGTAGATTTGTAGATGTAGAGTTGTAGATGTAGAGTTGTAGATGTAGGGAGTTTTAGATGTAGAGAGTTGTAGATGCAGAGTTGTAGATGCAGAGATGTAGATGCAGAGATGTAGATGCAGAGTTGTAGAGAGTTGTAGATGTAGAGTTGTAGATGTAGAGATAGAGTTGTAGATGTAGAGATATAGAGTTGTAGATGTAGAGTTGTAGATGTAGAGATGCAGAGTTGTAGATGCAGAGTTGTAGATGCAGAGTTGTAGAGAGTTGTAGATGTAGAGTTGTAGATGTAGAGATAGAGTTGTAGATGTAGAGATATAGAGTTGTAGATGTAGAGTTGTAGATGCAGAGTTGTAGAGATGCAGAGTTGTAGATGCAGAGTTGTAGATGCAGAGATGTAGAGATGTAGAGTTGTAGAGATGTAGATGTAGAGTTGTAGATGTAGATGCAGAGTTGTAGATGTAGAGATGTAGATGTAGAGTTGTAGAGAGTTGTAGATGTAGAGATGTAGAGTTGTAGATGTAGAGATGTAGAGTTGTAGAGAGTTGTAGATGTAGTGATGTAGAGAGTTGTAGATGTAGAGATGTAGAGAGTTGTAGATGTAGAGTTGTAGATGTAGAGATGTAGATGTAGAGTTGTAGAGAGTTGTAGATGTAGAGATGTAGAGTTGTAGATGTAGAGATGTAGAGTTGTAGAGAGTTGTAGATGTAGTGATGTAGAGAGTTGTAGATGTAGAGAGTTGTAGATGTAGAGATGTAGAGAGTTGTAGATGTAGAGTTGTTGAGAGTTGTAGATGTAGAGTTGTAGAGAGTTGTAGATGTAGAGTTGTAGATGTAGAGAGTTGTAGATGCAGAGAGTTGTAGATGTAGAGAGTTGTAGATGCAGAGTTGTAGATGCAGAGTTGTAGATGCAGAGATGTAGAGTTGTAGATGTAGAGTTGTAGATGTAGAGTGTTGTAGAGTTGTAGATGTAGAGTTGTAGATGTAGAGATGTAGAGATGCAGAGTTGTAGATGCAGAGTTGTAGAGTTGTAGATGCAGAGTTGTAGAGAGTTGTAGATGTAGAGATGTAGAGTTGTAGAGAGTTGTAGATCTAGTGATGTAGAGAGTTGTATATGTAGAGAGTTGTAGATGTAGAGTTGTAGAGAGTTGTAGATGTAGAGTTGTAGATGTAGAGAGTTGTAGATGCAGAGAGTTGTAGATGCAGAGTTGTAGATGCAGAGTTGTAGATGCAGAGATGTAGAGTTGTAGATGTAGAGTTGTAGATGTAGAGTTGTAGATGTAGAGTGTTGTAGAGTTGTAGATGTAGAGAGTTGTAGATGTAGAGATGTAGATGCAGAGTTGTAGAGGCAGAGTTGTAGATGCAGAGATGTAGAGATGTAGAGTTGTAGAGATGTAGATGTAGAGTTCTAGATGTAGAGTTGTAGATGTAGAGATATAGAGAGTTGTAGATGTAGAGTTGTAGAGATGTAGAGTTGTAGATGTAGAGATGTAGATGTAGAGATGTAGAGAGTTGTAGAGTTGTAGATTTGTAGATGTAGAGTTGTAGATGTAGAGAGTTGTAGATGTAGAGTTGTAGATGTAGAGTTTTAGATGTAGAGAGTTGTAGATGCAGAGTTGTAGATGTAGAGTTGTAGATGCAGAGTTGTAGATGTAGAGTTGTAGATGCAGAGTTGTAGATGCAGAGGTAGAGATGTAGAGTTGTAGATGTAGAGTTGTAGATGTAAAGATGTAGATGTAGAGATGTAGAGAGTTGTAGATTTGTAGATGTAGAGTTGTAGATGTAGAGAGTTTTAGATGTAGAGAGTTGTAGATGCAGAGTTGTAGATGCAGAGATGTAGATGCAGAGATGTAGATGCAGAGGTAGAGATGTAGAGTCGTAGAGAGTTGTAGATGTAGAGATGTAGAGTTGTAGATGTAGAGATGTAGAGAGTTGTAGATGTAGAGATGTAGAGAGTTGTAGATGTAGAGATGTAGATGCAGAGATGTAGATGCAGAGTTGTAGAGTTGTAGATGCAGAGTTGTAGATGTAGAGATGTAGATGCAGAGATGTAGATGCAGAGATGTAGATGCAGAGTTGTAGAGATGTAGAGAGTTGTAGATGTAGAGATAGAGTTGTAGATGTAGAGTTGTAGATGTAGAGATATAGAGTTGTAGATGTAGAGATATAGAGTTGTAGATGTAGAGTTGTAGATGCAGAGTTGTAGAGTTGTAGATGTAGAGTTGTAGATGTAGAGATGTAGAGATGCAGAGTTGTAGATGCAGAGTTGTAGAGTTGTAGATGCAGAGTTGTAGAGATGTAGATGTAGAGTTGTAGAGAGTTGTAGATGTAGAGATGTAGAGTTGTAGATGTAGAGTTGTAGATGCAGAGTTGTAGAGATGCAGAGTTGTAGATGCAGAGTTGTAGATGCAGAGATGTAGAGATGTAGAGTTGTAGAGATGTAGATGTAGAGTTGTAGATGTAGATGCAGAGTTGTAGATGTAGAGATGTAGATGTAGAGTTGTAGAGAGTTGTAGATGTAGAGATGTAGAGTTGTAGATGTAGAGATGTAGAGTTGTAGAGAGTTGTAGATGTAGTGATGTAGAGAGTTGTAGATGTAGAGATGTAGAGAGTTGTAGATGTAGAGTTGTAGATGTAGAGATGTAGATGTAGAGTTGTAGAGAGTTGTAGATGTAGAGATGTAGAGTTGTAGATGTAGAGATGTAGAGTTGTAGAGAGTTGTAGATGTAGTGATGTAGAGAGTTGTAGATGTAGAGAGTTGTAGATGTAGAGATGTAGAGAGTTGTAGATGTAGAGTTGTTGAGAGTTGTAGATGTAGAGTTGTAGAGAGTTGTAGATGTAGAGTTGTAGATGTAGAGAGTTGTAGATGCAGAGAGTTGTAGATGTAGAGAGTTGTAGATGCAGAGTTGTAGATGCAGAGTTGTAGATGCAGAGATGTAGAGTTGTAGATGTAGAGTTGTAGATGTAGAGTGTTGTAGAGTTGTAGATGTAGAGTTGTAGATGTAGAGATGTAGAGATGCAGAGTTGTAGATGCAGAGTTGTAGAGTTGTAGATGCAGAGTTGTAGAGATGTAGATGTAGAGTTGTAGAGAGTTGTAGATGTAGAGATGTAGAGTTGTAGAGAGTTGTAGATCTAGTGATGTAGAGAGTTGTATATGTAGAGAGTTGTAGATGTAGAGTTGTAGATGTAGAGAGTTGTAGATGCAGAGAGTTGTAGATGCAGAGTTGTAGATGCAGAGTTGTAGATGCAGAGATGTAGAGTTGTAGATGTAGAGTTGTAGATGTAGAGTTGTAGATGTAGAGTGTTGTAGAGTTGTAGATGTAGAGAGTTGTAGATGTAGAGATGTAGATGCAGAGTTGTAGAGGCAGAGTTGTAGATGCAGAGATGTAGAGATGTAGAGTTGTAGAGATGTAGATGTAGAGTTCTAGATGTAGAGTTGTAGATGTAGAGATATAGAGAGTTGTAGATGTAGAGTTGTAGAGATGTAGAGTTGTAGATGTAGAGATGTAGATGTAGAGATGTAGAGAGTTGTAGAGTTGTAGATTTGTAGATGTAGAGTTGTAGATGTAGAGAGTTGTAGATGTAGAGTTGTAGATGTAGAGTTTTAGATGTAGAGAGTTGTAGATGCAGAGTTGTAGATGTAGAGTTGTAGATGCAGAGTTGTAGATGTAGAGTTGTAGATGCAGAGTTGTAGATGCAGAGGTAGAGATGTAGAGTTGTAGATGTAGAGTTGTAGATGTAAAGATGTAGATGTAGAGATGTAGAGAGTTGTAGATTTGTAGATGTAGAGTTGTAGATGTAGAGAGTTTTAGATGTAGAGAGTTGTAGATGCAGAGTTGTAGATGCAGAGATGTAGATGCAGAGATGTAGATGCAGAGGTAGAGATGTAGAGTCGTAGAGAGTTGTAGATGTAGAGATGTAGAGTTGTAGATGTAGAGATGTAGAGAGTTGTAGATGTAGAGATGTAGAGAGTTGTAGATGTAGAGATGTAGATGCAGAGATGTAGATGCAGAGTTGTAGAGTTGTAGATGCAGAGTTGTAGATGTAGAGATGTAGATGCAGAGATGTAGATGCAGAGATGTAGATGCAGAGTTGTAGAGATGTAGAGAGTTGTAGATGTAGAGATAGAGTTGTAGATGTAGAGTTGTAGATGTAGAGATATAGAGTTGTAGATGTAGAGATATAGAGTTGTAGATGTAGAGTTGTAGATGCAGAGTTGTAGAGTTGTAGATGCAGAGTTGTAGAGTTGTAGATGTAGAGATGCAGAGTTGTAGATGCAGAGTTGTAGAGTTGTAGATGCAGAGTTGTAGATGCAGAGATGTAGATGCAGAGATGTAGATGCAGAGTTGTAGAGATGTAGAGAGTTGTAGATGTAGAGTTGTAGATGTAGAGATAGAGTTGTAGATATAGAGAGTTGTAGATGTAGAGATGTAGAGTTGTAGATGTAGAGATTTAGAGTTGTAGAGAGTTGTAGATGTAGTGATGTAGAGAGTTGTAGATGTAGAGAGTTGTAGATGTAGAGAGTTGTAGATGTAGAGTTGTAGAGAGTTGTAGATGTAGAGTTGTAGATGTAGAGAGTTGTAGATGCAGAGAGTTGTAGATGCAGAGAGTTGTAGATGCAGAGATGTAGATGCAGAGTTGTAGATGCAGAGTTGTAGATGCAGAGATGTAGATGTAGAGTTGTAGATGTAGAGTGTTGTAGAGTTGTAGATGTAGAGAGTTGTAGATGTAGAGATGTAGATGCAGAGTTGTAGATGCAGAGTTGTAGAGTTGTAGATGCAGAGTTGTAGATGTAGAGATGTAGATGCAGAGATGTAGATGCAGAGATGTAGATGCAGAGATGTAGATGCAGAGTTGTAGAGATGTAGAGAGTTGTAGATGTAGAGATAGAGTTGTAGATGTAGAGTTGTAGATGTAGAGATATAGAGTTGTAGATGTAGAGATATAGAGTTGTAGATGTAGAGTTGTAGATGCAGAGTTGTAGAGTTGTAGATGCAGAGTTGTAGAGTTGTAGATGTAGAGATGCAGAGTTGTAGATGCAGAGTTGTAGAGTTGTAGATGCAGAGTTGTAGATGCAGAGATGTAGATGCAGAGATGTAGATGCAGAGTTGTAGAGATGTAGAGAGTTGTAGATGTAGAGTTGTAGATGTAGAGATAGAGTTGTAGATGTAGAGAGTTGTAGATGTAGAGATGTAGAGTTGTAGATGTAGAGATGTAGAGTTGTAGAGAGTTGTAGATGTAGTGATGTAGAGAGTTGTAGATGTAGAGATGTAGAGAGTTGTAGATGTAGAGTTGTAGAGAGTTGTAGATGTAGAGTTGTAGAGAGTTGTAGATGTAGAGATGTAGAGAGTTGTAGATGTAGAGATGTAGATGCAGAGTTGTAGATGCAGAGTTGTAGAGTTGTAGATGCAGAGTTGTAGATGTAGAGATGTAGATGCAGAGATGTAGATGCAGAGATGTAGATGCAGAGATGTAGATGCAGAGTTGTAGAGATGTAGAGAGTTGTAGATGTAGAGATAGAGTTGTAGATGTAGAGTTGTAGATGTAGAGATATAGAGTTGTAGATGTAGAGATATAGAGTTGTAGATGTAGAGTTGTAGATGCAGAGTTGTAGAGTTGTAGATGTAGAGATGCAGAGTTGTAGATGCAGAGTTGTAGAGTTGTAGATGCAGAGATGGAGATGCAGAGATGTAGATGCAGAGTTGTAGAGATGTAGAGAGTTGTAGATGTAGAGTTGTAGATGTAGAGATAGAGTTGTAGATGTAGAGTTGTAGATGTAGAGATATAGAGTTGTAGATGTAGAGTTGTAGATGCAGAGTTGTAGAGTTGTAGATGCAGAGTTGTAGAGTTGTAGATGTAGAGATGCAGAGTTGTAGATGTAGAGATGCAGAGTTGTAGATGCAGAGTTGTAGAGTTGTAGATGCAGAGTTGTAGATGTAGAGATGTAGATGCAGAGTTGTAGATGCAGAGATGTAGATGCAGAGTTGTAGAGAGTTGTAGATGTAGAGATGTAGATGCAGAGTTGTAGATGCAGAGTTGTAGAGTTGTAGATGCAGAGTTGTAGATGTAGAGATGTAGATGCAGAGATGTAGATGCAGAGATGTAGATGCAGAGATGTAGATGCAGAGTTGTAGAGATGTAGAGAGTTGTAGATGTAGAGATAGAGTTGTAGATGTAGAGTTGTAGATGTAGAGATATAGAGTTGTAGATGTAGAGATATAGAGTTGTAGATGTAGAGTTGTAGATGCAGAGTTGTAGAGTTGTAGATGCAGAGTTGTAGAGTTGTAGATGTAGAGATGCAGAGTTGTAGATGCAGAGTTGTAGAGTTGTAGATGCAGAGTTGTAGATGCAGAGATGTAGATGCAGAGATGTAGATGCAGAGTTGTAGAGATGTAGAGAGTTGTAGATGTAGAGTTGTAGATGTAGAGATAGAGTTGTAGATGTAGAGAGTTGTAGATGTAGAGATGTAGAGTTGTAGATGTAGAGATGTAGAGTTGTAGAGAGTTGTAGATGTAGTGATGTAGAGAGTTGTAGATGTAGAGATGTAGAGAGTTGTAGATGTAGAGTTGTAGAGAGTTGTAGATGTAGAGTTGTAGAGAGTTGTAGATGTAGAGATGTAGAGAGTTGTAGATGTAGAGATGTAGATGCAGAGTTGTAGATGCAGAGTTGTAGAGTTGTAGATGCAGAGTTGTAGATGTAGAGATGTAGATGCAGAGATGTAGATGCAGAGATGTAGATGCAGAGATGTAGATGCAGAGTTGTAGAGATGTAGAGAGTTGTAGATGTAGAGATAGAGTTGTAGATGTAGAGTTGTAGATGTAGAGATATAGAGTTGTAGATGTAGAGATATAGAGTTGTAGATGTAGAGTTGTAGATGCAGAGTTGTAGAGTTGTAGATGTAGAGATGCAGAGTTGTAGATGCAGAGTTGTAGAGTTGTAGATGCAGAGATGGAGATGCAGAGATGTAGATGCAGAGTTGTAGAGATGTAGAGAGTTGTAGATGTAGAGTTGTAGATGTAGAGATAGAGTTGTAGATGTAGAGTTGTAGATGTAGAGATATAGAGTTGTAGATGTAGAGTTGTAGATGCAGAGTTGTAGAGTTGTAGATGCAGAGTTGTAGAGTTGTAGATGTAGAGATGCAGAGTTGTAGATGTAGAGATGCAGAGTTGTAGATGCAGAGTTGTAGAGTTGTAGATGCAGAGTTGTAGATGTAGAGATGTAGATGCAGAGTTGTAGATGCAGAGATGTAGATGCAGAGTTGTAGAGAGTTGTAGATGTAGAGTTGTAGATGTAGAGATAGAGTTGTAGATGTAGAGATATAGAGTTGTAGATGTAGAGTTGTAGATGCAGAGTTGTAGATGTAGAGATGTAGATCCAGAGTTGTAGAGATGTAGATGTAGAGTTGTAGATGCAGAGTTGTAGATGTAGAGTTGTAGAGAGTTGTACATGTAGAGATGTAGAGAGTTGTAGATGTAGAGATGTAGAGAGTTGTAGATGTAGAGATGTAGATGCAGAGTTGTAGATGCAGAGATGTAGATGCAGAGATGTAGATGCAGAGTTGTAGATGTAGAGATGTAGATGCAGAGTTGTAGATGCAGATATGTAGATGCAGAGATGTAGATGCAGAGTTGTAGAGAGTTGTAGATGTAGAGTTGTAGATGTAGAGATAGAGTTGTAGATGTAGAGATATAGAGTTGTAGAGTTGTAGATGCAGAGTTGTAGAGATGTAGATGTAGATGTAGAGTTGTAGATGTAGATGCAGAGTTGTAGATGTAGAGATGTAGATGTAGAGTTGTAGAGAGTTGTAGATGTAGAGATGTAGAGTTGTAGATGTAGAGATGTAGAGTTGTAGAGAGTTGTAGATGTAGTGATGTAGAGAGTTGTAGATGTAGAGAGTTGTAGATGTAGAGAGTTGTAGATGTAGAGTTGTAGAGAGTTGTAGATGTAGAGTTGTAGAGAGTTGTAGATGTAGAGTTGTAGATGCAGAGATGGAGATGCAGAGATGTAGATGCAGAGTTGTAGAGATGTAGAGAGTTGTAGATGTAGAGTTGTAGATGTAGAGATAGAGTTGTAGATGTAGAGTTGTAGATGTAGAGATATAGAGTTGTAGATGTAGAGTTGTAGATGCAGAGTTGTAGAGTTGTAGATGTAGAGATGCAGAGTTGTAGATGTAGAGATGCAGAGTTGTAGATGCAGAGTTGTAGAGTTGTAGATGCAGAGTTGTAGATGTAGAGATGTAGATGCAGAGTTGTAGATGCAGAGATGTAGATGCAGAGTTGTAGAGAGTTGTAGATGTAGAGTTGTAGATGTAGAGATAGAGTTGTAGATGTAGAGATATAGAGTTGTAGATGTAGAGTTGTAGATGCAGAGTTGTAGATGTAGAGATGTAGATCCAGAGTTGTAGAGATGTAGATGTAGAGTTGTAGATGCAGAGTTGTAGATGTAGAGATGTAGATGCAGAGTTGTAGATGCAGATATGTAGATGCAGAGATGTAGATGCAGAGTTGTAGAGAGTTGTAGATGTAGAGTTGTAGATGTAGAGATAGAGTTGTAGATGTAGAGATATAGAGTTGTAGAGTTGTAGATGCAGAGTTGTAGAGATGTAGATGTAGAGTTGTAGATGTAGATGCAGAGTTGTAGATGTAGAGATGTAGATGTAG
Source organism: Gasterosteus aculeatus (assembly GCF_964276395.1). Classification (NCBI taxonomy): domain Eukaryota; kingdom Metazoa; phylum Chordata; class Actinopteri; order Perciformes; family Gasterosteidae; genus Gasterosteus; species Gasterosteus aculeatus. Next base: position 823,787 of record NW_027554881.1, on the reverse strand, counting down.
AGTTGTAGAGAGTTGTAGATGTAGAGATGTAGATGTAGAGATATAGAGTTGTAGATGTAGAGATATAGAGTTGTAGATGTAGAGTTGTAGATGCAGAGTTGTAGAGTTGTAGATGTAGAGATGCAGAGTTGTAGATGCAGAGTTGTAGAGTTGTAGATGCAGAGATGGAGATGCAGAGATGTAGATGCAGAGTTGTAGAGATGTAGAGAGTTGTAGATGTAGAGTTGTAGATGTAGAGATAGAGTTGTAGATGTAGAGTTGTAGATGTAGAGATATAGAGTTGTAGATGTAGAGTTGTAGATGCAGAGTTGTAGAGTTGTAGATGCAGAGTTGTAGAGTTGTAGATGTAGAGATGCAGAGTTGTAGATGTAGAGATGCAGAGTTGTAGATGCAGAGTTGTAGAGTTGTAGATGCAGAGTTGTAGATGTAGAGATGTAGATGCAGAGTTGTAGATGCAGAGATGTAGATGCAGAGTTGTAGAGAGTTGTAGATGTAGAGTTGTAGATGTAGAGATAGAGTTGTAGATGTAGAGATATAGAGTTGTAGATGTAGAGTTGTAGATGCAGAGTTGTAGATGTAGAGATGTAGATCCAGAGTTGTAGAGATGTAGATGTAGAGTTGTAGATGCAGAGTTGTAGATGTAGAGTTGTAGAGAGTTGTACATGTAGAGATGTAGAGAGTTGTAGATGTAGAGATGTAGATGTAGAGATAGAGTTGTAGATGTAGAGATATAGAGTTGTAGATGTAGAGTTGTAGATGCAGAGTTGTAGATGTAGAGATGTAGATCCAGAGTTGTAGAGATGTAGATGGAGAGTTGTAGATGCAGAGTTGTAGATGTAGAGTTGTAGAGAGTTGTACATGTAGAGATGTAGAGAGTTGTAGATGTAGAGATGTAGAGAGTTGTAGATGTAGAGATGTAGATGCAGAGTTGTAGATGCAGAGATGTAGATGCAGAGATGTAGATGCAGAGTTGTAGATGCAGATATGTAGATGCAGAGATGTAGATGCAGAGTTGTAGAGAGTTGTAGATGTAGAGTTGTAGATGTAGAGATAGAGTTGTAGATGTAGAGATATAGAGTTGTAGAGTTGTAGATGCAGAGTTGTAGAGATGTAGATGTAGAGTTGTAGATGTAGATGCAGAGTTGTAGATGTAGAGATGTAGATGTAGAGTTGTAGAGAGTTGTAGATGTAGAGATGTAGATGTAGAGATATAGAGTTGTAGATGTAGAGATATAGAGTTGTAGATGTAGAGTTGTAGATGCAGAGTTGTAGAGTTGTAGATGTAGAGATGCAGAGTTGTAGATGCAGAGTTGTAGAGTTGTAGATGCAGAGATGGAGATGCAGAGATGTAGATGCAGAGTTGTAGAGATGTAGAGAGTTGTAGATGTAGAGTTGTAGATGTAGAGATAGAGTTGTAGATGTAGAGTTGTAGATGTAGAGATATAGAGTTGTAGATGTAGAGTTGTAGATGCAGAGTTGTAGAGTTGTAGATGCAGAGTTGTAGAGTTGTAGATGTAGAGATGCAGAGTTGTAGATGTAGAGATGCAGAGTTGTAGATGCAGAGTTGTAGAGTTGTAGATGCAGAGTTGTAGATGTAGAGATGTAGATGCAGAGTTGTAGATGCAGAGATGTAGATGCAGAGTTGTAGAGAGTTGTAGATGTAGAGTTGTAGATGTAGAGATAGAGTTGTAGATGTAGAGATATAGAGTTGTAGATGTAGAGTTGTAGATGCAGAGTTGTAGATGTAGAGATGTAGATCCAGAGTTGTAGAGATGTAGATGTAGAGTTGTAGATGCAGAGTTGTAGATGTAGAGTTGTAGAGAGTTGTACATGTAGAGATGTAGAGAGTTGTAGATGTAGAGATGTAGAGAGTTGTAGATGTAGAGATGTAGATGCAGAGTTGTAGATGCAGAGATGTAGATGCAGAGATGTAGATGCAGAGTTGTAGATGTAGAGATGTAGATGCAGAGTTGTAGATGCAGATATGTAGATGCAGAGATGTAGATGCAGAGTTGTAGAGAGTTGTAGATGTAGAGTTGTAGATGTAGAGATAGAGTTGTAGATGTAGAGATATAGAGTTGTAGAGTTGTAGATGCAGAGTTGTAGAGATGTAGATGTAGATGTAGAGTTGTAGATGTAGATGCAGAGTTGTAGATGTAGAGATGTAGATGTAGAGTTGTAGAGAGTTGTAGATGTAGAGATGTAGAGTTGTAGATGTAGAGATGTAGAGTTGTAGAGAGTTGTAGATGTAGTGATGTAGAGAGTTGTAGATGTAGAGAGTTGTAGATGTAGAGAGTTGTAGATGTAGAGTTGTAGAGAGTTGTAGATGTAGAGTTGTAGAGAGTTGTAGATGTAGAGTTGTAGATGCAGAGATGGAGATGCAGAGATGTAGATGCAGAGTTGTAGAGATGTAGAGAGTTGTAGATGTAGAGTTGTAGATGTAGAGATAGAGTTGTAGATGTAGAGTTGTAGATGTAGAGATATAGAGTTGTAGATGTAGAGTTGTAGATGCAGAGTTGTAGAGTTGTAGATGTAGAGATGCAGAGTTGTAGATGTAGAGATGCAGAGTTGTAGATGCAGAGTTGTAGAGTTGTAGATGCAGAGTTGTAGATGTAGAGATGTAGATGCAGAGTTGTAGATGCAGAGATGTAGATGCAGAGTTGTAGAGAGTTGTAGATGTAGAGTTGTAGATGTAGAGATAGAGTTGTAGATGTAGAGATATAGAGTTGTAGATGTAGAGTTGTAGATGCAGAGTTGTAGATGTAGAGATGTAGATCCAGAGTTGTAGAGATGTAGATGTAGAGTTGTAGATGCAGAGTTGTAGATGTAGAGTTGTAGAGAGTTGTAGATGTAGAGATGTAGAGTTGTAGATGCAGAGTTGTAGATGTAGAGATGTAGATGCAGAGTTGTAGATGCAGATATGTAGATGCAGAGATGTAGATGCAGAGTTGTGGAGAGTTGTAGATGTAGAGTTGTAGATGTAGAGATAGAGTTGTAGATGTAGAGATATAGAGTTGTAGAGTTGTAGATGCAGAGTTGTAGAGATGTAGATGTAGAGTTGTAGATGTAGATGCAGAGTTGTAGATGTAGAGATGTAGATGTAGAGTTGTAGAGAGTTGTAGATGTAGAGATGTAGAGTTGTAGATGTAGAGATGTAGAGTTGTAGAGAGTTGTAGATGTAGTGATGTAGAGAGTTGTAGATGTAGAGAGTTGTAGATGTAGAGAGTTGTAGATGTAGAGTTGTAGAGAGTTGTAGATGTAGAGTTGTAGATGTAGAGAGTTGTAGATGCAGAGAGTTGTAGATGTAGAGAGTTGTAGATGCAGAGATGTAGATGCAGAGTTGTAGATGCAGAGTTGTAGATGCAGAGATGTAGAGTTGTAGATGTAGAGTTGTAGATGTAGAGTGTTGTAGAGTTGTAGATGTAGAGAGTTGTAGATGCAGAGTTGTAGATGCAGAGTTGTAGATGCAGAGTTGTAGAGATGTAGAGTTGTAGATGTAGAGATGTAGAGATGTAGAGAGTTGTAGATGTAGTGATGTAGAGAGTTGTAGATGCAGAGAGTTGTAGAGTTGTAGATGTAGAGAGTTGTAGATGTAGAGATGTAGATGCAGAGTTGTAGATGTAGAGTTGTAGATGTAGAGAGTTGTAGATGCAGAGAGTTGTAGATGTAGAGAGTTGTAGATGCAGAGATGTAGATGCAGAGTTGTAGATGCAGAGTTGTAGATGCAGAGATGTAGATGTAGAGTTGTAGATGCAGAGTTGTAGATGTAGAGTTGTAGATGTAGAGTGTTGTAGAGTTGTAGATGTAGAGTTGTAGATGTAGAGATGTAGATGCAGAGATGTAGATGTAGAGTTGTAGATGTAGAGAGTTGTAGATGCAGAGTTGTAGATGTAGAGTTCTAGATGTAGAGTTGTAGATGTAGAGATATAGAGAGTTGTAGATGTAGAGTTGTAGAGATGTAGAGTTGTAGATGTAGAGATGTATATGTAGAGATGTAGATAGTTGTAGAGTTGTAGATTTGTAGATGTAGAGTTGTAGATGTAGAGAGTTGTAGATGTAGAGTTGTAGATGTAGAGTTGTAGATGTAGAGAGTTGTAGATGCAGAGTTGTAGATGTAGAGTTGTAGATGTAGAGAGTTGTAGATGCAGAGTTGTAGATGTAGAGTTGTAGATGCAGAGTTGTAGATGTAGAGTTGTAGATGCAGAGGTAGAGATGTAGAGTTGTAGATGCAGAGTTGTAGATGTAGAGTTGTAGATGCAGAGGTAGAGATTTAGAGTTGTAGATGTAGAGTTGTAGATGTAGAGATGTAGATGTAGAGTTGTAGATGTAGAGATGTAGAGAGTTGTAGATTTGTAGATGTAGAGTTGTAGATGTAGAGTTGTAGATGTAGGGAGTTTTAGATGTAGAGAGTTGTAGATGCAGAGTTGTAGATGCAGAGATGTAGATGCAGAGATGTAGAGTTGTAGATGCAGAGTTGTAGATGTAGAGATGTAGATGCAGAGATAGAGTTGTAGATGTAGAGAGTTGTAGATGTAGAGATGTAGAGTTGTAGATGTAGAGATGTAGAGTTGTAGAGAGTTGTAGATGTAGTGATGTAGAGAGTTGTAGATGTAGAGATGTAGATGCAGAGTTGTAGATGCAGATATGTAGATGCAGAGATGTAGATGCAGAGTTGTAGAGAGTTGTAGATGTAGAGTTGTAGATGTAGAGATAGAGTTGTAGATGTAGAGATATAGAGTTGTAGAGTTGTAGATGCAGAGTTGTAGAGATGTAGATGTAGAGTTGTAGATGTAGATGCAGAGTTGTAGATGTAGAGATGTAGATGTAGAGTTGTAGAGAGTTGTAGATGTAGAGATGTAGAGTTGTAGATGTAGAGATGTAGAGTTGTAGAGAGTTGTAGATGTAGTGATGTAGAGAGTTGTAGATGTAGAGAGTTGTAGATGTAGAGAGTTGTAGATGTAGAGTTGTAGAGAGTTGTAGATGTAGAGTTGTAGAGAGTTGTAGATGTAGAGTTGTAGATGTAGAGAGTTGTAGATGCAGAGAGTTGTAGATGTAGAGAGTTGTAGATGCAGAGATGTAGATGCAGAGTTGTAGATGCAGAGTTGTAGATGCAGAGATGTAGAGTTGTAGATGTAGAGTTGTAGATGTAGAGTGTTGTAGAGTTGTAGATGTAGAGAGTTGTAGATGCAGAGTTGTAGATGCAGAGTTGTAGATGCAGAGTTGTAGAGATGTAGAGTTGTAGATGTAGAGATGTAGAGATGTAGAGAGTTGTAGATGTAGTGATGTAGAGAGTTGTAGATGCAGAGAGTTGTAGAGTTGTAGATGTAGAGAGTTGTAGATGTAGTGATGTAGAGAGTTGTAGATGCAGAGAGTTGTAGAGTTGTAGATGTAGAGAGTTGTAGATGTAGAGATGTAGATGCAGAGTTGTAGAGAGTTGTAGATGTAGAGTTGTAGATGTAGAGAGTTGTAGATGCAGAGAGTTGTAGATGTAGAGAGTTGTAGATGCAGAGATGTAGATGCAGAGTTGTAGATGCAGAGTTGTAGATGCAGAGATGTAGATGTAGAGTTGTAGATGCAGAGTTGTAGATGTAGAGTTGTAGATGTAGAGTGTTGTAGAGTTGTAGATGTAGAGTTGTAGATGTAGAGATGTAGATGCAGAGATGTAGATGTAGAGTTGTAGATGTAGAGAGTTGTAGATGCAGAGTTGTAGATGTAGAGTTCTAGATGTAGAGTTGTAGATGTAGAGATATAGAGAGTTGTAGATGTAGAGTTGTAGAGATGTAGAGTTGTAGATGTAGAGATGTATATGTAGAGATGTAGATAGTTGTAGAGTTGTAGATTTGTAGATGTAGAGTTGTAGATGTAGAGAGTTGTAGATGTAGAGTTGTAGATGTAGAGTTGTAGATGTAGAGAGTTGTAGATGCAGAGTTGTAGATGTAGAGTTGTAGATGTAGAGAGTTGTAGATGCAGAGTTGTAGATGTAGAGTTGTAGATGCAGAGTTGTAGATGTAGAGTTGTAGATGCAGAGGTAGAGATGTAGAGTTGTAGATGCAGAGTTGTAGATGTAGAGTTGTAGATGCAGAGGTAGAGATGTAGAGTTGTAGATGTAGAGTTGTAGATGTAGAGATGTAGATGTAGAGTTGTAGATGTAGAGATGTAGAGAGTTGTAGATTTGTAGATGTAGAGTTGTAGATGTAGAGTTGTAGATGTAGGGAGTTTTAGATGTAGAGAGTTGTAGATGCAGAGTTGTAGATGCAGAGATGTAGATGCAGAGATGTAGATGCAGAGTTGTAGAGAGTTGTAGATGTAGAGTTGTAGATGTAGAGATAGAGTTGTAGATGTAGAGATATAGAGTTGTAGATGTAGAGTTGTAGATGTAGAGATGCAGAGTTGTAGATGCAGAGTTGTAGATGCAGAGTTGTAGAGAGTTGTAGATGTAGAGTTGTAGATGTAGAGATAGAGTTGTAGATGTAGAGATATAGAGTTGTAGATGTAGAGTTGTAGATGCAGAGTTGTAGAGATGCAGAGTTGTAGATGCAGAGTTGTAGATGCAGAGATGTAGAGATGTAGAGTTGTAGAGATGTAGATGTAGAGTTGTAGATGTAGATGCAGAGTTGTAGATGTAGAGATGTAGATGTAGAGTTGTAGAGAGTTGTAGATGTAGAGATGTAGAGTTGTAGATGTAGAGATGTAGAGTTGTAGAGAGTTGTAGATGTAGTGATGTAGAGAGTTGTAGATGTAGAGAGTTGTAGATGTAGAGATGTAGAGAGTTGTAGATGTAGAGTTGTTGAGAGTTGTAGATGTAGAGTTGTAGAGAGTTGTAGATGTAGAGTTGTAGATGTAGAGAGTTGTAGATGCAGAGAGTTGTAGATGTAGAGAGTTGTAGATGCAGAGTTGTAGATGCAGAGTTGTAGATGCAGAGATGTAGAGTTGTAGATGTAGAGTTGTAGATGTAGTGTGTTGTAGAGTTGTAAATGTAGAGTTGTAGATGTAGAGATGTAGAGATGCAGAGTTGTAGATGCAGAGTTGTAGAGTTGTAGATGCAGAGTTGTAGAGATGTAGATGTAGAGTTGTAGAGAGTTGTAGATGTAGAGATGTAGAGTTGTAGAGAGTTGTAGATCTAGTGATGTAGAGAGTTGTATATGTAGAGAGTTGTAGATGTAGAGATGTAGAGAGTTGTAGATGTAGAATTGTAGAGAGTTGTAGATGTAGAGTTGTAGAGAGTTGTAGATGTAGAGTTGTAGATGTAGATGCAGAGTTGTAGATGTAGAGATGTAGATGTAGAGTTGTAGAGAGTTGTAGATGTAGAGATGTAGAGTTGTAGATGTAGAGATGTAGAGTTGTAGAGAGTTGTAGATGTAGTGATGTAGAGAGTTGTAGATGTAGAGAGTTGTAGATGTAGAGAGTTGTAGATGTAGAGTTGTAGAGAGTTGTAGATGTAGAGTTGTAGAGAGTTGTAGATGTAGAGTTGTAGATGTAGAGAGTTGTAGATGCAGAGAGTTGTAGATGTAGAGAGTTGTAGATGCAGAGTTGTAGATGCAGAGTTGTAGATGCAGAGATGTAGAGTTGTAGACGTAGAGTTGTAGATGTAGTGTGTTGTAGAGTTGTAAATGTAGAGTTGTAGATGTAGAGATGTAGAGATGCAGAGTTGTAGATGCAGAGTTGTAGAGTTGTAGATGCAGAGTTGTAGAGATGTAGATGTAGAGTTGTAGAGAGTTGTAGATGTAGAGATGTAGAGTTGTAGAGAGTTGTAGATCTAGTGATGTAGAGAGTTGTATATGTAGAGAGTTGTAGATGTAGAGATGTAGAGAGTTGTAGATGTAGAATTGTAGAGAGTTGTAGATGTAGAGTTGTAGAGAGTTGTAGATGTAGAGTTGTAGATGTAGATGCAGAGTTGTAGATGTAGAGATGTAGATGTAGAGTTGTAGAGAGTTGTAGATGTAGAGATGTAGAGTTGTAGATGTAGAGATGTAGAGTTGTAGAGAGTTGTAGATGTAGTGATGTAGAGAGTTGTAGATGTAGAGAGTTGTAGATGTAGAGAGTTGTAGATGTAGAGTTGTAGAGAGTTGTAGATGTAGAGTTGTAGAGAGTTGTAGATGTAGAGTTGTAGATGTAGAGAGTTGTAGATGCAGAGAGTTGTAGATGTAGAGAGTTGTAGATGCAGAGATGTAGATGCAGAGTTGTAGATGCAGAGTTGTAGATGCAGAGATGTAGAGTTGTAGATGTAGAGTTGTAGATGTAGAGTGTTGTAGAGTTGTAGATGTAGAGAGTTGTAGATGCAGAGTTGTAGATGCAGAGTTGTAGATGCAGAGTTGTAGAGATGTAGAGTTGTAGATGTAGAGATGTAGAGATGTAGAGAGTTGTAGATGTAGTGATGTAGAGAGTTGTAGATGCAGAGAGTTGTAGAGTTGTAGATGTAGAGAGTTGTAGATGTAGAGATGTAGATGCAGAGTTGTAGAGAGTTGTAGATGTAGAGTTGTAGATGTAGAGAGTTGTAGATGCAGAGAGTTGTAGATGTAGAGAGTTGTAGATGCAGAGATGTAGATGCAGAGTTGTAGATGCAGAGTTGTAGATGCAGAGATGTAGATGTAGAGTTGTAGATGCAGAGTTGTAGATGTAGAGTTGTAGATGTAGAGTGTTGTAGAGTTGTAGATGTAGAGTTGTAGATGTAGAGATGTAGATGCAGAGATGTAGATGTAGAGTTGTAGATGTAGAGAGTTGTAGATGCAGAGTTGTAGATGCAGAGGTAGAGATGTAGAGGTGTAGAGAGTTGTTGAGACGTAGAGAGTTGTAGATGTAGAGTTGTAGATGTAGAGAGTTGTAGATGTAGAGTTCTAGATGTAGAGTTGTAGATGTAGAGATATAGAGAGTTGTAGATGTAGAGTTGTAGAGATGTAGAGTTGTAGATGTAGAGATGTATATGTAGAGATGTAGAGAGTTGTAGAGTTGTAGATTTGTAGATGTAGAGTTGTAGATGTAGAGAGTTGTAGATGTAGAGTTGTAGATGTAGAGTTGTAGATGTAGAGAGTTGTAGATGCAGAGTTGTAGATGTAGAGTTGTAGATGTAGAGAGTTGTAGATGCAGAGTTGTAGATGTAGAGTTGTAGATGCAGAGTTGTAGATGTAGAGTTGTAGATGCAGAGGTAGAGATGTAGAGTTGTAGATGCAGAGTTGTAGATGTAGAGTTGTAGATGCAGAGATGTAGAGAGTTGTAGATTTGTAGATGTAGAGTTGTAGATGTAGAGTTGTAGATGTAGGGAGTTTTAGATGTAGAGAGTTGTAGATGCAGAGTTGTAGATGCAGAGATGTAGATGCAGAGATGTAGATGCAGAGTTGTAGAGAGTTGTAGATGTAGAGTTGTAGATGTAGAGATAGAGTTGTAGATGTAGAGATATAGAGTTGTAGATGTAGAGTTGTAGATGTAGAGATGCAGAGTTGTAGATGCAGAGTTGTAGAGAGTTGTAGATGTAGAGTTGTAGATGTAGAGATAGAGTTGTAGATGTAGAGATATAGAGTTGTAGATGTAGAGTTGTAGATGCAGAGTTGTAGAGATGCAGAGTTGTAGATGCAGAGTTGTAGATGCAGAGATGTAGAGATGTAGAGTTGTAGAGATGTAGATGTAGAGTTGTAGATGTAGATGCAGAGTTGTAGATGTAGAGATGTAGATGTAGAGTTGTAGAGAGTTGTAGATGTAGAGTTGTAGATGTAGAGATGTAGAGTTGTAGAGAGTTGTAGATGTAGTGATGTAGAGAGTTGTAGATGTAGAGAGTTGTAGATGTAGAGATGTAGAGAGTTGTAGATGTAGAGTTGTTGAGAGTTGTAGATGTAGAGTTGTAGAGAGTTGTAGATGTAGAGTTGTAGATGTAGAGAGTTGTAGATGCAGAGAGTTGTAGATGTAGAGAGTTGTAGATGCAGAGTTGTAGATGCAGAGTTGTAGATGCAGAGATGTAGAGTTGTAGATGTAGAGTTGTAGATGTAGTGTGTTGTAGAGTTGTAAATGTAGAGTTGTAGATGTAGAGATGTAGAGATGCAGAGTTGTAGATGCAGAGTTGTAGAGTTGTAGATGCAGAGTTGTAGAGATGTAGATGTAGAGTTGTAGAGAGTTGTAGATGTAGAGATGTAGAGTTGTAGAGAGTTGTAGATCTAGTGATGTAGAGAGTTGTATATGTAGAGAGTTGTAGATGTAGAGATGTAGAGAGTTGTAGATGTAGAATTGTAGAGAGTTGTAGATGTAGAGTTGTAGAGAGTTGTAGATGTAGAGTTGTAGATGTAGAGAGTTGTAGATGCAGAGAGTTGTAGATGCAGAGTTGTAGATGCAGAGTTGTAGATGCAGAGATGTAGAGTTGTAGATGTAGAGTTGTAGATGTAGAGTTGTAGATGTAGAGTGTTGTAGAGTTGTAGATGTAGAGAGTTGTAGATGTAGAGATGTAGATGCAGAGTTGTAGATGCAGAGTTGTAGATGCAGAGATGTAGAGATGTAGAGTTGTAGAGATGTAGATGTAGAGTTCTAGATGTAGAGTTGTAGATGTAGAGATATAGAGAGTTGTAGATGTAGAGTTGTAGAGATGTAGAGTTGTAGATGTAGAGATGTAGATGTAGAGATGTAGAGAGTTGTAGAGTTGTAGATTTGTAGATGTAGAGTTGTAGATGTAGAGAGTTGTAGATGTAGAGTTGTAGATGTAGAGTTTTAGATGTAGAGAGTTGTAGATGCAGAGTTGTAGATGTAGAGTTGTAGATGCAGAGTTGTAGATGTAGAGTTGTAGATGCAGAGTTGTAGATGTAGAGTTGTAGATGCAGAGGTAGAGATGTAGAGTTGTAGATGTAGAGTTGTAGATGTAGAGATGTAGATGTAGAGATGTAGAGAGTTGTAGATTTGTAGATGTAGAGTTGTAGATGTAGAGAGTTTTAGATGTAGAGAGTTGTAGATGCAGAGTTGTAGATGCAGAGATGTAGATGCAGAGATGTAGATGCAGAGGTAGAGATGTAGAGTTGTAGAGAGTTGTAGATGTAGAGATGTAGAGTTGTAGATGTAGAGATGTAGAGAGTTGTAGATGTAGAGATGTAGGGAGTTGTAGATGTAGAGATGTAGATGCAGAGATGTAGATGCAGAGTTGTAGAGAGTTGTAGATGCAGAGTTGTAGATGCAGAGATGTAGATGCAGAGATGTAGATGCAGAGTTGTAGAGAGTTGTAGATGTAGAGTTGTAGATGTAGAGATAGAGTTGTAGATGTAGAGATATAGAGTTGTAGATGTAGAGTTGTAGATGTAGAGATGCAGAGTTGTAGATGCAGAGTTGTAGATGCAGAGTTGTAGAGAGTTGTAGATGTAGAGTTGTAGATGTAGAGATAGAGTTGTAGATGTAGAGATATAGAGTTGTAGATGTAGAGTTGTAGATGCAGAGTTGTAGAGATGCAGAGTTGTAGATGCAGAGTTGTAGATGCAGAGATGTAGAGATGTAGAGTTGTAGAGATGTAGATGTAGAGTTGTAGATGTAGATGCAGAGTTGTAGATGTAGAGATGTAGATGTAGAGTTGTAGAGAGTTGTAGATGTAGAGATGTAGAGTTGTAGATGTAGAGATGTAGAGTTGTAGAGAGTTGTAGATGTAGTGATGTAGAGAGTTGTAGATGTAGAGAGTTGTAGATGTAGAGATGTAGAGAGTTGTAGATGTAGAGTTGTTGAGAGTTGTAGATGTAGAGTTGTAGAGAGTTGTAGATGTAGAGTTGTAGATGTAGAGAGTTGTAGATGCAGAGAGTTGTAGATGTAGAGAGTTGTAGATGCAGAGTTGTAGATGCAGAGTTGTAGATGCAGAGATGTAGAGTTGTAGATGTAGAGTTGTAGATGTAGTGTGTTGTAGAGTTGTAAATGTAGAGTTGTAGATGTAGAGATGTAGAGATGCAGAGTTGTAGATGCAGAGTTGTAGAGTTGTAGATGCAGAGTTGTAGAGATGTAGATGTAGAGTTGTAGAGAGTTGTAGATGTAGAGATGTAGAGTTGTAGAGAGTTGTAGATCTAGTGATGTAGAGAGTTGTATATGTAGAGAGTTGTAGATGTAGAGAGTTGTAGATGTAGAATTGTAGAGAGTTGTAGATGTAGAGTTGTAGAGAGTTGTAGATGTAGAGTTGTAGATGTAGAGAGTTGTAGATGCAGAGAGTTGTAGATGCAGAGTTGTAGATGCAGAGTTGTAGATGCAGAGATGTAGAGTTGTAGATGTAGAGTTGTAGATGTAGAGTTGTAGATGTAGAGTGTTGTAGAGTTGTAGATGTAGAGAGTTGTAGATGTAGAGATGTAGATGCAGAGTTGTAGATGCAGAGTTGTAGATGCAGAGATGTAGAGATGTAGAGTTGTAGAGATGTAGATGTAGAGTTCTAGATGTAGAGTTGTAGATGTAGAGATATAGAGAGTTGTAGATGTAGAGTTGTAGAGATGTAGAGTTGTAGATGTAGAGATGTAGATGTAGAGATGTAGAGAGTTGTAGAGTTGTAGATTTGTAGATGTAGAGTTGTAGATGTAGAGAGTTGTAGATGTAGAGTTGTAGATGTAGAGTTTTAGATGTAGAGAGTTGTAGATGCAGAGTTGTAGATGTAGAGTTGTAGATGCAGAGTTGTAGATGTAGAGTTGTAGATGCAGAGTTGTAGATGTAGAGTTGTAGATGCAGAGGTAGAGATGTAGAGTTGTAGATGTAGAGTTGTAGATGTAGAGATGTAGATGTAGAGATGTAGAGAGTTGTAGATTTGTAGATGTAGAGTTGTAGATGTAGAGAGTTTTAGATGTAGAGAGTTGTAGATGCAGAGTTGTAGATGCAGAGATGTAGATGCAGAGGTAGAGATGTAGAGTTGTAGAGAGTTGTAGATGTAGAGATGTAGAGTTGTAGATGTAGAGATGTAGAGAGTTGTAGATGTAGAGATGTAGAGAGTTGTAGATGTAGAGATGTAGATGCAGAGATGTAGATGCAGAGTTGTAGAGAGTTGTAGATGTAGAGTTGTAGATGTAGAGATAGAGTTGTAGATGTAGAGATATAGAGTTGTAGATGCAGAGTTGTAGATGTAGAGATGTAGATGTAGAGTTGTAGAGAGTTGTAGATGTAGAGATGTAGAGTTGTAGATGCAGAGTTGTAGATGTAGAGATGTAGATGCAGAGTTGTAGATGCAGAGATGTAGATGCAGAGTTGTAGAGAGTTGTAGATTTAGAGTTGTAGATGTAGAGATAGAGTTGTAGATGTGGAGATATAGAGTTGTAGATGTAGAGTTGTAGATGCAGAGTTGTAGAGTTGTAGATGCAGAGTTGTAGATGCAGAGTTGTAGATGCAGAGTTGTAGAGATGTAGAGTTGTAGATGTAGATGCAGAGTTGTAGATGTAGAGATGTAGATGTAAAGTTGTAGAGAGTTGTAGATGTAGAGATGTAGAGTTGTAGATGTAGAGATGTAGAGTTGTAGAGAGTTGTAGATGTAGTGATGCAGAGAGTTGTAGATGTAGAGAGTTGTAGATGTAGAGATGTAGAGAGTTGTAGATGTAGAGTTGTAGAGAGTTGTAGATGTAGAGTTGTAGAGAGTTGTAGATGTAGAGTTGTAGATGTAGAGAGTTGTAGATGCAGAGAGTTGTAGATGTAGAGAGTTGTAGATGCAGAGATGTAGATGTAGAGTTGTAGATGTAGAGTGTTGTAGAGTTGTACATGTAGAGAGTTGTAGATGTAGAGATGTAGATGCAGAGTTGTAGATGCAGAGTTGTAGAGTTGTAGATGCAGAGTTGTAGATGCAGAGATGTAGATGCAGAGATGTAGATGCAGAGATGTAGATGCAGAGTTGTAGAGATGTAGAGAGTTGTAGATGTAGAGATAGAGTTGTAGATGTAGAGTTGTAGATGTAGAGATATAGAGTTGTAGATGTAGAGATATAGAGTTGTAGATGTAGAGTTGTAGATGCAGAGTTGTAGAGTTGTAGATGCAGAGTTGTAGAGTTGTAGATGTAGAGATGCAGAGTTGTAGATGCAGAGTTGTAGAGTTGTAGATCCAGAGTTGTAGATGCAGAGATGTAGATGCAGAGATGTAGATGCAGAGTTGTAGAGATGTAGAGAGTTGTAGATGTAGAGTTGTAGATGTAGAGATAGAGTTGTAGATGTAGAGAGTTGTAGATGTAGAGATGTAGAGTTGTAGATGTAGAGATGTAGAGTTGTAGAGAGTTGTAGATGTAGTGATGTAGTGAGTTGTAGATGTAGAGATGTAGAGAGTTGTAGATGTAGAGTTGTAGAGAGTTGTAGATGTAGAGTTGTAGAGAGTTGTAGATGTAGAGTTGTAGATGTAGAGAGTTGTAGATGCAGAGAGTTGTAGATGTAGAGAGTTGTAGATGCAGAGATGTAGATGCAGAGTTGTAGATGCAGAGTTGTAGATGCAGAGATGTAGATGTAGAGTTGTAGATGTAGAGTGTTGTAGAGTTGTAGATGTAGAGAGTTGTAGATGTAGAGATGTAGATGCAGAGTTGTAGATGCAGAGTTGTAGAGTTGTAGATGCAGAGTTGTAGATGTAGAGATGTAGATGCAGAGATGTAGATGCAGAGATGTAGATGCAGAGATGTAGATGCAGAGTTGTAGAGATGTAGAGAGTTGTAGATGTAGAGATAGAGTTGTAGATGTAGAGTTGTAGATGTAGAGATATAGAGTTGTAGATGTAGAGATATAGAGTTGTAGATGTAGAGTTGTAGATGCAGAGTTGTAGAGTTGTAGATGTAGAGATGCAGAGTTGTAGATGCAGAGTTGTAGAGTTGTAGATGCAGAGATGGAGATGCAGAGATGTAGATGCAGAGTTGTAGAGATGTAGAGAGTTGTAGATGTAGAGTTGTAGATGTAGAGATAGAGTTGTAGATGTAGAGATATAGAGTTGTAGATGTAGAGTTGTAGATGCAGAGTTGTAGAGTTGTAGATGCAGAGTTGTAGAGTTGTAGATGTAGAGATGCAGAGTTGTAGATGTAGAGATGCAGAGTTGTAGATGCAGAGTTGTAGAGTTGTAGATGCAGAGTTGTAGATGTAGAGATGTAGATGCAGAGTTGTAGATGCAGAGATGTAGATGCAGAGTTGTAGAGAGTTGTAGATGTAGAGTTGTAGATGTAGAGATAGAGTTGTAGATGTAGAGATATAGAGTTGTAGATGTAGAGTTGTAGATGCAGAGTTGTAGATGTAGAGATGTAGATCCAGAGTTGTAGAGATGTAGATGTAGAGTTGTAGATGCAGAGTTGTAGATGTAGAGTTGTAGAGAGTTGTAGATGTAGAGATGTAGATGTAGAGTTGTAGAGAGTTGTAGATGTAGAGTTGTAGATGTAGAGAGTTGTAGATGCAGAGAGTTGTAGATGTAGAGAGTTGTAGATGCAGAGATGTAGATGCAGAGTTGTAGATGCAGAGTTGTAGATGCAGAGATGTAGAGTTGTAGATGTAGAGTTGTAGATGTAGAGTGTTGTAGAGTTGTAGATGTAGAGAGTTGTAGATGCAGAGTTGTAGATGCAGAGTTGTAGATGCAGAGTTGTAGAGATGTAGAGTTGTAGATGTAGAGATGTAGAGATGTAGAGAGTTGTAGATGTAGTGATGTAGAGAGTTGTAGATGCAGAGAGTTGTAGAGTTGTAGATGTAGAGAGTTGTAGATGTAGTGATGTAGAGAGTTGTAGATGCAGAGAGTTGTAGAGTTGTAGATGTAGAGAGTTGTAGATGTAGAGATGTAGATGCAGAGTTGTAGAGAGTTGTAGATGTAGAGTTGTAGATGTAGAGAGTTGTAGATGCAGAGAGTTGTAGATGTAGAGAGTTGTAGATGCAGAGATGTAGATGCAGAGTTGTAGATGCAGAGTTGTAGATGCAGAGATGTAGATGTAGAGTTGTAGATGCAGAGTTGTAGATGTAGAGTTGTAGATGTAGAGTGTTGTAGAGTTGTAGATGTAGAGTTGTAGATGTAGAGATGTAGATGCAGAGATGTAGATGTAGAGTTGTAGATGTAGAGAGTTGTAGATGCAGAGTTGTAGATGTAGAGTTCTAGATGTAGAGTTGTAGATGTAGAGATATAGAGAGTTGTAGATGTAGAGTTGTAGAGATGTAGAGTTGTAGATGTAGAGATGTATATGTAGAGATGTAGATAGTTGTAGAGTTGTAGATTTGTAGATGTAGAGTTGTAGATGTAGAGAGTTGTAGATGTAGAGTTGTAGATGTAGAGTTGTAGATGTAGAGAGTTGTAGATGCAGAGTTGTAGATGTAGAGTTGTAGATGTAGAGAGTTGTAGATGCAGAGTTGTAGATGTAGAGTTGTAGATGCAGAGTTGTAGATGTAGAGTTGTAGATGCAGAGGTAGAGATGTAGAGTTGTAGATGCAGAGTTGTAGATGTAGAGTTGTAGATGCAGAGGTAGAGATGTAGAGTTGTAGATGTAGAGTTGTAGATGTAGAGATGTAGATGTAGAGTTGTAGATGTAGAGATGTAGAGAGTTGTAGATTTGTAGATGTAGAGTTGTAGATGTAGAGTTGTAGATGTAGGGAGTTTTAGATGTAGAGAGTTGTAGATGCAGAGTTGTAGATGCAGAGATGTAGATGCAGAGATGTAGATGCAGAGTTGTAGAGAGTTGTAGATGTAGAGTTGTAGATGTAGAGATAGAGTTGTAGATGTAGAGATATAGAGTTGTAGATGTAGAGTTGTAGATGTAGAGATGCAGAGTTGTAGATGCAGAGTTGTAGATGCAGAGTTGTAGAGAGTTGTAGATGTAGAGTTGTAGATGTAGAGATAGAGTTGTAGATGTAGAGATATAGAGTTGTAGATGTAGAGTTGTAGATGCAGAGTTGTAGAGATGCAGAGTTGTAGATGCAGAGTTGTAGATGCAGAGATGTAGAGATGTAGAGTTGTAGAGATGTAGATGTAGAGTTGTAGATGTAGATGCAGAGTTGTAGATGTAGAGATGTAGATGTAGAGTTGTAGAGAGTTGTAGATGTAGAGATGTAGAGTTGTAGATGTAGAGATGTAGAGTTGTAGAGAGTTGTAGATGTAGTGATGTAGAGAGTTGTAGATGTAGAGAGTTGTAGATGTAGAGATGTAGAGAGTTGTAGATGTAGAGTTGTTGAGAGTTGTAGATGTAGAGTTGTAGAGAGTTGTAGATGTAGAGTTGTAGATGTAGAGAGTTGTAGATGCAGAGAGTTGTAGATGTAGAGAGTTGTAGATGCAGAGTTGTAGATGCAGAGTTGTAGATGCAGAGATGTAGAGTTGTAGATGTAGAGTTGTAGATGTAGTGTGTTGTAGAGTTGTAAATGTAGAGTTGTAGATGTAGAGATGTAGAGATGCAGAGTTGTAGATGCAGAGTTGTAGAGTTGTAGATGCAGAGTTGTAGAGATGTAGATGTAGAGTTGTAGAGAGTTGTAGATGTAGAGATGTAGAGTTGTAGAGAGTTGTAGATCTAGTGATGTAGAGAGTTGTATATGTAGAGAGTTGTAGATGTAGAGATGTAGAGAGTTGTAGATGTAGAATTGTAGAGAGTTGTAGATGTAGAGTTGTAGAGAGTTGTAGATGTAGAGTTGTAGATGTAGATGCAGAGTTGTAGATGTAGAGATGTAGATGTAGAGTTGTAGAGAGTTGTAGATGTAGAGATGTAGAGTTGTAGATGTAGAGATGTAGAGTTGTAGAGAGTTGTAGATGTAGTGATGTAGAGAGTTGTAGATGTAGAGAGTTGTAGATGTAGAGAGTTGTAGATGTAGAGTTGTAGAGAGTTGTAGATGTAGAGTTGTAGAGAGTTGTAGATGTAGAGTTGTAGATGTAGAGAGTTGTAGATGCAGAGAGTTGTAGATGTAGAGAGTTGTAGATGCAGAGTTGTAGATGCAGAGTTGTAGATGCAGAGATGTAGAGTTGTAGACGTAGAGTTGTAGATGTAGTGTGTTGTAGAGTTGTAAATGTAGAGTTGTAGATGTAGAGATGTAGAGATGCAGAGTTGTAGATGCAGAGTTGTAGAGTTGTAGATGCAGAGTTGTAGAGATGTAGATGTAGAGTTGTAGAGAGTTGTAGATGTAGAGATGTAGAGTTGTAGAGAGTTGTAGATCTAGTGATGTAGAGAGTTGTATATGTAGAGAGTTGTAGATGTAGAGATGTAGAGAGTTGTAGATGTAGAATTGTAGAGAGTTGTAGATGTAGAGTTGTAGAGAGTTGTAGATGTAGAGTTGTAGATGTAGATGCAGAGTTGTAGATGTAGAGATGTAGATGTAGAGTTGTAGAGAGTTGTAGATGTAGAGATGTAGAGTTGTAGATGTAGAGATGTAGAGTTGTAGAGAGTTGTAGATGTAGTGATGTAGAGAGTTGTAGATGTAGAGAGTTGTAGATGTAGAGAGTTGTAGATGTAGAGTTGTAGAGAGTTGTAGATGTAGAGTTGTAGAGAGTTGTAGATGTAGAGTTGTAGATGTAGAGAGTTGTAGATGCAGAGAGTTGTAGATGTAGAGAGTTGTAGATGCAGAGATGTAGATGCAGAGTTGTAGATGCAGAGTTGTAGATGCAGAGATGTAGAGTTGTAGATGTAGAGTTGTAGATGTAGAGTGTTGTAGAGTTGTAGATGTAGAGAGTTGTAGATGCAGAGTTGTAGATGCAGAGTTGTAGATGCAGAGTTGTAGAGATGTAGAGTTGTAGATGTAGAGATGTAGAGATGTAGAGAGTTGTAGATGTAGTGATGTAGAGAGTTGTAGATGCAGAGAGTTGTAGAGTTGTAGATGTAGAGAGTTGTAGATGTAGAGATGTAGATGCAGAGTTGTAGAGAGTTGTAGATGTAGAGTTGTAGATGTAGAGAGTTGTAGATGCAGAGAGTTGTAGATGTAGAGAGTTGTAGATGCAGAGATGTAGATGCAGAGTTGTAGATGCAGAGTTGTAGATGCAGAGATGTAGATGTAGAGTTGTAGATGCAGAGTTGTAGATGTAGAGTTGTAGATGTAGAGTGTTGTAGAGTTGTAGATGTAGAGTTGTAGATGTAGAGATGTAGATGCAGAGATGTAGATGTAGAGTTGTAGATGTAGAGAGTTGTAGATGCAGAGTTGTAGATGCAGAGGTAGAGATGTAGAGGTGTAGAGAGTTGTTGAGACGTAGAGAGTTGTAGATGTAGAGTTGTAGATGTAGAGAGTTGTAGATGTAGAGTTCTAGATGTAGAGTTGTAGATGTAGAGATATAGAGAGTTGTAGATGTAGAGTTGTAGAGATGTAGAGTTGTAGATGTAGAGATGTATATGTAGAGATGTAGAGAGTTGTAGAGTTGTAGATTTGTAGATGTAGAGTTGTAGATGTAGAGAGTTGTAGATGTAGAGTTGTAGATGTAGAGTTGTAGATGTAGAGAGTTGTAGATGCAGAGTTGTAGATGTAGAGTTGTAGATGTAGAGAGTTGTAGATGCAGAGTTGTAGATGTAGAGTTGTAGATGCAGAGTTGTAGATGTAGAGTTGTAGATGCAGAGGTAGAGATGTAGAGTTGTAGATGCAGAGTTGTAGATGTAGAGTTGTAGATGCAGAGATGTAGAGAGTTGTAGATTTGTAGATGTAGAGTTGTAGATGTAGAGTTGTAGATGTAGGGAGTTTTAGATGTAGAGAGTTGTAGATGCAGAGTTGTAGATGCAGAGATGTAGATGCAGAGATGTAGATGCAGAGTTGTAGAGAGTTGTAGATGTAGAGTTGTAGATGTAGAGATAGAGTTGTAGATGTAGAGATATAGAGTTGTAGATGTAGAGTTGTAGATGTAGAGATGCAGAGTTGTAGATGCAGAGTTGTAGAGAGTTGTAGATGTAGAGTTGTAGATGTAGAGATAGAGTTGTAGATGTAGAGATATAGAGTTGTAGATGTAGAGTTGTAGATGCAGAGTTGTAGAGATGCAGAGTTGTAGATGCAGAGTTGTAGATGCAGAGATGTAGAGATGTAGAGTTGTAGAGATGTAGATGTAGAGTTGTAGATGTAGATGCAGAGTTGTAGATGTAGAGATGTAGATGTAGAGTTGTAGAGAGTTGTAGATGTAGAGTTGTAGATGTAGAGATGTAGAGTTGTAGAGAGTTGTAGATGTAGTGATGTAGAGAGTTGTAGATGTAGAGAGTTGTAGATGTAGAGATGTAGAGAGTTGTAGATGTAGAGTTGTTGAGAGTTGTAGATGTAGAGTTGTAGAGAGTTGTAGATGTAGAGTTGTAGATGTAGAGAGTTGTAGATGCAGAGAGTTGTAGATGTAGAGAGTTGTAGATGCAGAGTTGTAGATGCAGAGTTGTAGATGCAGAGATGTAGAGTTGTAGATGTAGAGTTGTAGATGTAGTGTGTTGTAGAGTTGTAAATGTAGAGTTGTAGATGTAGAGATGTAGAGATGCAGAGTTGTAGATGCAGAGTTGTAGAGTTGTAGATGCAGAGTTGTAGAGATGTAGATGTAGAGTTGTAGAGAGTTGTAGATGTAGAGATGTAGAGTTGTAGAGAGTTGTAGATCTAGTGATGTAGAGAGTTGTATATGTAGAGAGTTGTAGATGTAGAGATGTAGAGAGTTGTAGATGTAGAATTGTAGAGAGTTGTAGATGTAGAGTTGTAGAGAGTTGTAGATGTAGAGTTGTAGATGTAGAGAGTTGTAGATGCAGAGAGTTGTAGATGCAGAGTTGTAGATGCAGAGTTGTAGATGCAGAGATGTAGAGTTGTAGATGTAGAGTTGTAGATGTAGAGTTGTAGATGTAGAGTGTTGTAGAGTTGTAGATGTAGAGAGTTGTAGATGTAGAGATGTAGATGCAGAGTTGTAGATGCAGAGTTGTAGATGCAGAGATGTAGAGATGTAGAGTTGTAGAGATGTAGATGTAGAGTTCTAGATGTAGAGTTGTAGATGTAGAGATATAGAGAGTTGTAGATGTAGAGTTGTAGAGATGTAGAGTTGTAGATGTAGAGATGTAGATGTAGAGATGTAGAGAGTTGTAGAGTTGTAGATTTGTAGATGTAGAGTTGTAGATGTAGAGAGTTGTAGATGTAGAGTTGTAGATGTAGAGTTTTAGATGTAGAGAGTTGTAGATGCAGAGTTGTAGATGTAGAGTTGTAGATGCAGAGTTGTAGATGTAGAGTTGTAGATGCAGAGTTGTAGATGTAGAGTTGTAGATGCAGAGGTAGAGATGTAGAGTTGTAGATGTAGAGTTGTAGATGTAGAGATGTAGATGTAGAGATGTAGAGAGTTGTAGATTTGTAGATGTAGAGTTGTAGATGTAGAGAGTTTTAGATGTAGAGAGTTGTAGATGCAGAGTTGTAGATGCAGAGATGTAGATGCAGAGATGTAGATGCAGAGGTAGAGATGTAGAGTTGTAGAGAGTTGTAGATGTAGAGATGTAGAGTTGTAGATGTAGAGATGTAGAGAGTTGTAGATGTAGAGATGTAGGGAGTTGTAGATGTAGAGATGTAGATGCAGAGATGTAGATGCAGAGTTGTAGAGAGTTGTAGATGCAGAGTTGTAGATGCAGAGATGTAGATGCAGAGATGTAGATGCAGAGTTGTAGAGAGTTGTAGATGTAGAGTTGTAGATGTAGAGATGCAGAGTTGTAGATGCAGAGTTGTAGATGCAGAGTTGTAGAGAGTTGTAGATGTAGAGTTGTAGATGTAGAGATAGAGTTGTAGATGTAGAGATATAGAGTTGTAGATGTAGAGTTGTAGATGCAGAGTTGTAGAGATGCAGAGTTGTAGATGCAGAGTTGTAGATGCAGAGATGTAGAGATGTAGAGTTGTAGAGATAGTTATAGAGATAGTTGTAGAGTTGTAGATGTAGAGAGTTGTAGATGTAGAGTTGTAGATGTAGAGTGTTGTAGAGTTGTAGATGTAGAGTTGTAGATGTAGAGTTGTAGATGTAGAGTGTTGTAGAGTTGTAGATGTAGAGAGTTGTAGATGTAGAGATGTAGATGCAGAGTTGTAGATGCAGAGTTGTAGATGCAGAGATGTAGAGATGTAGAGTTGTAGAGATGTAGATGTAGAGTTCTAGATGTAGAGTTGTAGATGTAGAGATATAGAGAGTTGTAGATGTAGAGTTGTAGAGATGTAGAGTTGTAGATGTAGAGATGTAGATGTAGAGATGTAGAGAGTTGTAGAGTTGTAGATTTGTAGATGTAGAGTTGTAGATGTAGAGAGTTGTAGATGTAGAGTTGTAGATGTAGAGTTTTAGATGTAGAGAGTTGTAGATGCAGAGTTGTAGATGTAGAGTTGTAGATGCAGAGTTGTAGATGTAGAGTTGTAGATGCAGAGTTGTAGATGTAGAGTTGTAGATGCAGAGGTAGAGATGTAGAGTTGTAGATGTAGAGTTGTAGATGTAGAGATGTAGATGTAGAGATGTAGAGAGTTGTAGATTTGTAGATGTAGAGTTGTAGATGTAGAGAGTTTTAGATGTAGAGAGTTGTAGATGCAGAGTTGTAGATGCAGAGATGTAGATGCAGAGATGTAGATGCAGAGGTAGAGATGTAGAGTTGTAGAGAGTTGTAGATGTAGAGATGTAGAGTTGTAGATGTAGAGATGTAGAGAGTTGTAGATGTAGAGATGTAGGGAGTTGTAGATGTAGAGATGTAGATGCAGAGATGTAGATGCAGAGTTGTAGAGAGTTGTAGATGCAGAGTTGTAGATGCAGAGATGTAGATGCAGAGATGTAGATGCAGAGTTGTAGAGAGTTGTAGATGTAGAGTTGTAGATGTAGAGATGCAGAGTTGTAGATGCAGAGTTGTAGATGCAGAGTTGTAGAGAGTTGTAGATGTAGAGTTGTAGATGTAGAGATAGAGTTGTAGATGTAGAGATATAGAGTTGTAGATGTAGAGTTGTAGATGCAGAGTTGTAGAGATGCAGAGTTGTAGATGCAGAGTTGTAGATGCAGAGATGTAGAGATGTAGAGTTGTAGAGATGTAGATGTAGAGTTGTAGATGTAGATGCAGAGTTGTAGATGTAGAGATGTAGATGTAGAGTTGTAGAGAGTTGTAGATGTAGAGATGTAGAGTTGTAGATGTAGAGATGTAGAGTTGTAGAGAGTTGTAGATGTAGTGATGTAGAGAGTTGTAGATGTAGAGAGTTGTAGATGTAGAGATGTAGAGAGTTGTAGATGTAGAGATGTAGAGTTGTAGATGTAGAGATGTAGAGTTGTTGAGAGTTGTAGATGTAGAGTTGTAGAGAGTTGTAGATGTAGAGTTGTAGATGTAGAGAGTTGTAGATGCAGAGAGTTGTAGATGTAGAGAGTTGTAGATGCAGAGTTGTAGATGCAGAGTTGTAGATGCAGAGATGTAGAGTTGTAGATGTAGAGTTGTAGATGTAGTGTGTTGTAGAGTTGTAAATGTAGAGTTGTAGATGTAGAGATGTAGAGATGCAGAGTTGTAGATGCAGAGTTGTAGAGTTGTAGATGCAGAGTTGTAGAGATGTAGATGTAGAGTTGTAGAGAGTTGTAGATGTAGAGATGTAGAGTTGTAGAGAGTTGTAGATCTAGTGATGTAGAGAGTTGTATATGTAGAGAGTTGTAGATGTAGAGAGTTGTAGATGTAGAATTGTAGAGAGTTGTAGATGTAGAGTTGTAGAGAGTTGTAGATGTAGAGTTGTAGATGTAGAGAGTTGTAGATGCAGAGAGTTGTAGATGCAGAGTTGTAGATGCAGAGTTGTAGATGCAGAGATGTAGAGTTGTAGATGTAGAGTTGTAGATGTAGAGTTGTAGATGTAGAGTGTTGTAGAGTTGTAGATGTAGAGAGTTGTAGATGTAGAGATGTAGATGCAGAGTTGTAGATGCAGAGTTGTAGATGCAGAGATGTAGAGATGTAGAGTTGTAGAGATGTAGATGTAGAGTTCTAGATGTAGAGTTGTAGATGTAGAGATATAGAGAGTTGTAGATGTAGAGTTGTAGAGATGTAGAGTTGTAGATGTAGAGATGTAGATGTAGAGATGTAGAGAGTTGTAGAGTTGTAGATTTGTAGATGTAGAGTTGTAGATGTAGAGAGTTGTAGATGTAGAGTTGTAGATGTAGAGTTTTAGATGTAGAGAGTTGTAGATGCAGAGTTGTAGATGTAGAGTTGTAGATGCAGAGTTGTAGATGTAGAGTTGTAGATGCAGAGTTGTAGATGTAGAGTTGTAGATGCAGAGGTAGAGATGTAGAGTTGTAGATGTAGAGTTGTAGATGTAGAGATGTAGATGTAGAGATGTAGAGAGTTGTAGATTTGTAGATGTAGAGTTGTAGATGTAGAGAGTTTTAGATGTAGAGAGTTGTAGATGCAGAGTTGTAGATGCAGAGATGTAGATGCAGAGGTAGAGATGTAGAGTTGTAGAGAGTTGTAGATGTAGAGATGTAGAGTTGTAGATGTAGAGATGTAGAGAGTTGTAGATGTAGAGATGTAGAGAGTTGTAGATGTAGAGATGTAGATGCAGAGATGTAGATGCAGAGTTGTAGAGAGTTGTAGATGTAGAGTTGTAGATGTAGAGATAGAGTTGTAGATGTAGAGATATAGAGTTGTAGATGCAGAGTTGTAGATGTAGAGATGTAGATGTAGAGTTGTAGAGAGTTGTAGATGTAGAGATGTAGAGTTGTAGATGCAGAGTTGTAGATGTAGAGATGTAGATGCAGAGTTGTAGATGCAGAGATGTAGATGCAGAGTTGTAGAGAGTTGTAGATTTAGAGTTGTAGATGTAGAGATAGAGTTGTAGATGTGGAGATATAGAGTTGTAGATGTAGAGTTGTAGATGCAGAGTTGTAGAGTTGTAGATGCAGAGTTGTAGATGCAGAGTTGTAGATGCAGAGTTGTAGAGATGTAGAGTTGTAGATGTAGATGCAGAGTTGTAGATGTAGAGATGTAGATGTAAAGTTGTAGAGAGTTGTAGATGTAGAGATGTAGAGTTGTAGATGTAGAGATGTAGAGTTGTAGAGAGTTGTAGATGTAGTGATGCAGAGAGTTGTAGATGTAGAGAGTTGTAGATGTAGAGATGTAGAGAGTTGTAGATGTAGAGTTGTAGAGAGTTGTAGATGTAGAGTTGTAGAGAGTTGTAGATGTAGAGTTGTAGATGTAGAGAGTTGTAGATGCAGAGAGTTGTAGATGTAGAGAGTTGTAGATGCAGAGATGTAGATGTAGAGTTGTAGATGTAGAGTGTTGTAGAGTTGTACATGTAGAGAGTTGTAGATGTAGAGATGTAGATGCAGAGTTGTAGATGCAGAGTTGTAGAGTTGTAGATGCAGAGTTGTAGATGCAGAGATGTAGATGCAGAGATGTAGATGCAGAGATGTAGATGCAGAGTTGTAGAGATGTAGAGAGTTGTAGATGTAGAGATAGAGTTGTAGATGTAGAGTTGTAGATGTAGAGATATAGAGTTGTAGATGTAGAGATATAGAGTTGTAGATGTAGAGTTGTAGATGCAGAGTTGTAGAGTTGTAGATGCAGAGTTGTAGAGTTGTAGATGTAGAGATGCAGAGTTGTAGATGCAGAGTTGTAGAGTTGTAGATCCAGAGTTGTAGATGCAGAGATGTAGATGCAGAGATGTAGATGCAGAGTTGTAGAGATGTAGAGAGTTGTAGATGTAGAGTTGTAGATGTAGAGATAGAGTTGTAGATGTAGAGAGTTGTAGATGTAGAGATGTAGAGTTGTAGATGTAGAGATGTAGAGTTGTAGAGAGTTGTAGATGTAGTGATGTAGAGAGTTGTAGATGTAGAGAGTTGTAGATGTAGAGATGTAGAGAGTTGTAGATGTAGAGTTGTAGAGAGTTGTAGATGTAGAGTTGTAGATGTAGAGAGTTGTAGATGCAGAGAGTTGTAGATGTAGAGAGTTGTAGATGCAGAGATGTAGATGCAGAGTTGTAGATGCAGAGTTGTAGATGCAGAGATGTAGATGTAGAGTTGTAGATGTAGAGTGTTGTAGAGTTGTAGATGTAGAGAGTTGTAGATGTAGAGATGTAGATGCAGAGTTGTAGATGCAGAGTTGTAGAGTTGTAGATGCAGAGTTGTAGATGTAGAGATGTAGATGCAGAGATGTAGATGCAGAGATGTAGATGCAGAGATGTAGATGCAGAGTTGTAGAGATGTAGAGAGTTGTAGATGTAGAGATAGAGTTGTAGATGTAGAGTTGTAGATGTAGAGATATAGAGTTGTAGATGTAGAGATATAGAGTTGTAGATGTAGAGTTGTAGATGCAGAGTTGTAGAGTTGTAGATGTAGAGATGCAGAGTTGTAGATGCAGAGTTGTAGAGTTGTAGATGCAGAGATGGAGATGCAGAGATGTAGATGCAGAGTTGTAGAGATGTAGAGAGTTGTAGATGTAGAGTTGTAGATGTAGAGATAGAGTTGTAGATGTAGAGATATAGAGTTGTAGATGTAGAGTTGTAGATGCAGAGTTGTAGAGTTGTAGATGCAGAGTTGTAGAGTTGTAGATGTAGAGATGCAGAGTTGTAGATGTAGAGATGCAGAGTTGTAGATGCAGAGTTGTAGAGTTGTAGATGCAGAGTTGTAGATGTAGAGATGTAGATGCAGAGTTGTAGATGCAGAGATGTAGATGCAGAGTTGTAGAGAGTTGTAGATGTAGAGTTGTAGATGTAGAGATAGAGTTGTAGATGTAGAGATATAGAGTTGTAGATGTAGAGTTGTAGATGCAGAGTTGTAGATGTAGAGATGTAGATCCAGAGTTGTAGAGATGTAGATGTAGAGTTGTAGATGCAGAGTTGTAGATGTAGAGTTGTAGAGAGTTGTAGATGTAGAGATGTAGAGAGTTGTAGATGTAGAGATGTAGAGAGTTGTAGATGTAGAGATGTAGATGCAGAGTTGTAGATGCAGAGATGTAGATGCAGAGATGTAGATGCAGAGTTGTAGATGTAGAGATGTAGATGCAGAGTTGTAGATGCAGATATGTAGATGCAGAGATGTAGATGCAGAGTTGTAGAGAGTTGTAGATGTAGAGTTGTAGATGTAGAGATAGAGTTGTAGATGTAGAGATATAGAGTTGTAGAGTTGTAGATGCAGAGTTGTAGAGATGTAGATGTAGAGTTGTAGATGTAGATGCAGAGTTGTAGATGTAGAGATGTAGATGTAGAGATGTAGAGTTGTAGAGAGTTGTAGATGTAGTGATGTAGAGAGTTGTAGATGTAGAGAGTTGTAGATGTAGAGAGTTGTAGATGTAGAGTTGTAGAGAGTTGTAGATGTAGAGTTGTAGAGAGTTGTAGATGTAGAGTTGTAGATGCAGAGATGGAGATGCAGAGATGTAGATGCAGAGTTGTAGAGATGTAGAGAGTTGTAGATGTAGAGTTGTAGATGTAGAGATAGAGTTGTAGATGTAGAGATATAGAGTTGTAGATGTAGAGTTGTAGATGCAGAGTTGTAGAGTTGTAGATGTAGAGATGCAGAGTTGTAGATGTAGAGATGCAGAGTTGTAGATGCAGAGTTGTAGAGTTGTAGATGCAGAGTTGTAGATGTAGAGATGTAGATGCAGAGTTGTAGATGCAGAGATGTAGATGCAGAGTTGTAGAGAGTTGTAGATGTAGAGTTGTAGATGTAGAGATAGAGTTGTAGATGTAGAGATATAGAGTTGTAGATGTAGAGTTGTAGATGCAGAGTTGTAGATGTAGAGATGTAGATCCAGAGTTGTAGAGATGTAGATGTAGAGTTGTAGATGCAGAGTTGTAGATGTAGAGTTGTAGAGAGTTGTAGATGTAGAGATGTAGAGTTGTAGATGCAGAGTTGTAGATGTAGAGATGTAGATGCAGAGTTGTAGATGCAGATATGTAGATGCAGAGATGTAGATGCAGAGTTGTAGAGAGTTGTAGATGTAGAGTTGTAGATGTAGAGATAGAGTTGTAGATGTAGAGATATAGAGTTGTAGAGTTGTAGATGCAGAGTTGTAGAGATGTAGATGTAGATGTAGAGTTGTAGATGTAGATGCAGAGTTGTAGATGTAGAGATGTAGATGTAGAGTTGTAGAGAGTTGTAGATGTAGAGATGTAGAGTTGTAGATGTAGAGATGTAGAGTTGTAGAGAGTTGTAGATGTAGTGATGTAGAGAGTTGTAGATGTAGAGAGTTGTAGATGTAGAGAGTTGTAGATGTAGAGTTGTAGAGAGTTGTAGATGTAGAGTTGTAGAGAGTTGTAGATGTAGAGTTGTAGATGCAGAGATGGAGATGCAGAGATGTAGATGCAGAGTTGTAGAGATGTAGAGAGTTGTAGATGTAGAGTTGTAGATGTAGAGATAGAGTTGTAGATGTAGAGTTGTAGATGTAGAGATATAGAGTTGTAGATGTAGAGTTGTAGATGCAGAGTTGTAGAGTTGTAGATGTAGAGATGCAGAGTTGTAGATGTAGAGATGCAGAGTTGTAGATGCAGAGTTGTAGAGTTGTAGATGCAGAGTTGTAGATGTAGAGATGTAGATGCAGAGTTGTAGATGCAGAGATGTAGATGCAGAGTTGTAGAGAGTTGTAGATGTAGAGTTGTAGATGTAGAGATAGAGTTGTAGATGTAGAGATATAGAGTTGTAGATGTAGAGTTGTAGATGCAGAGTTGTAGATGTAGAGTTGTAGATGTAGAGTGTTGTAGAGTTGTAGATGTAGAGAGTTGTAGATGTAGAGATGTAGATGCAGAGTTGTAGATGCAGAGTTGTAGATGCAGAGATGTAGAGATGTAGAGTTGTAGATGCAGAGTTGTAGATGTAGAGTTGTAGATGTAGAGTGTTGTAGAGTTGTAGATGTAGAGTTGTAGATGTAGAGATGTAGATGCAGAGATGTAGATGTAGAGTTGTAGATGTAGAGAGTTGTAGATGCAGAGTTGTAGATGCAGAGGTAGAGATGTAGAGGTGTAGAGAGTTGTTGAGACGTAGAGAGTTGTAGATGTAGAGTTGTAGATGTAGAGAGTTGTAGATGTAGAGTTCTAGATGTAGAGTTGTAGATGTAGAGATATAGAGAGTTGTAGATGTAGAGTTGTAGAGATGTAGAGTTGTAGATGTAGAGATGTATATGTAGAGATGTAGAGAGTTGTAGAGTTGTAGATTTGTAGATGTAGAGTTGTAGATGTAGAGAGTTGTAGATGTAGAGTTGTAGATGTAGAGTTGTAGATGTAGAGAGTTGTAGATGTAGAGAGTTGTAGATGTAGAGTTGTAGATGTAGAGTTGTAGATGTAGAGAGTTGTAGATGCAGAGTTGTAGATGTAGAGTTGTAGATGCAGAGTTGTAGATGTAGAGTTGTAGATGCAGAGGTAGAGATGTAGAGTTGTAGATGCAGAGTTGTAGATGTAGAGTTGTAGATGCAGAGGTAGAGATGTAGAGTTGTAGATGTAGAGTTGTAGATGTAGAGATGTAGATGTAGAGTTGTAGATGTAGAGATGTAGAGAGTTGTAGATTTGTAGATGTAGAGTTGTAGATGTAGAGTTGTAGATGTAGGGAGTTTTAGATGTAGAGAGTTGTAGATGCAGAGTTGTAGATGCAGAGATGTAGATGCAGAGATGTAGATGCAGAGTTGTAGAGAGTTGTAGATGTAGAGTTGTAGATGTAGAGATAGAGTTGTAGATGTAGAGATATAGAGTTGTAGATGTAGAGTTGTAGATGTAGAGATGCAGAGTTGTAGATGCAGAGTTGTAGAGAGTTGTAGATGTAGAGTTGTAGATGTAGAGATAGAGTTGTAGATGTAGAGATATAGAGTTGTAAATGTAGAGTTGTAGATGCAGAGTTGTAGAGATGCAGAGTTGTAGATGCAGAGTTGTAGATGCAGAGATGTAGAGATGTAGAGTTGTAGAGATGTAGATGTAGAGTTGTAGATGTAGATGCAGAGTTGTAGATGTAGAGATGTAGATGTAGAGATGTAGAGAGTTGTAGATGTAGAGATGTAGAGTTGTAGATGTAGAGATGTAGAGTTGTAGAGAGTTGTAGATGTAGTGATGTAGAGAGTTGTAGATGTAGAGAGTTGTAGATGTAGAGATGTAGAGAGTTGTAGATGTAGAGTTGTTGAGAGTTGTAGATGTAGAGTTGTAGAGAGTTGTAGATGTAGAGTTGTAGATGTAGAGAGTTGTAGATGCAGAGAGTTGTAGATGTAGAGAGTTGTAGATGCAGAGTTGTAGATGCAGAGTTGTAGATGCAGAGATGTAGAGTTGTAGATGTAGAGTTGTAGATGTAGAGTGTTGTAGAGTTGTAGATGTAGAGTTGTAGATGTAGAGATGTAGAGATGCAGAGTTGTAGATGCAGAGTTGTAGAGTTGTAGATGCAGAGTTGTAGAGATGTAGATGTAGAGTTGTAGAGAGTTGTAGATGTAGAGATGTAGAGTTGTAGAGAGTTGTAGATCTAGTGATGTAGAGAGTTGTATATGTAGAGAGTTTATTGATGTAGAGATGTAGAGAGTTGTAGATGTAGAATTGTAGAGAGTTGTAGATGTAGAGTTGTAGAGAGTTGTAGATGTAGAGTTGTAGATGTAGAGAGTTGTAGATGCAGAGAGTTGTAGATGCAGAGTTGTAGATGCAGAGTTGTAGATGCAGAGATGTAGAGTTGTAGATGTAGAGTTGTAGATGTAGAGTTGTTGATATAGAGTGTTGTAGAGTTGTAGATGTAGAGAGTTGTAGATGTAGAGATGTAGATGCAGAGTTGTAGATGCAGAGTTGTAGATGCAGAGATGTAGAGATGTAGAGTTGTAGAGATGTAGATGTAGAGTTCTAGATGTAGAGTTGTAGATGTAGAGATATAGAGAGTTGTAGATGTAGAGTTGTAGAGATGTAGAGTTGTAGATGTAGAGATGTAGAGAGTTGTAGAGTTGTAGATTTGTAGATGTAGAGTTGTAGATGTAGAGAGTTGTAGATGTAGAGTTGTAGATGTAGAGTTTTAGATGTAGAGAGTTGTAGATGCAGAGTTGTAGATGTAGAGTTGTAGATGCAGAGTTGTAGATGTAGAGTTGTAGATGCAGAGTTGTAGATGTAGAGTTGTAGATGCAGAGGTAGAGATGTAGAGTTGTAGATGTAGAGTTGTAGATGTAGAGATGTAGATGTAGAGATGTAGAGAGTTGTAGATTTGTAGATGTAGAGTTGTAGATGTAGAGAGTTTTAGATGTAGAGAGTTGTAGATGCAGAGTTGTAGATGCAGAGATGTAGATGCAGAGATGTAGATGCAGAGGTAGAGATGTAGAGTTGTAGAGAGTTGTAGATGTAGAGATGTAGAGTTGTAGATGTAGAGATGTAGAGAGTTGTAGATGTAGAGATGTAGAGAGTTGTAGATGTAGAGATGTAGATGCAGAGATGTAGATGCAGAGTTGTAGAGAGTTGTAGATGTAGAGTTGTAGATGTAGAGATAGAGTTGTAGATGTAGAGATATAGAGTTGTAGATGCAGAGTTGTAGATGTAGAGATGTAGATGTAGAGTTGTAGAGAGTTGTAGATGTAGAGATGTAGAGTTGTAGATGCAGAGTTGTAGATGTAGAGATGTAGATGCAGAGTTGTAGATGCAGAGATGTAGATGCAGAGTTGTAGAGAGTTGTAGATTTAGAGTTGTAGATGTAGAGATAGAGTTGTAGATGTGGAGATATAGAGTTGTAGATGTAGAGTTGTAGATGCAGAGTTGTAGAGTTGTAGATGCAGAGTTGTAGATGCAGAGTTGTAGATGCAGAGTTGTAGAGATGTAGAGTTGTAGATGTAGATGCAGAGTTGTAGATGTAGAGATGTAGATGTAGAGTTGTAGAGAGTTGTAGATGTAGAGATGTATAGTTGTAGATGTAGAGATGTAGAGTTGTAGAGAGTTGTAGATGTAGTGATGCAGAGAGTTGTAGATGTAGAGAGTTGTAGATGTAGAGATGTAGAGAGTTGTAGATGTAGAGTTGTAGAGAGTTGTAGATGTAGAGTTGTAGAGAGTTGTAGATGTAGAGTTGTAGATGTAGAGAGTTGTAGATGCAGAGAGTTGTAGATGTAGAGAGTTGTAGATGCAGAGATGTAGATGCAGAGTTGTAGATGCAGAGTTGTAGATGCAGAGATGTAGATGTAGAGTTGTAGATG
Organism: Gasterosteus aculeatus; assembly: GCF_964276395.1. Lineage (NCBI taxonomy): Eukaryota > Metazoa > Chordata > Actinopteri > Perciformes > Gasterosteidae > Gasterosteus > Gasterosteus aculeatus. The sequence continues at coordinate 791,887 of NW_027554881.1, read as the reverse complement.
TAGAGTGTTGTAGAGTTGTACATGTAGAGAGTTGTAGATGTAGAGATGTAGATGCAGAGTTGTAGATGCAGAGTTGTAGAGTTGTAGATGCAGAGTTGTAGATGTAGAGATGTAGATGCAGAGATGTAGATGCAGAGATGTAGATGCAGAGATGTAGATGCAGAGTTGTAGAGATGTAGAGAGTTGTAGATGTAGAGATAGAGTTGTAGATGTAGAGTTGTAGATGTAGAGATATAGAGTTGTATATGTAGAGATATAGAGTTGTAGATGTAGAGTTGTAGATGCAGAGTTGTAGAGTTGTAGATGCAGAGTTGTAGATTTGTAGATGTAGAGATGCAGAGTTGTAGATGCAGAGTTGTAGAGTTGTAGATGCAGAGTTGTAGATGCAGAGATGTAGATGCAGAGATGTAGATGCAGAGTTGTAGAGATGTAGAGAGTTGTAGATGTAGAGTTGTAGATGTAGAGATAGAGTTGTAGATGTAGAGAGTTGTAGATGTAGAGATGTAGAGTTGTAGATGTAGAGATGTAGAGTTGTAGAGAGTTGTAGATGTAGTGATGTAGATGCAGAGATGTAGATGCAGAGTTGTAGAGATGTAGAGAGTTGTAGATGTAGAGTTGTAGATGTAGAGATAGAGTTGTAGATGTAGAGAGTTGTAGATGTAGAGATGTAGAGTTGTAGATGTAGAGATGTAGAGTTGTAGAGAGTTGTAGATGTAGTGATGTAGAGAGTTGTAGATGTAGAGAGTTGTAGATGTAGCGATGTAGAGAGTTGTAGATGTAGAGTTGTAGAGAGTTGTAGATGTAGAGTTGTAGAGAGTTGTAGATGTAGAGTTGTAGATGTAGAGAGTTGTAGATGCAGAGAGTTGTAGATGTAGAGAGTTGTAGATGCAGAGATGTAGATGCAGAGTTGTAGATGCAGAGTTGTAGATGCAGAGATGTAGATGTAGAGTTGTAGATGTAGAGTGTTGTAGAGTTGTAGATGTAGAGAGTTGTAGATGTAGAGATGTAGATGCAGAGTTGTAGATGCAGAGTTGTAGAGTTGTAGATGCAGAGTTGTAGATGTAGAGATGTAGATGCAGAGATGTAGATGCAGAGATGTAGATGCAGAGATGTAGATGCAGAGTTGTAGAGATGTAGAGAGTTGTAGATGTAGAGATAGAGTTGTAGATGTAGAGTTGTAGATGTAGAGATAAAGAGTTGTAGATGTAGAGATATAGAGTTGTAGATGTAGAGTTGTAGATGCAGAGTTGTAGAGTTGTAGATGCAGAGTTGTAGAGTTGTAGATGTAGAGATGCAGAGTTGTAGATGCAGAGTTGTAGAGTTGTAGATGCAGAGATGGAGATGCAGAGATGTAGATGCAGAGTTGTAGAGATGTAGAGAGTTGTAGATGTAGAGTTGTAGATGTAGAGATAGAGTTGTAGATGTAGAGTTGTAGATGTAGAGATATAGAGTTGTAGATGTAGAGTTGTAGATGCAGAGTTGTAGAGTTGTAGATGCAGAGTTGTAGAGTTGTAGATGTAGAGATGCAGAGTTGTAGATGTAGAGATGCAGAGTTGTAGATGCAGAGTTGTAGAGTTGTAGATGCAGAGTTGTAGATGTAGAGATGTAGATGCAGAGTTGTAGATGCAGAGATGTAGATGCAGAGTTGTAGAGAGTTGTAGATGTAGAGTTGTAGATGTAGAGATAGAGTTGTAGATGTAGAGATATAGAGTTGTAGATGTAGAGTTGTAGATGCAGAGTTGTAGAGTTGTAGATGTAGAGATGTAGATCCAGAGTTGTAGAGATGTAGATGTTGAGTTGTAGATGCAGAGTTGTAGATGTAGAGTTGTAGAGAGTTGTAGATGTAGAGATGTAGAGTTGTAGATGCAGAGTTGTAGATGTAGAGATGTAGATGCAGAGTTGTAGATGCAGATATGTAGATGCAGAGATGTAGATGCAGAGTTGTAGAGAGTTGTAGATGTAGAGTTGTAGATGTAGAGATAGAGTTGTAGATGTAGAGATATAGAGTTGTAGAGTTGTAGATGCAGAGTTGTAGAGATGTAGATGTAGATGTAGAGTTGTAGATGTAGATGCAGAGTTGTAGATGTAGAGATGTAGATGTAGAGTTGTAGAGAGTTGTAGATGTAGAGATGTAGAGTTGTAGATGTAGAGATGTAGAGTTGTAGAGAGTTGTAGATGTAGTGATGTAGAGAGTTGTAGATGTAGAGAGTTGTAGATGTAGAGAGTTGTAGATGTAGAGTTGTAGAGAGTTGTAGATGTAGAGTTGTAGAGAGTTGTAGATGTAGAGTTGTAGATGTAGAGAGTTGTAGATGCAGAGAGTTGTAGATGTAGAGAGTTGTAGATGCAGAGATGTAGATGCAGAGTTGTAGATGCAGAGTTGTAGATGCAGAGATGTAGAGTTGTAGATGTAGAGTTGTAGATGTAGAGTGTTGTAGAGTTGTAGATGTAGAGAGTTGTAGATGCAGAGTTGTAGATGCAGAGTTGTAGATGCAGAGTTGTAGAGATGTAGAGTTGTAGATGTAGAGTTGTAGATGTAGAGATGTAGAGAGTTGTAGAGTTGTAGATTTGTAGATGTAGAGTTGTAGATGTAGAGAGTTGTAGATGTAGAGTTGTAGATGTAGAGTTGTAGATGTAGAGAGTTGTAGATGCAGAGTTGTAGATGCAGAGGTAGAGATGTAGAGAGTTGTAGATGTAGAGTTGTAGATGTAGAGTTGTAGATGTAGAGATGTAGAGAGTTGTAGATTTGTAGATGTAGAGTTGTAGATGTAGAGTTGTAGATGTAGAGAGTTTTAGATGTAGAGAGTTGTAGATGCAGAGTTGTAGATGCAGAGATGTAGATGCAGAGATGTAGATGCAGAGGTAGAGATGTAGAGTTGTAGAGAGTTGTAGATGTAGAGATGTAGAGTTGTAGAAGTAGAGTTGTAGATGTAGAGAGTTGTAGATGTAGAGATGTAGATGTAGAGATGTAGAGAGTTGTAGATGTAGAGATGTAGATGCAGAGTTGTAGATGCAGAGATGTAGATGCAGAGATGTAGATGCAGAGTTGTAGAGAGTTGTAGAGATAGAGTTGTAGATGTAGAGATAGAGTTGTAGATGTAGAGTTGTAGATGCAGAGTTGTAGAGTTGTAGATGTAGAGATGCAGAGTTGTAGATGCAGAGTTGTAGATGCAGAGTTGTAGAGATGTAGATGTAGATGTAGAGTTGTAGATGTAGAGATGTAGATGCAGAGATGTAGATGCAGACTTGTAGAGATGTAGAGAGTTGTAGATGTAGAGTTGTAGATGTAGAGATAGAGTTGTAGATGTAGAGTTGTAGATGTAGAGATATAGAGTTGTAGATGTAGAGTTGTAGATGCAGAGTTGTAGAGTTGTAGATGCAGAGTTGTAGAGTTGTAGATGTAGAGATGCAGAGTTGTAGATGTAGAGATGCAGAGTTGTAGATGCAGAGTTGTAGAGTTGTAGATGCAGAGTTGTAGATGTAGAGTTGTAGATGTAGAGTGTTGTAGAGTTGTAGATGTAGAGTTGTAGATGTAGAGATGTAGATGCAGAGATGTAG